>NC_068910.1:139675669-140300669 GCF_023091745.1 Budorcas taxicolor
TGCAGTGGCTGTGGTCAGTTGGGCTCTTTGAGGCACTTCCAGTGATAAATAAGAGTGTGCAGATCCTCTGACACACAGGGAAACATGAAGCAACCTGGGGCTTTATGACAAATACATATAAATATTGAGCCTCATCTGTATGTAATTTCTTCTTTATCCTGCTCAAGTAGGGAAAGATCACATAAGCCAGTGGCAAGTGTATCATATACACACACATACAGTCCCTTTTTCCATTGTTGAGGATTTATATCCAGTTGGTGGAGTGTTTTGTAATTTTCTTATAATTAAGTTCAACATTCTATGTCTGTAATCTTGCAGCAATATTTCATAGATTACGCTGCAACATAGCATTTGCACAGACTCAGATTATGGATATATATATAACCTCCCCACTACCCTTTTCTGTCTGAAGGGATACAAAGGTAGGCTTGAGAAAAATAGGCCCTTTGTGATGCTTAGCTGCCACAAAAAAAGCAACAACAGTTATTGAAAATTCCTGGGGTAAATTGTGTTTGTACGATTTTTTTTTTCCTTCTGGATTTGTCCCTTAGTAATTTTTTCATTTTCAGATAGCTCCAAGGAATTTGGGCCATTAACTTTTTAATGCAGCACTCTGATTTTCCTAGGACTTGCCAGCATTTTTATTACTCATTTCTAATAACATCACTGAAAGGAAAGTCAGTATTCTCTCTGCTGTCCATCCAGAAAACCCTAGAACAGGAGAAGAGGAATGAGTAGAGCCAGGTCAGAGAGTCTGGAATCTCAGAGGAGCAATTTTTAAAAGCCAGTTTAAGAGGTCTGAGTAAAGCAGGTGGTGGTTTATACCCTGGAAAACTGACTCATTGGAGAATTCTTTCCACAGTCCCTTAGAACTGATGTCCCTGGCTTATGTGTCTCTTCCCTGGGACACACTGAAAGTCTTTCTGACTTCTGCGTTAAATTACTTTCATGTTCGTTTCTATAACATTCAAAACCTATTAAACGAGGGTGGATTGATGTAATTAGGAATGGGGATTGAGAAAGACTTCCCCAGAATAGCAATCTTTGTGTAGAGGGCAAAGTTAGGAGGGGATGAAATAGATATCGTAGGTGCCATTGGCAGAGAGAGGGAAGACCGAGGATGATGAAAGGGAAAGCCAGGTCAGAGAGGTAGATGGGGAATGGCAAGTTAGATTTTTATACGTTGAATTTTTAATATGAGTGGGATACTTCATTGGAAGTTTTAATTCAGCACCCCAGAGGCAAATCAGGTTTTTTCAGCCATGTTGTCATAACGTTCAAAAAATGAGTTGAGAATTAATCAACAATATATCTGGTTAACAAAGTGATTATAGCATTGAATGGGACTTTCCAGGTAACCAGGTGCTAAAGAATCCACCTGCCAAGCAGGAGACATGAGTTTGATCCTGGGATGATTCCCTGGAGAAGAAAATGACAACCCACTCCAGTATTCTTGCCTGGAAAATCCCATGGACAGAGGAGCCTGGTGGGCTACAGTCCATAGGGTCACAAAGAGTTGGGCATGACTTAGCGCTTGAACGCAGCATAGCATTGAAAACTGCAGGTATTGACATAGACTCAAGAAGTGTTTAATGAGTGAAGAATACAGAACACAAGATAAAAGAATTGGAAGAGAATTTGAATCTCTAAATTCAGTAGCAAATATCAGCAAATACATTGAAATGAAGAAAACTTTATAGTTTCAAGCAAGGGTCTCATACTTCCTTGGTATTCCAAAAGGATGCACAGATCTCCTACACATAAAATGATCATCATGTTTTGTGCCCAAAATGATACTTGGATGATACTTGGAGAGAAATTTGTGGCAATGTCTAATTGATTGATCATGGTCCAGTATTCTAAAGAACCATCTCCATGGCATGGAATGAGTCAGACTGCCAATAATCCAGTGGAGAAACTCAGAATGGAAAGAAAAAACCTATTCATCAATTCAATTTGAATTGAATTTGAGGTGTTTTAGTGGAATTTTACTGTCTTGTCAATACCAATTGTATCTACCTGTTATTCTTTCCATTAAATTAGTGGGTATTTTTTATTTGTTTTTTTTTAAATTTCATCATAGTATCATCCTATCTATAATATGGAAAAACATGCATATTAGATAAGTATTTGCTTATTTGTTGAATGAAACATATTTCTCATTTTATTTTATCTTTGCTGAAATTATGAAAGATATATGAAGTATAATACATGTGGATTCTCATGAGCATTTTGGAAATGACTCATCTAGAATTAATTCATCAGCTCCTGTAATGCACTCACTTCATTTCTTTCCCAGTACCCTTCATGAGTACTGCTGTGGTTCATAATAATTTAGATTTAGGGATTTTTTTCCCCTTTTTTCCCCTTTTGCTCACTTTGTCAAATGATAGAAAGGGAAAACAGGAATTTTATTAAATGTTGACATAATTAGATAATGAGCAGAAAATTTCATGAAAAGTCTAGTTCTTTGCTCAAGAATTTATTTAACAGTTAACAACTTAGATGCAGGAAATTACGTGCCACATTACATGCAGCCCGAGGCTCCTTGGAAGGAATAAAAATGCTTCCACCTTTCAGGAGCTGTGGAAATTGTTCCAAGACCAACAGGAAAAGCTTTATTTCTGTACAAAAAAGCTCTGTGGTCATCAGAGCAGAAGGGGCTTGAATTTTACATTGTGAAAGTTTTCTATGTAACACTGGGTTTTGACTCCATTGACCTTTAGAGATGGGAGGATGTGGACCACAGAGGTGGAATTGTAACCCCATGAAAGGTATTCTCTTTTAGTAATACTTCAGTGGTACCAATATTTAATGTTCTCCTAAATAAGCGAAACACCTGGACACTGACCTGAGCGAATGCTGTTTCTGTCATATAGGACTCAGTAACAGTGTTCAAACTCATTGATTCATCCATTCAACTTATAGAAATTTATCTTAATAAAATAATTCCAAGTAAAAAAAATAAAGCTATGTACCTAAAGATATTCTTTGCAGTATTAGCTGTACTAGCAAAAGATGAAAGCAACCTAACTATCCAGTGGTAATGGTGGTGGTGTTCAGTTGCTCTGTCTTGTCCGACTCTTTGTGAGCCCGAGGATTATAGCACCCCAGGCTTCCCTGTCATTCACCATCTGCTCAAACCCATGTCCATCTAGTCGGTGATGCCATCCAACCCTCTCATCCTCTGTCATCCCCTTCTCCTCCTGCCTTCAATCTTTCCTAACATCAGGATCTTTTTTTTTTTTCCCCCCCAATGAGTCAGCTCTTCCCATCAGGTACCCAAAGTATTGGAGTTTCAGCATCAGTCCTTCCAATGAATATTCAAGACTGATTTCCTTTACAATTGACTGGTTTGATTTCCTTGCAGTCCAAGGGACTCTCAAGAGTCAATTCCAGCACCACAGTTCAAAAGCATCAGTTCTTCGGTGCTCAGCTTTCTTTCCAGTCCAACTCTCACATCCATCCATGACTACTAGAAAAACCATAGCTTTGACTATATGGACCTTTGTCACCAAAATTATGTCTCTTCTTTTTGATATGCTGTCTAGATTTCTCATGGCTTTTCTTCCAAGGAACAGGCATCTTTTAATTTCACGGCTGCAGTCACTATCTGCAGTGATTTTGGGGCCCAAGAAAATGAAGTCTGTTACTGTTTGCATTACTCCCCCATCTATATGCCATGACATGATGGGACTGGATGTCATGATCTTCATTTTTCAAATGTTGCGTTTTAAGCCAGCTTTTTCACTCTCCTTTTACCTTTATCAAGAGATCTTTAGTTCCTCTTCACTTTCTGCCATAAGGGTGGTGTCATCTGTGTATCTGACATTATTGATATTTCTCCTGGCCATCTTGATACCAGCTTGTGCTTCATCCAGCCCAGCATTTCGCATGATGTACTCTGCATATCAGTTAAATAAGCAGGGTGACAATATACAGCCTTGACATACTCCTTTCCCAATTTGGAACCAGTCTGTTGTTCCATGTTGGGTTCTAACTGTTGCTTCCTGACCTGCTTACAGGTTTCTCAGGAGGTAGGTAAGGTGGTTTGGTGTTCTCATAACTTTAAGATTTTTTCACAGTTTGTTGTGTTCCACAAAATCAAAGCCTTAGATGTAGTCAATGAAGCAGCAATAGACATTTTTCTGGAATTCTCTTGCTTTTTATGATCCAGCGGATGTTGGCAGTTTGATTTCTTGTTCCTCTGCCTTTTCTAAATCTACCTTGAACATCTGGAAGTTCTCAGTTCACTACTGTTGCAGCCTAGCTTGGAGGATTTTTAGCATTACCTGGCTTGCATGTAAAATTTGTGCAATTTTGTGGTAGTTTGAACATTCTTTGGCATTGCCCTTCTTTGGGATTGGAATGAAAACTGACTTTTTCCAGTCCTGTGGCCACTGCTGAGTTTAAATTTGCTGGCATATGGAGTGCAGCACTTTCACAGCATCATCTTTTTAGGATTTGAAATAACTCAACTGGAATTCCATCACCTCCACTAGCTTTGGTTGTAGTGATGCTTTCTAAGGCCCACTTGACTTCACACTCTAAGATGTCTCGCTCTAAGTGAGTGATCACACCATCCTGGTTATCTGGGTCATTAAGATCTTTTTTGTATAGTTTCTCTGTGTATTCTTGCCACCTCTTCTTAATCTCTTCCTCTTCTGTTAGGTCCATACAGTATCTGTCCTTTTTTGTGCCCATCTTTGTGTGAAGTGTTTCCTTGCTAGCTCTAATTTTGTTGACGAGATCTCTAATCTTTTCCATTCTATTGTTTTCCTCTGTTTCTTTGCATTTTTCACTTAGGAAGGCTTTCTTATCTCTCCTTCCTACTCTTTGGAACTTTGCATTCAGATGGGTATATCTTTCCTTTTCTTCTTTGCCTTTTGCTTCTCTTCTTTTCTCAGCTATTCATAAGACCTCTTCAGCCAATCATTTTGCCTTTTTGCATTTTACTTTTGTGGGGGATGGTTTTGATCACTGCTTCCTATACAATGTTTTGAACCTCTGTCTATAGTTCTTCAGACCTCTGTCTGTCAGATCTAATCCTTTGAGTCTATTTGTCATTTCCACTGTTTAATCATAAGGGATTTTATTTAAGTCATACCTGAATGGCCTAGTGGGTTTCTCTACTTTCTTCAATATAAGTCTGAATTTTGCAATAAGGAGTTCATGATCTGAGCCGCAGTCAGTTCCTGGTCTTGTTTTTGCTGACTGTACAGAAATTATTAAATAAATTCAGTCATACATAGGTATAGAAATATTCTGTAGCCATTAAATGTTATCAGGTACACTATGTAACTAAGAAAAGTATTTCCATTCTAATGTTCTATAAGGGAATGAATAACTAGTCATAATATGTATTTAGCTAACATTTATTAGGCCCTTTCCATTTGCCATGCACTATTTAAGCATTGTACATTTATACATCTTCACAGTAATTCTAAGGGATAGATGCGATTATTACACATATATTATATACAGGAAGGGGCTTTCCAGGTGGCGCTATTGGTAAAGAACTTGCATGCCAGTGTAGGAGCTGTAAGAGACATGGGTTCCATCCTCAGGTCGGGAAGATCCCCTGGAGGATGGCATGGAAACCCACTCCAATATTCTTGTTGGGGGAATCCCATGGACAGATGAGCCTGGCAGGTGCAATCTATAGGGTCACAGACAGACACGAGTGAGGCAACTTAGCATGGAGATATACATGAAGAAACTGAGCAAGGTTACAGAGCTAGTAACTGCTGGGTCAGGGATTCAAAGCTAGATAATGTGTCTCTCGAGGTCACACTTAACCAGTCTCTGTATAAGATCAGCAAACATATGTGTATATTCACATCAATTACACCTAGTTGGAGAAGGAAATGGCAACCCACTCCAGTACTCTTGCCTGGAAAATCCCATGAGTAGGGGAGCCTGACAGGCTGCAGTCCATGGGGTCGCGGAGAGTTGGACACGACTGAGCAACTTCACTTTCACTTTTCACTTTCATGCATTGGAGAAGGAAATGGCAACCCACTCCAGTGTTCTTGCCTGGAGGATCCCAGGGATGCCGGAGCCTGGTGGGCTGCCGGAGCCTGGTGGGCTGCTGTCTGTGGGGTTGCAAAGAGTCAGACACGACTGAAGCGACTTAGCAGCAGCAGCAGCAGCAGCAACACTGAGTGGATGTAAAAAGCCGGAAGAGAATATACAAAAAAATAAAATTAATCAACACTGTTGAAATTCATAAGAGACACATTTTTAAAATTTCCTCTAATGTTCTAACGTATGGCTTTTACTATATAAAAATATGACTTAGTAATGTCTAACATTTGAGTACAAAGTTCAAACTTTATTAAAAAAGATGTTTCATATATTACAAAAGAGAGATGATCTCTGGCCAGTATAGCCATTTACCCCATTTGAAAATCCACTCCCAGAAGTGTGATGTTAAGTTTAGTTTTGGTAAAAGCTACCAGAGAGGCCCAGAGAGTAGGGAGAATAGATGCTTAAAGAATAAGGCTTTCATGGAAAATTGTAAGTAGGAGGATTTGCTAATATGTAGGTCAGAGGATGGCAGACTGAGTAATCTGTTCATAATGTAAATGTAGCAGTGATAACCGGTGTAACCAGCATAGGAAAAATCAAATTAAACATTAGGGAGAACTTCTGAGCTTCAATAGTATTGTTTGGGGCTGTGTATATATATTTTAAAATAAAAGGTTTTACCTGAAAACCTGCAGCTACCCATCCCTTGGAGGAGCAGAAATGTTCATAGAAGGAAAGAATATAGCTGAAGGCAGGAAGAAAAGCACCACATGGAATATAAACTATATGATAGAGAAGGAGAAACTTGTGATTTATGTTAAACTTATTAAAGATGCACCGTGAGAAATTTATAATTTTGGGGGTGCAAAATTATCTATAATGGTATCTTAATGAGTATGAATTGTGTAAAATTATATTCTACAATTAAAGAAGTTTTGTAAACCTTTTTAATTTGGAGTCCAAGAATGGGTTTAGACTGATGCATAACTTCCATAAATTTTATATCAAGTTTAAATATGTGCAAGTGAGCAGTTTGACGGGGAGGGTTCCTGTGGTTTCTATCAAATAGTCTTAAATGTCTATAAGCTATTGACTACTATAATATCTACATTGATCTGTTTCAGGAAAAGATAAGGCTATACAGTTATTATAGATAGGTAGATAGATAAACTTCCCCTTTGGCTCAGTGGGTAAAGAATCTGTGCAGTGCAGGAGACACAGGAGATGTGGGTTTGATCCCTGGGTCAGGAAGATCCCTTGGAGGAGGAAATGGCAACCCACTCCAGTATTCTTGTCTGGAAAATCCCATGTACAGAGGACCCTGGCAGGCTACAGTTCATGGGTATGAAAGGGTCAGACAGAACTGAGCAGCTAACACACACACAGATAGATAAACAGATGACGAATAGATGGCAAATAATACATAGACAGGTGATAACAGGTAGACAGCCTGTTGCACATAGTTTCAGAACCTTGTGGATGGACCCCTTCTAATGTGTGTTTTCTAAATATGCTGTTGGAAATTTTTATAATAAAGTCTTCAGATATATTGTTGAAATGAAAATAGGTAACACAAGCATTTAAAAACCTCCAATTTATGGTCACTGAGGAGTATAATGAAAAAGAATTTTGCTCTGGGTCTTCAGCTCTATCTTGCACATTATGTTTGTCATAAAACTGACAGATCTTTGGGATATTTGGGGGTTCTTCCTTTGGCTGCCATGCAGCAAGCTGGTCAGCCTTTGCTATCTGAGGTGCAGTAATCATCAGAGTAACCTGCCTTCTCAGACAAAGTCACCTGTTCCAGGACCAAGGCTCAAATAAATTTCCTTTGCATCTTGGTGACATCTCTTCTTTTCATTGTGAAATCAGTTGTCATTGTTTAGGAAGCCATCTTTTAGGTTTCCCATAATCCAAACCTATAGGTAGAGCTTCGCTGGTGGCTCAGTGGAAAAGAGTCCACCTGCCAGTGCAGGGGACACAGATTTGATCCCTAATCCGGGAAGATCCCACATGTCATGGAGCATCTAAGCCCACGTGCCACAACTATTTAGCCTGTGCTCTAGACTGCAGCTGCCACTACTGAAGCCCATGTGCCCTAGAGCCCGTGCTCCACAGCAAGAGAAACAATCACAGTAAGAAGCCCATGCTCTGCAACCAAGAGTGGCCCCCCGCTTGCCACAGCTCGAGAAAAGCCCCCACAGCAGCAAAGACCTAGCATGAAAGTGAAGGTTGCTCAGTCGTGTCCGACTCTGTGACTGCATGGACCATACAGTCCATGGAGTTCTCCACCAGAATACTAGAACGGGCAGCCTTTCCCTTCTCCAGGGGACCTTCCCAACCCAGGGATCGAACCCAGGTCTCCCGCATTGCAGTCAGATTCTTTACCAGCTGAGCCACAAGGGAAGCCCAAGAGCCATCACAACCAAAATTAAATAAATAAAATTATGTATTTAAAAAACCTACAGGTAGCAAGAATTTAAATAGACATGACACATAGGTTCCTGATTCTTCAAGGCATTGTTCTCTTGAAGCAAATAACCAATGAGAAGAGATTTGGTCCACTTTTAAAATCAGTTTTTATTGCCTTTAACTTCATTAAGAGCTTTATTGAGATGTAATTCACATTTGTTGCTTTCCCCCTGAGTTTCTCTTCCCTTTTATTGGCTATAAAAAAGTATGTCTATGTGTGTGGGCATATGTGTATGTTTGTGTGTGGGGTTTAAAAATAGAGCAAATTGACTTTTGAGAAGCACAGTTAATAAAACACTTGGATTTGTAATATAGGATGGAGTAAGACTGTACGCAGCACAGAAAAGTGGAAGAATTTCAAAGTTTCTAATTGAAATAATAATTTTACTAGTTACCTTTTTTCTTCCTAATGCCTGCACTAACTCTGACAATTGCTCCAACATTTTATAATTTAGACAAGAAAGCTTCGAATGGAATTTGTGACTTTGTAAGGAACATATAGCAAGATTGTATACTTGACAGAGTCTAATATTTCATGTTGGTTGGTACTGGCCTTTCCATGAGTTTCTGTGAGACTCCCGTTTGTCTACTAAGTTGTCTATTATTGGGGAGGGATTTTGTGTGTGTGTGTGTGTGTGTGTGTGTGTGTGTGTGTGTGTGTGTGTGCGCGCACGCTCAGTTGCTCATTCATGTCTGACTCTTTGTGACCCTGTGGACTGTAACCCACCAGGCTCTTCTGTCTACGGGAATTCTCAGGCAAGAATACTAGAGTGGGTTGCCATTTCCCTCTCCAGGGGATCTTCCTGGCCCAGGGATTGAACATGGGTCTCCTTCATTGGCAGGCAGGCTCTTTACCACTGCACCAATTTGGACATCTCCGCATGGTTGTCTGCTTGTGCAATGTTTCAATTTTTTGTTTGTTCAGCAAATATTAATTGATTGTCTCCTCTACACAATGACTTATCTATGCTTGATGTTATGGGGTTTACAAAATTAATAAGAAAATGATCCCTGCTTCTAAGGAGGGACTTATAAATAACTAAAGAACAAGGAAGATTGTGGATCTTACTGTAACACGCTGGTAAACAGGATGCTCTGGGAACAGAGGGAGTAACTTAAATTTGAGAGGTCATAGAAGAGTGCATGCAAAGGAAGCTTTTTATCATGGCTTTGAAGGAAAGATAGGATTATTGTAGGTAGAGAAGGGCAAAGTGCTAGAACTTCCAGCTGGACAAAAAAACACTGATTCACTGAATGCTTTCTGTGTGCTAAACACTAGGCGAAATGGACTTTTTCCTATGAGCCAAGTTCTTTTCTTGTCCCCACAAACAGAGAAAGAAATGGAAGCCTGTAGAGATTTATTTTGTTTTCAGGCCAAAAGGGAGTGCAGGCAGCAGAATCACTGCCATATTTGCTAAGTTGAAAGATTGTATTTCTCTTCTTCATTACCGTGTCTAGCACAGTGGTTGGCACACTTTTTCTTAAGGTGCCAGACAATAAATATTTGATACTTTTCACATTTACACAATCTCTGTCACACTTATTCACCTCTGCCATTGTAACTCGAAAGCAACCATAGACCATACAGAAATGAACGAAGTTGGTTTTATTCCAATAATACTATTTATGGATGCTGAAAAGGAAATTTTGTGCAATTTTCACATTTCATGAAATATTCTTTTTTGATTTTTCATAACATTTTAAAATGTTATGTTTTAACATTTTAACATTTAAAATGGTTAAAAGGGTTAATACTATTTTTCACTCATGGCCCTGCAGCAATAAGTGGTGGGTTGGATTTGTCCTGCAGGATGTAGTTTGCTGACCCCTGATGGCTTATAACAGGAGATTAATAAATATTTATCATGAAAAGTAACTAGTGGGAGAAACACCTTGATCCTGGGTGTATCACATAGCTCCTGGGTCTCCCACTTGACTCCTAGTCTCCATAAGTGGCCCTGCTGGGAATTCTGGACTGTAATTTGAGTGACCAGTGGCCCTGTACTCCCAACACTGAAGCATATCATTTTAGACATAACTATACTTTATACAGATGCATTTGTTGAAAAATAACAGTTCAAGAAATCAGCTGAGATAAGGCTTTGATTCTGTTATTGAACCAAGAAGTATGTTCAGGCCTGTTCTTGAAGTGAGCAAAGATATGATATACCTTAAGTCACCTGGTTTGTTTATCTTTAAAGAGCAAAAGCTTTTTTGTGTCATCTATTTAAAAACTATTGAGTTATATTTGATGGCCTCCTTTTGATTAGAAAATAAGAAAAAGTCCCTGAAGTTGAACTTATTTATATAGTGAACATGATGTAAGCCTGATGATATTCCTAGATAGCATTGATAAAATCCAACATACTTGAATATACTTAGCAAGATCCAGTACACCTGAATATCTCTGAGGCAGACCAGTACTCTTATAGAGACAAACACAAAGCTGTTGGCTTCAGAAAGTGGATCCCAGGAACATTTTAAGTTTTATTAGACATGTTCCTACCTGTTCCTCAGACTGGACTGTGGAATTTTATCCTTGTTGGTCTAAAAGTAGAGTCTTGATAACCACTTTTATGTTAGAACTTTTCATATAGGTCTGTCTGATTTCAGAGGTACCAAGAGTCTAATGATTAGGAAGATTCCACTTAATATAGTGTAAAGAGTGGCCTTGGAAACTTATCTATCCTTCCTTCATATTCTTCCTCTGGAAAGTGGAGTAATGATAGTCATTTCATTGGGTTGATACACAGATAAAATGAGATAATGAATCATTTGAATTAATTTACCCTATTTTTAGAATTTTTTTTTTTTTTTGCTTTTTATCTGTGACAGAATTAAAAGTAGAACTCCGTGTGTTACAGCTCCCTACTATGTTTATTGTGAACCCAAGTTTTCCTTTTAGTCTCTTTTCGATCTCACCCTGAATGTGAACCAATAATTTCCTAACTTTGTTCTGACAACACTTGTCAAAAATATGATGTACCCAACTGGTTGTATTCCATAGCTTTTGAGAAAAGGCATCCTTGAAATACACTTTGTTGATGGCATGAATTAACACAAAATATTAGATTAATTTAGTTACTATGAGTTAGAAGAGCATTTGTTTATTCCTTATTTAGATTTCTGATGTGCTATGTAGTTATGATGGTTTATGAAAACAAGCCTGGATATTTTATGCTAAATTATTAGCAAAAGCCTAACTCAAAATGAGGTTTTAGTTCACATGATGGAAGGATTGATTCCTTTGATTTTCCCCAAGAGAAGTGAGTGTTTCAGTCTTTAAAGATAAATATAACACAGGTTAGCTCCTCTTCAGTCCCAGTAAGGAGAGTTTGCTATAATTCTACAGATCTGTGCTCTAAAGCTCATTTTCATTATTCTTATTGATGCTTATCAATTAAGACGATTTTGTGTCAGAGAAGGATAGGAATAGGATGCTTTGTTAGAAGGCAGCAGAGTTTCAGAGGACATCTTTGGACTCACATGTTTTTCCATTTGACCCTAAAATCAATAGACTGTTGACCAAGGTCTTAACTTGAATTTTTATATGTTAGAAATTTATTTGTTCTGATTTGAACTTTAAAACTCAGTTTCTTTTACTTCAATAAGAGAATTCCATTGCAGAGCCAATATATTGTTTTAATCAATGCTTCTTAACTTGTCTGTATATAAAAATTCCATGGAGAGCTAAAAGTAAAAAGATCAGCCTTGAACTCATACTCACGTTTAATAGATTTGGAGTGTGGTCAGACATAGGTATTGTTTTTTCTCTTTTTCCTCTGTTTCTCCTGATTTTTAAAAACAAAACCGGTAGACTTTAACATGTAGTTTTGGTGTTCATCTCAGTTACTTGGGGATTTTATAAAGCTAAAGACTGATTCTTTAGTAGGTCTGGGGTGGGACACTGATGGGGCCAACATTGATGTTCTAAGCATCACATTTTCAATAACAAAAATTTAAATTAAGGGCTGATTTTGTTAGGAAACTTTTTATCTGTGAATGACTTGACTAAACCACTGTCTGTGACATAATTATATTTGGCTTCATTAGATATTCAAAATGATCTCATACTTTACTTGTTAAAAAATTACCTTTCTTAGTATCACTTTGCTTAATTCAGTTCTACATTTACTGAACACCTAACACGCTCACTCTTTTGCTAGGCTTACAGGGAATGTACACAATAGAAAAATACAAATCCTGTACTTAAGTAGCTCAAAGAGGAGTTAAGTTCTGATGCCAATGACAATGATTTAAGTACAAGGCATTATAAAAGAAGTAAAATGTTTGAGTTTTTCGTTAACTTTGAGACGTTATGCCATTTGGTTTGAGACACTTGTCAGGTTTTGGAAATTCAGTCCTTTTTTGTTTTTCTTTTCTGGAAAGAATGTATGTATGCCTGGGGTGTGGGCAGTGTAGGTCTTAGGGATTTTTATCTATTTTGGTATGGGTATATCTAAAGTACCTAGAATAGAGCTTGACTAAAAAATCTTGAAAATGTGAGTGGAATGCACATGGTTGGTAACAGGTATCTGCCACCTAGTATTTCAGAACAGTGGCTTTTGAAGCAGACAGTGTGATGGATGCCCATTGTAAAGGTAAATAAGCCTAACATATCATGTCATACACAGGACAGTTTCTTTATGGGAAAGTAGAGGAGGTATGGAAGAAGGATACGGACATTTCAAGACCATACAGAATCACAGGTAACACTTGCCCATGTTTATATATCAGGTTCTTATTATCAGGTCCTTGGAGTTTTAGTGGAAACTGTGGTTAAGAGGATTGTTTAAGCAGGCTGAGTGGAGCACTCAGTCTTTTGTTGGAAACCTCAAAACTACAGATGAGTAGAAAATCATGGGATTTTTGTGGAGAATTTATGAATTTTACTTGATCATTGATGAGAAAGTTCTCTAAATATAAGATCTTTTCTTCCCATATATTACTTCACTTAAAAATAACCAGCTATTTCTCTTTTAGATCTTTTAAATGGTCAAAAGCAAGTGATAGAACTCTGTAATATACTTTTAGGATTTCATAAGGTTAAAAATTATAATAAACATGATTTTGATTATTCCTGGGAAAATAAATATCATTTTATGTTATTTTGTAATACATTACTGTAGACTCTAATTATAAGTATCTCCAATCAGATCTAAATACTGTTGTGAAAACTTTTTGTAATATTATAACTTTTAATTCATAAGACATGTTCATTTGAAGTTATTGAGTTAAACATTTTTTTTTAATCCTCAAAAAGTAGTTTTTGAATGTCTTTCCAGAAAATTAACAAAGTGATCAGCAGCTCACTTGCCAAGGGAATTAAGAGCAAAGTTTATGCCTCCCACTGCTGGCTTACTTGTACAAAACAAATGTCAGAGGCAGCACATGGGAAACTTGTAATGGTTTAATTTACATGTATGGAGTCAGCACAAAATTAATAGCAGTCTGTCACCAAGGTTTGTTAGCTAATTGCTGGGTTTTAATGTTAAGCAAATGAATGTGAATTTTAACAATGTTTTAAGAGCCTCTTTGGGAACCTATTCTTTCTATTCCTCTTGACATACCAAGCTTCTTTCTAAATATATTTTCTAATTCTTCAAGTATTGAGATGGCAACTTTTGTTGTCTTTGGCATTTGACCCCCTCCCTAGTAAAATCAGCCGATCAACCTCTCAGAAAAACCCATAAGGAAAAATTTCCAGGGCCACTGCTATTATTTTCTTTTTTACACATCCCTTTCCTTGTAAAGGGCAAACAGGTCAAATTTTCCCAGAGGTTGCAGGAAGAATGACTTACTAAGTGTTTTATAATCTGACTCTACATAAAAGTAATTTAAGTAGGAAATCATTCAGTTCAGTTCAGTCGCTCAGTTGTGTTCGACTCTTTGCGACCCCATGGACTGCAGCATGCCAGGCCTCCCTGTTCATCACCAACTCCTGGAGTTTACCCAAACTCATGTCCATTGAGTCGGTGATGCCATCCACCCATCTCATCCTCTGTCGTTCCCTTCTCCTCCTGCCTTCAGTCTTTCCCAGCTCAGGGTCTTTTCAAATGAGGCAGCTCTTTGCATCAGGTGGCCAAAGTATTGGAGTTTCAGCTTCAGCATCAGTCCTTCTAATGAACACTCAGGACTGATTTCCTTTAGGATGGACAGGTTGGATCTCCTTGCAGTCCAAGGGACTCTCAAGAGTCTTCTCCAACACCACAGTTCAAAAGCATCAATTCTTCGGCGCTCAGCTTTCCTTATAATCCAACTCTCACATCCATACATGACCACTGGAAAAACCATAGCCTTGACTAGATGGAACTTTGTTGACAAAGTAATGTCTCTGCTTTTTAATATGCTGTCTAGGTTGGTCATAACTTTCCTTCCAAGGAGTTAAACATCTTTTAATTTCATGGCTGCAGTCACCATCTGCAGTGATTTTGGAGCCCAAGAAAGTAAAGTCTTCCACTGTTTCCACCATTTCCCCATCTATTTCCCATGAAGTGATGGGACCAGATGCCATGATCTTTGTTTTCTGAATGTTGAGCTTTAAGCCAACTTTTTCACTTTCAAGAGGCTCTTTAGTTCTTCACTTTCTGCCATAAGGGTGGTATCATCTGCATATCTGAGGTTATTGGTATTTCTCCTGGAAATCTTTATTCCAGCTTGTGCTTCATCCAGCCCAGCGTTTCTCATGATGTACTCTGCATATAAGTTAAATAAGCAGGGTGACAATATACAGCCTTGACATACTCCTTTTCCTTTTTGGAACCAGTCTGTTGTTCCATGTCCACTTGTAACTCTTGCTTCCTGACCTGCATACAGGTTTCTCAAGAGGCAGGTCAGGTGGTCTGGTATTCCCATCTCTTTCAGAATTTTCCACAGTTTCTTGTGATCCACACAGTCAAAGGTTTTGGCATAGTCAATAAAGCAGAAATAGATGTTTTTCTGGAACTCCCTTGCTTTTTCAATGATCCGGTGAATGTTGGCAATTTGATCTCTGGTTCCTCTGCCTTTTCTAAAACCAGCTTGAACATCTGATAGTTCACAGTTCACGTTAAAGCCTAATCTGTTTCTAAGGTGTATGTTAAAAATGTGTCTTATGATGTAAACAAAAGATATTTTTTTCTCCCACTGCCCCTCTTTGTATTTTACTCAATGAGGAATAATTTTAATCTATTCCTAGAGATAATCTCCAGCAGGCCCATAGCATCTCTGCTACCCTGCTGACATGCGAAGTCACCAACAGTGTAGGTTCAGTAATTAGCATATAGACTAAGGGATTAACCCACACTTTGAACTTGATTTATTAACAGTTAAACCTTTCTTTCTTAGAGTCTCTTACTATCGCTTTCTATCTAGCAGTTATATGAGCTCTACCAGAGTCGAGGTGTTTTGTGGAGGGGAGAGAATTAGTAAACAGAGTACAGGTCTCATTGGCCTCAATTTAGTCAATACCCAACCTTGGCAGATGTGTTTAAAGTTGCGGTCTTTGAGTAGACCAGTTTCACAGAAGAGCTTTCTCTCATGACTGCTCTCTTGAGATCTTTAAGGATTCCCTGCCAGATGCTTTCCCCTGCAGTTCCTTAACTGGCATCTCTGTTGCAGGTGTTTCCTTTGTAGATCTGTCCCCAGCAATGCATACCCTGTGACGCAAGTCCAATCTCTTTGTGATGAAAAGCCTTTCTCCTTTCACTCCAGTTTAGCCTATCCAAGGCGACTCCTCCCCTCCTTTTCCCTCCTTTACTCTTCTCATCTGTCTGTCTCTTTGGCACAGCTTAGGTCTTAGTAAAATTTTACCTTTCTTAGATGTGAGTCAGATGTGTCTTTCCCCTGCTGAGAAGTTGCACCCCTCAACCTTTCCTCTGCATGGGTGCGGCAAAGATAACAGCACCGCAATAGCTTTTTTTCTGGAAAAACTTGATAAGCAGTTTTATCTAAAAATCCTGCTTCTGAACCTTGGACCTCTGTTTAAATCTTGTTGTATCTCAGGGGGCCAAGAGTAATAGAAAATAGAGCATGCTCCCTTTCATCACCTATGTAAATACTGTATATGGGAATTTGTGAACCCACAGAATGCATTGTGAACCCACAGAATGCATTGTGATAGCTACTGATTGGGTTTCTCAGTTAAATCTGAGGCAGGAAAAAAATCCCAATTAAATGTGTTACATATTTAAACAAGTTGAAGATAAAGACAATTCCTCTCATTGTGATTTCTTAACCATTGACTTGGCATTAGTAATTAGACACAATAAGACGTTTGTGGCAGATCAAAGATGTATAAAATATAGTTGTCTATATAGGCACACAATCTTATTGGGAAATCCAGGTATATTCTGTATAGATGAATTTGCCTCTGATATTATTGATCAAACTACCCTGATGTAGTTTGGCAATCCATTTGGTTTGGTATTTGCTAAAGGGCAAGGCTAGCTTGGTATGCAGGGGGACATTTTGACATGGTGATTTGGATTGGCAATTGGTTATTGATCGTTAAGATGGGGATGATTCATGAAATGGAAGGTTGAGGTGGAGAAGGGGAAAAAAAAAGTAAATTAACCTAGAATAGGTTATTGGTTGTATAATAAACTTATACTTAGTCTACGTATTTTATTGCAATGTCTGTCTACAAAAACAAACAAACAAACAAAAACACACACACATACAATGAAGGCAGTTAGAGACAAATCCAAGGGAGTATCACACAGTCTCTCCTATATAATGGGCTAATGATGAAGAATTCTGGCATTGTCCTTAAGACCTACCTTTGAGTCCATGGTTTGATCGTGAAATCCAGCACCTGGGTTATTTTCATTGCTTTTTCATATGCTTAAGCTTTTTCTTTAACCATTATCTAAAGTTAAAGTGTTTTCATTACTTTGTGGCAAAGAAAGATTCATATTTTTTATATCTTACACAGAAAGAAAAACTATTTGTGTTTTTCCCTTGAGGAAATATTTATAAACTACTCTCACAGATTTCCTTAGAGAAGAAAGTATAAACAACCTCCCTACACACTCCATTTATAAACACTTCCATTAAATCTGTTTTACCTTTCATTCATGGAAAGTGCATATTCATATGTGGCATGTCAGGGACTTACTGCATTTTACCCATGCACTTGGAATTTCTTTGTTCCAATCCAATGTGTTTGGGCTTTTGTTTGAACATAATTGTGTTCACCTTACTTAATTCTTTTTCTTTTTCCTTTGCATTTTATGGATATGTTGGTAACTGCATTTAATATGTAAAGAGTTGCTTTAAAGCCATTCAGCCATACTACAGTGAGTTGCCATTTCCTTCTCCTGACCCAGTGATTGAGCCCACATCTCCTGCACTGGCAGGCAGGTTCTTTACCACTGAGCCATCTGGGAAGCCCCAAAATAAACTTAAGAAGTTTTAAAAATGTTTTTGCTTTAAATGCATTAAATGTATAGTATATACTATGCTAAATAGCATGTAAATTAGTATGCATCATTTTTAAAGAAACATTTATGAATATCCTAGTTTCTTTACAAAATATATGTAAATTAAATATGTATAATTAAATTTATATTTGTAAATATATATAAATATATAACTGTCCATATATATCAAGTCTGTTAGCTATAGATTTGTGTGTGTATGTCTGTGTCTCTGTGTATGAGTAAATGCAACATGAAATTTGAATAGAGTGTAGAAATCAATGAGGATAAATTATTGCAAAATTACCAAAAGCTTTCTCCTCCTTACAGATCGTCTCTCTTTAAAAGAACAAAGAACAATGTATATTTGGTTAGATTGTTGAGAGTTTCAGTTATTTAAATATCATAACATTATCTCAATGTTTAAAGCAAGAGTTTGAAACCAAAGGAAAGACTCAGTCACAAAGACTCTGTCTTATTGTAGCTAGTTGGATACCATTCCCTTTCACTTTTCACTTTCATGCATTGGAGAATGAAATGGCAACCCTCTCCAGTATTCTTGCCTGGAGAATCCCAGGGATGGAGGAGCCTCGTGGGCTGCCGTCTATGGGGTCACACAGAGTCAGACACGACTGAAGTGACTTAGCAGCAGCAGCAGCAGCTGGGTTCACTCTTCTCTGGCCTGAACTTGAATATGTATGACAATGAATTCATCATCTGGTATAGCACAACCAGACAAGCCATAGCAGTGATGTGCTGTTTCTCTCCCGACCAGAATTCATGTCATAAAGCTCTATAAGTCTCATTAAATGAGCTGTTTTTACCTCACTGTAGAATAACAAATAGAATCCTCCAGGTGGGTGTACTCATTAGATGCTGTATTACTCCAGGAAGGACTTTAGTGGCTAATGGAGAGCTTCCATGGGCTTAATGCACACCTCTTTAGGGAACGATGTATGTGCTTGGCTGTGTTTAGATTAAATGTAACAGATTTCTGTTTTTATTTTAAAAACTGTCTGGGAGTCAGAAATGAGAAAAGTATAACTTTAGTCCTTGGAAAATATAATTGTTAATGATTGCTTTTAAACAACTAAATTAAATTTGCCTAACGATTCATCGAGGTGGGAAATCAAGTTGTGCCTATCTTTGATATGTAAGGCAGAATCTAATTTGAATCCAAGCGTGTTTTTATTTTATCACATTAAGTGTGAATTTAATTCATTGTGAAAACTTATGCTGTGATATACACATCAACATTATTACCTTAGTGCATTGATAATTCCAACTTTCCTGAGTATAATAATCATTTTTGCCCCTATCAATCAACTTAGAAAGCGCCTAGTAGTAAAACTCAGAAATGCTTTCTCTCCTCTGATTCTAATTTTAATATGTATACCTCACTCTTAGACCTATTTATTGACTTTTCCTGAAAAATAGTAATTGGGAAAAGTTCACAGTGTGCATAATATTAATAATTTTAATTTTTTATTACTTTAACAAAAGTAACTCTCTAGTGAAGTCACATACACTATGTCCAGCAGGTTGATAAATGCTCTGTTTGTATTATTTCCTTTAATCCTTATTATAACCTGTTATGGAAGTTTATTAACTTCTTTTTCAGAGATGAGGAAACCAAGGCATCTACAGATAAGAAATCTCCTGGGTTCTTACAGTTGGTATGTGGTGGAACCACAATTCATACTCTATTCCTGTGACTCCTGAGTTCCAGTTCTTACACTTCACAGTAATAGTTCTCTTCTATCCTAGCTGGTGACCAGATATAATTTCAGTAGAACTTTAGCAAAATTGTATTGTGGAATGTTACCTAATATTCCAAATATTAGGTATATTATTGAAACCAAATCATGAGAGTATTCACTTGTTTACTTATTTTAACTTCCTTTGATTGAATTGTTAAACTTCTCATAGTGTAAACTCTTGGATAAGTTTAAGTCTATATTTAAATGTAAACGTTTAATATTTTCCAACTTGATCTTTTCATGTTTCTATATTAGTTCTAGAATCTTGGCTTTTGCCCGTTTGTGGAATCAGATATTTTGACTTTAAAGGTAAATTACAGATTATTGCTAGTCTGGTATCATAACTTATGCAGTTATTCTCTGTATATGTTTCCTAAATAGATTCTGTGATTATCCAGAGTGATAAACTTATCAAATATCACTATCACTGTATTGAAAATACCAGTAACACACATGTAATTTGAACACATATTTTTTTTTACAAAAATGCATCATAATACTAAGGTAATATTATATATAGCTGTTTTTAAACAGGTGTAAATGAATAACAAATATTATACATGATTCATTCCCTTTATTAAGTGAGTAATTTTCATAGCCGTCATTCTTTGAGAAAAATTTCCTGCATTTTTTTTTATGCTGCTAATTTTAAGAAGCTTCATCTGGTTAATATGCAACGGTAGGGCCCCACACTGTCTGTGGATTGTGTTTCTCTCTAAATAAGTCCATTTCTTACCTATCAAAAAATAAATGAAATGGTAGGGCTCAGTATATAATTTAAATGACACCATCTTCTCTTTCGGGCTTCCCTGGTGGCTCAGTGGTAAAGAATCCACCTGCCGATACAGGAGACGCAGGTTCAATTCCTGGGTTGGGAAGATTCCCTGGAGAAGGAAATGGCAACCCACTCCAGTATTCTTGCCTGGAACATCCCATCGACAGGGGATCCTGGCAGGCTACAGTCCATGGGGTTGCAGAGTCGAACACAACTGAGCACGACCACCACATCTTCTCTTTCAAACTCAGCCTTTAGCCACACCTGCTGCTGCTGCTGCTGCTGTTAAGTCGCTTCAGTCGTCTCCGACTCTGTGCGACCCCATAGACGGCAGCTCACCAGGCTCCTCTCTCTCTGGGACTCTCCAGGCAAGAACACTGGAGTGGGTTGCCATTTCCTTCTCCAATGCATGAAAGTGAAAAGTGAAAGTGAAGTCGCTCAGTCGTGTCCAACTCTTAGAGACCCCATGGACTGCAGCCTACCAGGCTCCTCCGTCCATGGGATTTTCCAGGCAAGAGTACTGGAGTGGGTTGCCATTTTCTTCTCTGTTAGCCACACCTAACCTTTTTGTTTTTCAATTCTTTATCAATTTCTATATTGCTATATTGATTCTAGTTCATATTAATATTTCTGGACACATCAACAGAACATCCTAATTCCCTCAAAGTCTTGGTTTGTTTCTATTGGCTAAGGCTAAATTAGGACTTCCCTGGTGGTTCAGTGGTAAAGAATCCACCTGCCAATGTGGGAGACGCAGATTCAATCCCTAGGTCGGGAAGATCCCCCGAGGAAGGAAATGGCAGCCCTCTCCAGGATTCTTGCCTGAGAAATCCCCTGGACAGAGGAGCCTGGCAGGCTACAGTCCTTGGAGCTACAAGAGTCCGACATGGCTTAATGACTAAACAACAACAAAGCTAAATTGAGTAATTCCTTTTCTCCTTCCTTCTTTCATCCTTTTTTCCTCCCGCATTGCCACATTTTTATTAATCATATGTAATTTATATTACGCTTGCCAGGATTCATGATTTGTCAATAATTGTCTTATTTCCTCTTTCCCTTTTCTTCCATAAGATTTGTTCCTTGTCTGGAAGCAGAGTCCAGGATCAATAAAATGATCTATCTTCTCTTAAAAATATTAACCTCTTTTGGAGGTTAAGAGTATTAAAAGGATGATTTTAGGTTCCAGGAGCTCTGGGAATTCAAATCGTATTTTTTTATCCAGAGTCAGGTTATATTTTACCTTCAATGCAAAAGTTAGGAGATCAGATGGTTTTTTGATATATTTTATATGTCATTGGTCAGAAATTCTCTCTGAGTTTATTGATCAGTTCATAAATACATTTTCAAGTGATTGGATTTATGCTACTAAAATATTTACTAAACAGCTAACTTGTCAATAGGATTTAGTTCCTTTCTACTGCTTTCCTTGGCATTAAGAATAAATCAATTCCTTGAGGATATGATGTGAGCAATGTTAGGAATGCAATAACATGAGAATCACACTTAAGGTAATGCTTTTTATCATTAATCTTTCTTGTATTCTTTTTCTTTTCAGTTTCATTGAGATATGTGTCTTATATGAATTAAGCAGTAGTTTTCAGAGTATTTTTCCTAATTATCCACTCACAATTTTTGCTATGGCTGACATCAAATTAAGATGATCATTGTGTTACTTAGAGACAAGTAATTATTTCTGAAATTGTTGACAATAAAAGATACCTTGACAGAGCCATTGATTCTAGTTAAAGGCAGCTAATCTAGATATACATATATTTTATTACCTCTGTCTTTTCATACTGTGAAAAGCTGGGTGGACTCCGGGAGTTGGTGATGGACAGGGAGGCCTGGCATGTTGCGGTTCATAGGGTTGCAAAGTATCGGACATGACTGAGTGACTGAACTGAACTGAACTGATTGCCTCTGTCACTCTAGAGTTGGAAATATCATATCCTTTCTTAAGAGCCTGTGTGTTTCATCATCCTGTCAATAAAGAATGTCTTCCTTGGCTCCATGCAAAATATCTCTGATTTGCTTATTTTGAATCTAGGGAATCGTTGATCAAAATTCCCATTATAAAGTATATAATTTCATGATTTTGAAGATAGACTTATCTTTTTAAGTGTTTTTTCTCTAGGTTAAATGTGATTTCTCTTGAGTATAACTTCATAGGGACAGTGTGGTATTATTAAATCCTCTTACTTTTTCCATTTAGAAGACATCATACATGTCATAGGTTGTTATTTGTGGTAGTGAACAAAGCCTGGTAATTGTGTTTAAGAAACTCTATGAAGGGGAGACAAATCTAAGTTGTACTTAATGACTGTAGTGGTAAATAGTTTTTTCTTTTTTTTATAAACTCATGAAAACATTATTCTAAGACATTTAGTGATGATATAATATGTGCCTGCTGTTGTGCCAGGTATAGAGAATAGAAACTGTGGTGACCTAAATGGTGAATAAATCCAAAAAGGATGGGATATGTATATGCATAGATGATTAACTTTGCTGTACAGCAGAAACTAACACAACATTGTAAAGCAACCAGGTTGCTGTTTCGTCACTGTCATGTCTGATTCTTTTTCGACCCCACAGACTGTAGCCTGCCAGGCTCCTCTGCTCATGGGATTCTCCAGGCAGAAATACTGGAGTGGGTTGCCATGTCCTTCTCCAGGGGATCTTCCCAACACAGGGATTAAACCTACATCTCCTGCTTGGCAGGCATACTCTTTACCGCTGAGCACCTGGGAAGCTCAAAGCACTATATTCCCAATTAGAAAAAAATCCACTACATAACTCCTGGTCTGTCTTTTAAAAATCAAGAAAAATAGATGTGCTATTGTCTTGTTTACCAGGGTATTACCAGTTCTTTTATGAATACCTAATGCAGAAAGAAAGAAAGTTTAGTTGCTCAGTCGTGTCCGACTCTTTGCGACCCCATGGACTGTAGCTTACCATGGGATTTTCCAGGCAAGAGTACTGGAGTGGGTTGCCAGAGTACTGGAGTGGGTTGCCATTCCCTTTGCCAGAGGATCTTCCTGACCCAGGGATCAAACCCAGTTCTCCAAATTGTAGGCAGACGCCTTACCATCTGAGCCACCAGGGAAGTCCTGGTGTAGACTGTCCTAAATAGTTATATGCTCTTATATTTGAGTGCTCAAACCTGAAGTGTAAAAACGCCTGTGTAACAACCATGCAGATAACAGGAAACCTATCCATCACTCCAGAAGTTTTTCTAGTGTCGTTTCACAAACTCCCTACCAAAAACTAATAACAACCATTCTGATTTTTTTAGCATACAAATTATTCCTGTTTTTTCGTGAACTTCATATAAATAGGTTTATACTATAGGTGTTCATTTGTATCTCCCTTTTTTAGTTCAAATTAATGTTTCTGAGATTCATTATGTTTTCTGTTTGTTTTTGTTTCCTTTTTCAATTTAAGATTTTATTTTTAAAGCAGCTTTAGATTCACAGTAAAAATGAAAATACGGAGATTTCCCATGTAAATTAGTTTATCTATTGTTAATTCATTTTATTGCTATGTAATATTCCTTTATTTTAATATATCACAATTTGCTTATCTGTTCTAACGATAGACATTTGAGTTAGTTCCAGTTTGGGGATATTGTGGTTAAGCTGCTACATGCATGTTCTAGTCATGGTTTTTTGGTGGGAATGTAGAGGCACTTTTCCTTGGAATTTGCATAGGAATAGAATTTCTGGGTAAATAGTTGATATAAGTTTAGTTTTAGTAGAAAGTGTCAAATGTATTTTCAAAGTTGTTGGATCAGCTGATACTCCTATGTAACAGTCAAATTTAAGGATGTAATAGTATAGTAGATTTATTAAAGGCAATATACAGCATGATTATGGCTAAGAAACACAACTTACTCTCCAGCAGAATCAGAGTACTCAGTACCAGACAGTACAACCAATGGCAGTATTTTCACGGAGCACATACTGCTCTGAGAGGAAAGGAGGTGAGAGTATAGATTTCAGGTGCTCTGAAATTATGCAAGGAGATTTGTTAATTAGTTTGACTGTATTTATCATTTAAATATATATATTTATGTCAAATCATCATGTTTTATACTTTAAATATATAACTTCCCAGATGGCTCAGTGGTAAAGAATTAGTCTGTCAAGTAAGAGACCCAGGTTAAATCCCTAGGTTAGGAAGATCACCTGGAGAAGGAAATGGCAATCCACTCCAGTATTCCTGCCTGGGAAATCCCATTGAATTAATGTTAGCAATGTATGAACATTATTCTCATTAATTAAGTGTAAAAAGTATGAACAGAATTTTGAGACACAAAATAGACTTTATAATTTAACTTCAGTTCAGTGTTCAGTCGCTCAGTCACGTCCAACTCTGCGACTCCATAGACTGCAGCACGCCAGGCTTCCCTATCCATCACCAACTCCCAGAGCTTACTCAGACTCATATCCATCGAGTCAGTGATGCCATCCAACCATCTCATCCTCTGTCATCCCCTTCTCCTCCTGCCTTCACTCTTTCCCGGAATCAGGATCTTTTCCAGTAAATCAGTTCTATGCATCAGGTGGCCAAAGTATCGGAGTTTTATCTTCAGCATCAGTCCTTCCAATGAATATTCAGGACTGATTCCTTTAGGATGGACTGGTTGGATCTCCTTGCAGTCCAGGGACTCTCAAGAGTCTTCTCCAACACCACAGTTATATAATTTAACTTATTCAGTTCAGTTCAGTCACTCAGTCATGTTCGACTCATTGAGACCCCATGAACTGCAGCATGCCAGGTCTCCCAACCATCACCAGCTCCCAGAATTTACCCATTCATGTCCATCGTGTGGGTGATGCCATCTGACCATCTCATCTTCTATCATCATTTTCTCCTCCTGCCCTCAATCTTTCCCAGCATCAGGGTCTTTTCCAATGAGTCAGCTCTTCACATCAGGTGGCCAAAGTATTGGAGTTTCAGCTTCAACATTTGCCGTTCCAATGAACACTTGGGACTGATCTCCTTTAGAATGGACTGGTTAGATCTCCTTGCAGTCCAAGGGACTCTCAAGAGTCTTCTCCAACACCACAGTTCAAAAGCATCAATTGTCTGGTTGTCAGCTTTCTTTATTCACATCTATACGTGATTACTGGAAAAACCATAGCCTTGACTAGACAGACATTTGGTGGCAAAGTAACATCTCTGCTTTTTAATATGCTGTCTAGGTTGGTTATAACTTTCCTTCTAAGGAGTAAGCGTTTTTTAATTTCATGGCTGCAGTCACTATATGCAGTGATTTTGGAGCTCCCAAAATAAAGTCAGCCACTGTGTCCCCATCTATTTGCCAAGATGTGATGGGACCGGATGCCATCACCAGAGAAAAAATATCGTCCGCTGGAGAAGGGAATGGCAAACCACTGCAGTATTCTTGCCTTGAGAACCCCATGAACAGTATGAAAAGGCAAAAAGAACACTGAAAGATGAACTCCCCAGGTCAGTAGGTGCATAATATGCTACTGGAGATCAGTAGAGAAATAACTCGAGAAAGAATGAGGAGACAGACCCAAAGCAAAAACAACACCCAATTGTGGATGTGACTTTGATGGAAGTAAAGTCCAATGCTGTAAAGAGCAATATTGTATAGGAACATGGAATGTTAGGTCCATGAATCAAGGCAAATTGGAAGTGGTCAAACAGGAGATGACAAGAGTGAATGTTGACATTTTAGGAATCAGTGAACTAAAATGGACTGGAATGGGTGAATTTAACTCAGATGACCATTATATCTACTACTGTGGGCAAGAATCCCTTAGAAGAAATGGAGTAGCCATCATAGGCAACAAAAGAGTGCAAAAGGCAGTACTTGGATGCAATCTCAAAAACGACAGAATGATCTCTGTTTGTTTCCAAGGCAAATCATTCAATATCACTGTAATCCAAGTTTTTCCCCAGCCACTAATGCTGAAGAAGCTGAAGTTGAATGGTTCTATAAAGACCTACAAGACCTTTTAGAACTAACACCCAAAAAAGATGGAGTGGAAAAAGACTGGAATGCAAAAGTAGGAAGTCAAGAAACATCTGGAGTAACAGGCAAATTTGGCCTTGGAGTACAGAATGAAGCAGGGCCAAGGCTAGTAGAGTTTTGCCAAGAGAATGCACTGGTCATAGCAAACACCCTCTTCCAACAACACAAGAGAAGACTCTACACATGGACATCACCAGATGGCCAACACTGAAATCAGATTGATTGTATTCTTTGCAGCCATGTATAGAGATGCTCTATGCAGTCAGCAAAAACAAGACTGGGAACTGACTGTGGCTCAGGTCATGAACTCCTTATTGCCAAATTCAGACTTAAACTGAAGAAAGTAGGGAAAACTGCTAGACCATTCAGGTATGACCTAAATCAAATTCCTTACAATTATACAGTGGAAGTGAGAAATAGATTCAAGGGACTAGATCTGATAGACAGAGTGCCTGATGAACTATGAATGGAGGTTCATGACATTGTACAGGAGACAGGGATCAAGACCATCCCCAAGAAAAAGAAATGCAAAAGAGCAAAAGTGCTGTCTGAGGAGGCCTTACAAATAGCTGTGAAGAGAAGAGGAAAAAAAAGGAGAATAGGAAAGATATGCCCATTTGAAAGGAGAGTTGCAAAGAATAGCAAGGAGAGATAAAAAAGCCTTTCTCAGCGATCAATGCAAAGAAATAGAGGAAAACAACAGAATGGGAAAGACTAGAGTTCTCTTCAAGAAAATTAGAGATACCAGGGGAACATTTCATGCAAAGATGGGCTCGATGAAGGACAGAAATGGTATAGACCTAACAGAAGCAGAAGATATTAAGAAGAGGTGGCAAGAATACACAGAAGAACTGTACAAAAAAAGATCTTCATGACCAGATAACCACAATGGTATGACCATTCACCTAAAGCCAGACATCCTGGAATGTGAAGTCAAGTGGGCCTTAGGAAGCATCACTATGAACAAAGCTAGTGGAGGTGATGGAATTCCAGTTAAGTTATTTCAAGTCCTAAAAGTTGATGCTGTGAAAGTGCTGCACTCAGTATGCCACCAAATTTGGAAAACTCAGCAGTGGCCACAGGACTGGAAAAGGTCAGTTTTCATTCCAATCCCTAAAAAAGGCAATGCCAAAGAATGCTCAAACTACCACACAATTGTACTCTTCTCACATGCTGGTAAAGTAACGCTCAAAATTCTCCAAGCCAGGCTTCCGCAATACGTGAACCATGAACTTCCAGATGTTCAAGCTGGTTTTAAAAAAGGCTGAGGAACCAGAGAACAAATTCCCAGCATCAGCTGGATTATCAAAAAAGCAAGAGAGTTCCAGAAAAACATCTGTTTCTTCTTTATTGACAATACCAAAGCCTTTGACTGTTGGATCACAATAAGCTGTGGAAAATTCTGAATGATATGGGAATACCAGGCCACCTGACCTGCCTCTTGAGAAACCTGTATGAAGGTCAGGTAGCAACAGTTAGAACTGGACATGAAACAACAGAGTGGTTCCAAACAGGAAAGGGAGTACGTCAAGGCTGTATATTGTCACCCTGCTTAATTAACTTCTATGCAGAGTACATCATGAGAAATGCTGGGCTGGATGAAGCACAAGCTGGAATCAAGATTTCCAGGAGAAATATCAATAACCTCAGAGATGCAGATGACACCACCCTTTAGGCAGAAAGTGAAGAGGAACTAAAGAGTCTCTTGATGAAAGTGAAAGAGGAGAGTGAAAAAATTGGCTTAAAGCTCAACTACCCTGGTGGCTCAGACTGTAAAGCATCTGCCTACAATATGGGAGATCGGGGTTCAATCCCTAGGTTGGGAAGATCCCCTTGAGAAGGAAATGGCAACCCACTCCAGTATTCTTGCCTGGAAAATCCCATGGACGGAGGAGTCTAGTGGGAAGCAGACCATGGGGTTGCAAAGAGTCGGACACGACTGAGTGACTTCACTTTCACTTTCTTTCAACATTCAGAAAAGTAAGATCCAGTCCCATCACTTCATAGCATTTTAACTTATATAATACTTAATAATATTTCTTTATGGAAAATCATTTATGCATGATTTTCTCTTGAGGATGTTCTCTAGTGACCAAGTATGAACATGCTCTGTTGTTTTTTTTTAATCTGTCCTAACTGTAACTTATGTCAAATCCATCAAAATCTTGACTCATTTTTTTTCTGTGTCGCTATTTAACAATATATATTTAATGCTATAGTACACTCCACAGTCAGGAGAATATTTCTGGGAAATTTTTCCCATGCCCAAATGTTCATATTCATGGCCACAGAATCAGATTTTAAAGGTTATCAGAATAAAACAAAAATAGATAGGCACATTTTGGCATCCCCTGAAAAATTATGTTATGTGTCAGATTTAAATCTAGATTTAATATAAATGTTATTGGAATTCTCAGTGTTTTAGATTATCCATATGGGTACACACGTTAAGTACTAAGAACAGTGGAAAACTGAGTATAAATATATGAATCAATAATAATGCTGCTTTTAAATACATTTTTTTAAAGATTAGAGCAATGACATCCATGTCTAAAATATCCTCCTGTTCTGGCTGAACTCCAGGTTTTCACTGGTTGGGTCCTTTTTGTATTACAACAAAGGCAATCATGCCATGAATGGTTTCTGATGCAAACTGCTTGAAAGGAGCTCCACATTGCCTTTGGTCAGTGTCATGTATGAATGGATAGAATATGGGTTAAAATATTTGCCTCAGTTTTCAGATAGCACTGAGAAGGTCACCTGTTATACCTGTCCTGGTTTTGTAATAATAGTATAATCAGAAAAAGAAGTTTGTTCTTTCCATCCTGAAGATACTATGTGTGGAAGTAGTCTCAACTCATCAAAAGAATCAGTAAATAATGTCTTTTCAAGCACTGCCCCAAATAATCTTTGTTCACTAGCAATGAAAGCTGGAGTTTTCAGAAAGTCATTCATGAGAACCAGATTCTTTCCATGTGTTGGAAAAAAAAAAAAAATCCTCTGTTCCTAAGGTGTGTGTATTGCGTATCTAAAGATAATATTCCTGACCCCTCCCACTGTTCATGAAGTTACACTTCCTAAAGTGTGTGTATTGCATATCTAAAGATAATATTCCTGACCCTTGCCACTGTTAGTGTATGACTATATTTTAAATACTATAAAAGGGCTGAGTCAGAAAATTGTACTATAATACAAATTGGGCTCACAGCAATTATTTAAACAATCTTTTCTTACATATGTTTATTGGGTATCTGCTGCATACAGTGTTGTATGTAAGTATAATTATAGGAAAGTTTGGAAAACAGAATCCTTGCTTCACAGTGGAGTTTTCTATGATAGTATTTTATTAGTTCAGCCGGCAATTAATGAACATCCACTTTGTGAAGACTCTGCTAAGGACCGTGAAGGTTATTTCACATATCCTCTTTGAAAGAGCTCATGATTATAATTACAGTTATACAGTGTGCTATATCCATATAGACTATACAATAAAAAATGCCACCACATTCATAATTTAATAATTAGAACAATTCCATTTTAGCTGTGGTGGACTGATTTATCATGCATTTGATAACCAAGTCTCATGTTAACTGCAGAATGGCTGCTAAAACTGAAGTATTGAAAATTCTTGGCCAATAAATAATCACCAATTGTAATGGTAGTTAAAAAGTGGCATTAGTAAACATGATTCATCAACTAGCTAGGACTTGATGATAGACTAATTTATTTACATTAGGAAAAATACCATGCCCTCTAAAAAATTACTCTGTGAAGATTTTAAAATTACTGTTAGCCCAGAAGGCTATTAAAGAAAACTAAAGGGAAACTATTGGATAACATTAAAGCCTAACTATCTGAAATACTTAGGATAGCTTAAAGCCACATGCCAGAGAATGTGATAAGTATATTCAGTGTTAATACTTGTACAACATGAACAGTGATACTTCCTAAATTCAGGTAACTTGAAGATGTTAGGCTTGGTGAAAACAGTTGCATGGAGAACGTGAAAACTTCTGTACTGAGCCATGTCTATACATCTTAAAATAGCTTCCGAGGACACATTTGAGCATTATCCAGGTTGTTCTCTGAGACAGCATTTCAGTTTTAGTGTACATGTTAAACATGTCCAAGTTTCTAATGGATCTTTATTAATTTCCCATTTGTGATTTTTATATCAACCCCTTTTGAATCTGTATATCATACCTAACGGGTGGGTGGAATCTTTCCTCTAGGAAATTGATGTTGATAATTTGGCTGCAATGATACCAAGTAGTATGAAACCTAAAAAAAAAAAATACTCAGCCATTTATCCCTTCTGGAGAATTTTCATGACTGATCATAGAATATAAAGAGACAGTCTAGAAGAATCAGATAATTAAATACCTTAGCAAAGTATGAGTGCTAATAAATAACATCTTTAAGTATTAATCTATTATCTGCTTTATCCATATAGCAGAAATTCTGCTTTCAGAAGCTGAACATTTTCTATTATTCAACATCCCTCATTATTGGTAAGGTCTTATTTAGAATCAAAATCCACCTCTGTCATTTGGTCTTAATTTCTCCACTAAGCCACACAGAATTGTTGACTCTGTCTTCCCTGATCCCTTTCCAGATTTAACATCTTCAGCTTTTCATACATTCCTCATAAATATTTTAGACTCCATAAACATATAATGGAAGCATTAATTAAATTCTTGACCTTGAGCTGTTTTGCTCATGCTTCTGATCTCTAAGTGTGGATTTCAGAAAGCTGTCAGCAAAATCTGCCATAATACAGATCCACATTGCTGGTATTCTCTCCTTATGCTGTTTTGACAGAGTGAAGGTTGGGTGACCTTTAAATACTGTTGTATTTACATGCTTGTGAGGTGAGCAGAGTCCATTGAGCTAAATCTGATTGCATGCATGGACAACTACAAAATACAGTAACCTTTAAACTAATAGCCTCTGAATGAATGTTTTTGTAGCCAGCCTGAAAGACAAAATTGCCTACAAATTTAATACTTTACAAGGAAGAAACAATTATTCAGTGCTGAAGTCTTTTGGGGAATGCCAAATTAGTAAATCTGCTTGTTGAGCATTTGGGGTTAGACTGGAAATGTGCCTACAGGATTGAGCAAGCAGCTCTTGTCAGCATTCCTCCGCATACCCTCACCTCACCAAGTTGTATCCTCAACATGTTTTGTTTCTTTACAGTTGCTTTAGGTTTCCTATCACTTTAACATTTGCATCAAATAGAATCAAGACCTACATAGAAAAGGCCGTCATAATATCTGAGAAATGAGTTCTTTAAATCTTCAGTCAAGGAAAGTATGTCTCCATCTACAATATATTCAGACTTTCAGAACTCCGTGGGCAGCACTGCACGATTCAGCATAATTTGTATTTACAATGATTATGCTTGGTGGTGAGTCCCTGAAGATCCAGTATAAAAAAAGAATTTGCTTCTTTTACGTATTTGCCCCATATTATGCATTTGTATTCTCTCCATTTATGTTGTTGTTTAGTTGCTAAGTCCTCTCTGACCCTTTTGCAACCCTATGGACTGGAGCTTGCCAGGCCCCTTTGTCCATAGGATTTCTCAGGCAGGAATATTGAAGTGAGTTGCCTTTTCCTTCTCCAAGGGATTTCCCCAACCTAAGGATCGAACCTACATCTCCTGCCCTGGGCTACCAGGGAATCCCTCATTTATGTTAAAGGTGAATTATTTCCCTTCGACTGTTTTTAAAAATGGTTATTGATGTCAGTTATAGTCACAGTGATTCTTTTGTTGATTTTTGTAAACTTATGCTGGTAATTATTATTCTATGAAGATAAATGATGATTTCATGTTTTTAATTCATGAGTATTTACCTTGTGTTGGAGCATTGGAGCAATGCTTTTTGGAGAATGCTTTTGAAAACTAAAGCTATAATCTCTGCTAGATGTTTTGAAATTGTGTTTATATTCTGAAGGTATTAAACAATATGGACTTTTCTAAGGAGATGAGATTCATCAGAAAATTCTAGACTGTGAATTATAGTGTCTTGGACATAAATTCTCCCACATACCAATGTTTTGGCTTTGATGACTGTTGCCACAGTCACTAAATCAGTTTATTGAAAGTTGATGAATAAAGTGGATATGAAATGGAAATCTCAAACCAGGAAGTCCAAACTTCATTGGTCACACTAATCACATTTTTTGCTATTATATATTTATTAAATATTTTCATATTTCAGCACTTCAAAGCAAGGGCTTGGCTGTCATTCTGACTTTAGGTCTGGCAGAGGTAGAATTAACTCCAGTTTGTGAAGCCCTTTCTATGTCTTCAAGAATTGTTCAAGACTCTCTCCTCCAGCGTCCTACTGTACTTGTTCATGACTACTGCTATTTGTTGTTGTTGTTTAGTCACTCAGTCGTGTCTGACTCTTTTGCTACCCCATGGACTGTAGCCTGCCAGGCTCCTCTGTCCGTGGGATTTTCCAGGCAAGAGTACTGGAGTGGGTTGCCATTTCCTTCTCAGGGGATCTTCCCAACCCAGGGATCAAACCCCCATCTCCTGCATTGGCAGGCAGGTTCTTTAGCACTGAGCCACCAGGGAAACCTGTTACTGCTGTAACACAGATCAAATTGTATTAAAATACTGCCATTTCCTTCTTTTATGATTTCCTTCCATGGTCCCTTAAGAGACCATGTCTTTTCACCTTTCCCTTTCAGGCTCTTGCATCCTATGTGACATGTAATTGATAGCCAGTAAATGTTTGCTAAATAAATAGTAAGTTGTGCTAGATCAAGTATGTAGTTACTACCTGTTTCAATATTTGGGGTGATTTTCACTTAGTGAGCAGAAAAGGGCATCACATAAGAGTCTCGGAATTAGAGTCTTCAAAAAAGGAAAATGTTGATTTGTTTGGGAGATAGTGTTCTGTCTATGTGGAGAAAACCATTTGGTTCAGGAAGACTCAGACATGTAGTGCTCTGGATCAATAGAGTAAAACTATACTGATAACTCTGTTTTTTGAATTTATCTGGAACATGCATTTTAGTTAAAAAAAAAAAAGAATCATCTAGTCTTGGATTCTGGATTTTAAAATCAGTATTTGTTTTCACTTCATTTGATCTTATTGTGCGTTCTTCTCTCGCACTTATCAAACCAGACTTTTGTCAATACTTTACCAAATGATTTATTCCCTTTTTAAAAGAGGCAGTGTATTCATTTAACCAAAACCAATAAGCTATGAAACAGTATTTACTTAACAGTATTTACTGTTAAGTAACCATAAGCTATGAAACAGTATATACTTTCTGTATTTACTTAAAATCTTTATTGCACCTGTCTCCCGCCACTCATTCTTATGGGCTTCCTAGTCCGGAGGTGGTGGTGGTTTTTTCCCATATATAAGCAGATTTGTCTATTTATTTCAGTTTGTTACAAAAGAGAGACACACTTCACATTATCACTGCACTTTGCTCTTCCTACTTAACTGTATTTCTTGGAGATTATTCTCCATCAGTACACCAGAAGTTTCTGTACTTTTAAAGTCTTGTGGTATCGCATCATATAGACTTTGCCATATGTGGTTTTATTAGTCTCATATTGGGGAAGGTTTGCTTCATTTTCTGTAATATAACCAATGTTGATATACTTTAATACAAATATGTGTCCTCATTTTAAAGTTTATCTATAGAGTAAACTCCTAGAAGTGAAATGGAAAATAAACATTTGTGTGTTTGCTGCTGCTGCTGCTGCTGTTGCTAAGTCACTTCAGTCATGTCAGACTCTGTGCGACCCCAGAGATGGCAGCCCACCAGGCTCCCCAGTCCCTGGGATTCTCCGGGCAAAAACACTGGAGTGGGTTGCCATTTCCTTCTCCAATGCATGAAAGTGAAAAGTGAAAGTGAAGTCACTCAGTTGTGTCCAATGACTGTGATCCCATGGACTGCGGCCTACCAGGCTCCCTGTCAATGGGATTTTCCAGGCAAGAGTGCTGAAGAGGCTGACGTTGCCTTCTCCATGTATGTTTGCTAGGTATTGCCAAATTGACCTCTATGAATAGAGTAGAGATTTATACTTCCTAAAGCAATATATGACACTGTCCATTTTTCCACAACTTTACTAACACCTCTCTTTGCCCTTGGTATTTGTGTTCAGCCTATTACTTATTCTAAATGAACTCTTTATATATTAGGAAAATTAGTCCTTGAAAATGCCTTTTACCTTTTGGCTTAGTTTATGGTGCTTTTTGTAACCAAGAAATATTTGTATTTTCATAAATACTAAATATTTGACAGATTCAACAATATAAAGTTAACATTTTATTAATCTTTCTAACTTCCAAGATTTGTAAAAATCATACTGAGAATAACTGCATCACTCCAATGTCCTTTAAGTTCATTAAAAATCCTAATGTAAATTTTGTTTAAAATTATATACTTAAATCGTGTACTTGGAATTTAACCCAAGAAAAGTTTTTTTACCATCAGTTCAGTTCAGTTCAGTTCAGTTGCTCAGTTGTGTCTGACTCTTTGCGACCCCATGAATCACACCACGCCAGGCCTCCCTGTCCATCACCAACTCCTGGAGTTCACTCAAACTCATGTCCATCGAGTCGGTGATGCCATCCAGCCATCTTATCCTCTGTCGTCCCCTTCTCCTCCTGCCCCCAGTCCCTCCCAGCATCAGAGTCTTTTCCAATGAATCAACTCTTCGCATGAGGTGGCCAGAATATTGGAGTTTCAGCCTCAGTCAGCATCAGTTCTCCCAACACCCAGCACTGATCTCCTTTAGGATGGACTGGTTGGACCTCCTTGCAGTCCAAGGGACTCCCAAGAGTCTTCTCCAAAATCAGCCCAAATGTTTCAACACAGTTTCTTAAGTAAAATCTGTCTTTTCTCCACTAATATTAGATGTCATATTAGAAACACATTTTTACTTGTGTGGATTTCTATACTTCTACCACTGTCTCATTGTTCTGACTGTTTATTTGAGTCCCAGTACCACACTGATGGGCTTCCCTGATATCTCAGTTGGTAAAAATCTGTCTGCAAAGTAGAAGACCCCAGTTCGATTCCTGGGTGAAGAGGATCCCCCGGAGAAGGGATAGGCTAACCCCACCCCCACCCCCGCCCCTGCAAATGCTTCGGCTTCCCTTGTGGCTCAGCTGGTAAAGAATCCAACAGCAATGCGGTAGACCTGGGTTTGGTCCCTGGGTTGGAAGATCCCCTGAAGAAGGGAAAGGCTACCCACTCCAGTATTCTGGCCTAGAGAATTCCATGGACCGAATAGTTCATGGGGTTGCAAAGAGTCATACATGACTGAGCGACTTTCACTTTCACCACACTGATTTAAATGTTGTAGCTTTCTATTGCTTTTTAGTATCATAAGTTTGTTTTTTCTTCTCTGCTGCCAAATTAATCGTCTTTTTCATGATTGTTCTATTCCTTCTGACTTATTTTTCTATATAAATTACATAATCAGTTTTTCAATTTTCTCAAATTTTCTATTGTTTATTCTGTATATTTTATGAAAATTTATTATCAGTATTATTCCTAAATATTTTGTGTCTTTTACCTATTGATCTCTTCTATTGGAGGTGATTAGTATTCATAAAGGATAGTGATTTCTGTATGTTAATTTTATACTGAGCCAATTTATAAAGTCTCATTGTTTTCAATAGTTGCACTGTAAACCCTGCCTTTCTTTAAGTTGTACAGTTGTATCACTTGCAAAGCATCATCTAAGTAAAAATACTTGTTTTATCCCCTTAACGGTTTTCTAAGTTTTTTTTCTCTTATCCAATTATATGGCCAAATGTATGCAAAAGAATGGAACAGTGCTTAAATAAGAGGGATCAAATAATTCTTCAGATGGTTAGAGTTTTGACAACTTTCTGTCTTCTTTGGCAGATGTCTTAGATTTTCTGTTTCTGTTAATTTGATATTTCTATAATATTATCAATTTTATCCATGCTTCATATTAATTTGCAGTGTTTAATAAAATGGTATGTTTTTATTCTTTTATTTTCTCTAACCAGTCATTTATTCATTATCATTTGTTATATTAGGTGTTTGAAATTTTTCTGTTTATTTTTGATTTTGCTAGTTCAGTGGTTTCAATTGGGGCGATTTTGACAATGCCCAGCCCAAGGGGACAATTGGCAATGTCCACAGACAATTTTGGCTGTTACAAAGGGCTGAGGGCAGTGGCTGCTGGCATCTAGTAAGTAGAGGCTAGGGATGCTGCTCAATATAATGAACAGGGTAGCACCTACAACAAAGAATTGTTTTTCCTGAGTGCCAAGAAATCCTGGCAGCTAAAAGTGTATTCATGTATTTATATTATTTTATTTTCCAAAATTCTGCTTTTGTATGTATTTACTATTCCTGTCATTTCCTTTATAATTAATTAGTTTTTGTTTTGATTATTCTAATGGTTTTTCTTCTGCTTTTGTTAACCTTTTAGCTAAAATCTAAATATAGATTCTTAATTCATTTATCTTCCTTACTTGTTTCCTTACTTGAATATTTAACATGATGACATTTCTTTAAGCAATGTCTCAGCTATGTCCCGTAGTCTCTGAAGCAGTGCATTTTCACTGTGGTTTTGAGATACAGTGTAATTTGGGTATTGATCTGTTTTTGACTGAAGATATATGTAAGAGTAAAGGGGCTTCCCAGGTGGCTCAGTGGTAAAGAATCCACCTGAAGTGCAGGAGTTGCAGGTTAGATCGTTCAGTCCTGAAGATCCCCTGGATAAGGAAATGATAACCTGTTCCAGTATTCTTGCCTGGAAATTCCCATGGACAGAAGGAGCCTGGTGGGCTACAGTCCAGGAAGTCTCAAGGGTCAGACACGACTTAGCAACTAAACAGTAACAGTATGTAAGAGTACTTTAAAATATTAGATGTCATTTTCCAGTTTCATTAATTTCTAGTTTTTTCATTATGTGATCAGAGACTGTTGCCTTAGCTCTTTCTCCTGTTTTGATTTTACCTATGTTTTGTGTGTAACCAAAAGTAAGTAAATTTTTGTGAATGTTCTGTAGCCACTAGTAAAAAGAAAAGTTCCCTGTTAGGTTTTCACTTTGGTCTGTCTCAATTACTATGTGTTTAAATTTATGAATGCTGCTACTCTGGTATTTAGTGCCTATCTAGTCTTAGCTCTTTAATCTATTAATACATGCATCTGTGCAAAAGCACTTTAGTCATGCTGGACTTTTGTGACCCTATGGACTGTAACCACCCAGGCTCCTCTGTCTGTGGGATTCTCCAGGCAAGAATACTGGAGTAGGTTTTCATGCCCTCCTCCAGGGGATCTTCCCAATCTGGGGATTGAACCAGCATCTCTTATGTCTCCTGCAGTGGCAGGCAGGTTCTTTACCACTAGCACCACTGGGGAAGCCCATTAATACACAGTTTTGTTAAAAGTCATTTCATCACTTGTAGTGACAGTTCTTTTTTAAGAACATTTGTTTGCCTTGAATTCAATGTTGACTATTATTACAATAATGATGTTCGTTCTCCTTTTGTTTGCATTTGCTTGGTCTTCCATCTCAAATTTTCTGAAGAATTTATTTTAGGTATTATTCATCTACATAGTACAAAGTGAGTTTTGCGGCTTGCTGCCACTTGAAAGTATGTTTCTTTAATATGTGAGATTAGCCTATATGCAATTTATTCTTTGAAGAATTTTTTCATGCCAATCAATAGCCAGACAATGTGCCAGGTGCTAGGGACGTAGCAGTGAGCAAAACAGACCAGGCTGCCCTCTTGTTGCTGTTATTAGGGAATATATATTTAATATTAATTGTATATTATTTCATATTATGCTTTTCTGTCTTTAAAGCTATTGTACTTTATTTTTGCTTACTGTGGGGTATGTGTGTGTGTGTGTATGTGTTGCTTCTGATAATTGGAAAGTTGCTATTCTTGACATAGTATAATTTTTATGTTCTAAATTTTTATGTTCTAGAAGATTAGAACACATCCTCTATTTGTTTAAATAGTATTTGATTCTCCTCTATAATCAGTGATGGGATTAATATTTTTACTCTTCTTTATTCTCCCCATCCTCCTTTCCTCCAGGTAATTTCAGCTAATGACATCATCTTTCTTAGTGTTTTACTTTGAGCTATTAAATACTTATATCCCATTACTTATTTTAAAGAATTAAAAATATCTTTTAACCCTGGTTTGAGGTGAGAAAATTACCATACTAATTCACTCTCTCACCCATGGTCAGGATATATAACATTTACATTCTCTCCTGTCATTTTAATCCTTGCATATGTTTAAATTTGTTCCATAAATAAGTAGATTCAATTTTCCTTATCTTTTTACATAGTCTTTCCAAAAATATATCTTTGCTGGATGAAACTGTTCCTCAAGAAGTACTCATGGAGACAATATCCCCTGAATTCTTGAATGTTAATAACTATTTTATGTTAGTTTTTTTACTTGAACAATACTGTGGCTGGATATTAAATACTTGGGTTGTTTTTTTTTCCCATGAAGATTTTTGTGGCTATTGCTCCCCTGCTTTCTAGAATTGAATGTTGCTCTAAGGTCAACTGTTTTTTTCCCCTCCTTGTAATTGACTTGTTCCTGTTTCCTGACAGCTCCAAAGGATCCTTTCTTTGTCCTTCAGATTAGTTGCTATAAGGGAGAAGGCAATGGCAACCCACTTCACTATTCTTGCCTGGAAAATCCCAGCGACAGAGGAGCCTGGTGGGCTGCCGTCTATGGGGTTGCACAGAGTCGGACACGACTGACATGACTTAGCAGCAGCAGCAGTTGCTTTAAAGGGACATACCTTAACAAATAAAAGATATGTCATGTCCTTTTTGTGACCAAGAGTATAGTGATAATATAAAATTAGAAATTATAAGTAATATTTAAAAATAGAAATAAGGAGCTGTGAGTAATTTGAGGTAGAATTTTTATTTCGGACAAAATATCAGGCTCAGTTTTTCATAGTATTTAAGCTGAACCTTTGAAGGATTAGGACATGGGAAACTGGGAGGAAGCAGGATTTGGGTGGATGGAAATGGAAAATTGTGTGGTACAATCACTGTGCACTAGGTCACATATTTCAGTAGATTTCAAGAACCTTGACGTCAGCAAATACTTCTGATCTGTCTTTTTATCCCTTACAACTCCTAGCAAAATCTTTGCATATAATAGAAGTTAAGCTTATTTACGTTGCATATAATCATCCTTTGTTTTAGCAGGTAAACACATTTTAGTTGATTTTCAGAGTAAGAAATAATTTTATCATCATAAGATCATCTTAATTCAGTGAAAAGTTAGGATTCTTTAGTAGATGTAGGATATTAGGGAATTTCAGACAAGTCATCACAGCCTTATACTAATGTTGATTTTACTTATTTTTTTTGAATGGCAATATTTTCATTGCTGGGCTAGAAAAATCCAAAAAGCTCTCCGGTACATGGTCATTAGGTATAGGATTCATCACTCATTGTCCTTCTATTGAATAACAAACATATGGAAAAATCAAGCATGAATGCACCTGTTTTCCCCTTTCCTCTGAGTTTCCAGGACTCTAATGGACGTCCATAAGGTTAGGGATATAACTTGCACAGGGTCTATGAAAAATTTATAAGACAAATTTCCTCATTGCGTTCTGTTCTATCCGCAGTGCCAGATCTTGAACGTACATGAAAAGATTTTATTATTTCTGACATCTCCACGCTTGCTCCCTTACTGTCAAATACATGCCCTCCCTTTTATTCTCCCGATTCCCACTAAGCCCTCAGAAATTCACTGGGTTTCCCAACCTTAAACTTGTTTGCAATTTGAGTTCCATGGTCAGCAGAATTAACAGTCTGTCACACACTTGGAGAGCTCTTGCTAGAATAAATTTCACATAATTAATAGTTTTGTCACAATCTGGCATTAAAAGAGCAGGCTGAATTGCAGTAGCTTCTCCCTTCATCAGTTTCAGTTCAGGAGTTCGGGGATTACTCCTTTGTTCCTTAGTTGGAAGAATAAACTTATTGAAATCAGCAGTTTTGAGATAGTCAGTGTAAACAAAACAAGCCCATTAGCATGTTTGCTTTCTTTTTTTTACCATTAATCTTGAATAGTGTTAGAATGATTGAGTGCTATCATTTGTATACAAACCAAATAGAGAATGGAAAAGAACCAATATTTTAGTCATCATACACATATTTATTGGACTCAATTGATACTTTGAGTTGTGCACAATTTTGGGTGCTTTACATGTGAAAGACAAGTGTATTTTGCAAGTGCAAAAGACTGGGAAAGGTTCTGCACTGAGCAGGCTCTTCAGGATTGGAAGCTTGATCCACATGGCTCAAAAGCCTGTGCTCTTTCCAGGACACTGGGCTACCTTCCCAGTTGAGTACTGTTCATAGGCAATTTGCTTCCCATCAGAATTGGGAGAATTCGGTTAGAATAGGCTTGACTTGGGATGAGTCACAATACAACACTGTCCAAAGACTGCCTTTGATAGTGTTTTTCAGAAGGATTACATGTGGGGTGGCCAGAGGAGTTCACTGACTTAGAAACTTTGAAACTGTCAAGAACCTTTGGAGCTCCTATAGGATAACAGAAAGCAAGACACTTTTAACAGAAAGACTTTGGATTCATTCCCAGCTCTACTTCCTTTAATAAGGTAACTCACTTCTTCCCCTGAGCCTCCAGCACTCTTTGCAGTGCTAATGGCAGGATTTTATGCACATAAAATGAGACAGTTGAAGAATTTCCATTTAATGAAACTTCTATTTCTTTTTTTAGTCTTGCCATATTATTCTCCAGGTAACAAAACTGAAGAATGGAGAAAAAAAAAAAAAATCAACTCACCCTGGGAGATAGAGATCATTAGAGAAACAACTAGGCCTGATAGGTTAATGGACAAACTCATGACCCATCCATTACCTTCATTGTTAGTAGGAAGGAGAGCCATGGATCTTACAGTCTGGGTTTCAAAGATCTGCCCAGTGAATGGACAGAAACAACAACAAAGACATATTTGATTTACTACTGAATTCTAGAGGTATATTTTATGAGTATTTGGTGAGAATTATGCTTGTGACATTGAGCAGTGAATGAATCAAGTTCATCAGAGGAATTAGCTCTGTATATTGTAAGTAGTAGGCAGTACTGAGTGTAGCCTCTATTTTCTTCTGGGATTCATTCTTATTGTATGAACTGATTAATGTACACTTGCTATATGATTGTTTCCTAGTTTTATATAACCTCCTTTCACTGTAACAGTCCTAGTTTAAATACCTGAGAATACACATTTAAAGTGTTTATTTGGAGTTCTGCACAGTACCTTCAGTTCAGTTCAGTCGCTCAGTCATGTCCGACTCTTTATGACCCCATGAATCGCAGCATGCCAGGCCTCCCTGTCCATCACCAACTCCTGGAGTTCACACAGACTCGCGTCCATCGAGTCGGTGATGCCATCCAGCCATCTCATCCTCTGTCGTCCCCTTCTCCTCCTGCCCCCAATCCCTCCCAGCATCAGAGTCTTTTCCAATGAGTCAACTCTTCCCATGAGGTGGCCAAAGTACTGGAGTTTCAGCTTCAGCATCATTCCTTCCAAAGAAAGCCCAGGGCTGATCTCCTTCAGAATGGATTGGTTGGATCTCCTTGCAGTCCAAGGGACTCTCAAGAGTCTTCTCCAAGACCACAGTTCAAAAGCATCAATTCTTCAGCGCTCAGCCTTCTTCACAGTCCAACTCTCACATCCATACATGACTACTGGAAAAACCATAGCCTTGACTAGACGGACCTTAGTCAGCAAAGTAATGTCTCTGCTTTTGAATATGCTATCTAGGTTGGTCATAACTTTTCTTCCAAGGAGTAAGCGTCTTTTAATTTCATGGCTACAATCACCATCTGCAGTGATTTTGGAGCCCCCCAAAATAAAGTCTGACACTGTTTCCACTGTTTCCCCATCTATTTCCCATGAAGTGATGGGACCGGATGCCATGATCTTCGTTTTCTGAATGTTGAGCTTTAAGCCAACTTTTTTACTCTCCTCTTTCTCTTTCATCAAGAGGCTTTTGAGTTCCTCTTCACTTTCTACCGTAAGGGTGGTGTCACCTGCATATCTGAGGTTATTGATATTTCTCCTGGCAATCTTGATTCCAGCTTGTATTTCTTCCAGTCCAGTGTTTCTCATGATGTACTCTGCATATAAGTTAAATAAGCAGGGTGACAATATACAGCCTTGACGTACTCTTTTTCCTATTTGGAACCAGTCTGTTGTTCCATGTCCAGTTCTAACTGTTGCTTCCTGACCTGCACAGTACCTTATCTTCTCTCAATGCTATCGATGCTCTGTGACTCTTAATGTTTAAATATTAGCTTAGTAAAAAGGAGGCTTGTCACTCTCCAAATAGTCATTTTCAGATTTTCTGTACAATGCAAGGTTTGTTCAGCATGACTGAAAGCTGCATCCATAATATATCAACAGCATTTAAAATACAGAGAATTCAGAATTCTGTCAAAAATCATTGCCAAGGTCTGAGAGAATGGTGTAGATGTTTTTTCAGAGATAAAATTAATCAAAATTTTTATTCCAGGTGAACTTTCATCTTTTTTCACACTTACTCAAATTTAGAAATGTCTAGAGACTATAAATCTAAACTGCTTAATTCAAGTGCTTAAAGATTAGAAAGGGAAATTATTTTCTTAAGTAGGTCATCCTTAGTTTAATGTGTTTAGTTTTGTGAAAGCTTTCACTTCTCATTTTGAAATTTTGAGACCATATCTACTGTGTTTATTTTTCAACTCTATTTCCACAACCTGAGAGGTCATCTTTCCTGATATGCTGAATTGATCTTATTTGTCATGCCTCGCATTTCATGACTTCCTTTTGTCCATTTTAAGATTATGTATTGAGGCTTTTACCCTTATGCATGTAAAAAACAATAAATAAAAGGGAAGAATGCTTTTATTTATTCCATCACCAATTTTAGGTCAATCTGACATCAGATCTCATCAAAATTAAATATGGGAGTTCAAGAATATGAAATAATAACCTTTTATTTTTCTATTCTGAGGATCTCCAGGTACACCAGAATTATTGTTATTGAGAGTTTCTTACTATTAGCTCTACATCAAAGACATTTTTTCTCTCTAATTGCCAGATTATAGAATTATTATTTCTTAAAGGTATATTTTACATATTTGTTTGTTAGGCAATGAACTACATATATGAAGGCAATCCCTGCCCTCCAATGATATGAAGTACAAAATCTATCAGAATGATACATAAAATGTTAATCAAAAAACCCCTATAGATCAACATACACTTGATTTGTAGAGGATGCTTAACTAGAGTACAAGAGAGTAACAGCAAATACGTGTCTGTGTAAGGGGCCAAGGATTCACCTATGTTTTACATCACATATTTGGGATAACCACACATCCCTATAGTCAACAATGAGCTTGTTAAAATATTTATTCTGATTAAGTAAGTCTGGAATTGGGTCTGGAATTCCTTAGTTTAGTTCTTAGGGATGTTGATCCTGCTGCAGTGTTTATGTAGGAAGATATTAGATAATAAGCTCCACCATGTACACAGCACTTTGAAGTTTACAACATACTTTCTCACATAATATATCATCTAATTTTTACAGTTACTGAAAGTATGTAAAAGGAGATGTATTTATTTTACAGATGAGAGAACTAATGTGAATGTGACTTTTTTCCAGCTTTTCAAGTGTGTCAACTGCTAGTTAGTAAATATAGGATAAGAACTCTATTCTTCAGACATTATGAACAGATCTCTTTCACTTACAGAATGTTCTAAAGCTGTATGATAATAAGATGCCTGAGTTTATATCTTTTGATCATTAAAATTCTTTATAATAGCATTTTTTTCATTTTTCATAGGAATTTATATTAACCTCACTTTATGCTATTAAAAATTGCTCTTCTCAGTCTGAAAGGTCGATTATTAATTTTCAGACTATTGCATTGTATTTTTAGTAGTAAGTAATATTTGGCTTCTGACATGGTAATGCTATTCTAAAAACAGTTTTAAAATGTCTAAGAAATAAAAATCTGTAATTATCATCACTTACAGGATTATCTAATGAGCAGTTAAAAGGTGGCAGAAAACTACTGGAGCCAGAATATCTGCATACAAATTTAAACCCTTTCATGTCCTGTCTGAATGAGGTCAGTCCGTTATAAAAATAAATGTGAGGATTCCTTATCCTCAATTGGAAGAAAATATCATTTTTCTTTTTTCCCACCAATTTTTATTCTTTATGTAGAGTCAATAAAGATTATACCAGTATAGTTTGTTAAGGTAGAAAGACATTTTATTAGAGTTCAAATTTCAATCTTCCATCAATTAATTGTGTGTGTTTAACCCTCCAGTGCTCAGTTATTGGCAATTTCATTCATTTAGATTCATAAAATTTATTGTGTTTCAACCCTGTGCCCAACGCTAGACCACTTATGCTTGGTGTAGGAAAATCCATACTCTTAAAGAGCTCCTAGTTATGCGGTGGGAAATCTCATAGTATCTTAAGCCCTGTATGGCCTGAAAATGTTTGATACACTGAAAAACAAGGATTATACTGCCCAGGTAACTCCAAAAATTATTCTGAGAATTGAATGGGTTAACCTAAGTGATTGAAATCTGTTACAGAAAACTCAGGCTTTCATAATGTCTGGCTTCCCATCTTTCCTTTCTCATAAGCATAGAATTAGACAGTTAGTTGTACTAGATAATTACTTAAAAAAATGCAGCCAACACTAGAGTGTAAGTCAGTGGAGCAGGTGATCTTCTTTAATATAAATATTGATTTTTCTAGTGCCTTAAGTAAATATGGATTGTACATTTCCTTGGAGTATGACTTTCAATTCTTAGTAAATTTTTTTCCCCTAAAATAGTGACACTGACTTAGTTTGTATCTTTAATACTACAAGAATGTATCATTTCCTGTTCTGAAGAAAAAAATACCTGAGGGCATTGTGATTGTGATAAAATTCCCAGTATTTTGAATGATTTTGACTGTGTTTGCTGTGTCAAGGTGATGAGCCTTGACAAGTTGACTTGGCATACCTGCTAAGCAGATGGAATTCAGCTGTGGTAAGAGCAGAGTCAGTTACATTTAATATATTTCAGTTTCTACTGACTGTTAATATATGAGCAAGTGTATATATGCTTAGCAGAATGATGATGTCAGGACTTAGGGTTTCTGCAGTGCTAGTGAGTGATATATGGTTAATGTCATCTCTAATTTTTTTTTTTAAATTTTCTAGGTTAAACAAAAAAACACTTTAAAGTAATATGTACTTTTCTAAGAAAACGCAGAAAAGTAGAAAATAAAAACTAAAAGTTTGTTCATTAAAAAAGAGAGAGACAGACATAGAAAACAAATGTATGGACACCAAGGTGGAAAAAGGAGGGTGTGATAAACTGGGAGATTGGGTTTGACATATATACACTATTTAGGTATGAAACGGGCTTCCCAGATGGCGCTAGTGGTAAAGAACCCACCTGTCAAGGCAGGAGATGTAAGAGATGTGGGTTTGATCCCTGGGTGGGAAAGATCCCCTGGAGGAGGCCATGGCAACCCACTCCAGTATTCTTGCCTGGAGAACCCCACGGACAGAGGAGCCTGGAGGGCCATAGTCCATAGGGTCACAAAGAGTTGAACATGACTGAAGCAACTTCACACGCAGGTATAAAATAGATAACTAATGAGAACCTACTGTATAGCAAAGGGGAAAAAAAAGGAACTATAGTCTGTTTGTAAGACATGTATTAATATAATCTTAAAAATGCAGTCCAATATACATTAGGTGCAGACAAATACTGTTTGACTCCTCTTATATGAGGTACCTAGAATAGTCAAATTCATAAAGTCACAAAGTACATCAGTAGATGCCAGAAGCCAGGGTTGGAGGGGTGGGGAGCGGGAATGGAGAGTTACTGTTTAATGGGCCGGAGTTTCAGTTTAGGAAGGTGAAAAATTTGGGAGAGGGATGATGGTGAGAGTTGTACAACAGTGTGAATGTACTTAGTGCTGCTGGACTGTACAGATAAATATGGTTAAAATAATATGCTTTATATTATGTGACTTTTATCACAATAAAAAAGTTAAAACCATTTTTACTTGCTCCAGCTATTTATAATTCTCTTAAAATGTTTCTCAATTTAATTTTTGCTGAAGTTGAATCCATTTTAAGTACCAATTGAAAGTAATGACTATGTATCATGGGCTACAAGAAGTAATTGACCTGTATTTATCAATAATGGGTAGTTGGGGATAAGTCTTCATTCCTAGGCTTTGCTTTGATTTCGAGTCAATTCTTCCTCCAGTTTCATGTTTGTTACTTATCTCCTGTTCACTTACTGTGGTGTGGTAGATTTTGTTTTTAACATAAACTAAGTGGAATTGTAGCTTTTCCAGGTAGAAGAAAACGTTTTCTCTTTGGTAAACATAGCTTTCAATATTCCAATAATCAGATAAAGGGTAATAGAGGAAGCAATCAATATACATTTCAGATATTGACTCTGCTTACTAGTCTACTTCTAGGGAGAGAAAATTGAACTGGCATCCTCATAAGAACAGAGCAAAGCATATTGCATAAGCAAAGGACAGAGGCACAGGATATGGGATTAAGTTTCTAAATGTGAGTAAGTACAAGAGTTATGCTTCCTGGGTTTTATTTCTCTTTCTAAAATTGCTGCAAAGATAGTGATTTTATTGATTGCAGCAGGAAAAAACAGGGTGGTTGTAAGACTGGATAACATCTGCTTATTCATTCCTGTATTATACATGTCTGTGTCGGTGCATGTGGTTTTTGTGTGCAGTGTGCGTAGGTGTGTATTTATTTATTTATGTCTGCAGTAATGGCACTTTATGATATTCTTGCCAAGGACAGAATCCTGCTTTTTTCTTATTTTAAGGACTTCTACATATTCATGTTTAAAATGAATATTGTGACATAAAAATTAAGGCATACTGTGTTTTTTGGGAAAAAAAAGTTTGCTCTTTTACTCAGCATTCATGTAGTACTGACATTGTGTGACACATTATTGTAACTGCCCATGAAACAAACATATACCAAATATGCATATTTTGTATTCATATACAAACCAGGGGAAAACATGCCCTAGTACTTAAGAACAATGGTTCATTTAGGCTTGGGAACAGGACAAACGAAGAGGGGCTATAACAGAATGGGTCCCGCATGGCAAGGTGGGAAGTGTAGAGTTTTCTTTGAGATATTCAGAAACCATTTGAACCATCTTTTTCTGTAATAAATTCACATAACAAATATTAAGTCTTTTAAAGTGTACAGTACAATGAATTTTAGCATATTCACGAAGTTGTACAAGTAGGTCAGTTTTATCTCTCGCCACAAAAAAACCATACCCATTAACAGTCACTCCCCATTTCATTTCCATCCTGTCTCAGCTGCCGCTGCTGCTGCTGCTGCTGCTGCTGCTAAGTCGCTTCAGTCGACTCTGTGCGACCCCATAGATGGCAGCCTTCCAGGCTCCTCCGTCCATGGGATTTTCCAGGCAAGAGTACTGGAGTGGGGTGCCATTGCCTTCTCTGTTCTCAGCCGCTAGCAACTGCTATTTTAGTTTCTGTTCCTATGGATTTGCCTGTTCTGGACATTTCATATACATTAAAGATACAATATTAGGCCTTTTATGTGTGGCTTCTTTCTTTCTTTAAAATTTAAATTTGTTTATTTTAATTGGAGGCTAATTACTTTACAATATTGTATTGGTTTTGCCATACGTCAACATGAATCCGCCACGAGTGTACACGTGTTCCCCATCCTGAACCCCCCTCCCACCTCCCTCCCTGTGCCATCCTTCTGGGTCATCCCAGTGCACCAGCCCCAAGCATTCTGTATCTAGCATAGTGTTTTCAAGCTTTGTCCTTGCTGTTGCATGTATCAGTATTTCATTGATTTTCACGGCTGAATAATATTTCACTGGATGCATGATTGCATTAACCACATTTTATTTATTCATTAATCAGTTGATAGACATCATATCTGTTTCCAGTTTGGGGCTGTTATCAATAATGCTGTTATGAACATTTAAGCACAAGTTTTCGCGTGAGCATACGTTTTCAATTCTCTCAGGTATAGATGTAGGACTGGAATTGCTACTCACATGGTTATAGTGTTTTTAACTATAGAAATTGCCAAACTGGTTTCCAAAGCAGCTACACTATTTTATGTTTCCACCAGCAGTATAGCAGGGTTTTAATTTTTTCACATTCACATTGGAGGATGAGTACATTTTGCTTTTGAGGTAGAAAAGCTATAAACTTTTGAATCTATAAAATTTTCAAGGTTTGAGGTAAATTCAGTTTGGGACGAACTGACTTGCTGACAGGATATAGAGAAGGAGCTGTTAAGTGATTCACTATATTTTTCAATGTGAAACTTCAGCCTTGAGATTGTGGCTAAGCTTCATTTCTTCAGTTTCTCTAACTTGAATTTATGCAAGTGTGATCTGTGGTAGTGGGTGGGCAGGTTCTAGTAAGAAATAAAAAGTCCTTGGACATCTTCTAGATGCAGAAAATCAGAATTTTCTATGTGGCATTAGGAATTTGTATTTTAACAAGTACTTCAACTGACTCATTTACATGCATGCCTGCTCAGTCATTCAGTCGTGTCGGACTATTTTCGACCCTAACGGTAGCCCACCAAGTTCCTCAATCCTTGGGATTCTCCAGGCAAGAATACTGAGTGGGTTGCCATGTCTTCCTCCAGGGGATCTTCTCAACCCAGGGATGGAACCCGCGTCTTCTGAGTCTCCTGCACTGCAGGTGAATTCTTTACCCTGAGCCACTGAGGAAGCCCATTCATTTACATACTAGAGGTTAAAAACTGCTCTAACCTACTAGCATTAGAAGGGGTCATTGCAAGAACCTCACTGGCAGGTGTAACCATGGTTACTCTGGCTATTATGTACATTTGAGAACTGACATTCAGATTTAATTTTTACCAACATCATGCCAGACACTTCACATTTTTTCTTTCATTTTGTTCTAGTTTTTTTTTTTTTTTTAATTGTAAAAATGAGATATTTAAGCATTGGATGGTCAAGCACACAGAACTAAAAGGTGACAGATTTGAACCCTAAAATATCTTTTCATTTTACAGTCATATTAGTGTAATTTTTATTTACTGTATATAACAAGGGTTACTGAGTAAAGGTAAGAAAAATGCCTTGTTTCAGTTGTGAGCTGGGCGGGGGGCGGGGGTGCACTTCATGTTTGTTTTTAACTGACTAGAGTAATGGAATGGAGAAATGGAACTAGAGAAATGGAATTCTGCATCATTACTACCAGGATCACCACCAGAATCATCCAGAAGCACTTTTCAAGCTCCTTTTGCTAAGCTGTGTTGTGCACTGCATCTTGAAAATACAGAAATGCTGTATTAGTTTGTCTGGTAGTAATAATGGATTTGGTAATTGGATTTCAGAAAACACTGCAACAATGCTCAGGATATCTTACAAAATCCTAACCCTGAGGCAGGCTTTCCCTGGTATATTTAGGATTGGGCAGGAGCAAAGGTGACCTTGATTTTGTTGCTAACCAAGCTGCTGTGGGTTTGCAGAATCGTAACAAACTACGCTGTAGATATTTTATCTTTTTTCATCTAATGGGCTATAGGAAAGTGTCTTCTTGACACAATTTATTGCAGTAGACGGAAACATTTGGAAAAAAATATTTTTGTCACTTCATAATAGTGAATAATGTAACATTGTATTATTTTAGTAGAAAATATAAAACACTATTGGAGGAGGGCATGGCAACCCATTCCAGTACTCTTGCCTGGAGAATCCCATGGACAGAGGAGCCTGGCAGGCTGCAGTCCCTGAAGTTGCCAAAAGTTGGACATGACTGAAGCAACTCAGCACACACTCATAAAATAATGTAGTATGCTGTTTTTTGCATTTTTTTCTGTCAGAGTATACATTTGTAACTCTTTGGGGACACTAATTATCCTGGTTCAGTTCTATATTCCTCAGTCCATTTTGGATATAATAGATAATTAAGGCAACCACATAATTTGTCATTTAAACTTGAATAATTTTCAAGTAGAGCCATTAAGCATTTTGCCAGGATTTCAGGCAAAACCCAGGATTATACCCAGGAAACTATATGTGTAGTCACCCTAGATTAATAAGTGCTTAAAGACATACAATTTATTTATCACCCAATATGAGGGACCTCAGGGTCAGATCTCATGAACTGCAGCGCAGCTGATACTAAAAACCATTGTCTATGGTCCATTATTATATTCTTTACTTATATATTTTAACTGCAACTCGGTGACAGAAATAGCAGACAACTAAAGATTAATGTGAAAAAGAAAACCTGGGTAGAAGAGACTCTCTGTGCTAATATTTACTTGTTAACTATTTCTTTTACCATTCCCAAAATAGAATGTTTTAAAACGGCATTCTGCTTCATTAAAAGGGCTTTGTGTTGTTTTTAAGTGTAGTCACTGTAAGTTTCCTAGGTAACCTGTAATATTCGGCGTTCAGGCGCCTTTGATAAGTAAAATGTGTTGAAAGTGCAAAACTGCAAGAAGCTGGTTTTATCTTAGATAATTCCAAGATTCCTTTAATGTGATTTTATTATGGCCGAAAAATTAATGTTCTTGAGTCACTGTATTAAGCTATCCACCCCTAGTCTAGGGGAAACTATGGCCAGAGGTGTAGTGCAGAATATATAGGGAGGAAATAAAGATAGGCTATCCAATGGAAAAGGAAATAAAATGTCTGGAGGAGATCTTCCACTGTCCCATAATACAGATATAGAATTGTAATGCAACATTTATTTTTCTGAACTCTAATGCCTCGTTCAGTTTGCAGAAATGATAAATGAAAGTGTGCTGAATTTCAGCCTGTATTTGAAAAGAGCCAGTGTGAGCAGTCCTTTTGTGACAGTAGTAGTCAAGCTGGTGGATTGAATGCATCCTCCATTTTCCAATCTGTTGTATCAGGGTGAATTGAAAGGTGACAGACAAGAGAGTCATTAAAAACATGTTTGAATTTCTGCTTGTGTCATACACTATGAAAGTGTTCTGTATTGATAGTAGCCTTTTATCTTTTATCACTGAGAAAAGAAAAGAACATATTTTTACCATTCAATTCCTATCTGCCAATTCTAGCCCCCAGGGAACACCACACTAGAACAATGTAAAATCTGATATGCAAGAACAAATACCAGTTATCATTCTTTCTCATTAAGTTCCAGATGTTGACCTTTTAGGACTGACATAAGAAATCTATAATCCAAGAATAATCATATCCAAGGATAAGAAAGCTGATTCTTCTCTGGACATTCTCATGAGCTCAGTTCTCAGCCAAAAAAACATTATCTGAGTCTCTCCAGTAGAGTTGATTATCATGAATATTTTTTCAGGGGGCATTTTTGATCATAAGCGAAGAAGAAACCTGCCTTTCATTGGTTTTCCTTCACCTACCAGTTATAATTTATTCCCATATTCACATCCTATTCAATATGGCCCCGCCAGGTTTTCCAGTCCAATCTTCACTTCAGTTCTCAATTTACTTTTCTTCTCTCCTGAGTTTATAAGTAGGGCCTGAATATGCATCACAGTTGACATTTCTCTTTCTCTCTTTTTTTGCTGTGGTTTCCTCTTCTTACTACTAATTTTATAATCAAAATTGAATTGAAATTATAAGGCATTTCAAATGCTTATCTTTTTGTTCTATTAAGAGATTTTTCTCTTGTTTTGTGTGTGTGTATGTGTGCGTTGCTTTTTTGTTTTATTTCTCCAAATCTTTGTACCATTTAATTTTATGATGTTCGAATAACAATTGTTCTTTTATAATTATTTATCCTATCTTTATACTTCTGGTTATCACTGGAAATAAAGAATGCATCTCAAGTATCTTAGTAATGTTTTTCCTATATTTTATGGATCAGTAAATACTTGTTGACCTGAATTACATTTTACTTTTAGATTTCTAAGACTTGAACTGTATTTCTTTCTATATATTATCCATGCACATTGTTCTGCTAGTTTGCTCCATCGTTAGATTTTCCTGAATCATGTCATCTAAAATTTAGTTATTTGAAGGACTATTTATGATGTTCTGAAGTGGTAGTCACACAGTCATGTCTGACTCTTTGTTACCTAATGGACTGAAGCCCTCCATGCCCCTCGGTCCATGGGATTCTCCAGGCAAGAATACTGGAGTGGGTTGCCATTCCCTTCTCCAGGGATGATGTTCTGAAGTGAAGTGAAGTCGCTCAGTCATGTGTGACTCTTTGTGATCCCATGGACTATAGCCTCCCAGGCTCCGCTGTCCATGGGATTCTCCAGGCAAGAATATTGCAGTGGTGGAGTGGGTTGCCATTTCCTTCTCCAGGGGATCTTCCCGACCCAGGGATCGAACCCAGGTCTCCTGCATTGCAGGCAGACACTTCACCATCTGAGCTACCAGGGGAGCTACCAGGATGTTCTGAGGACCCAGACGATTGGTTTCTTTGCTCTTGGTATCTCTTTCACTCTCTCATACCTCTGAGATGTCTGACATGTGTCACAGTCTAAAGATACCAAATACCTCTTTGTACTGTCATGACGCCCACAAGGCACACTAGAATCTTTCATTTGAATAAAGCCTACAGCACATGAAACAAGCTCTATTAAACTTTAATTACTATTAGGAAAGCATGACATTTAAATCTAGTTACCATTTTCCCATTGACTGATCTCTGGAACTTGGAAAGTATTTAGAAGAAATAAAAATCACTAATTAGGTAAGAATAGGGGAGTTTCGGTTGGGAGTGGAGCTTTATCAGAGAAAAAATATTATCCTACCCAAATAAAGACGGGGTCCAGAAAATTGCATGTTTGTAATAGAATCCAAGTAGCACCAAATGTATACATCAGCTGCCAGGTTTGACTGAGACCCAGTCGACCCAATCTTATTCCATTACCAATACTTGTTCATTCAAGTCATCTTCTCATAGAGTCACATAAGTGTGTTGATTTGCTCCGTTGTCTTTCATGCTTGGGGTATTGTATTTTCAGGTGCTTGCAGTTGGACACATGTTCAGAAGACTTCACTGTGTCTCATTTCCCCTGATAGAGTGAGTGGTGATAGAGGAGCCACCTGGAAAATGGAAAGGAGAGGTTTCCCAAATTTGCTTTTTCAGTAAGCTACTGAAATACTGAATATCATGTTTCCAATTGTCTTTTAATTTTTTAAAGGAATTTTTGAAAACATGTTGGTCAGTAGATTTTTAGGCTATTGTTTATTCAATGAACGAATATATCATTCATCTAGAATTTAGTACAGCTAAATTACAGCATAGTTCATAGAAGGCAGTTACCAACTTTTTGTTAACCCAGTAATGAATGCTAGCTCCTGATTAATTATGAGACAGTTATAATGTGAGAAGAATTTGGAGTAGGTGATAACAGAAGATGAAATTTGAACAATCCAGGTGGAAAGAAAGCGTTAGGTAAAACATAAGGTTAAAAATAAATATAAAGTGGGAAAGTTTGGGGAAGAGTAAGTCATTTAGAATTTAAGGTTCAAAGAGAAGTGGAATGGTGAGAGAAAGGTGAAAGAAGATAGGCAGAAACCAGGTCATGGAGGGTCTTTCTTGCTGGACAGAGTAGATGGAATTTATTCAATGGTGAGTCACTGAAGATTTCTGAGCTGAGGGAGTTTATGACCTGGCTTGCACTTTAGGAAGATTAAACTGTCAGCAGTATATGTGATGGATTGGAGTGAGTGGGTACTAGAGGCAGGGAAGGTAGTTGGGAAACAGTTTCAATAGTGAAGATAAGAAGTAATGAGAGCCTGAACCGGAAAGCAGCTGTGGAATCTGTAAAGAATGAATGATTGTGAGTAATACGGAGAAGGTAGTGTCAGCACCAGAAGGGACAGTGATGCCTGAAGGTTGGTTGGTACTCATTTGTCATAATCAGAAAGAAGACATTTACAGTTATCTGTCATAAACAGAAACACTGAGATTAGGTATAGGTAAAGTGGAAGTGAGCTCAATTAGGGGTCTTCAAATGCAAACAAAGGCACTAGGTAGGTCACTTAACTGAGTGAGAATAGGCTCCAATAACTACTAGAGATATGTAGGGTCTATGTTACAGTGCAGTGGTTCTAAAACTTGAGGGTGCACCAGAATCACCTGGAAGCCTTGTTAAAAAAACAGTTTAAGGTTGGAAGGAGGTAGAATAATAAGAGAAAGGGGTAGAAAGATAGATAGGAACCAGGTCAGGAGGGTCTTTGATGCTGGACAGAGTAATCTTCCCACTCCCAGAATTTCTTGTGAAGAGATTGTGTAAGTCTGTGTGTGGCCTGATACTTTGCATTTCTAATAGATTCCAAGGTGATATTGATGTTTCTAGTCAACCACTTGGAGAGCCTTTATTACTCTGTGCCCCAGCCAAGTGTACCATAAAACACATGAGAATCATCTGAGGAGCCTTAAGAGCATCCTAGTATCTGGGCTCATACCACATCTATTAAACAATTCAGAATGGCTTCTTTTTTAAAAGTTCATTCCTCATGTGATTGCAATGGGTAGCCAGACTAAAAACCGTAAGTCATATCTTCTGATTAAGAAATCAAATATTTGAATATTATGTAAAATTCTTTTCTACCTTTGCCCATTTTTAGTCAAAGTACCTTTTTGTGCAGCAATGAATTCTATCATCCTGATTAACTGGCCCCAAAGATGCCATTGTCTCTTCTTGTTGTATTCCCCACAATCACATATACCCTCCCGCAAGATGAACTCACATTTAGTGATTTCCATTTATCTGTAATAACTTTTACTCTTTATATCTATTAATACTATAAGTGTTCTGACATAGAATATTGGTTAGAACTCATGAAGATGTCACTAGTTTTATATTGCTTGTGTAATCAGACCTTGATCTTTTTAAAATAAAATTGGAGCAAGAACTAATCACATTGTGTATGTTTATAAAACTTTATAGCAAAGCCTTTTAGAAAAATATCTTGCATTTTGACTTTCAATGTTTTGCTTAAAAAACCTTACTACTAAGGCTTAATTATATGTTATTCATAAAAGCATTTTTAAATGATGTTGAGAAGATTCAATAATCACTGAGACGTGTCCCCAAATGCTGTATGGATCCATGTGTTTTCTCTGATTTCTCAGTTCATAACAAGTGGAGAGCATTTACCCACAGTAACAAACTCCTGTACTCACCTCTCCTAGGTTAGGCTCCTTTGCTTTGGTTTGATATTGTTGCCAGCTATTACCAACTGAAAAGACTGACTATTGAAAGCAAACGCGTTGAACATTAAAAAAGTTAATTCTTGAGCCTAGAAATAATAGTAACAATGACAAAAACATCAGCAGACACTCATGTAGTGCTTACTACATCAGGTACTGTTTTATGTGCATTACCCATATTAACTCCTTTTTATCTTCAAAGTAAGCCGATAAGGGATGAGGAAACCAAGACCAGGAGTCGTGATTTGCTCAGGGTCAGGAAGCTGGGTGGGGATCTGAATCCAAGTCTATCTGATTTAAAGCAAATTTTCTTAATCATTGTCCTGCTATATTCTTAATGTATAGCAAGTTCCATTTGTAAATATGTTTTCCTTGACACACAGATTATAAAATAAGCATAACTAGACACATCAAACTATTTGCTTCAATGGGTTCATCTTGTCACACCCATGACATTCAATTATTAAAACGTTTCTCATCCAATGCAGTCAAGGAAAAAACATTATTGTGAAATGAAGTGATAGATTGGATGCCAGAGTTTATGTCCTCATTGGCTATACACTTTCTGTAGTAGATTTAATAAATCCTGCATTTCTCTGGGCCTCAGTTTTCTCATCTCAAAATGATGGTCTTGAAGATTCTTTAAAGCTCCCAAATCTTATGGATTAAACTTTATTTCAAATGTAAAATTTAAAAAAAGATATGTGCGTCTGGGAATTCTTTTCAACCCTATTTTTTTTTTTTTTTTGCTATTTCCTAGAAAAAGTTCTTGATGATTTATTTTAAAATGAAGATTTCCACAGAAGTTTCTAATTATCTGGCATTTAAAAACTATTCTTTAATATAGGGTTTGAAGACATCAATATATTAAGGAAAAACAAGGTTATATATATATATATATATTAACACATAGTACATATTACATTTTAGAGAACAATGTGTAAATTCATTTACTTCCCATCAAGAGAAATCTTCTTTTGCATATTCAATCTAAGAGCTCAGAAAATAATATCTCTCTTATTGTTAAAGAGAATTAGCAGTAAAATAGGGCAGGCCAGGATTAACAAGGAATAAACTCCATTACATGGGGGTGTAGATAACAAATAGCTTGATGTAATGCTGTCCAATTTATAAGATGTTAAGGTTAACAGTAATTTAGGGATAGTTCTTTGTGCCCGGAAAGAAAAGAAATAATCACCTAGAGGAAAGTTAATGGGAGGAGATGAATTACAGATTCTTTTGCAGGAAAAGATTATGTTTTTGTAGGTGGGGGGGTCGCAGGATATAAAAATACACTGAACTGTCTTTGTGATCATGGCCTGGAAACTAGTTTCAGGAAGGAAAGTAAATTTTCTTAAATTTATTCTGGACTCTGAGCTTCACTCTGTTCATAGGGTCTAGTATGGTGCCTTGTGGGCTTCCTAGGTGGCTCACTGGTAAAGAATCCGCCTACCCATGCAGGAGACTTGGGTTTGATCCTTGGGTCAAGAAGATTCCCTCGAGGAAGATATGGCAACCCACTCCAGTATTCTTGCCTGGGAAGAAGGAGTCAATTTAAGTCCTGTGGGCAAAGGTTAAAAATTCTGAAAGTGTTAAATGAAGTTTACAGAGAAACTGGAAAGCTGTTTTTATGTAGCTGAAGAATTCTATCAAAGAGTTGTATTTGTTTTCATATATGACTCTAAAGAATAAAACAAGAAAAAAATGGCAGAAGTTTCTCTGTAGGGGAAAGAGATTTTGAAGAAAATAAGAGAGGGCAGTCTAAGCTATCCAAAGATGACCCTCAGCCATGTGGAAAGCCTTGTAATTGAAGGCCTGCTAAGAGAAAACAGGTTCAAATCAAACGGAGTGTTGTGAAGTGGGTCCCTTCATTAAATAGTCTTTGATTTATTGTGTTTTTTTTGACCTTTGAGGTCCATGGGACAATGACTCAGGCTCTTAAATTTAGGGCGGAATGCTATGGGTAATGAATAGTAAATAAAATCTTGATTGAGGAAACTTAACTCTTCTGATGAAATATTGCCATGTGAAGTCCATCAGTTGTAACATTAAGGGTTATCACCTTGCATTGGTGGCATGAGGATGAGGCAGGCTTTTTACAGTTCCTCGAAGATGAGTATTATTCATCCCTCTCCTTTCTCTTCATCATTGGCTCAGGAAACCAGACTCCAAAATGGAGATTAGTAAGCTGTGATCTAGGGTAAGACAACTCTCTTCAGTGGATTTTGGAGGAACTGAGAACATGAGGAATTTCTGCCAACAGTGCTGTCAGCTACTGAAGAGTAACTTCTTCATTCCTAATAGATCTGGGTTGCCGGTGAAGGTATACAAAGAAATGGAACTCATATAACTCAGTTCTAATTGGCAAATATTATTCTTTATAGAATGAAAGATCCTAAAATCATTCCTTTCCAACCATTCTTACATGGTCACAACTATCTACATTATTTAGCTTTGTTCTAACATTGATATTTAAGACAACTATTTGGCCATTTGACCCAACATCAAGCTGGAAAATCTAACGATTATGATTTGACATTTTAAATAAGTTTTAACAAGTCAGTCACCAACTCCCTTCCTCTGTGTTGGTTTTCACTCTCCTGTAAGTTACTTAGTCATAGCAACCACTTGGATCCCAGGAAAATGTGAATGAGCTGAAAGTCAGTCTGTAGTTAGAGCGTCCCTTCCTCCCCTAATTACGAGTATGTAGACTGCATGATGCAGAGAAGGCAATGGCACCCCACTCCAGTCCTCTTGCCTGGAAAATCCCATGGACGGAGGAGCCTGGTGAGCTGCAGTCCATGGGGTTGCTAAGAGTCGGACACGACTGAGCGAGTTCACTTTCACTTTTCACTTTAATGCATTGGAGAAGGAAATGGCAGCCCACTCCAGTGTTCCTGCCTGGAGAATCCCAGGGACGGGGGAGCCTGGTGGGCTGCCATCTATGGGGTCGCACAAAGTCGGACATGACTGAAGCGACTTAGCAACAGCAGCAGCAGCAGACTGCATGATGATGGAGGCTCTGTGCAGTCACTTCCCCTCATTCTAGGTCTTCCTTTAGCAAGAATATTTGACAGCACCATCACCAGTCCCAAAAAGAGCATTTGCAAGTAAAAGAAGTCTAACACACCAAGATTTGTGGAACAAAGCTATTGTGCTTGTTCGAAGATTCACTGTTACCTTTCATTATTAATCAGAGCTGTGATTCTGGGTTCTCTTACTTATTAAATATGAAATACTGGGTAAATATTTCCCCCTTTCTGATCCTTAATACTCTCATCAATAAAATGAATATGAAATTGATCTCACATGGTTATTGTGAAGAATAAACAAGAATTAGTAAGTGCTTGTGAAGCAGGATGTGCAGTCATGTAGGTGCTTAATTACTGTTGCAGCTCTGGTCTTCATTGAAGAAAGTGCATCCTATGGACTGATAAATGGCCTAAGTAAGAGTTTAACAGTCTTGTAACATGCATAATAATATTTGTGAATTACACTGATGGACAGGGAGGAAGGTAGCTGTTTGAGGAAATACGCTGTTCTCTTTCTTTGACTTGGGTTTGTTTTGCCCTGTCTCCCCAGGAAGTCCTTCAATCCTGGGTTCAGTTCTTGGAGACTAGGCTGAGCGTACTCACAGTCACATGACCACAGCCTCCACGTGAGAATGGAAGCTTCATAGGAATAAATGGGCCATGAACATCCGATTTATTGAGAGGCACCACAGGCACATTCAGTAGGAGAGAGTGCAGTTGCATCATATGGTCTCCAGGTAAATTTGAGCTGTGTTCTGTCCATTGGGCCACAGAGGGACACTGTTCTTGTCATACTTGATAAATCAATTCTTGGTAGCATTAAATCCCTAACAGGTACTGTAAATTCCTTAGATGTGTAGGTTAAAATGTAGTAAAATGAAAACTAGACTGGACCTAAGACCTGGGTTTGCCCCTTTCCAAACAATATGATCTGGGTAAATCACTACATATTGAAAGCTGTTTTATCATCATGAAAGTGGCATCATAATACTTACCTTAAAATGGCTTTGCAAATAAAATAAGATGGATATTTATACACAAAGAAGTAAAATGAAATGAACATTTGTAAAACACAAGAGCTTAATAATTCCTGCCAGAGGATATTCATATTGGTTGTAGAGTTCCAAACACATAGAAGCTGTTCTCTTTCCAAAGGGTGGTTCCTCTTGATTTATGCAGAGCTTTTTACTGACTACAAACGCAGTTTCCAAAAGGAGTGGGAGGCATACTTACTGCTCTGGCTCCCTGGGAAAGTTGTGCTTTAGAGGAAGAAGGGAGAGTGACGGCATTTGGCATTTCCTTGCTAGAAGGGTAAGAACGTTCTGTGTGGAACCCTCTTCTACAGAATTTTAACATTGATTAAGAATTGGCATGGAGAAGGAAATGGCAACCCACTCCAGTGTTCTTGCCTGGGAAATACCATGGACAAAGTCTGAGCCTGGTGGGCAACAGTCCATGGAGTCGCAAAGAGTCAGACACGACTTAGCAACTGAGTACACACAAGAATTGGCACATCGTATGCTGGCAAGCTATGCTGTAGGAAGAACATGGGGTAAAAACAGTTGGTATCATAGCATTTCTAGGACTGGCAGGGAGCACATAGCTCTGACAAGTACACTTGTCACAGCAGACAGGTCATCAATGTCTATATTTCTCTTTGTATTATACATCATTGATGCTAACCATCTTATCCCCACAAAAGCCCAAGGACAAGCTTTTGAAATCATTAATAGAGACTGCCAAGTTACCTTTTTTTCTTTTACTTTCTTTCCTTTCTTTCCATTAAACTGTCCATTTCTGTAAATTTTTGTGTTGAAATAAATGTGAGAGATGAAGTCTCCAGGATACCACAAAAGGAGGCACAGTATTTATGACTCTTACACGACAAATTCTGAAACGCTTTGAGTCCAGGCAGGATAAAAGGTTGGTATTAAATGTGACCTTTGATTTTAATGGTCTTGAACAGAAACCTCCGTTTTATGCTGTGCAAATTGCACTGTAAATTAGTGGCCCAGTTCACTGCATTTTCAAGCAGTGAGGGAAAGGGGCTGAGCAGACAGCAGCAAAAATTATTTCTTGTCACCTGCAGTCTTCGAAATAACAAGTTGTTTGAACTTAACCATTTTCTCCCCAACCATTTTTACATAACACAGTGAAATACACTTTTGTCTGAAAGCAGCTAACTGAGCTAATCAGACTTTGACATTGATGGCCCATTTCTTCCCAACTCCAGTCCTCAGTTTCCACATCGACAAAAGGACAATCTACCTGCTTAGCATCTTTGTTTCCAACTCCAAATCCTAGGACTCTATAATGTTCCTGTTCTTATTGGCCAGGAAAGAAGAACTGTTAATCATGAGAGCAACCCAGCAGTTTGCAACCCAATAAGCGGTGCCAAGAGCATCCATTTGCCTGAGATCTCAGTGTTTAAAGGTAGGCACTGCTGTGCAAGTCTACATCAACTGACAGTCTTGCAACATGAAGAGGATGCATTTACAAAATAAAGTTAGGCAAAACAGAAGTTAAATTGCAAATACATATTGCTCAAGTTACACAATGGGCTATTTGGGGGAACACCGTAGGCTGTTTAATGTTCCTGTATCTAACGTGGGAGACTTCACTTTGCAGCAAGAGTCTAAACTTTTGTGTTTTCTCATTTCCTTTGAAATCTGCAATTATGTAGGATTTATTGTGTTCTTTGGAAAGAAAAAATTTTTTTGTGTTGTGATTTTTTTAAAGCACTTAAAAATTGCCATGCAGTGGATCTTATACTGTTTTTAGCATTTCTTTTTGAAGTAGGTTTTGTGGCATCACCAACTCAGCTGTCACCGATTTCTTATATCTATAATTGATCTTTTGTCCCAAAGACACTCAATCCACTGTCTTCTCCTTTTCAGTTAATAGTTACTCTGCATTTCTAGTTGGTTAAAAAACCAACCAACCACAATTCGAGTCTTAAAACCATCCTTAATTCCTCTTTTTTCTTTTATGCCCCACATATAATCTCTTAGAAAACTCTCACAGTTTTAGTTTTTCAACTCTAAACATAATCTGATTAATTATCACTTTGTCTGCAGTTTCCAATCTAATCCAAACCATTAGCGCTTTTCCTCTGGAGTACTGTAGTAGCCTACTCACTGATCTTCCCGCTTCTACCACTGCCTCCTTGATGAAAGTGAAATCTGCTCAGTCTTGTCCAACTCTTTGTGACCCCATGGACTATACAGTCTATGGAATTCTCTAGGCCAGAATACTGGAATGGGTAGCCTTTCCCTTCTCCAGGAGATCTTCCCAGGTCAGGAATTGAACCCAGGTCTCTGCATTGTGGACAGATTCTTAACCAGCTGAGCCACAAGGGAAGCCCAAAAATAATGGATTGGGTATCCTATCTCTTCTCCAGGGTATCTTCCCAACCCAGGAATTGAACCAGGGTCTCCTGTGTTACAGGCAGTTTATCAACTGAGCTATCAGGATCTAATCCAAACAGCAGCCTACATATCCTTTCAAAATATATGAAACATCAATGTGTGTCTCTGCATTAAACCCTGCAGTGGCTCCCCTTTCCACTGGAAGGCGCTTTCCACTTCTCTGAGGTCTTTGCAGTGGCTTAGAGAATCCGATGCCTTGCAATATTTATGCCCTCATCTCTTTGTTGCTCTCTTCTTTGCTGATTTCTCTCCAGCTATGCTGGGCATCATTTCTGGGCTTTGGTCTCATCCACCTTAATGGATCTATCAATCTCTTAAAATTATAGCACCCCCTCAATATATTCTGACACTTTACTCCCATTTCTATTCTCTGATACTTGAATAGCACTTCTTTCCTCAAATGCAGAGTGTGTGTGTGTGTGTGTGTGTGTGTGTGTGTGTGTGTGTGTGTGTGTGAGTTGTCTCTGACTCTTTGTGACCCATGGACTATGGAACTCCAGGTTCCTCTGTCCATGGAATTTTCCAGGAAAGAATACAGGAATAGATTGCTATTTCCTACTCCAGGGGATCTTCCCAAACCAGAGATTGAACCCTAGTGTCTTGCTTCTTCTGCATTAGCAAGCAGATTCTTTACCACTAGTGCCACCTAGGAAGACCTCAAGTATAATATTTATTATATTTATGGGCTTCCTTCCACTTTCTACCAAAATATAAACTCCATGAGGACAATTTTTTATCTCTTCTTTGCTATATCCCGATATGTGGAACAGTGCTTGGTTCAGAAATAATAACCTTTAATTACTTGGTTAATTCTTTGATAGATACCAAGGCTAAGCAGTTCATCTGTGTTCAACCTCATAAAGTCCTGGATGGTTATACAACTTTTCATTCATTTTTTATCTCTTCTTTGCTATACCCCAATATGTGGGACAGTACTTGATTCAGAAATAATAATCTTTAATTATTTGGTTAATTCTTTGATAGATACCAAGGTTAAGCAATTTATCTGTGTTCAACTTCATAAAGTCCTGTATGGTTATATAATTGTTCATTCTTCCACCTGTTTTCTGAGCCTATAATATTGAATTTTCCAAAATGTTATTAACATGAAAATACCACAAAGTAATTTTCTTTTTAGAACTTTTCCCAAAGCCTCTTTTACTACCAGTTCTTTCCATTCTGATTTGTGGGGACTTGACTCCCAGCTCTATGTGAGTTCCGAGAATGATTTCTAGTGGTTCTTTCCCTTGACATGGATAGCTTCCTCTTACACATGTGCAGGTCAGTACCCATCCAAATATTTAAGAGGCTGTGCAGAAATTGAGTTTTCTTCCTCCCCTGCAGTACTTTGCCCTGGAGTTATAGCCAATTAGTTCCTCGAACTCCAATTTGTTTTCTCAACTCAGTTTTGTGGGCTGTCCAAGTACTTTTCTGTGCTGCTGCCTAGAAATTTCTTCCTGGAGCAGTGGTAATGTTCACCACATTTGTTTCCCTCTTTCAAGGATGGCAGCTGTTCACTGCATGTTTTCCAGTGTCTGAAAACCGTTGCCTGGTTTTGGTTGGTTAAAGTCAGGGAGCTAAGTGTAGTCACTGATACTCCAACATGACCAAAACGAAAGCTCAGTGGAAACTCCTGAAGCCAAGTCGTTTTTTATTTCCTCCAAGCAGAAGGGTATATAAGTCAATCAGGTAACTAATAGCATAGAGCAGTATCACTAGTTCTCATGTTTCATGTAGGACCTACAAGTTATCAGCATAAAAGCAATAAATTATAAGTCAAAGGGTTTGATTTTTAACTTCATCAGTTACAGTTGTTTGACCTTGGGCAGTTCACTTGGAGTTTTAATTCCATCATCTGTTTACATGGGGAAAAGAAATGCTGCTGCTTTATCACAAATTACATCAAGGATTAAATGTGGTCATGGATAAAATTCCTGTCTCTAAAATCCTGTCCTTGTATGAGGGGATATTCTTATACTCATCATTATCTGTCAAACTGGAAAACTTAGAATGATAGTACATTTCTCCTTAATTCATTTTGTGCTTTCTTATTCTGATGACTCATGTAGACAAAAATATGTTCTATTTTGATATGATGTGTGTCAGGTAGGATTAATTTTCACAGTAATATAACAACAGAAATTCATAATACTAGTGGTTTAAACCAAGATAGTTTATTCTATTACATAAAAATGGTCTGTAGGGATACAATCATAGCTGACATAGGATTTTCAGAGGACACTGGAGATGCAGGTTTCTATTCTCCTGCTTTTCCATCCTCAGTGACAGCATTCATTACCTCTTGTTTCAAGATGGCTGCTGAAATTCTAGCGAATTACATCTACATTCCACAATGGCAGAAGGAAGAAGCAAAGAATGACCAAATGTTTTCCTTCAAGCCTAAGCAGCTAATTTTAAATCAACTTTTCTGAGAGTCCAATAACATAGTTTTATTACTATTCTATTAACCATAATTTAGAGAGATGGGCACATATGAATGCAAGGAAGGCTTGTCACAGATGTCTTCTTATTTCTATAGTATCAGTCAGTTCAGTTCAGTCTCTCAGTCCTGTCTGAGTCTGTGTGACCCTATGGACTGTAGCACACCAGGTTTCCCTGTCCATCACCAACGCCCGGAGTACACTCAAACTCACATCCATCAAGTTGGTGATGCCATCCAACCATCTCATCCTCAATCGTACCCTTCTCCTCCTGCCTTCAATCTTTTCCAGCATCAGGGTCTGTTGCAACGAGTCAGTTCTTAGCATCGGGTGGCCAAAGTATTGGAGTTTCAGCTTCAACATCAGTCCTTCCAGTGAATATTCAGGACTGATCTCCTTTAGGATGGACAGGTTGGATCTCCTTGCAGTCCAAGGGACTCTCAAGAGTCTTCTGCAATACCACAGTTCAAAAGCATCAATTCTTTGGTGCTCAGCTTTCTTTATCGTCCCAACTCTCACATCCATACATGACCACTGGAAAAACCATAGCCTTGACTATATGTACCTTTGTCAACAAAGTAATATCTCAGCTTTTTAATATGCTATATAGTTTTATCATAGCTTTTCTTCCAGGGAGCAAGTGTCTTTTAATTTTATGGCTGCAGTCACCATCTGCAGTGATTCGGGAGCCCCCCAAATAAGTTCTGTCTCTGTTTCCATTGTTTCCCCATCTGTTTACCATGAAGTGATGGGACCAGATGTCATGATCTTAGCTTATTTAATGTTCAGTTTTAAGCCAGCTTTTTCACTCTCCTCTTTCACTTTGATCAAGAGGATCTTTAGCTCCTTGTCTCTTTTTGTCATTCAGATAGTATCATCTGCAAATCTGAGGTTACTGACATTTCTCCCAGCAATCTTGATTCCCGCTTGTGCTTCATCAAGGCTGGCCTTTCGCATGATGTTCTCTACATATAAGTTAAATAAACAGGGTGACAATATACAGCCTTGAGGTACTCCTTTCCCAATTTGGAGCCAGTCCATTCTTCCATGCCCGGTTTCTATAGTATATCTATTTAAAAATACATATTTTGTTACTGGAGAGAAAAATAAGAATTGGTGTTGAGAGACAACTTTCAGTTTTCCACAGAATTTTTCTTTAGCAAGAAGTGATTCTCTGAATTAGTTCAGGATAAGGTGCTACAGAAGACATACCGTATAATTATATGTCCACAGTGAGACACTCATAGACAAATAGCTAAGTTAAGATGGCTCAAAGAATGTTCTGAAGGTATTCACTGAAGAGATTTCTCTCAAAATTTTGACCTGTTGTGTTGAAGGTTTGTGGGGTACTTTCTATGGAATGTCATGATGCACATTGACCTCATCTTAGGAAGAATAGCTATTCTATAAATTTTAGTACATCTGAACATTTTAATAAATCAGATTCCTTTTCCCACTGATGCATGATAACTTCAAAAATTTTGTTTTCATTCCATGATTATTTTTAATAAGAACTCTGGAAAAGCAAATCTTTAAGAGTTTCTTGACTTCCTCCATCTTTATCAGTAGCTAATGAACTGTAAAGGAATGCCTAAATGCACTCAGATTTTTTTCTATTTAAAGAAACTCTGAGATCGTGAAGTAAATCCTTTTGTGAAGCAGGAATGTTTTGCAGGAATTACTCTGGAACTTATCTGGCTGTAAGTGGGATTTTCCTATGTTTAGCTTTGTGAATGTAGTTTGCACCAAGTATCCTGCAGGCACCTCAACTTCAGCATGTCTAAAATGGTGTCAGGGAGCCCAGTTAGGAGACTGTTGCTGTAAGTCTTGACACCACTTTCTGTCTACTCCCAATTCATCAGCTACTGTGATGCCAGAGAAATAATTCCTCAAAAACAAATCCACTCATTTCACTGCTCTGTTGAAAACCTCTGCTGGATCCCTGTTGCCTGCTGAATAAATGCCAAGCCCGTTAGCAGAGCATTGATGGTCCTTGACATTTTGGCCTCAACTGCTTTTCCTGCCATTCCCTCCACATGGCATATGCTCCAGAACACTTCACTTCTCCCACTGTCCAAATACATCCTTCTGAATGTATGCTTTTGGCCACGCCTGGATTGCTCTGTGTCTAATACCTCTTCTACCTAAAGAATTTCTCATTTTGTAAGACTCAGCTCAAATATCTCCATTCCAACTCCACAAAGAAAGACAGTCACCTGTCTCTTTATTTTCATAACAGTCTGGCTCATATCTGAGAGCATTCATTACATTTTATTGTAATTATTATTATATCTTTGTCTCCATGACTAGACTTTAAGTTTAGAAGCTGTGACATAATAAATTTTTCTTTGTTCGGTATGAGTAGCATTTGAATGTACACTCAATCCCAGATGCTGTATACTTTGCAAATAATATATTGTTAATACAATTATAAGGTATAGTTAAGGTAACTATACCTTAACTCTCAATACAATTATAAGGTATAATCTCCATTTCACTGATGAATAAATGAATGTTCACAGATGCTAAGGAGCTTTTTCTGCCCATACTGCCAATAATGTTTATAGCCTGGATTTAAACCTATGTCTGTTGCTGAAGGCTAGGTGTTTTATCTTAATATAACATTCTCTGTCTTCAGAGTTTAGCACTGTGATTGATATCTAAAACACGTGAAATGTACAAAATTGGGTGTAGGTTGTCTCCAAAACTATATATACACAGAGGATAAGATTTTCCACCACTGAGGTTAATTCATGGGAAATAGATGGGGAAACAGTGGAAACAGTGTCAGACTTTATTTTTTTGGGCTCCAAAATCACTGCAGATGGTGACTGCAGCCATGCAATTAAAAGACGCTTACTCCTTAGAAGGAAAGTTATGACCAACCTAGATAGCATATTCAAAAGTAGAGACATTACTTTGACAACAAAGGTCCGCCTAGTCAAGGCTATGGTTTTTCCAGTAGTCATGTATGGATGTGAGAGCTGGACTATGAAGAAAGCTGAGTGCCAAAGAATTGATGCTTTTGAACTGTGGTGTTGGAGAAGACTCTTGAGAGTCCCTTGGACTGCAAGGAGATCCAACCAGTCCATTCTAAAGGAGATCAGTCCTGGGTGTTCTTTGGAAGGAGTGATGCTAAAGCTGAAACTCCAGTACTTTGGCCACCTCATGCAAAGAGTTGACACACTGGAAAAGACTCTGATGCTGGGAGGGATTGGGGGCAGGAGGAGAAGGGGACGACAGAGGATGAGATGGCTGGATGGCATCACCGACTCGATGGACGTGAGTTTGAGTGAACTCCAGGAGTTGGTGATGGACAGGGAGGCCTGGCGTGCTGAAATTCATGGGGTCGCAAAGAGTCAGACACGACTGAGTGACTGAATTGAACTGAGCTGAACTGAACTGAACTGAACTGGAGGTTAATTTGAAGGAAACACCAGAGGCAGTTTCCAAAGGGACCTCCCAGCAGTGTTTAGAGCCAGGGTGGTGCTAGAGCTATAAGTGACTGCGTGTGTGTGTTAGTCTCTCAGTTGTGTCCAGCTCTTTGTGACCTCATGAACTGTAACCACTTGGTTCCTCCATCCATGGGATTCTCCAGGCAAGAATACTGGAGTGGGTTGCCATTTCCTTCTCCAGGGGATCTTCCTGACCCAGGCATCGAACCTGGGTCTCCTGCACTGCAGGCAGATTTTTTACCATCTGAGCCACCAGGGAAGCCCTACCCTGTCAAGTAAGGGCTTCCCAGGTGGCACTAGTGCTAGGTAAAGATCCCGCCTGCCAATGCAGGAGACGTAAGAGATGCGGGTCTGATCCCTGAGTCAAGAAGATCCCCTGGAGGAGAGCATGGCAACCCACTCCAGTATTCTTACCTGGAGAATCCTATGGACAGAGGAGCCTGGCGGGCTACAGTCCATAGGGTCACCAATTGTTGGACACAACTGAAGCAGCTTAGCACACAAGCACTCACCCATTCAGGTAAAGATTAATCTGTTACTTCATCCCCACTCCAGGTGTGTATTTTAGCAGCAGTGAGGCAGGTTTTTCAACATGAAGAAAGAAAATTTCTGGACTGGCTCTTCGTCACCTATCCTACCTTGTTGAAAAAACTTTTTTGTAAAGTATTCAGTAAAAGGTTAATGATATGTGAAATTTGTGATATGATTTGGAAACACTTAATGTATAGGGTGCTATTAAAAATGGACCAAAAGACATAAACAGAGAAGTGCATCCATATTTCTTGTGGATCTTCTAAGAGTGATCTCTACCTGATGGGTATAAACATGAAAGATATTTATGTTTTGTTTTGCTTTGTTCTTCCTGGCGTTACTTTTAACTTTATCGAACCTCCCTTTCCTGCTTCTTAATGACAAGCTGGATGTATTCTGATTCTCTCACCTCTTGATCCACTTTAGCATAAAACTCTAATGTCATGTTTTATTTCAGCCTGCTACTATTCTTCTTTAGGAAACTAAAACTAAGGTCCTTAGCTTTGTGGAGTGAAGAAAAAGAGGGTTCTCTGTGGCAACTTCTCCTATTATTCTGGTCCTAAAGCCTTTGGCTTTTCAGGGAAGGAAAAGAGGATAGAGAAAACAGAGATCTCTTTATGACCAGACACATGAAGATAATGGAGTGATATCTGTGGCATTGCCTTAGTTCTGTTTGCTTCTAGGGCTTCAGTTGAGGCAATGTTCTCCATATAAACCGTGTGCATGGTTTTCCTAGAGTAGAGTTCAGTTTCCTGGAATCCTCTCAGAGGGGCAGCCATGTCAGTTGAAGACCCCACCAGTGGTACACAATCATAACAACTAGAGTGGGTAGAGCATCCCATTTTTCACCAATAGCCAAGTGGGTCTTCAGCATGTAGAAACAAGGAGAATCCAGGAGTCTTTTCTTTACCTACCAAGGGATGTGGAGATGGATGGAGTGGGCGTATCACTGTTTTTTCTTCCTTTACACACTACTGCAAGGTCTGCTCCACGATCTTTTCTAGCAGACACTCTGATTTCAAAGTCTCCACATCAGAAGTGAGCACATTTTCTATTTTCTCATAGCCCTCAAACTTCAGATGACTCAGTCATATTCCTCTAAGAACACTTCCTACTTCAGCTACACTGTCAAGACAGAGATACTTATTTGCTCAATTTAGCAAGCATCCAGTCAGAGAATAGCATGCCAGTCTTTCCTTGGCAGGAACTCAAGTTTGATGAAAGAGAAAGGGGATGTATTCTTCTTTTCCTAACCCACAAGGAGGGGAGGGAATTGATTGTCTTCATGAATCCTGCGTTTCTCAAAAGGCCTAACTCCAAGAAAACCCTTTCCTATTGATATGGAAGGAAAAGGTAAGATGATAGTTGGTGGTCATTATTCTCTCTCTTGGTATGTGCTATAAGATAGGGTATGTGACTAATTCTGGAATGCTTATGTAGAATGTGGGGTACTTAGTGCTGCATATTTTAATCTTGGATTTAACTACAATTTTGGGACCACACGAAAATATACTCAACAGCTTGTTACACTTTGATTTTCTAAATTCCCTTAAATTAGCCATTTTTCTTATGAATGTCATAATAAGTCCTTCAGAAAGGTAATGCAGTATATTTCTGCCCTTATCCACTCTTAAGGGCTTCTGTGGTGGCTCAATGGTAAAGAGCCTCCCAGTGTAGGAGTTACAAGTTCGATCCCTGGGTCAGGAAGATCCCCTGGAGAAGGAAATGGCAACCTACTCCAGTATTCTTGCTTGTGAAATCTCATGGATGGAGGAGCCCGGCAAGCTACAGTCCATGGGACTGCAAAGGAGTCAGACATGACTGAGTGACTGAGCAACAATCCCCTCTTAGGCTGCACCTGCTTTAGGGGCTGGGAGCAGGCCGAGCTTAGGAGAGCAGAAGAAGACAGTAATCATCTCTAACCAAGAAAATGCAGGGGCTAGTGAAGCAAAGTTGTATGCACTTCTGAGGAGTGATGGGCAGTCCCAGTGCAAATCCGAAGAAGGATGTCTTCCTGATACTTTGCTACTTGGGCAAATGGCTACAGTCTGAGTTTACCGCTTATTAAAAGGTACTATGTTTACCTGGTTGGGGCATTTCTCTTCATAATTCTGATTCCAGGAAAGTGTGATTAATGTTTAATGCTTTAAAGCTGAGATGCCCAATAAATACTAAACATATATGACCATTTAAATTTACATATTAATTAAATCATATTAAAACTGAAAATTTAGTTGCTCAGTAATAATAACCACATTTCAAGTACTTAGTAATCACAAGTGGCTTGTGGATTCAGTATTGGACAGTGTAGAAATTGAGCATTTCCATCATTAAAGAAAGTTCTATTGGAGAACATTGCATGTTGAGATTCTTACCTGATATATGATAAGGAAAATGGAATTTTCTTCCATCTGTGTGCTCACATATGCTAATGTTAGGCCAAAAGACAAACAAGGGTTGACATGGACTACAAGGATACCTTTTCAAGAATTTTTTCCAGCTCAGTGTTTGGCTTTTGTTTGGCACCTCAACTAATTGAAAAGTGAAAATTCCCATCTATCAGCAGTTGATAATTTGAATCAAGCAGTTATAAACAATAAATTAATCAAATTTCCTTTATTTAACCTTCCATGAGTTGCTCAAATCAATCAATTGACATGATTCTTTTCAGCCACATGAAGTCTTGACCTTTACTTACTAAAAGTACAATTGTACTAAAGTACTAAAAGTATTCAGGGAGGGCTCAGAAACTCCCAAGACTGATACCATAGTTAAGAATATAAGCAGACTCCTTTATCAGACATGCTTAAGCTGTTTTAAATGCACCATGTTCTTAGGCGAATAGACAGTCAGTATTTGCAGAACAGTTCAACTTGGTCTTCCAAATCTTAATTTTGTTGACACTTTCCAGTAAAGCTGAAAATGAACTTGTACCTCATTAGTTAGTTTCACATAATTCTAATTACTTTTCACAAGTGAAGTGAAGTGGAGAGAAGTCGCTCAGTCATGTCTGACTCTTTGCGACGCCATGGACTGTAGCATACTACACTCCTCTGTCCATGGGATTTTCCAGGCAAGAGTACTGGAGTGGGCTGCCATTTCCTTCTCCAGAGGATCTCCCTGACCTAGGGATTGAACCCAGGTCTCCCGCACTGTAGGCAAACGCTTAACCATCTGAGCCACCAGGAAGTCTACTTTTCACAAGAGAAGATCTTACTTAGAAAGATAATCAGTCTTGGTCAAGGTGAAAACAGGTAATAGGACAAATGCGTATAAAGTAACTTGATAGGAAAAGAATTCCCAATTAGTCCTACTAATCATCTAGACTGGAAAGGCACTTTTTTTTTTATCTAGTGTACATGTGCACACACACATACATATGCAGAGGTAAACTTTTGAAAACATTTTTTGAAAATGTAGCATTTTTAAATTGAAGGTAATTTATAATGTTGTGTTACTTTCAAATGAATAGTAAAGTGATATTCTTTTTCAGATTATTTTCCATAAATAGGTTATTACAAGGTATTGAGTGTAGTTCCCTCTTCTATATGGTAGGTCCTGTTGCTTTCCTGTTTTGGATGTAGGAGAAGGCAATGGCAACCCACTCCAGCACTCTTGCCTGGAAAATCCCATGGACGGAGGAGCCTGGTAGGCTGCAGTCCATGGGGTTGCTAAGAGTCGGCACGACTGAGCGACTTCACTTTCACTTTTCACTTTCATGCATTAGAGAAGGAAATGGCAACCCACTCCAGTATTCTTGCCTGGAGAATCCCAGGGACAGAGGAGCCTGGTGGGCTGCTGTCTATGGGGTCGCACAGAGTCGGACACGACTGAAGCGACTTAGCAGCAGCAGCAGCAGCAGCAGTGTGTATATGTTAATCCCAATCTTCTAATTTATCTATCCCCAAAAAACATTTTTTAAAAAGATCCAACCTGTCCTGACTAAATCTTTTTTCCCTAATACATGGACCAGTTTAAAAAATAAACATGTCTGAATCAGTGAAAATATTTTAGCGCTGTGTTGTCACCATTGAGCACCATTTCATTGCTGAAGGAAACACTGAAAATATAGAAGGTAAAGATAAAACCATTGTAAAGTTTTAATAGCATTTTTGTATTTGTTTGTCAGCTCTGCACGGATAACTGCTCACCATATTATAGCATTATGTATGTCATGTGGTCTTTTTTTTAGAATTTATTTTGTTGGAGTATAAAATAATGGAGAATTGAATGTTTAAGCCAATTCTCATATTATTTGTTGAGTAAGGACTTAAAGAGAATCATGTTTCACTTTGCTTTATACCTGAAACTAACATAACTCTGTAAAATAACTGTATGTCAATAAAAAATTTTAATTAAAAAATAGAGAATTGTGTTATATTACTTTATGATGTAGACATTTCTGACTTTCAAAATTCATGTGAATTTGTTAATGATAAAACCCCTACTGGGAACAGTTTTGTGAGGCTGTATAATTAAAATTCCTCTAATTTTACTACCATGTATTAAAAACTCAAGTGCCAACTCTAGAGGAACCTCAGTGACAGAGCTCTTTATGTGTAGAAAGTAACTTTGATATATCTGCTTTCATCATCTAAATGAAATAAATATAACATTTGACAGCATACATGATTCAAAAACAAGTTATTGACTTTAAAGGAATGTTCATATATAAGAAACTATTAGGAATAGAACTTATAAAAGAATATATTTTTAATAATTATTTATTCTTGGTAAATAGAAGAGAAGAATGTTGCTCCCTACAGATTCTAAGTGTATATTCCTATCTTAAAATCAATATGTATGAACATGAGGCCCTTATTAACAAAGTCATTAATTACAGTTCTGCTTATTCTTTTGTGAGGGATATTCACTTATTTACTCTCTCTGACTGACAGGAAGTAATGACTCCAATAAGCTAATGAGGCATCAAGTTAAAGAAATATAACTTTGAGTTATTAAAAGTGTAAACATGATTTTAATGAGTTTTTATGCTAATATTTCTTTAATTATTGATCAATGTTGGTGATATACAAAGAGGAATGACTCTGAGATGGGATGACTATGAGACGTGTCCAGCTCTATGTTTTAACAAGATTTGTGGTTGGAGTTGAGCTGTATCATCTTTCTCAGTCTTAGTTTTTGAGCTTACCCCTTGGAGTTATGGTGAGGTACAAGTGAAATAACAGACACTGACATTTTATTTTTGAAAAAGGCAAGTGTTCTTTAAAGGCATGAAAGTGAAATTAAACTAAATTCGTGGTCTGTAAAAAAATCTAGAGATATTCTGTTATCCTCATTCCCTATTCCATTTTAATGGCTAAAAGAGAGGGATTATGTTTTGTTCAGGATCACACAGCATATTAGTGGGAGAGTTAGTGAGCATATTAGTGCTCACCAAGCACTTGTTCATGCTGTAATGTACATTTGTAAGCCTTTGATGATTGCTGGTATCTGAATATGCTACAAGAGTTAGCATATACGTACAGTGAAAATAATTTGAAAATTTATTTGGCTTTCTATATTGAAATTTCATTCTTAGTATCGAACATACTAATATATATCTCCTGGGTCTAGTATTTTTTCCAGATTAAACTGGAAAGGAAAAAAAAATAGTTCATAGTGGTGTTTTTCATTCCTGCTTGATTATATTCTTGTTTTTATTATGACTTTGATATTTTTATATTTTAAAACATGAGTAATTTCCATTGCTTTCTTGATTGGTCTCTTTACCACTGCTGTTTTTTAGAGTCAGCAAAACAAACCTTTTATCTCAAGGAAATTGACTTCAGTAGCACTTCAGTCAGTATATGTATACAGTTGGCCCTTGACATATGAATCATTGTGGGCATCAACGGAGAAAATACCCTTCATTCCACCAGGATTGTGATGCTTTTATTCCTGAGTTTTCCTGGCCTAAGAGTACCTGATACAACGGCTTTATTTTCACTGTTTTGAGACAGGGAGGGAAAGGGAGCAGGTAGATCTCACAGATAGGTTATCTTTTTTCTTCACCTTTCTAGATTGACAAAGAATGTTGTTTATGGTGTCTTTTAATAGCCACTTACAGCATTTAGCTTTCCCCAAATGGTCAAATATTTCTCCTTTATTTCCTAAACTTTATGCACTGACTCTCAAAACAATCACTGCTTAGGTGGGCATTGTATATTCTGTGGCATGCTTCTGAAGAATGGCAGCATCAATATCTGACCTTCATCTGTCTATCTGTCTACTGACTTCAGAAAGCTACTGGGTATTTTTAGAGAGTATGATTTTTTTTTTTTAACCTAACCCCCTATTCTCCCAAACCATGGGAAAAAAAAAAAAAAAAGAATAAGACATGTCAAATATAGAAGACGTCTGATCTAGTCTGATCTATGTCTTATATGAAATGCTAGCCTTGGGTGAAATGAAATGGCAACCCACTCCAGTATTCTTGCCTGGAGAATCCCATGGTTGGCAGAGCCTGGTAGGCTATAGTCCACAGGGTTGCAAAGAGTTGGACACGACTGAGCGACTTGACTTCACTATGAATTGATCAAGGCTGACTGCACTCAATACTCAGTTTTCTTTTCCAGGCTTACTAGCATTTCATTTTAGAATGTTAGGTCCTGTACCTGGAAAAGATCTTGAAGATTATCTTGTTCCTTTCATTCTACTTCCCCAATTTGCAGATCAAGCAATTGAGACCAAGAGAGGTGGAGTAGCATCTCAATTTCAGGTAGCATTGTTATTGACTTCATCTGTTTCCCATTTGTTCACGTATCTTGCACATATTTCCCTTGATACTGTGTTAGGACAAGCTTCATTAGTTTAAAACTTAAGTGGACTCTAATTTATCTAAAAAGCATGTATGTAAGATTTTCCAGTTTACATAAGTTGGAAACAGTCTGTTAATGAACTGTTGCCTGGTAAAGAAGAAATTACCCTAAAAGATAAGATTTGTGCCTTGTGCTACTTGAAGTGTCAAAAGAGGGGTTAAGTAAAACAATATGAAATTTCTCTTTGGAAATGTGCACCAGCATCTGAATCATATTTAACTGTTTATTAGAAATGGTTAGGGTTTTTCCAATACATTTCTCAGTTGCTTACATATGTTTGGGCAGTTGAGTGATGATATTGGTTATTGTAAGCTTAGGAATTTGGGCAACATCAGATTTAAAGAGCTGATTTTTTTGAACTTTTATTATATCACTGATATTTGTTTCAACTCAGTTTTTCTTTTCAGTGTCCTTAGCATTCTGAGTTCATAGGCTATTATACCTAGAATAGCTGTTAGAGATGATCTTGTCTCCTCCCTTTTCTCATCCTATTTTGCAGATGATGTAAGCAAAGTTACAAGATATAACCTGAACGTTTACAAATTGAGTAAACATTATTTACTGATTTTGTTTTTTTTATCCATTTTCTCAGTGGTTTCCACACTCAGTCTAATATGCAGCTTCATTTATAATCAGGTTATAGACTAAATAATAAATATTAAGTAAATAAAGTAATGGAAAAACTATATTGTCAGTTTTAAAGGCCATCAATTCCCTAGTGACCATCAGTGAACATTTTACTTCTCATTAGGTGCATGAAAGCATTGTGGTGTTAAAAAAGTTGAACATTCTCTATTTGTGTGAATAATTTGCTTAGCATATCTTTTTTATCATAATGCAAGATGCTTGCCTCTTTGTCTTTGAAATTGCTGCATGTTTCAGAATTACCTCTAGGTTCTTCTTGCTTTTCACATTTTGCAACAAAGCCTTGGAATGAAAAAATCTGTTGACAGCAAATATGTAGATATTATGAGAGTTAAAATTAAAAAGAAAAAAAAATGTAGCTTTGTAGATTGGCATTCAGAAGACCTGGAAGGAATCTGTAAAGAGAATAATCTCCTTTCCTCATGCTGTTCTGATTGGACAGTAATGAAAACTGTAGCTTCCCATCCACTGTTTTCTAATTCAGGGGCTACTAACCCTTATAATCTCTATGGTGCTTAGCTGAAAGTAGTCTATAAAAACTTGGAAAGAAAGGAAATAGAACAAAGAAGTAGTGCTCCCAAATTATGTTACATCCAAAGTTAAATTTCATAGAATTCAGATTTCATTGCATCCCCAATATGAAAAATTACAACATATTAAACATTTTTAAAGGTCAGTAAAGGAAAACACATTACAAATATTTTAAACTGGTTGCCTGATCCTGAAGTTCATAGTAGCTGTCCAGAGTTTTTTATCTAGGTGCTGAGAAGAATTGTTGTTGTTATTGTTCAGTCGCCCAGTTGTGTCTGACTCTTTGCCACCAAATAGATTGCAGCATGCCAGGCTTCCCTGTCCTTGGCCATCTCCCAAAGTTTTCCCAAGTTCATGTCCATCTCATTGGTGATACCATCCAGCCATCTCATCCTCTGGCACCTTCTTCTCCTTCTGCCCTCAATCTTTCCCAGGATCAGGGACTTTTCCAATGAGAAGAATACAGAGTTATAAACCAAATATATCACTAAAAATATTTTTTTTCTTTCATACTAGGACTTTCTGGAAAGATGTATAGAAAATTGCGCATGGACTTTCAAAGTGAAGACTATACTTGGCCAATTCACAGCAAGCAATGAGTAGGCATTCATTATTCTCATTTTTAATGATTAGTTACAGGAGAAATATTTTTAGAAAGTTAACTCTCCTTAGATTTCTCCTAATTGTATATTTTATCACACAAAACCAGAAACTCTAAGGAATGCAAATCTGATCTCTAGTCTTAAGCAGGGAGAAGGCAATGGCAACACACTCCAGTACTCTTGCCTGGAAAATCCCATGAATGGAGGAGCCTCGTAGGCTGCCGTCCATGGGGTCGCTAAGAGTCAGACACAGCTGAGTGACTTCACTTTCACTTTTCACTTTCATGCATTGGAGAGGGAAATGGCAACCCACTCCAGTGTTCTTGGGGAATCCCAGCGATGGGGGAGCCTGGTGGGCTGCCATCTATGGGGTCGCACAGAGTCGGACACGACTGAAGTGACTTAGCAGCAGCAGCAGTAGTGATAACTTTATTGCGAAAACAGACGCTTGTCTTTGCAAATATGGCCTCTAAAAAATTAATCTATAATTTATTCTATATCCTAGTTTGTGTTTGTGTTTGAGAAAGAGTGCTTAAGACTGTCATGTTGTCACAGAAAATTAAATGGACTGAAAAGGGGGTAAAGAATGCTATAAAATGCTGTCAAGTCTACTGTGATAGTTTACATTTAGAATATTATTTTTGAAGGAAAGGAAGAAATGTGAAGCTTAGAATATTTTTGTTATTAATTCCATCTGTATTTGACATTCTTCAGGAAACTTGAAGCTAAATACTTTCATGTGTGGATGGGATTATTTTTTTCTTCTGGCCAATGTGAAAATTCTACTGTCCCATTGAGTATTCTTAACTAATAAGCTCCAAATATTGGCTAAAAAGAAAGGTGACATTTTACCTCAATTGCTTATGAAGATTTCTTACTCCCAAGGTTCTATATCTTGTTCTGTTTTAACATGCTCATTCAAAATCTGTGCCTAAAGGCATTATAAAACATGGTGTTCATCCAAGCCTTTAAACAAGAAATCTCAAATTTTTTCTTTTAGGTACAGTCTTTGAAATAATCTTTTAAAATTGATTGACTCTGATTTTTTTTCTCTTTGATCATTGAAATGCTATCTACTTTAGTTGAAATAAAGTCTTGATGAAAAGTTAATCTTAAGGCCAATCATATATTGTGAGAGAATAATTTGTTTTCTTTCTGCTGAGAATGAGAATTCAATATGCCTTTTTTGGAATAGATAAGATATTGATGGACCCGGGGGCTGGGTGTGGGAGAGCCAATATCCATACTAACTCTATTGTTGGAAAAGGAAATGACAACCCACTCCAGTATTCTTGCCTAGAGAATCCTGTGGACAGAGGAGCCTGATGTGCTGCTTTCCATAGGGTCGCATAGAGTCAGACACGGCTGAAGCGACTTAGCATCATGCATGCATTGGAGAAGGAAATGGCAACCCACTCCAGTATTCTTGCCTGGAGAATTCCAGGGACCAAGGAGCCTGGTGGGCTGCTGTCTATGGGATCGCACAGAGTTGGACACGACTGAAGTGACTTAGCAGCAGCAGCTCTGTTGTTTAGTTGCTCAGTCTTGTCCGATTCTTTGCGACCCCGTGGACTGCAGTACAGCAGGCTTCCCTGTACTTCACTATCTCCTAGAGTTGGCTCAAACTCATATCCATTGAGTCAGTGATGCCACCCAACCATCTCATCCTCTATCGTTCCCTTCTCCTCCTGACCTCAATCTTTCCCAGTATCAGGGTCTGTTCCAGTGAGTAGGCTCTTCGCATCAGGTGGCCAAAGTATTGGAGTTTCAGCTTCAGCATCAGTCCTTCCAATGAATATCCAGGATTGATTTCCTTTAGGATGACTGGTTTGATCTCCTTGCAGTCCAAGGAACTCTCAAGAGTCTTCTCCAACACCACAGTTCAAAAGCATCAATTCTTCAGCTCTCAGCTTTTTTATGGTCCAACTGTCACATGACTGCTGGAAAAACTAGAACTTCTAATATACAAACCTTTGTCAGCAAAGTGATGTCTCTTCTTTCTGATGCGCTGTCTAGGTTTGTCATAACTTTTCATCCAAGGAGCAAGTGTCTTTTAATTCCATCATTGCAGTCACCATCCACAGTGATTTTGGAGCCCAAGAAAATAAACTCTCTTACTATTTCCATTGTTTCCCCATCTACTTGCCATGAAGTGATGGGACCAGATGCTATGATCTTTGTTTTTTGAATATTGAGTTTTAAGCCAGTTTTTTCACTCTCCTCTTTGACCCGCATTATGAGGTCTAATTCCTTTTCACTTTCTGCCATAAGGGAGGTGTCATCTGCGTATCTGAGGTTATTGATATTTCTTCTGGCAATCTTGATTCCAGCTTGTGCTTCATCCACCCTGGCATTTTGCATGATGTACTCTGCATATAAGTTAAATAAGCAGGGTGACATTATGTAGCCTTTATATACTCCTTTCCCAATTTTGAACCAGTCTATTGTTCCATGCTGAGTTCTAACTGTTGCTTCTTGACCTGCATACAGGTTTTATAAGAAGTAGGTAAGGTTGCCTGGTATTTGCATCTCTTTAAAAAAATTTCCAGTTTGTTGTGATCCACACAAAGGCTTTAGCATAGTCAATAAAACGAAAGTAGATTTTTTTTCTACAATTCACTTGCTTTTTGTATGATTCCCATGGATGTTAACAATTTGATCTCTTGTTCCTCTGCCTTTTCTAAATCCATCTTGTGTATCTGCAAGTTCTCAGTTCACGTATTGTTGAAGCCTCACTTGGAGAATTTTAAGTATTACTTTGCTAGTGTATGAAATGAGTGCAGTTGTATGGTGGTTTGAACATTCTTTGGCTTAACTCTTCTTTGGGTTTGAAATGAAAACTGACCTTTTCCAGTCCTGTGGCCACTGCTGAGTTTTCCAAACTTGCTGGCATACTGAGTGCAGCACTTTCACAGCATCATCTTTTAGAATTTGAAATAGCTCAACTGGAATTTCATCACCTCTACTAGCTTTGTTTGCAGTAATGCCTCCTAAGGCCCATGTGACTTCACACTCCAGGATGTCTGGCTTTAGGTGAGTGATCACACCATCATGGTTATCCAAGTCATTAACACCTTCTTAGTACAGTCTTTCTATGTATTCTTGACACCTCTTCTTAATATCTTCTGCTTCTGTTTGGTCCATACCTTTTCTGACCTTTATTGTGCCCATCTTTGCATGGAACGTTCCCCTGGTATCTCTAATTTCCTTGAACATATCTGTAGTGTCTTAGCCACTGGACCACCAGGGAAGTCCCAGTGCTGTATTTACAAAATGATATATTATGTATTCATGGATATATTTTGTGGACAAAAAATAGCTGCAGGTATTCTGTAAAGATCTACTGAATCTTCACTTAGTACCACAATATAAAATTAGATATGCCGTTTTCATTTTCAAAATGAAACTCTAGGAAATAATTTTCCCATTCAGGACCTCATTCCTTTCTAAAATCAAATGGTCTCCCCTTTAAATGTTAAAATGCTGTGATTCTGATATTCCATGAAAAGAAAAATGCACAATATAAATGTGAGAGGATAGATCATTGCTGCTGATGATGCTAAGTCGCTTCAGTCGTGTCCGACTCCTAGAGACCCCATGGACTGCAGCCTACCAGGCTCCTCCATCCATGGGATTTTCCAGGCAAGAATACTGGAGTGGGTTGCCATTGCCTTCTCCGAGATCATTGCTAGTAACATTAAAAATGTCTTTTGAGTGAGAAGAACTTCCTTTTAGTGAAAAGAACTTTTTTTCCCTTATTTTTTAATATTTAATTTTGTTCAGGGAAAGTTATGTGTGTGTGTAAGTATGAGAGGCAGTGAGAGAGAGAAAGAAGAGATTTCTCTTTCTACTTAAAAGCCCATAATCAATAGTTCCATTTTGGTCAGTTTGTAAGAAGATCACAAAACCAGTAATCAAATGATTCTCTCCACTAAGTGAAAGTTTGAGGATCAACACTTCAAGCTCTAACCAGACTAGCTCTTCATTTAGCATGTAAGATTTTGTATTAAATGAGATTAAATGTAACCTCCAGAGTTTGTCCTTAAAATTTATACTAGAACTGAGACAACTATTACTGTCTACTCTGTGTGCTTAGAGGCATACAGTATTATCTCATGTCCATGTGAAAAAACACAGAGTATGAATAGTGCAGAAAATTTTTCAAAACAATTTTATTATTTTCTGCAGAAGCTTTCACTTATCTTGTGTGTTTCTCTTTATCCCTGTTATTTGTTTACAGCTTCATTATTTTACATATGCAAATACTAGTATACTTCTCCATATTATGTCAGAAGAGTCACAAATGCTGGAAAAACTGATGAAGAAAAGATACACCTCCAGAAAAAATGACTGGGGTGTCACTACAAGAATCTTGTCTAATTTCACAAAATCTATTGATCCATGTGAAATTCCACAAGATCTGTGCTTCCTCTTGTGCTCATACTTATGATAGCCCAAAGAAATGGACAGAAATAATGAATGTTTCTTTGACGAGGTCATAATTCTTCAGAGTAACAGGCATAAATGATAATCCTTTGCACAGACTTGCTGCATTTTAATTCAAAAGACCTTTTCACTAATATCATCATATTTGTATTCAGATGTATTTCATGGGTTGTGGGAGCCAGTAGTGACCCAGCTGAAATTTTAGAAGAGTATTTCAAAAAGGGAGTCAGAATTAAAATTGGTAAGAAGCTAATCATCAGTATAAATTTGGTCACGTGAAAAAACATGTTATAGCTCTGTTAAAATCCTTAAATTTTTCTTCTAAAGTGTGATTGCTTAAAAAAATATTTTCAGTGAGCAAATCACTTTCCCTTTAAAATAGTTTTTTAAATATAGGGGAATTTTTGAAATATAAAACCTTACGCCAGATGCAAGTTGTAAATGGCATTTTGTTTGTTTGCTTGTTACTGAGGAGATATTCAGTTCAGTTCAGTTCAGTCGCTCAGTCGTGTCCAACTCTGCGACCCCATGAATCGCAGCTCGCCAGGCCTCCCTGTCCATCACCATCTCCCGGAGTTCACTCAGACTCACGTCCATCGAGTCAGGGATGCCATCCAGCCATCTCATCCTCTGTCTTCCCCTTCTCCTCCTGCCCCCAATCCCTCCCAGCACCAGAGTCTTTTCCAATGAGTCAACTCTTCGCATGAGGTAGCCAAAGTACTGGAGTTTCAGCTTTAGCATCATTCCTTCCAAAGAAATCCCAGGACTGATCTCCTTTAGAATGGACTGGTTGGATCTCCTTGCAGTCCAGGGGACTCTCAAGAGTCTATTATTGTATCAAATAATATGTGATCTATCATATAGTACATATTATATGATAGCAAACCTGAGTGCCAAGAACCCGAGATAGAGAGAGGCACATCTAGGTAATTTAACTTGAATAATTAGTAGAGTGGGCAATGAAAACCCAGTGTAGCCTGAACTTTAGGCTTTTCATAAGAAGTTAAAAATATTCCTATGTGAAATTTTATGAATTTGAAAAAAATTTTTAATTAAACATATTCATGGGTCATGATTGCTTGGTTACCCACATTCTCCCCAAAACCATATATGGTTCTATTTAACTTCTAACAAAAATGTAAAGTAAGAATACTTATTTAGTTTTACATATGAGAAGGCTGAGGCTAATAAAAATTAAGAAGCTGACTTTTACCCAAGTAATAAACAGCAGGGCAGCAAGGAAACCTTGTGTTTGATACCAAACCCTTGGGTTTTCCTGTGTTTCATTTTACCTCTCAGAAAATGTGTCTTAATCCAAATATCATATCTTAGAATTAATTCTTTTTAAAAGCTTATTTTTTAAGTGTATTTCTTAACTGCCCAATACAGTTTTTGAAATAAAAATGAAAAAAAAAAAGAAATAGGAATCATGGGACCTGTAACCTTCTCTTTCTCAGTGTACCAACCAAAACCTGTTCCAACCAAGTCACCATCACTGGTGGATCAGTGGTAAAGAATCCATCTGCCACTACAGGAGACCTGGGTTGGAAAGATCCCATGGAGAAGGAAATGGCTATCCACTCCACTATTCTTGCCTGGCAAATCCCATGGGCACAGAAGCCTGGTAGCCTACAGTCTGTAGGATTGCAAGAGTGGGACATGATTTAGAGACTAAAACAAAGTCAACAACAAACCATCACTCCACCTAGTGGTGAATTGTGAATAGAATAATGAAGTCGCTCAGTCATTTCCGACCCTGCGACCCCATGGACTGTAGCCTACCAGGCTTCTCCGTCCATGGGATTCTCCAGGCAAGAATACTGGAGTGGGTTACCGTGTCCTTCTCCAGGGGATCTTCTCAACCCAGGGACAGAACCCGGGTCTCCCGCATTGGAGGCAGACGCTTTAACCTCTGAGCCACCGCATTCTCTAATTGGAGGTCATTAGTATGTCTAGAAAACAACTTAAACTTGAAAGAAAAGCATGAGTATACTTTCAGTCTCTAATCGCATACTATCCTTTGGGAAAGCCAGAAGAGTCTTCTCCTTAATGTGTTAGGTTGAGTGGAGCATGGAAGTTCTGTGCTTAGAATTCATGACATTTGACTATATTTTAGGGCAGGCTATCTCACTAGTGATTCTCCGGACTCTAGATTTCATTTGTAGAATCGTATGATTACTGGGATACTATAATATTGTAAGTTGAATATTGTATGTACAAAATATTTTCTTCCCATTCTATTCCCCTTCATCTACTAAGTAACCATGCATTCTTCAGGGGTCAAATACAGCCTCTTTCAGGAAGCTCTTCTTGACTTAGATCCTTATGCAAGAGGGGATTTTAATACTCAACTCTCTGCCTCATAATGTTGTGAACTCTGACTACCAGGGCTGTCTGTTAATATATATATCATTATTTGATTAGAACATGGACATAATTTGAATGTTAGCTGAAAGAGTATGTGAATTACATAATTGTGTTAGTGGCTACCCAGACATTAAATACCAGATACACTATTTTACCAACCTCACATTAACCTTCCTTTTCTCTACCTACCCTGACTGATTTACATATAAAATATACATTGAACATGAGAATACAGGCAAATATATTATTGTAGTTTTATTTTCCTGTTTATGAGAAAGAATAAAAATGATGTACAATATGAATTTTTGCTCATAGACTGTGTATAAACGTCAGAAACTAAAACTTATCAAGTCTAGCAAAATATCTCCTTCATGTATTGTTCTTCTCTCCCACACAGTAGTTTTAAATACAGCTTTTCAAAAGATGAATTCTAGAAATTTGCGTGCTGAGTCTATTAAAGAAAATGGTCAGATTCTATTCAGACTGAATACAAGCTAAATTGGTGAAATGCTGTGACACTTTGCCACTTGGCTTCAGTTAGAACAGCATCAGTGTTAAGGTTGGCTTTCAATGCTGAGTCTTTTTCCTTTTATAAAATGGTTTAGAAAAATTCCAAGTTTCCTTTCAACCCCATCTCTAATAATCCAGACTTCTATTAAGGATAAAAAATATTTAAAATGCCAACCTGCAAAATATGTGAAAAAAGAAGTCTGTTTGAGCATTGGGCACATTTCTGGGTAAAGCAAAGGCAAATATTAACAGCTCATCAATAATTAAACCCCAAATTTTGAGAGTAAAGTTATAGGTAGATAAAAAGAATTTGAGCTTTAATGGGAAAGGAGACATGACTCAAATTAGACAATGAATTTTCAATTGTTTTTTAATCTGTCAACCCATTTTTTTCCATGGGGCATGCAAATAAAAAAAATAAAACAGATCAAATTATTTCAGATAAAGTAGCATTCAAAAAATTAAAATTCAAGAGAAATTGAGCTGAAGGTTTTTGTAGTCAGTGACCTGAACATAAAATTTTTTATTCGTTAGATAGTTTCTAAAAATGACTTGATTAGAAAAAAATAAATGTAAAAAAATAAGTATAGCTTTCTTGCTATTGAGCTTAATGGGTGCAGAAACATATATAAACAGGAAAATTATTTACAGTATACACTAAATAGCATTCCATGACTGAGTAATATTCCATTCATCGTATAACTACATCACATCATTATCCATTCATCCTTTGATGGACATTTAAGGTTCTTGCATGTCTCGGCTAATATAAATAGTGCTGCGGTGAACATTGGGGTGCATGTATCTTTCCTACTTAAGGTTTTAAGGTTTTCTCCGGCTATATGTCCAAGAGTGAGATTGCAGGATTATATCATAGCTCTGTTTTTAGTTTTTGAAAACCTCCATCCATCCTTTTCTCCATAGTGGCTGTATCACTTTACATTCCCACTGATAGTGTAGGAGGGTTACTTTTTATCCATAACCTCTCCAGCGTTTATTACTTGTTGACTTTGATGATGGCCATTCTGACTGCTGTGGGGTGAAACTTCATTGTTGTTTGCATTTCTCTAACAATTAGTGATTTTGAATATATATATTTTTCATCTGCCTGTTGGACATCTGTATGTCTTCTTTGGAGAAATGTCTATTTAAGATCTTCCCACTTTTTGATTCATTTATTTGTTCATTTGTTTTTGCTCTTGAACTATATGAGCTCTTTGTATATTTTGCAGATTAGTCTCTTGCCTGTCACATCATTTGCAAATATTTTCTCCCATTCTGTAGGTTTGTGTTTTCATTTGTTTATTGGTTTCCTTTCCTGTGTAAAAGCTTGTAAGCTTAATTAGGTCCCATTTGCTTATTTTTGTTTTTATTTCCATTACTCTAGGAAACAAATCCAAATACACATTGCTGTGATTTATGTCAAAGAGTGTTCTGCCTTTGTTTTCCTCTAGGAGTTTTATACTATCTGGTCTTAGTGAAAGTTGCTCAGTTGTGTCCGACTCTTTGCAATACCATGGACTATCCAGTTCATGGAATTCTCCAGGCCAGAATACTGGAGTGGGTAACCGTTCCCTTCTCCAGGGGATCTTCCCAACCCAGAAATCGAACCCAGGTCTCCTGCATTGCAGGCGGATTCTTTTATCAGCTGAGCCAACAGGGAAGCCCAAGAATGCTGGAGTGGGTAGTGTATCCCTTCTCCAGCAGATCTTCCCTACCCTAGAATCAAACCCTTCTCTACCCAAGAATGCAGGGGTCTCCTGCATTGCAGGAGGATTCTTTACCAACTGAGCTACCAGGGAAGCCCCTCTGGTCTTATATTTAGGCCCTTAATCTATTTTGAGTTTATTTTTATGTGTGATGTTAGTAAAGTTTGAACATTTTACATGTATCTGTCCAGTTTCCCCAATATCTCTTATTGAAGAGACTTTTTTCCATTATATATTCTCTTATCCTTTGTCATAGATTAATTGACCATCAGCTGTGTTAATACTATAGGTATGTAGTATAGGTTTGAAGTCAGGCAGCCTGATTCCCCTAGCTCCATTTTTCTTTCTTAAGATTGCTTTGGCTATCTGGGATCTATTGTGTTTCATATGAATGATATCAGCACAAAAAGAATGAAATAACACCATTTGCAGCAACACTGATGGACCTAGAAATTATCATACTACATGGAATATGCCAGAGAGTGTAAGACGAATATCATATGATATTACTTATATGTGAAAGCTAAAAAAAAAGATGAAAAGATGAACTTATATACAAAAACAGAAATAGACTCACTGACATAGAAGACAAATTTCTGGTTGCCATAGGAGAGAGGGAGGGATAAATTAGGAGTTTGGGATTAACATATACATACTAGTATGTATAAAATAGGTAACCAACAAGAACTGTACTCAATATACTGTAATAACCTATAAGGGAAAATAATCTGAAAAAATACATATATATGCACATAAAATTGATTCACTTTATTGTATACCTGAAACTAACACAGCATTGTAAATCAACCATATTTCAATTTTTTAAAAAACAAATTTTTAAAAAAATAACAGAAAATTATGTAATATTTTATATGACGTAGCGGATGTATGTAGAAATGAGCTGCATAGGAATTGTGACATTTGAAGGTATATCAAAAGAATGGGCTGTTTAACATAAAAAATGAAACATTAGGACTGTACTTATAGTCCTCAAGGCCCAGATACCACTTGTTTGCTTTGCTTAGTATGTATTAATGGCTTTTATCAAGTTAAAATATATTTGAATTTTTACATAATTGGTTCTTAATTTAAGAAAGCTGTGGTACATATACACAATGGAGTATTACTCAGCCATTAAAAGGAATACATTTGAATCAGTTCTAATGAGGTGGATGAAACTGGAGCCGATTATACAGAGTGAAGTAAGCCAGAAAGAAAAACACCAATACAGTATACTAACACATATATATGGAATTTAGAAAGATGGTAACGATTACCCTGTATGTGAGACAGCAAAAGAGACACAGATGTATAGAACAGTCCTTTGGACTCTGTGGGAGAGGGCGAGGATGGGATGATTTGGGAGAATGGCATTGAAACATGTATAATATCATATAAGAAATGAATTGCCAGTCTAGGTTCAATGCAGGGTGCAGGATGCTTGGGGCTGGTGCACTGGGATGACCCAGAGGGATGGAACAGGGAGGGAGGTGGGAGGGAGGTTTGGGATTGGAAACACGTGTACACCCATGGTGGATTCATGTTGATGTGTGGCAAAACCAATACAATATTGTAAAGTAAAAAAAAAATAATAATAATAATAATAATAAAAAGAAAAAAAAAGAAAGAGTATCTCTTATAGACACCCTACATGGAGTCTTCCTTTTGTAAACTAATATAGACTGTGAAAAGAATGCTGTTTCACATGCATGTTTATTCTGTCATGTTATAGGCTCCCTGAGAATGTATACTCCTGTTTACTTTTTTAAAGTACATTTCCCTGTTTTCCAGATACTTATGAAAAGAAAAATTGTATTTCCTTTTAGGCAATTAGTCTATTGATTGCTAGCTGTAACTTTTAAGATTTAGGTATAAAACAAAGAAATTTTAAAATGTACACCCGTGGTGGATTCATGTCAATATATGGCAAAACCAATACAGTATTGTAAAGTAAAATAAAGTAAAAATAAAAATTAAAAAAAAATAAAAAGAAAAAAATGTAACTGGTTGACTTTTGAATTTTGCTTGTATTCTGGTTCAAAGGAAGTTTAACTCTTTAAGATATCTGTACTAGGGTTGATGAACCATTGCAAAGACTGTTTCATTAAACTTTTTCAGACATTGGGAAAAGGCTATATTCATTCATTCATTCTGTCATTCATTCAGAAACATTTATAGAGAAGCTCCCAGTGCAGGTACTGCTAAGATTCAAGGAGAAATATGAGAAATACCTTGATCACAAATAAGTTGTACTTAGTAAGATCATATTTGCAAACATATATTGATATACAAAATATGCAATAAAAGCAAATATTATGTTGAAAGCCACAGATACATTTCTGTTGTTGGAATAAGAAGAGGATGAGCTGATTTTCAGATAACAAGATGAGATGATTTTATGAAGGGAGTTGAATTTAAATCATGTCTTTAAGAATAATGGAGATTTGGATTTGCAAATATAGGTAGGAGGACTTGCCACATATAAAAGTGCAGCAGAAACAACAAATGAAATATAATGATGGAATCTATTGGTGATGAAAAGTATATAACAAATGACCTATGAAGATAGATGCAGACAGATGACATGATTTAGCAGTCTGATGGTAAAGACATAGAACATGAATTATCCACACATATATGAGTCTTTTCTTTTTCTGTATTTGTTGCCAAAAACTATACAAATGGGAAGATAGGTAAATAAATGTTCATGCTTGCAAAATCGTTTCCTTGGTCTACGATTTTTGTTGGGTTTGAGAAGATGCCTTAATTAAGTGACTTGTCACCTTTTAGTGTGCAAAAGAAAATTACTCTAGGATTAACTCATGAGTCCTGAATTATAAATTAATCAAATTAAAAATGTGCATTGATAGGACCATTAGGTAGTAGGATGGCTGTAAACTTACAGCCAACTTACTTAAATGCTGGATGGGCCAGTTCCTCTTTCACCCAGTATTCCCTTTTTACACAAATGCCAGTCCACTTGGAAAAATATAATCTGATTTCCATTCACGATCCGTATTCAATCCATCAGTCAAGTTTACTGTTTTTATCCTGTTTGTATTTAAATGATCACCTCTTTCTGCCTTCTGCCTCCTGTTTTGCCAATGCTCATCTGGCAATCAATGAGCAATCATCTGGTGAAGTCGTGGGAGCAAAATCTCACTACTTACAACCAAAATGGCTAAAAACAGTGTGCTCACTGTAACAGGTAAGCACAGTGATATTAACTGCGCTTCAGATAGTAACTGAAGCACACTGGTCAAAGTCATCTGATTAATGGAAAATATGCGCAATTGTAAGTGAAAGCCTGTTTCACCTCATCATTCTTAATGTTAAAAGCACAGAAATCACAACCAGAGACAGACAGAAGACTGTATTCCATTCCTGACTCTGCTGTTACCTATAAGCATGATCTTGACTGTGTAATTTTCCTCCCATTGGTGATTTTTGTTATGATTTAGTTGCTAAGTCATGTCTGACTCTTGCAACCCATGGACTGTAGCCCGCCAGGCTCCCCTGTCCATGGGATTTCCCAGGCAAGAATATTGTTGTGGGTTACCATTTTCTTCTTTTCCTGGGCATCTTTCTGACACAGGGATCAAACCCATGTCTCCTGCATTACAGGTAGATTCTTTACCTCTGAACCACAAGGGAAGCCCTGAACCTTTTTTCTTTATCTGTAAAATGGAGAATCAGACTACATATTACAAGCCCTAAATTTCAAGGGTTCTGTTAATCATAAGAACAGAACTTACAAACTTTCTTTGTTTTATGAAGCCAAAAAATATGCTTATCATCTCTTTGTCTGAGTGATAATTTATTTGAAGCATGATAGAGGTAAATTATATTATTCAATAACCTAGGACTTTAGAAAAGAAAAGCAAAAAGCAATCCAAGCCCTCTCTCTTCGTTTCTATTTAGTGGTGAATATGTTTACTTTGAATTATCCTTCTGAGGAGTCATTATCACAGCAAGAAGCATTGCAGCAAAGATGTTTAAAAAAAACCCACAGCTCTAGCTTTTTAGATCTATCAGAACTGTTTGTCTAGCAGATTACTCTTTAGGCTGTTGAAATGAAAGTGGCTGGTGTTATGGTGCATGCAGGCTTGATTGAGACTGAGCAGAACACATCTGTGAGAGGTGGTTTTAGAGCACTGCTAAGGGATATAATATCAAGCCTCAATCTACTCACACCTGCTGGGTACCTGCATTATACCAGAATTCTTTTGCTTTGCCTTTTTTTCTTACACTTTTTTCAGATTAAGAAAAGGATTTGTGGTATCTGCTATGCCTCACAGCAATAAAACAGCAATCCCACATCGCAGGTGCTCTGTAGTCACGGTGCATTCCAGCCTGTATTTTTCTTTCATTGACCATTACAGTAGTTCCTCACTGAGAAATGTTTCAGTCACTGAGCACTGTAATCACTGCCAAGAAGATGTTTAAACAAAAGTGTAATTTAAACTCAATGAACAAGTAACACAAGCAATTTCTGGGGTTGTTTCTCCTTAATGATAGTGGGGATAGTTATAGAGCATCCCTTTAGTGACACATGGGCTTCCCTGGGGGCTCAGATGGTAAAAAATCCACCTGAAATGCAAGAAACCTGAGTTTGATCTCTAATGGGGAAGAGCCTCGGAGAAGGGAAAGGCTACCCACTCCGGTATTCTTGCCTAGAGAATTCCAGGGGCCGAAGAATATGGCAGGCCATGGGTTGGCAAAGACTCAGACTCAACTGAGTGACTAAGAACACATTTCTTGGTGACACGTTACCCCCTAGAAAACCCTTTATTGCATGTGTGTGCCTGCTAAGTCGCTTCAGTCGTGTCCAACTCTTTGCGACCCTATGGACTACAATCCTGCCAAGCTTTTCTGTCCATGGAATTTTCCAGGCAAGAACACTGGAGTAGATTGCCATCCCTTCTCCAGGGGATCTTCTGACACAGAGATTGAACTCAGGTCTCCCACACTGCAGGCAAATTCTTTACAGTTTGAGCCACCAGGGAAACCCTATTGTACTGGCTATATTCTTTTGTTAGTTTTTAAATTTTATACAGTTTTAAAGGTTGATTTCCATTTACAGTTATTGCAACATATTGGCTACATTTGCTGTGTTAAACAATACATCTTTGATCCTGTCTTACATCTAATAATCTGTACCTCCCACTCCTTCACCTCTATGATTCCCCTACCCACCCTTCACTGGTAACCACTAGTTTGTTCTCGATATCTGTGAATCTGCTTCTTTTTTGTTTTATTCACTAATTTTTGTATTTTTTTTAGATTCCACATATAAATAATATACAGTACTTGTTGTTCTCTGTCTGACTTATTTCACTTAGCATCAATTCAGTTCAGTTGCTCAGTCATGTCCAATTCTTTGCATCCCCATTGGCTGTAGCATGCCAGGCTTCCCTGACCGTCACCAACTCCTGGAGCTTGCTCAAACTCATGTCCGTGGAATCAATGATGCCATCCAACCATCCCATCCTCTGTCGTCCCCTTCTCCTCCTGCCTTCAATCTTTTCCAGCATCAGGGTCTGTTCCAATGAGTTAGTTCTTCGCATCAGGTGGCCAAAGTATTGAAGGTTAGTTTCAGCATCAGTCCTTCCAATGAATATTCAGGATGATTTCCTTTAGGATGGACTGGTTTGATCTCCATGTTGTCCAAGGGACTCTCAAGAGTCTTCTCCAACACCACAGTTCAAAACCATCAATTCTTCAGCACTCGGCCTTCTTTATGATCCAACTCTCACATCCATACATGACTACAGGAAGCCATAGCTTTGACTAGCTGGACCTTTGTTGGCAAAGTAATGTCTCTGCTTTTTAATAAGCTGTCTAGGTTTGTCATAGATTTTATTCCAAGGAATAAATGTCTTTTAATTTCATGAGTGCAGTTCCCATCTTCAGTGATTTTGGAGCCCAAGAAAATAAAGTCTGTCACTGTTTCCTCATCTATTTGCCATGAAATGATGGGACCAGATGCCATGATCTTAGTGTTTTGAATGTTGAGTTTTAAGCCAGTTTTTTTCACTCTCCTCTTTCACTTTCATCAAGAGGCTCTCACTTAGCATAATACCCTCTAAGTCCGTCCATGTTGCTACAAATGGCAGAATTCTTACATGTAAATATGTACGACATCTTCTTTGTCCATTCATTTGCTGATGAATGCTTAGGTTGCTCCCATATCTTGTCTATTGGAAATACTGCTCTGAACGCTGGGGTGCATATATCTTTTGAATTAGTGTTTTGCAGCTTTTTTTAGGATATATGTCCTGTAGTGTAATTTCTAGGTCATACTGTAGTTCTAGTTTTAGTTTTTTGAGAAACTGCCGTACTGTTTTTCACAGTGGCTGCAGCAATTTACATTCTCATCAACAGTTTACAAGAGTTTCCTTTTCTACACATCCTAACCAACATTTGCTACCTGGTTTTTTTTTTTTTTTTTTTTTTGGTGTTCGTCATTCTCAGAGGCATGAAGTGATTTCTTGGTGTGGTTTGATTTGCATTTCCCTGTAATTAGTGATGTTGAGCATCTTTTCATGTGCCTTTCCTCTTTGGAAACATATCTATTTAGTTCTGCCTATTTTTCAGTTGGGTTGTTTGTTTGCCTTTTTTTTTTTTGATGTTGAGTTGCATGAGCTGTTTATATATGTTGGATATTAATCCCTTGTTTATATAAGGTTATATAATTTGCAAAAACTTTTGCCCATTCAGTAGGTTGTCTTTTCATTTTATTGATGGTTTCCTTTGCTGTGATAAAGCTTTTAAGTTTAAGTATGCCCCATTTCTTTACTTCTGTTTTTATTTATTTTACTTTAGGAGACAAATCCAAAAAAAATATTGCTGTATGTCAAAGAGTGTCCTGCCTATGTTTTTCTGCAAGTTTTATAGTATCTGGCCTTAGATTTAGGTCTTTAATCCATTTTGAGTTTATTTTTGCACATGGTCTTAGGGAACATACTCCAGAAACTATAAGACACTGATGAAAGAAATTGAAGATGGCACAAACAGATGGAAAGATATACCGTGTTCTTGAATTGGAAGAATCAATATTGTTAAAATGTACATACTACCCAAGAAAATCTACAGAGTCAGCGAAATCTCTGTTAAAATATCAATGACACTTTTCACAGAACCAGAACAAATAATTTTAAAATTTGTATGGAAACACAAAAGACCTGGAATAGCCAAAATAATCTTGAGAAGGAAAAAGACAGCTGGGAGAATCAGGCTCCCTGACTTCAGATTTTCTACAAAGCTACAGTGATCAAAACAGTATGGTACTAGCACAAAACTAGACATATAGATCAATGAAACAAGATAGAGAGCTCAGAAATAAGCCCATGCCCTTATTGTTGTTTTCAGTCATTAAGTTGTGTCTGACTCTTTGCAACCCCATGGACTGTAGCATGCCAGGCTTCCCTGTCCTTCACTGTCTCCTGGATTTTGCTCAGACTCATATCTATTGAGTCACTGATGCTATCTAACCATCTCATTCCAAGCCCATGCCCTAATGGTCAATTAATCTATGGCAAAAGAGGCAAGAATATACAGTGGAGAAAAGACAATCTCTTCAATTAGTGGTTCTGGGGATACGGGACACCTGTGTGAAAGAGTGAAAACAACTGCACTCATTGTTAAGAGGTCTGAGAGCCACATTTTGTTAGTGCATTTGTTTCACTTGTCTAAATTTTTTTTTTCCTTGTTAGTTTAACTTCTTGTTTCAAGCAGTAGCACAAGCATAGAGGAAAGTAAGTCTGTATTCTCCAACCACTGCAAGTCTCTTCCCAGGAGGCAAACATATTATCAGTTTCTAGTATATACTTCAAAAGACTTTCTAAACATAACACAATCAAATAACTGTTTGTGTGTATGTGCACACTGAACACAAATGGTAGAATGTGCAAATTCATGTGTGTTTGCATTTTAAGTGTGTGTATTTAATACAAATGGTGATATGTACAAATATGCATTTATAGATTTCTTCTTTTATCAAACTGTGTGTGCATCATGGAGATCTTTCTAAAGGAGTCCTTAATTAACTGCTTTATTGTCTTTAGCAGCTTTATAATATTGCATTGTATCACTATGCCAGGATTTATTTAACCAATCCCTCATTGAAGGACATTTCTATTTTTCAGTTTTTTGATGTTAGAAACATCTTTATCCTGAATACAATCTTGAACTTACTCCATTTTGAATATGTGCTATTATATCGCAGGTCATATTCCCTGAAGAGAGTCAATGGGTAGGTCTCGTGGATTTTGCTCAAATCCATTGAGTCTGTGATGCCATCCAACCATTTCATTCTCTGTGGTCCCCTTCTCCTCCTGCCCTCAATCTTTCCCAGCATCAGGGTCTTTTCTAATGAGTCAGCTCTTTGCATCAGGTAGCCAAAGTATTGGAACTTCAGCTTCAGCATCAGTCCTTCCAGTGAATATTTAAGGTTGATTTCCTTTAGGATTGACTGTTTTGATCTCCTTACTGTCCAAGGACAACTACATAAATAGAGTTATTATGTCTGGATCCTGATGCCCTGAACCTTGATTATTATGAAATGTTCCTTTTTACCTCTGGTAGTACTCCTTGTCTTGAAGCATGTTTCGTCTGATCCTACTATAGCCAAATCTATGCTTGGGCTTCCCAGATGGCACAGTTGTAAAGAATCTGACACAGGAGACATGAGTTCAATTCCTGGGTCAGGAAGATTTCCTGGAGTAGGAAATGGCAACCCACTTCAGTATTCTTGGCTGGAAAATTCCATGGACAGAGGAACCTGGTGGTCTACAGTCCATGGTGTCACAAAACGCTGGACACAACAGAGTAACTGAGCATGCATGAGTCTGTGCTTACTGTTGACTTGGTATATGTTCCTCACACTTTTACTTTCAACCTCTATGAGACTTATGGTTGTCACTTCTAGATAATATATTCTTGAGCTTTGCATTTTTGATCAGACAGCCTTTATCAGGCTCTGCCTTCCACTTGGAGTGGATGCTGTTTTTGCAATGAATGTGGTGATCACTGTGATTGGATTTAAACTACCACCTTGCTGTTTGTTTTCTATTTATCTCAACTCACTTTTATTTTCCCATTTTTCTTCTTATTTATTTTTGTTTAATTAATGCTTTTTATGACTCATTTTAATTCCTGTGTTACCTTCTTAGTTCTACCCTTTTGTATTTGTAGTTCTTTCTTTAGAAAGTACAGCAGTGATTCTTACTTTATGATAGTTGACTTAGAATTAATGTTAAACACCTCACATACACTATAAGAACCTTAAAATAATATATTTAAATTAAACCTCCCTTCTTTCTGCATTTTTGTGTGTATGTTTTTATGTTATAGCCCTCTCAGTGCAATGCTATTTATGCTTTAAAATATTAAAAGAAGAAAAAGTATGTTCTTTTATATTTATCAACATGTTTGTGATTGCCAGTGGTGTTTATCCTTTCCTATGTAACCTAGTTTCCATCCAGTATAATTTCCTCTCAGTCCAAATAGTATCTTTTAGCGTTTATTATACTGGAAGTGAGTGAAAGTTGCTCAGTCATGTCTGACTCTGTGATTTCATGAACAGCAGCCTGCCAGGCTCCTCTGTCAATGGAATTCTTCAGGCCAGAATACTGGAGTGGGTTCCCTTCTCCAGGGAATCTTCCCAAACCAGGGATCTTACCCAAGTCTCCCACATTGCAGGTAGATTCTTTATAGCTGAGCCACCAGGGAAGCCCAAGAATACTGGAATGGGTAGCCTATCCCTTCTCCGAGGCTTCTTCCCAACCCAGGAATCAAACCAGGGTCTCTTGCATTGCAGGCAGATTCTTTACCAGCTGAGCTACCAGGGAAGTCCAAAAGTGCAGCGAATGTTGCTCAGTTGTGTCCGAGTCTTCGCGACTCCGTGGGCTATACAGACCATGGAATTGTCCAGGCCAGAATACTGGAATGGGTAGCCGTTCCCTTCTCTGGAGGATCTCCCCAACCCCAAACCCGTTATAATGCAAGTCTTCTAAACATGAATTCACTCATTTTGTTTGTTTGAAAATATTTTTACTTTATCTTGCCAGCTTTGAAGGATATTCGTACTGGATATAGAATTGTAGATTCAACTTGTTTTTTGATTCAGCATTTTAATGACTTCCCTCCGTTGTCCTCTAGCTGCCGTGGTTTGCCTGTGTTTCCTGTGTCTTTGTACCTTCTTTGTGTCATTTTAACATTTTCTCTATCTTTCAGAAGTTTGGTTATAATGTGCTTGGAGCATAGTTTTGGTTTATTTCTCCTGCTCAGAGTGTGCTAAACTTCTTTGATGTGGATCAGAAGAAATTTTTATTTTTACCATATTTGATAAATTTTAACCATTTTTTTTCTACTTAATTCTATTTCTTTTTTTTTTTTTTAACATAGCTAGACAGTTTGGTACTGTCAGTGGTTACTGGTTCTGTTTTATGTTTGGGGGGATTTAAATATTTATCTGTCTGTTTTAGCCTGGATAATTTCACTTACTCTGTCTTCAGGTTCATTGATACTTTTATTTGCTAGCTTGTAATCTGTCAATAAATACATCCAGGGTTTTTCTCTTAAATATTGTTCTTTTCAATTCTAGACAGGTTGTTTCTTTCTTTTAATCATCACTTCCAGTTTTCACTGATACTTTTTATTTGTTTACTCATTATGTCCTTTTTCTTTAAGTCGTGTAGCATATTAATAGGAGCTATTTTAAAATCCTGTCTATTAACTCTAACATCAAGGTCATCTTGTGGTCTTTTCTGTTGATTGCTTAATTATGGATTACATTGCCTTGCTTGTATCCATGTTTTATAATTTTTATTGTGTGTTTGATACTTGTATAATATGAGTGTGCCTTTTTCCTGACATTTAGATTGAAAAATAATAGATTTTCTTGACCCTATCGGGGTGTGTGTGTGTGTGTGTGTGTGTGTATGTTTAGGTCTTGATTATTTTGCTTCTGTCTCTAGTCTGGGGTTGGAGGAAAACCTTATTTAGAGTAATATAGTCTTTTGAGGTCTTCAACAAATGTCAAATGTGTTTATTGAAGTCTCTCCTTTCTGGCTTGTCTAGAAGTTCATCATATTCCAGCCCTGCCCAACTGTGGTATGTTTATTCAGTTCTCAAACTTGCAGTAGCTATTCTATGCTAGCTTGAGGAATCTTATTCTGAGCATATGCAGTCTATTCATAAACACAGGACCCTCAGGAAATTCCCATACAGACTCCTACCCTTAATGCCACCAGTCTTCTTTTCTTTGGCACCTTTCTGCAGAAACTCAAGTCCCCATAGTAGTTCCAGACTCCAGTTTCTAATACCATAGCTCAAAAAATCAGCTGGCTATACTTCAACTTCACCTTTCCGTATCAAGGTTGAAAAGTGCACCTTGAAGAAAGCCAGGGTTGTAAATCAGCTATACTTTAATAAAATAAGTTTTAAAAAGAAAAAAAAATAAAGCCAGAGTTAATATGGTGCACACCTCAATGCATTTTCCTTCTCTCGAAGAAAACCCTGCAATTCTAGTTGACAAGTGCTTGGAAACTGCTTTCCCATCTACTTTGTCCAGTTTTATAATTATTTATAAAAGGAAATTAAGTTTGATATTGATTATTGTGACTTCATTGAAGTTGACAGATTAAATTTTTTAAATTGGGAAATTTCATGTTTTAAAAAACATATTTCTATGCTTAGTTGATATTTCTGGGGTCCTTTAGAGTATTCAGGGAAGTCCTCTAGACTTCCCTGGTGGCTCAGACGGTAAAGCGTCTGTCTATGATGCGGGAGACCCAGGTTCGATCCCTGGGTTGGGAAGGTCCCTTGGAGAAGGAAATGACAATCCACTCCAGTACCATTGCCTGGAAAATCCCATGGACAGAGGAGCCTGGTAGGCTACAGTCCATGGGGTCACAAAGAGTCGGACACGACTGAGCAACTTCAGGACTTCAGGTTCAGGTTAGAGTATTCAAAATGACTTTCTAAAAGATTTAACACTGTTTAACTTGAAATAGGGGAATTTGAAAACCTTCCTACCTTCATCCTTATCCCCAGAAAGGAAGACAGAGATTGAGGCACCAGAGGCACACAACCTTTTACATAAATGTGTTGAGGGTATTCAATATACCCTCTGACTTGATTTTCAGACTCAATCGTAAAGGGTATTTGGTCACATACTGTGTACATGGTCACTTCATAAGAATTAATGATGTTTTTACTTGGAGAATTGCGTTGCTCCCCCCAATGCATGCTTTCTGTCTCTAGAACATTCAGACTTCTGGAAATAATTCTGGTGAGAACAGTAAGCTGCAACATGGTATATTCCGTTATGGCTTCCCTGATAGCTCAGTTGGTAAATAATCCGCCTGCAATGCAGGAGAGCCCAGTTCGATTCCTGGGTTGGGAAGATCCCCTGGAGAAGGGAAAGGCTACCCACTCCTGTATCCTGGCCTGGAGAATTCCAGGGGCTGTATAGTCCATGGGGTCGCAAAGAGTCAGACACGACTGAGCGACTGCCTCTTTCACTTTCATATTCCCTTATCCACTGGTCTTCTCCTAATTCTCTCGGCTCACTCCACCACTAGACTTGCAGGCTTCTGGCTAAAGGGTAAGTCAGACGATGGCTGTGTTGTATCACACCTCATTAGAAAGTAATATCATCACATTACTTATCTCAGATTAATGTCAAAGTCATCCTCCACTAGAAAAAGAGAAATGGTCACGTTTATCTGTGTGCTCTGTAAGTAGATGACCAGATTGAACCTTAAGCAGTATAACCTTGATTAGCTTCTTATAAGGAAGAGAAACTCAGGACACATAATTAGGATTCCATAAGGAAAGTGATTTTTCTCAACCTACTGCTCAGGGGAACCCATTCTCATTTGTGATATTAAATATCACCTGAAAATTGTAATGAGAAAGCAAAGAAAGTAATATACCAGGTACTGTGTTTAGCATAACCTTGTTGTCTGTTTTTTTTTCATTTTTGATTTTTTTTGTTGTTGTTGATGTGGACCATTTTTTTAAGCCTTCATTGAATTTGTTACAGTATTGCATCTGTTTTACATTTTGGTTTTTTGGCTGGGAGGCCATGTGGTATCTTAGCCCCCATACCAGGGATCGAACCTATACCTACTGCATTGGAAGGTAAAGTCTCAACCACTGGACAGCAGGAAGTCCCAAGCATACCTACATTTTCTTGTTTAATAATCATAACCTTACAGTGAAGGTATGATTAGTGTTAACTTACAGATGATAAAAAAATTAAGGAAATTAAGTAACTTGTTCAAGTTTAAAAATCAGGGAGATGAATATTTGTGTCTGCTGCTGCTAAGTCACTTCAGTCGTGTCTGACTCTGTGCAACCCCATAGATGGTAGCCCACCAGGCTCCCCCATCCCTGGGATTCTCCAGGCAAGAACACTGGAGTGGGCTGCCATTTCCTTCTCCAATGCATGAAAGTGAAAAGTGAAAGGGAAGTCGCTCAGTCATGTCCGACCCTCAGCAACCCCATGGACTGCAGCCTTCCAGGCTCCTCCATCCATGGGAGTTTCCAGGCAAGAGTACTGGAGTGGGGTGCCATTTGTATCTATATGCCTCCAAAATTAGGTTTCCAATACACTACAGTTTTCATTATTTTATGGTGATATAAATTTACCCTGTTTCCTTATAAGATTTTGCAAAGAAAGTGTTAACAAAGAACTTTTAGTTTTAGGGAAATTAACTTAAGAGTTTTCCAGTAAAAAATGTATATCTCAAAAGTATATAAAGATTCCCTTATCGGCAGTTTTTTCAGTTATAAAATTAGACTTGTTCTAGTCAAAGCAGTTCAGTTTTTTAAAAATGCTTCATTTAAGATAATGTATTTCAGCATTTTCTTTGCCTCTTGTCAGGATGGGAAACAATAGTTCTCTTGCTTGATTTAATATCATTATGTCTGACAACACAGTTAACAAAGCAACTGTAATATTCCAAAGATTTTCAAGCTCTGTGCATCTAAAAGTCACTAATGAAATTAGCAAACCCGAAGCTTCACAGCCAAATATCCGAAGCTTAAGACTAAAGGAACTGTGGGTCTCTGGAATTGTTGGATGTAAACTGTGTAGCAAGAATCATCAAGTACTTGATTCCTTCTTTATAAGCAACCCAATAAGCAAAGTTTACAGCGAACAGGAAACATGTGTTTGAACATTCAGAAGAGTTTAGATTTTGGTTTACAATTGGAAAGGAAAAAATCAGAACAAGCAAGTTCCTTGTATCTAGCATATGTTTGAAAAATCAGTAATTTTTACATTTCATAAGGAGACTAAATAGTCATAATTATCTATATAATAGCAAAGTTTATTTTCTCATATTACCTTTTCTTTTGCATTTTGTTTTCTTAATAACAGTATCACTACCATTTCTCTCTGGTAAGTAAACACTGTTTTTGAAATAACAAAATTTTATCTTGATTGCTTAATTTCAAGAAATTATGTGACTATTTTATATGAATGATAAAGCTATAGAAGGTTTAAGTCAAAAAAAACATTTCAGGTTGCCTGTTCAAAACTTTTTCATTTAGGGGAACAAGGAGCCTATGAAGGAAAATGATCATCCTAATGTGAACACAAATTACAGATATACAGGAATAAAAATCCAGGTCTGAGGATGTCTTTTCATCATATTATTTTGTTGGAGCAGTGTTTTTTTTTTTTTTTAATTCTAAGGACTGTTGAGAATTTGAGGGAAATATAACATAGTAATTACCTCCATAAAACTTATCCCAGTAATGTTTGGTTGTGAAGGAGAAAACAAGGTGAAGAATTAGAAGGTGACAGGAGGATGTGCTGAATTATGTAAGGTAATCGGGAGGTCTCTGAGATAGTTAGACGTGAGCAGTGACTTGAAGGAAATGAGGGAGCAGGCCAGTTAATATGTTATTGAAGAGTTTCTAAGAAGAAAGAGTATTAATTGTGTAGGACTTCCCTGGTGGCTCAGATGGTAAAGCGTCTGTCTACAATGCGGGAGACCTGGGTTCAATCCCTGGGTTGGAAAGATTCCCTAGAGAAGGAAATGGCAACCCACTCCAGTACTCTTGCCTAGAAAATCCCATGGACGGGGGAGTCTAGTGTCCATGGGGTCGCAAAGTTGGACCTGACTGAGCGACTTCACTTTCACTTTGACTTTGAGATGGTTTGTGCTTGTTATTTTTGAGAAACAACAAGGATACCAATGGCTGAAGTGCAATGACTATTCATTAATTCATTGCACTTTCATCCCATGGATTATCGGAGCTAGAGCAATGAGAGAGAAATGGGGCTCTACAAAGAACCAGATGAAGATGAGTCATAATTGTGGTACCATTTAATTATATTAATAATACAGAATTATACAAGTCATGGATTCCTACTTGAGTTGGAAAGCATGCATTTTAACATGCATTTAGTAAAGCTAGAAGGAGCAAAAAGTGGTTGTTGTTAAATCACATAACATTCTTTTCTTCTAAAAAAATGTATTCTATGCAATTGTCACCATGAAATGTAGAAACTTTTATGTTTTAAGTTATGAAGTCAGAGTCTTCTATATAAAAGAAATGATTTCAAGTAATTGTATGGGTCTTCAAATAGCTTGTACATAGGTTATATAATTTGATCTTTATAGCCCCATGAGTCTGTAGTAAACATATCTTCATTTTTTTGATAAAGGAGTTGACGTTCAAAGAGGTGAACCGATTTGCCAAGAAACACATCATGGCCAGTACCCCAAAATCTTCCCCTTGCTTCATCTCACTAATTACTCTCCATGAACAGTCCTGAATTCTACAATAGATTGATCTACCTGCTTCTGAGCTTTATATAATTGAAATAAATTATATGTAGCTGGTTTATTTTTCTCCACATTATGTTGGTGAGAATCATCCGTATTATTATAGTTGTAGCTTATTTATTCTCATTGTTCTGTAGTATCTTGTTGTCAGAATATATTACATACCTAGGCATTTGGGTTGTCTCCACTTGGGGTTGTTATGAATAGTGCTACTATAACCATTCTTATACATGTCTTTGGGGGGATAGTTAAAGATAGTAATGGATAGATTGACTGATTAATAAATCCAGAGCTAGACAGGTTTCATTTGGCTATAAATCCAGAAATAGAATTGTCAATCATAGGATATACCTACATATATCACTGCTGCCAAATAGCTTATCAGTGGTTTTACCAATTTACTCTACCATCAGTTACATATGAGAGACCCAGTTGCACCACATCATTTTCAACACTTGGCATTATCTGTTATCTCATTTTAGCTGTTCTTGAATGTAACCCATGGTGGATTTTTCCAACTTTATTGAGATAGAGTTGGCAATTAAAAGTTTTACAGCTTGATGATTTGATATGCATATACATTGTGAAATACTCATCACATCAAACTAATTAGCATATCCATAGCTACCATTTTCTTTCTTTCTTATTTGTTGTGATGACACTGTCTTATGATCCTGCAGTCCCCCTTGGGAACGTATCCAAAGAGAATGAAATCAGGATCTTAAATACCTGCACTCCAAAATTTATTTCAGTATTACTCACAATAAACAAGATGAGAAAACAACGCAAGTACTGGTCAAGAGATAATAGATAAAGAAAATGTGATGGATGGATGATAAATAGATAATAGATAGGGTATATAGCATATATATGAAATTCAACTTTAAAAAGAAAGAAATCTGCCATTTTCTACAACTCGTCGGATATTGGGGAAAATGAAATAAATCAGATGCAGAAAGACAAACATGTGGAATTTAGATACTTGGAATCTAAAATAGTCAAAGTCACAGAAGCAGGGAGTAGAATGTTGGTAACCTGGGGGAGGGAAAAATGGGGAGATGTTGGTAAAAGGGTACAAAATTTTCATTTATGCAAGGTGAATTAGTTCTGGAGACTAATGTACAAGAATGTGACTATGGTTCACCACATTATATTGTATATCTGGAATTTGCTAATAGGGCAGTTGTTAAGTATCTTCACCAAGTTTTTAAATATGAGAATTATTGCCCCTACTTTATAGATGATAAAACAAAGATATATCAAAATTAAATAGCACAATCAAAATCAAGCAAACTAAAGAAAGAGTTAAAAATGTTATTCAGTTCATTTTATCACATAATCTTTGTGGTTTCCGTAACATATTTTTATTATTTACTTCAACAAGAATGAATTGAGTGTTACATATGCTGGACTTCTGATAAGGACTGTGTCTTTGTGAGCAAAAGCTCTCAGTGTTTAGGATAGGAACAAGAAAAACCATTATGAAAGAAGACAAAGTGCATTAGGTATTATACTAAAAAAAGTAAAACAATGAGAAGCTAAAGAAAGGAAGGGCATTTCTCTTTATGTTACCAAACAGAGAAGTAGAGAGCACAACTTGAACTGAGCACAGTTTGAGGGTTAGAAAGCGTGGGCACGTTGAGGAGTTAGTGTGTGATGACAACATTGTTGCAGTGGTAGTCAAGCACGAAAGAAATACACTTTAGCCTTACAGCCCTCAAATTCCCTAAATTTCTGTCTCCTTGCTCCTCATGATACATTTAAAGGAGAATAGCGTTCAAATGCAGGGGCAACGGGCTCAATTAGAGGCTGGCTAAGAAGGAAGGAAGGCTCTCATCTTGTGCAGTGGCAGAGCCTGAGACTCATAGGAAAAGCCAGAACCTGAGTAGGATATCAGTGATCTAAGTACAGAGAGAAGAGCAGGAAGAAACACAGGAGAGGGATCAAGCTAGAGTATGAAACTGTGAAGATGGGAACCAGAGAGAAGAGTTCTGGAGAGAGTAGTTTAGAATTGGATGGATAGGCACAGACTGAAAAGGATCCTGAGTGGTGGCCTTGATCTTAACTAGTGTTTCACTCTTCACTCATCGTCCTGAATGAAATGCATGGGTATTCCAAGACAACATTAGGGTGAATAGGCATTTGGAATGTGAAAAGAATTGGACATATAATGGTTCATACAATGCTAGAACAAAAAGAGTTGTGCAAATGCTGCTAAAAAGGTGAGTGCTCAAAATTAATTTCAAAGCACTATCAAAGGTCATATTCATATTCTACTGAAATCAAGGTCAGTTTAAGCTAAACAACTTAAAGATTTGGAAAGATTTTGAAGTCATAAATGTGACAAATAAACCTAGCATCTCACAGATTTACACACGTGATGTGCATCTGGAGATGTTTTTGTTTCATCAACAACTGTTTATTCTATGGGCCTTGCTATGTACCTAGGTGGAACTGAACACTCAGGACTATAGACATAAACAAATATTATTCATGAGATAAGCACAAGTAGCAGTTAGTTTTACAAAAGGAAAAAGAACCTCTCTATACTAATTATTTACTTTGCTTCAATTATATTCAATTACACATTATCTATTGAGAAGGTCTAGGATTTTATCACCTTGGCTCAAAACCTGCCTGTCTCCATTACACATTAGATTTATTGTCATTCTGAACATAATTTTTATAACCTCAAAGCTTCTTCTGAATGTATATGACTGCCCCAGTCTTTGTTAAAAGCTTTCAGCTCAGTGATATCCGACTCTTTGTGACCCCATGGACTACAGCACACCCAGGTTCCCTATCCATCACCAATTCCTGGTGCTTACTGAAACTCATGTCCGTCAAGTCGGTGATGCCATCCAACCATTTCACCCTCTGCTACCCCTTTCTCCTCCTGCCTTCAATCTTTTCCAGCATCAGGGTCTGTTCCAAAAAGTCAGTTCTTTGCATCAGGTGGCCAAAGTAATGAAGGTTCAGCTTCAGCATCAGTCCTTCCAATGAATATTCAGGACTGATTTCCCTTAGGATGGACTTGTTGGATCTCCTTGCAGTCCAAAGGACTCTCAAGAGTCTTCTCCAACACCACAGTTCAAAACCATCAATTCTTCAGTGCTCAGCTTTCTTTACAGTACAACTCTCATATCCATAGATGACTACTGGAAAAACCATAGCCTTGACTAGACGGACCTTTGTTGGCAAAGTAATGTCTCTGCTTTTTAATATACTGTCTGGGTTGGTCATAACTTTTCTTCCAAGGAGTAAACGTCTTTTAATTTCATGGCTGCAATCACCATCTGCAGTGATTTTGGAGCCCAAGAAAAGAAAGTCTGTCACTGTTTCCATTGTTTCCCCATCTGTTCGCCATGAAGTGATGTGGCCAGATGCCATGATCTTCATTTTCTGAATGTTGAGCTTTAAGCCAACTTTTTCACTCTCCTCTTTCACTTTCATCAAGAGGCTCTTTAGTTCTTTTTCATTTTCTGCCATAAGTGTGGTGTCATCTGCATATCTGAGCTATTGATATTTCCCCAGGCAATCTTGATTCCATCTTGTGATTCATCCAGTCCAGCATTGCTCATGATGTACTCTGCATCGAAGTTAAATAAGCAGGGTGACAATATACAGCCTTGATGTACCCCTTTTCCTATTTGAAACCAGTCTGTTGTTCCATGTCCAGTTCTAACTGTTGCTTCCTGACCTGCATACAGATTTCTCAAGAGGCAGGTCAGGTGGTCTGGTATTCCCATCTCGTTCAGAATTTTCCACACTTTATTGTGATCTACACAGTCAAAGGCTTTGATGTAGTCAATAAAGCAGAAGTAGATGTTTTTCTGGAACTCTCTTGCTTTTTCAATGATCCAATGGATGTTGGCAATTTGATCTTTGGTTCCTCTGCCTTTTCTAAATCCAGCTTGAACATCTGGGAATTCATGATTCATGTACTTTTGAAGTCTAGCTGGAAAATTTTGAGTATTACTTTGCTAGCATGTGACATGAGTGCAGTTGTGCAGTAGTTTCAACATTCTTTGGCATTGCCTTTCTTTGGGATTGGAATGAAAACTGAAGCTGAAGTTAAAGGCTTTCAGTGATTTTTAAAAATACATGTATGTGTTATTTGTTTTAGTTATAGTGGAAACAATCTGTGTAGGATAAAGCTTAATTTATGGTATAAGGTCCTGGATGCTGGAACAAATATAATCATCTATGAAAAAAACAGAGCTTCCCAGGTGACTCAGATGGTAAAGAATCTGCCTGCAATGCAGGAGACCCCTGTTCAATTCCTGGGTCAGGAAGATGCATGGGAGAAGGGATAGACTTACCCACTTCAATATTTTTGGGCTTCTCTGTTGGCTCAGATGTTAAAGAATCCACCTGCAATACCGGAGACCTGCGTTTGATCTCTGAGTCAGGAAGATCCCCTGGAGAAGAGAATGGCTACCATCTCCAGCATTCTTGCCTGGAGAATTCCATGGACAGAGGAGGCTGGCAGGCTGCAGTGCATGGGGTTTTCAGGAGTCTGACATGACTGAGCGACTAAGCGCATACACACACATGACAAAACACAGAACTAAATGTCTAGTTACATGATTGATTCTATTTTTCTTGCCATAAGAAAAAAATTAAGAATAATAGTGCATTGGAGTTTTTTTTTTAATTCTGTAGGTACATTACATCATGCTTTCAGAGCCATCATCTTATTTTCCTTAAAATAACTTACAGTTGAAAATATAAAATTCAAAGACGTTTAACCACTTACCTAAAGTCCCACAGCTAATATGTATGTGTCTGGAAGCAAAACCCCAATTTTCCTATTTCAAGTATAAGACTCTTGATTTCTCATTACACTAATAGTGTGGTAATCACAAGGATGTAAATTCTTTGATGCCCAACTTTATATTGAAATGAAAATTGTGAGCATATTGTAAAGGTTGCACTTAGAATGACTGCCCAGATTGGCTCAGTGTTCTTAAGGCTTTCCTCCCCATTTCTAGGAGATTGGCTCTGCCCCCACAGAAGTGCCTGCATGAAGCTTTTGCCATTTTTTTTTCCTCCTGAAATGTTCCCCTGCCCTGCCACCAGCCAGATATTATCACTGCCTCATTTCTGACTTTTGACTCTGAATCGCCTCTTTAAAATTTTAAATGGGATACTCCACTTGACTTTTTACATCTGATTATGACCTGGAGTGCTCTATCTGGGATCTCCATTTGCCAACTCAGAATGTTAAGGCTCAGCCTGTGCCACAGGCTTAATTACTGGCTCATGCCCTAGTATTTTAGTCCCTGTCCAACTGGACTTTTGCTTTTCTAGGAGCTGACTTTAAACAGTTGTGAAACTAAATGGAAACCTTGGAGTTCACTATTTATTAAATAAGAGTATGTATGAAAGACAACATTGTAACTCTACCAGGTGGGCATGGGTTTAATGATGGCTTGCCTCCAATCAACAGCTTGGTACCTAAAGCAGGCTTGGCAAAATAGGAAGGAAGCCTTGTGTGGCACTGGAAAAAAGTACTGAACTGGTAGCCAGAGTCCAGGTTCTAGCCCAGGGTCTGGATCTGCCCCTAATAGCCTACAACTCATAAAACAATTATTTCACCATCACGGGCTTCCATTACTTTGTTAAATAAAGGCAGCAAATTGAACTATCACTAAGCAGCTTTCTATCTCCAAATGTTCATATTTCTGTGAATTAAATAGGTATTACATGTATTTTAAGGTATATTTACACACAATTCCTTGCCTCCTATATTTCTCCTAATTCCTGTTATAAGGTCTGAGATCTTATACATAGAACTTATTCACTGAGTTTTAAGAGTCCCTTAGCATCTAGGGTTCATTAGTATTGAACAAAAGCTTTGCGATTATTTGGATATGTTTTTTAAAAGTAGAGCTAGTAAAATCTGTAGTGAACTTTTAGCTTTTTCTAACTCTTTATAACCTAGTACTGGAAGGAAGCCAGGACTTTTAATTTATCTTATAAATTTAATTTGAATCATTTTGATTCCCTCTTTTGACAATTGTTAAACTCTGTCCTAATAATACTGAGACAGAGTCATAAGAGAGCCCATTGTCCAGAGCACAGGACTATAACTTAGGATGTTTTGTGTTGCCAGACAAGGAATATACTATAGTTTCATTTTCCCCCTCACTTTCTCTAGTCACTTCATTACTCTGATTCTTTCTTTTTTATTTATGATTCTTTCTTTTTTTATTTTATTTTTTCTTTTTAAATTATTTATAATTCACCTACCTTAAAATGCATGTTTTTACACTATATTCTTCAATTTTTTTCCACAAAATTGTGCAGTCTAATCCCAGGATACTTTTTGTCTCTCCAAGGAAGCTGTCATTTCCCATTTACCCATCTCCTCAGCTTTTGGCAGCCACTAATCCATGTCTTGTCTCTGTATTTGCCTGTTCTGTGCATTTCATACACATTGGATCGTACAACATGTGACCTATTGTGTCTGGCTTAATGTTTTTGAGATTCATCTGTATTGTCACTTGAATCAGTACCCCATCCTTTTTAAAGGCCAATGGATATATCACATGTGTTTATCTGTTTATCCATTAATAGATGTCTGAATTGTTTCCACATTATGAATGATGCTCCTATGAATATTTGTATACAAGGTCACATACGGACATATATCTTCATTTCTCACAGGTACATACCTAGACGTAGAATTACTAGGTCATGTGGTAACTGGATGTGTAACCTTGTGTGGAACTACCAAACTGTTTCCCACAGCTGCTCCATTATTTACATTTTTACCAGCAAGGGATGAGGATTGTAGTTCTTCTAAATCCTCACCAATACTTTTCATTATGCATCTTTTTTGATATAGCCATCTTAGCAGATATGAAATGGCACCACATAGTCAATTCTTAAGCCACCAAGTTTACTTAGAACAGAGTATTCTGTGACATATTTTTATTATCAATATAATAATTTTTATTTAAATATTATTGTTATTTTAATATGTAAAACCACCTTTCCATTTCCCTTCTCATATTTTTTAGTCACATTTTTTGGGGGCCTATAATTTTTGAACCATTTAAAATGAACAGAGTCCTTTCAATGGTGTCTTTATCATTAGAGACCTTCATCTGTCCACATGGATGCATCACTGTAGCTCTTTGCAAAGGAATCTACGGGACTAGCCTGGAAGAATCACCTCCAAGGACATGGTTTTAACAGCTTTAGTCCTACATATTCCGTAGTAACTTAACCCCATATGGAACTGCATTAAATCACTGCCGTCTTTGATTGAAAGAGTTACAAGGAAGAGATTCCTCTAGCACTTAGTGAAGACAAACAGTGACCGTTGTGAATATGTTTGGCATGTAGAGTTCTTGTTTCCTTGAAGGACTGTTTACTTGTTTACTACTGAAGAAGATGCAGTCACATTTGCTTTTCTTCTGTTTCTCTTTGAAGGGGAGAAATTTCTTCTTTCCATGAAATGCATTTTGTTCAGTTGGCTTGTTAGAATTTGATTTTATTGTATTGATTGTAACATCTCATTGTAAGTCCCTGAACAAGACTCAGGTAGAAAAGGTGAACTTGAGTTTATGAAGCAATAAATGCAAGTTCTGGCATGGATGCAGTTATTTTGTTGTTGTTTAACTGTATATTAATCATATAACCTTTTGATGGTCACTTATCAAGTGATAGAGATGAGGCAGAGGACTGCTAAGGTTCCTTCTTGAACTAAATTGCTCATTCTGTGTTTCATTAGAGATCAGACAATGTAATAGTAATATTTTCCTGGGTATCTTTACCTGAAATCTTGATTAGTAAGTAAAAAAATGTTTCAAAGAAGTTAATCGGAATGTTACTGACATTAAGAAAACAGCTAGTGTACTAGTGACTTTATGTTACAAGCTTTGGCTGTTTAACAGATTCATGAATATATAGGGTTCTCCCTTTAAAATCATCTGCTCAAGCCTGCATGTGCTGGGGTTGTGTTATATTTTGATTTCCAGTGTTACATTTCATATGCTAAGGGCCACAAAATGCATAATAACTATTCTCTTAAATTTATAAACATTGTACTGAGGTCTAATTTTGGACTTGAGCACAATCTTGAATGATATTAGTTTAGCCCAAGGAATGATTCAAGCTTGGGCAGTTGTGTTCTGTGGAGTAAAAAGGTTGTTTAGAAAGAAAGTCTTGTTTCTTGATTTTGTATGATAAATCTTTATAACCAAATGCTAACAGAAATTGCACGCAATTATTTCTCATTTTTTTCTGAACAGAGGGCCTATATTTCAGTCTTATTGTTGGTATGTTATTAAAAGCTTTCTCTCTTTTGTATCTTCTTTTTTATCTTTCTGCAGGATGTTTTCACTCCAGAATGCAAATTTAAGGAATCTGTGTTTGAAAACTACTATGTGATCTATTCTTCCACACTGTACCGTCAGCAAGAATCAGGCCGAGCTTGGTTTTTGGGACTCAATAAGGAAGGTCAGATTATGAAGGGGAACAGAGTGAAGAAAACCAAGCCCTCATCACATTTTGTACCAAAACCTATTGAAGGTATGAGCCGAGCTTCTTTTCTTTAGATCCAGATCTGTGTGTTGATGCCAGTTCTGCTCTTTGTCCTTTCACTCAGGGGAGATTGTTTTTAATGCACCAGATCAGAACAAAGATTCAGAAAATACAATAGTACTACTTCCTATAAAAAAAAAAAAGTCTATTACAAATACTTGGCACTTAGAGAAAAACTGCTTCAATATAGAGGCTAGAATTTCTTGAAAGTAGAAAAATAGTAGCAGTGACCATTTGAAATATAATTTCTTTCTTTAATGAACTCAGTGATTTAATTTCTCAGGCTACACTCTTGAAAAACCAGTAATACTATTATAGTGCTCTCAAGTTTTATCAAGGCTTTTAGAAATATATTTGTATCCTAATTGCTACATTATTGTGAACAAATTTCACGATCTGATGTATTCAGTTTTCTTTGTATTTTTTCAAGAAAGAAAATATTCTGTTTACTGTGATAATAAATATTATAGTTTTTAAATTTTATCTTTCCCCACTGAGCCTATGCCTTCCCCTCTCTTGATCATATAATATGGTGCTCATCTATTTCAGTTGATGAGTGGACTAAGTAATTTAATGCTGAGGAAACACATTTTTGGCGACTTGTTCCCTAAGAAGGATAAACACATACCGTTGGGGTAACCGCACATGTACTATATTCAGTCAAGCTTTTTAATACAGACTGCAAAAGCAGGAGTGGTCTAGACATTTACCAACACAAACTCTTCTCTAGAAGTCACATTATAGTCACTTAAAACATTAGTTCATCTTCCTTGTCTGAAGAAATGAGAATTTGTTCGCAAATAGCAAATAGTGCATTGCTCTTCTGTGATTTAGCCAGGCTTGCTGTCCCATGTCTAGAAGGGACAGTGTAGGGACACAGTGCCTGCTATAGATTCCAAAAGACTGCAACTGTCAGCAAACACTTGGTAAATCAATACTATGTTCAAAGCACTGGGGGGAAATGTGACATTCAAAGCTTCTAGACCCCCTCCAGCCTCCCATCACACACTGTGCTTTTAACCACACAAAACAGAACTTTCTTCTGTTCTACGTTTTTTTTTTTTTTTTTTTAATGTTTCTAATATGTTTTTACTATTTGGGGCCTTATGTAGGTATTTTGCCCTTCTCTGTCACAAAATTCTATTCATGTGCCTGGGAAATGCCTATCAGACCTTGTAAAAAATTATTCAAGGAGTCAGTACTTCTATGAGGGCCTCCCTGACTTCCTTCAAGTAGAATTAAACACTCTGTTACCTTATTATTGTATCTTGTTCTATCTGCTAGAAATTATCATATTATATTAAATCTGTCTCTGTCTCTTCTTATCCATGATTAGATTACTTTGTTTACATTTTACTTCTTTTTCTTTATTAGAATGTAATTGCTTTACAATGTTGTGTTAGTTTCTGCTGTACAAGGAAGTGAATCAGTTCCCTCTTGCAACTCCCTTCTGTATCCACCCCCCCACCCCACCCCACTCACCCTTCCGGATCATCACAGAACATGGAGTTGAGCTCCCTTTGCTATATAGCAGCTTCCTGCTAGCTCTCTATTTTACACATGGAAGGCAATGGCACCCCACTCCAGTACTCTTGCCTGGAAAATCCCATGGACGGAGGAGCCTGGTAGGCTGCAGTCCATGAGGTCGCTAAGAGTTGGACACGACTGAGCGACTTCACTTTCACTTTTCACTTCCATGCATTGGAGAAGGAAATGGCAGCCCACTCCAGTATTCTTGCCTGGAGAATCCCAGGGACGGGGGGCCTGGGCTGCCGTCTATGGGGTCACACAGAGTCGGACACGACTGAAGCGACTTAGCAGCAGCAACAGCAGCGTATATATGTCAATCCTAATTTCCCAGTTGGTCCCTTCCCCTTCTCCTGTGTCCATATGTCCATTCTGTACACTTGCATCTCTGTTCCTGAAAATGGGTTCATCTGGACCATTGTTCTAGATTCCACGTATATACATTAATATACAATATTTGTTTTTCTCTTTCTGACTTCACTCTGTATGACAAACTCTAGGTCCATCTACATCTTTACAAATGGCCCAATTTTGTTCCTTTTTTATGGATGAGTAATATTCCATTGTATATATGTACCACATCTTTATCCATTCATCTATTGTTGGGCCTTTAGGTTGTTTCCATGTTTTGACTATTGTAAATAGTGACATAGTGAACAATGGGGTACATGCATCATTTTGAATTGTGGTTTTCCTAGGGTATATGCCCCACAGTGGGACTGCTGGGTCTTATGGCTTGCTCCTAGGAAGGAAAGCTATGACAAATCTAGACAGCATATTAAAAAACAGAGACATCACTTTGCTGAAAAAGGTCCATATAGTCAAAGTTATCATTTTTCCGGTAGTCATGTATGGATATGAGAGTTGGATCATAAAGAAGGCTAAGCACAGAAGAACTGATGCTTTCGAGCTGTGGTGTTGGAAAAGACTCTTGAGAGTCCCTTGGAGATCAAACCAGCCAATCCTAAAGGAATTAACCCTGAATATTCATTGGAAGGACTGATGCTAAAGCTGAAGCTCCTGTCCTTTGGACACCTGATGGAAAGAGCTGGTTCACTGGAAAAGACCCTAATACTGGGAAAGACTGAGATGGTTAAGTAGTATCACTGACTCAATGGAAATGAGTCTGAGCAAACTCCAGGAGATAGTAAGGATAGTGAAGCCTGATGTGCTGCAGTCTGTGGGGTTGCAGAGTCAGACAAGACTTAGTGACTGAACAGCAACAATAGTGGCAGTTCTGTTTTTAGCTTTTTAAGGAACGTCCATACTGTTTTCCACAATTGCTGTACAGATGTTTTATTTTTCTCATATACTCTGTATCTTGTACAACATCTGACATATTGTAGAGAGAAATTCAATAATTACTGTTAATTGGATAAGTGAACAAGTAAATGAATGGATGAATGCATAGATAGATACAAAACAGGGAAAAACTATATGCTCCAGAAAACTTTTCATATTTTTGGAGATACTAAGTATGTTTACTAAGGACAGTAATTTAATATAAAAATTGATGTATTACATGTTGCCAGAAATGATATTGAGATTTATAGAAAGAGCCAGCACTTCCACCAAAAGAAAGACGTTGGAAAGTTGTTCTTTTAACACATCGTCAAGGCTAGGACAGGTTCAGAACATTTGAGATAGGAGGTAGGGATTAGGCAGACAGAACCACTCCAGGTGCAGTATGAGTAAACTATTAAAACTATTGAACCATTTTTATTTGTACATTTAAGTTGATTTCTTGTTGTAATAAAAGCAGTGCATGCTCATTAACAATTTTGGAAAATTCATGAAAGCATAAAAGTAAAAAAGTCCATGTGTTTTATTTATTCCTTTTATAAATAATGCATTTCATACCCCGTCCCTCCTAAAATAAAATACCTGTAACCAACCCTCCTAATCATGACTTCTGTCTGCACTGTAGCTAGAGAAACCTTTTCTTGGGTGTGAATGACCATGTACAAATTTATAACAGAATGTATACTATCACCGTGTTCTGAGTTTGAGAGCTGCCTTAATTCTTCACATTTGCTGGATTTCAGTACAAATGTGGAAAAGACAACCAAAAAATGTTACAATCAGATTCAGTTGTGTACAACACAAAACCCATGTTCAGATCAGTGTAATTAAACAAAGTGTTATTGTCTCACAAGCCAAATGTACAAACCTGCTGTCCAGGACTGGTTCTATGGCTCTGCAATTGTTAGGGACCAGCCCCTTTCCCTTCATAGCTTCACCTTCCATCCTGTGTTTAGAAGATAGGCAGTGTTAATAAGGGGTTGCAAGAGCATCTATTCAGACAGATAGATGGACTTGATATTTAAACCCATTACCATGTACATTGCACGTCAACCTGTACTTACCCTCCCCTGGAATTTTAGACAACAGTGCAGGCTTCACCATTCCTAGTTTTGCCCTTTCAAAGCATTGTTCACACCACAGAAAAGTAGCTTCCCCAGATTTAAATTGTCTTGATGGTGACCTCCCCCTTTAGCTTCAAATATAGAAGCCAAATACTCTCTGACAAAGAACTAGAGACAGTCTCCTCCTCTTCTCCTCCTTCCTCCTGCAAAGAGCTCATTGCTCAGCTCCTGCAGGTGGTTGGATAGTCAGAATTGAATTTCTTCCTCCTGAAAAGAATGTGAGTGCTTTCTAAGAGTTAAGGTTCAAGAACTTAATCCTTGAGTGAGAAATATATTTCTAAAGTGAAATTAGTAAATATCAGTTAAAAGCCACTGCTATAGAAATACTAAATTTGAACTCAAAGAACATTTCCCAGTTTCTACCAATTTATTTTCTAGTGGGGAGATAAGACTAACACAACATGTACATACCTTTACTCACACACCTTTAGGACAGTTACAGTTATTCATTCTGCCTGTTAGAACCATTGCTTTAAACTAATAGAATCTGAATAAAGTTCCAGTAGTATAATGTAGATCATATTTTCCCAAGCATTAGTATCAGAACCACCTGTAGTGGTTTTAAAAGTACCAATTCTTAGGTCAAATCTCCCAAGTATTCAGATTTTATTGTCTAAGTAATTTTGATGGCAACTAGGTTTGAGATTTGGTGTTCTAAACTGACCTTGGTGTTTCTATGCTTACTTTGATCCTATCTGGCCATAGGAATTATTTAAATATATTCAAATTGTTATGATCTATATATTTTAAAAGTCTAATCTATTATGGCATCCGGTCCCATCACTTCATGGCAAATGGGAGAGAAAGTGGAAGCAGTGACAGATTTTATTTTCTTAGGCACCAAAATAACTGCAGATAGTGGCTGCAGCCATGAAGTTAAAAGATGTTTGCTCCTTGAAAGGAAGGCTATGACAAACCTAGACAGCTTATTAAAAAGCAGAGACATCACTTTGCCAACAGAGGTCTGTAGAGTCAAAGCTATGGTTTTTCCAGTAGTCATGTATGGATGTAAGAATTTGACTGTAAAGAAGGCTGAGTGCCAAAGAATTGATGTTTTCAAATTGTAGTGCTAGAGAAGACTCTTGAGAGTCCTTTGGACTGCAAAGAGATCAAATCAGTAAATCTTAAGGGAAATCAACCTGAATAGTCATTGGAAGGACTGATACTGAAGCTGAAGCTCCAATACTTTGGGCACCTGATGCGAAGAGCCAACTCATTGGAAAAGACCCTGATGCTGGGGAGGATTGAAGGAAAAAGGAGAAAGGGGTGGCAGAAGGTGAGATGGTTGGATGGCATCACCAACTCAATTTGAGCAAATTCTTTGACATAGTGGAATCACAAACAGTTGGACACAACTTAGAAACTAAACCACAACAAATCTAATATAGAGTAAATTCTCATTCTGACACCGTGGAATTAAATGTATTAAACATTTTACATGCTTTGCTTTCGTACTGCTCTTAGGATGGTTGTACATTAGTGCTAGGTTAAATTACTAAATGGACTTAATAGAGGTAATACCAAATATTATGCCAAATTGATCACTAAGAAATTAACTTGATAGTAATCAATTAGACTTCAGGCTATACTACAAAGCTACAGTCATTAAGACAGTATGGTACTGGCACAAAGACAGAAATATAGATCAGTGGAACAAAATCTAAACCCCAGAGATAAATCCACTCATCTATGGACACCTTATCTTTTACAAAGCAGGCAAAAATATACAATGGATTAAAGACAATCTCTTTAACAAGTGGTGCTGGGAAAACAGGTCAACCACTTGTAAAAGAATTAAACTAGAACACTTTCTAACACCATACATAAAAATAAACTCAAAATGGTTTAAAGATCTAAACGTAAGGCCAGAAACTATAAAACTCCTAGAGGAAAACATAGGCAAAACACTCTACAACATAAATCACAGCAGGATTCCCTATGACTCACCTTCCAGAGTAATGGAAATAAAAGCAAAAATAAACAAATGGGACCTAATTAAACTTAAAAGCTTTTGCACAACGAGGGAAACTATAAGCAAGTTTAAAAGATAGCCTTCAGAATGGGAGAAAATAATAGCAAACAAGGCAACTGACAAAGAATCTTAAAAATATACAAGCAACTCCTGCAGCTCAATTCCAGAAAAATAAACGACCTAATCAAAAAATGGGCCAAAGAACTAAACAGACATTTCTCCAAAGAAGACATACAGATGGCTAGCAAACACATGAAAAGATGCTCACATCACTCATTATCAGAGAAATGCAAATCAAAACCACAATGAGGTACCATCTCACACTGATCAGAATGGCTGCTATCCAAAAGTCTACAAGCAATAAATGCTGGAGAGGATGTGGAGAAAAGGGAACCCTCTTACACTGTTGGTGGAAATGCAAACTAGTACAGCCACTATGGAGAACAGTGTGGAGATTCCTTAAAAAACTGGAAATAGAACTGCCTTATGACCCAGCAGTCCCACTGCTGGGCATACACACCGAGGAAACCAGAATTGAAAGAGACACGTGTACCCCAATGTTCATTGCAGCACTGTTTATTAATAGCCAGGACATGGAAGCAACCTAAATGTCCATCAGCAGACGAATGGATAAGAAAACTGTAGTACATATACACAATGGAATATTACTCAGCCATTTAAAAGAATACATTTGAATCAGCTCTAATGAGGTGGATGAAACTGGACCCTATTATACAGAGTGAAGTAAGCCAGAAAGAAAAACACCAATACAGTATACTAACACATATATATGGAATTTAGAAAGATGGTAGCGATAACCCTACATGAGAGACAGCAAAAGAGACACAGATGTATAGAACAGTCTTTTGGACTCTGCGGGAGAGGGAGAGGGTGGGATGATCTGAGAGAATAGCATTGAAACATGTATATTACCATATGTGAAACAGATCGCCAACCAGGTCCGATGCATGAGACAGGTGCTCAGGGCCAGAGCACTGGGCTGACCCAGAGGAATGGGATGGGGAGGCAGGTGGGAGGGGGGTTCAGGAGGGGGGACACATTTACACTCATGGCTGATTCATGTCAATGTATGGCAAAACCACTACAATATTGTAAAGTAATTAGCCTCCAATTAAAATAAATAAATTTAAAAATTAGAAGAAAATAGACTTTGCCACTAATAAATCCAGATAAATGTCTTTAAAAAAATCTTACCAATGATTTACTAAGTAATTTTGAGAAAATAATTTATTACTTCAAAGTAAGTTATCTCTGGAAATGCAGCTGATTATAAATTCCATCTATTTCACTGAAATAGTATGAAGATTAGACACTGTAAGAAGGTTGGATTTCTCAAATCTGTCAGATCAATGCAAAGTGCCTTTTCCATTTTCCCTTGGAAATTGGACATTGTGTTACTGTGTTAGGTACTGGAGAAAGGCTGTCAGGCATGGTATTGAACAAAGTATTAAAGACAATGAAAATTGAATTTGGAGGGAAAATAATCTATTTAAAAACTATGTACTAAGACACCAAAGAAGTGAATAAACCAGGAGTCATGACTTTGTAAAGCTACTATTGAGAAGATGACTAATGGCAAATTATTTGATGTTTTTATTTCATTTAACTTGAAAGAAAACTAGATGACTTGTTTTTTCCAAAATTGTCTTTTGGCCCCAACAATACTAAAAGACAAAAAACAGAGATGTAGTAAAAATGTACCTTTTATGCTCCTGATAGTTTTCATTACAGAAAATATAATAGCAGCCTCTCTCTCTCTCTCTCTCTTTCCATCTTTTGACTGTGGGATCTCTGCCAGCCTGTGACAACTTATTCCCCCAAATCACTGTAACTCATTCAATGCAGCTTTTTCTCTGGTTTTGAATTTAATCTTCAATAAAGCCCTCCTACTCTCCGTGACACATTCTTCTTCCATCTCTCTCTCTCTCTCTCTCTCCCTCTCTCTCTCTCTCATGCACACAACTACTGCTTCTGATCTCTTTCTAAATGAAGGTACAGATCTTTTTGTTCATGATGTCTCCCAACTCTTTATAATAAATATTTACAGCACACTGGGTGCATCCCTTTGGCAATGCATTGCTTCTGAACCAGCACTTAAAGTTCTTCTACAGTTCCAAAGGGATTCTCTGTGACATTAATTAAGGTGTGAAATTGCTTCCTGTTAATTGCCCACACTCTTCCATGATCTGCTATTAAGACAATTAAGTTTCTTTAATGGTACATTAACTAACAGAGCAATCTAACCTTTCCACTTCTTGGAAATTACAGAGTGCCAAGGAAAATTTGATTAAATTGGTAGTAACAAAAAGATTAGTCATATTTCATTCCTCTTTGATGGAAACTGATATAACATGAGGGTTCTTTATCAAGTGTCATTTATGAGTTTTATTAGAAATTGGAATTATCTTGCCTCCATTTGGAAAACAGAATCCGTCAGCAACAATTACAGTTGCCTTTCTCTCAAGTTTCTCAACTCTTCAGTCCAGAGAAATACTGACTCTCAAAGATTTACACCTAGTTCTTCCATAATTATCAAAACTTTCAACTTTTTAATGATTTATAAGAATCCAGCAGTAATATAAAAGTAATAATCAGTAGCAGTTGTACTATATACTATGTGCAAAATTACTATTTGCTAAGTACAAATTTCAAAACATTTGAAAGATTTTTTGTTATTTTCAACATTCCTCCTAACAAGAGTATCGTTTGCTAGTCAGTGACACTTTGGGAGGAAACATTAAGATTAAGAATATTATCCCAATTTTAAACATCAGGAAACTGAGTTTAAGAGCAATTACATAGCTCACCCAGGTCCAAATAGCTGCTGCTGCTGCTGCTGCTGCTAAGTCGCTTCAGTCGTGTCTGACTCTGTGCAACCCCATAGATGGCAGCCCACCAGGCTCCCTTGTCCCTGGGATTCTCCAGGCAAGAACACTGGAGTGGGCTGCTATTTCCTTCTCCAACGCATGAAAGTGAAAAGTGAAAGTGAAGTCGCTCAGTTGTGTCTGACCCTTAGTGACCCCATGGACTGCAGCCTAGCAGGCTCCTCCGTCCATGGGAGTTTCCAGGCAAGAGTACTGGAGTGGGGTGCTATTTCCTTCTCCGGGTGCATATAACTAGAAAGAGGCAAAACTGAGCCACCAGGGAAGTCAAGATTAGAGTTGTTATCTCTACCAAATACTGGTAGAGCATCCAGCAAGCTGTTGAAAGAGAACTGACCATACATTCAGTAGTGACTTCACAGGATTGATTTCAGAGGAGTTGTGGGGATGTCTAATTGGAGTTGATAGATAACAAGAGTTAAAGGAAAGAAGAAAGTAATATTAAATGACACTTCTGAGGAGTCTTGTTATAAAAGGAAAATAGAGAAATGGAGCCCAAGGTGGAGAGAAACATGGTGGCTATGTGTTGGGGTTTGTTTGTTTAAAGCTATTTAGCATATTTATAGACTGATGGGGGAGAAGGGGAAATTGGTATTATAGGAGAGAGGGTCACTGAGTAATACTGACCAGAGGGGATGGGATCAAGTACACAAGTGGCAAAGTTAGGACTAGATTTAAATAGAAACAGGAAGAGTTCAAGCATTTTTAACAAGCAGGAAGCCAGGATATGCACAAGCAGATGTGTGCAGGTTGGTATAACTTTTCTGGTGGAAATATGAACGCTTTCTCTTCTGCATGTATTTTCTAAGTGAATTCAGAGTGTCGTTACTGACAAAAAGGAAGGAAAGAGGGAGAGATAAATGGAGAAGGAGAAAAAGAGAAAAGAAAAGGAAAGAAAGCAAGCCTATTTCCTGAGTCGAGTCTAAGGAGGGTATGAGGCAGTTTTCAGAGTTTGAGGAGGAAGGAGAGATATGGAAGACCAGGAGAGGGGATTGGCTAGAGAAATGGAGGAGGATTCCACGAAGTACTGAGCACCCCCATGAGGTTTGGGGTCAAGATTTTTTTAAAATATTTATTTGGCTACACTGGGTCTTAGTTGCAGCATGTGGGATCTTTAGTTGTGGCACGTGGGACTTTTAAGTTACATGCAGGATCTAGTTCCCTGACCAGGGATTGAACGCCAGCCCCCTACACTGGAAGCATGGAGTCTTAGCCCTTGGACCACCAGAGAAGTCCCTGGGATCAAGATTTTGACTGAGACCAAGCAACTAAGTTTTTTCTCTAAACTCATTAAGCTGTTTGACTATAAGCTTAGAGCAGGAACTCTGGAGCTAATCACACATGAATTTGAAGCTGATTCTGTTTATGTCAGTGAATGACTTGAAACAAACTACCTTTTCTGCTCTTCAGTTTCCTTAACTGAGAAAGGGATCAATTAAACTGTCTGTTAAGGTCATTTAAAATAAACTTACTGTATATAAAGTGCAGATACCGAGTAAGTGCTCAATTAATATTAGCTTAGACTCAGCAATAAGGAATCCCCCTGCCCAAACAGAAGACACAGGAGGTGCAGGTTCTGCCCCTAGGTCAGGGAAGATTCCTTGGAGGAGGAAATGTCAACCCTCTCCAGTCTTCTTGCCTGGGAAATCCCATGGGCAAGAAGAGCCTGGTGGGCTCTAGTCCCTATGATCACAAAGAGTCAGACATGACTTACTGACTAAAACAACAAACGGTTAAGAAGACAGCAGTTTCTTAGAGGAATACCCCTTGGATGGTACCTGGAACCTGACTTATTATAGTTTGGTTTATAAATAACAGCAACCCCTGGGATTTCAGTTTTAAGAAAGACATTATTTTAGTTTGTTTTTCAAGAGAAATGTATGATAACTAAAATAAAATCAACTATTGAATGTTAAGTGTTTCAGACAGGGAATCTGAGCTGGTATAATGGCAAGGGACACCTGCTGATTCTGATAACAACTACATTCACAGCAGAGGTACAAGTGAAAGAATCTAATAGAGAAATACTAAGTGGAAAGTCAATCCTGGAAAGACCCGTACCTAACCTCACAAAGAGAGGATGATATATGTGTTATATGTGATATACGTTTGGTCTTTTTCTTTTCTAATGGCACAATCTTGCATTTAAAAATAAAGCAAAATTTAAATAGAACAAATACCACATGTTAACTTAAGGTTGGTAGCCTATGGTCTTGTTATGACCAAGTGTAGAATTTTAATTGAAAACAGGACTGCAGGACTTTCTATAGACGTATGGCCACGATCTCTCAGGAAGCTGTGAAAATGACAGCCTTCGCTACACCAAGTCACTTAGTTATGGGTGTCAATCATGCAAGTGTGTCCTCTTCACATTGAAGGGGTGAACTAAGGATTCCTAATGGATGCCATGTCTTAAAACAATAGGTAACGTGAGTTATTTTATTAGAAACCCTCACTTGTCCCTGTGTCTGCAAATAAGGAAGAGTATTCTCTCATGAAATCTCTGCCTCATTTTTATGCCGAAACCTGGGATAAACCCCTCTGCTCCAATGTACTATAAATCAAGAAAAGTCAAAACATGAATAAAACGAAACTTTCAGAAGAAGAGGAGGAAGAGCAAGAGTGGGGGAGGGAGAAGGGAAAGAAGAAGAAGAAATTTAAACATATATGAGAAAAGAGGAAAAATAGAAAACTGATTTGAAGAAAGAGTTCTAAAGAGCCATACAGAAATACTTCCCTTTTCAAAGCATTATCTCCTTTTACCATTTATCCAAAACTAGGGCTTGCCTGGTGGCTCAGCAGTAAATCTGCCTGCCAGTGCAGGAGACGTGGGTTCAATCCCTGGGTCAGGAAGATCCCCTGGAGAAGGAAATGGCAACCCACTCCAGTATTCTTGCCTGGGAAATTTAAGGCTACAGTCCATGGGGTCACAAAGAACTGGGTATGGCTTAGCAACTAAAACAAAAGCAATGACATTATGATATCACATGTGTTAGAGGAACCATAATACTTATCTCAGAAACATTATGTGGGGTGAAAAAAGAGCAAGTATATTTTATCATACTTAAAAAAGAGCAAGAAATATGATCAAGACAACCCAGAAGAGCCTTGTGATGGAGAAGTAACATTGTTAATCAGGCAGGTATTATATTAGGATACTAAGCATTCTTGAAATTTGGATATTGAAACTTGTAAAAATAGTATGAAGTTACATTGGTAAGTAACACCAAAGAAATCAATTCTGTACCAACAAATGGCCATTAAATCATGTCCACTAAAAATAAAGCCTGTATCACAAATGAAGCCCATAGGATTCTGAATGATAACATGATTAGATAGTAACATCCCAAGTTTCCCATAGAGACTTTGTTTCCAGTTGTTAAATCTAAGGTAGCACTGAGTCTGAGTTTCTGTGAAACAGATTTGTGGAGCTGGGAGGACAAGAAAGATAGTAGGTTAGATTTTTTGTTTTATTCCCTTTATTCTCAATTTAGAAATATCAAAATAACTGGAATATCAAACTTTGCTCTCATAGCTGTAGTGGATAGAATATATAAAGCAAAGCACTTTGGAAGAAAATATTCAAAGTCAGATAGATTTTTAAAAATTCTAAGGCCTACACTAATAAATATGTTTTATAATGAAATAAAATCTTATTGTAATAGAAAGTGATAGAAAAGTCCTTTGAACTACTGCAAATTAAAATCAGGAATCAATTATTGGGAAGAAAAAACTTACGTAGGACAGGAGAATTTGAGAAGCACAGTTTAGGAGCTGTAGAATTTATGTAACTGTTGAAGATCAGCATCTAGATGGTTCCTTAGAAATGTTTCTTAAAGGTTTTTCACAATTGCTTAGTAATAGATAATTGGAAATTAATACCAGAACTTAAAATTCTAGTACCAATAGCTATAAAAAGCTATTAATTAAAAATTAAATCACTTTAAAATTAAAGTGATTAATTTTTAGTGTACAGTCAAATATATAGGATTCTTATATGTGGAACTAGTAATTCTTGATTTATCACTTACTATTTATTCTTCTTATGCTCCCCACAAAACAAAAGGATAGCCCTTGTCAGTATGTTAGTTAGCTTAACCAAGAGAGCCCCACCTTTCAATAACAGTCAAAATTATGGAACTTAAAATATGTTAGATGTCAAGTATAGTCATCATTCAGTATTTGCGGTTCATTCCAGGAATCCCTGCTGATACTGAAATCTGCAGATGTTCAAGTCCCTTATATGAAATAGCATAGTATTTGCATATATATACTACACACTTTCTCCTGGATACTTTAAATCATCTCTAGATCATTTATAGTACCTAATGCAATGTAGGGCTTCCCTGGTAGCTCAGATGGTAAAGCATCTGCCTACAATGCGGGAGACCCAGGTTCGATCCCTGGGTTGGGAAGATCCCCTGGAGAAGGAAATGGCAACCCACTCCTGGACTCTTGCCTGGAAAATCCCATGGACTCAGGAGCCTGGTAGGCTACAGTCCATGGGTTGCAAAATGTCAGACACGACTGAGCGACTTCACTTCACTTCATTTCAATGCAATGTAAACACTGTGTAAATGGTTGCTGCTGCTGCTAAGTCGTTTCAGTCGTGTCCGACTCTGTGCAACCCCATAGATGGCTAGATCAGGAAAAATTCAAGTTTCGCTTTTTGGAACTTTCTGGAATTTCTAATTGAGTATTTTCCAATCCTTAGTTGATTCTGAGGATATAGAACCCCCTGGATACAGAGAGCCAACTATATATATTAGATACGCAGCTGGTCTCATACGTAATAGTGCCTCAGCTAGGTTTGTTCCTGAGAAATTAAGATGGTGTTTGCAAGGCATCAGAACAACTCATAAAAGTTTGAAATGTTGCCATCCATTTCTTATGGAATCTATGCAGTAAGAGTCAATTTGACTGATTCTTCTTAACTATCCTGCCTGGCTGTATTCATGTCATGTAAACATAGTTGGACATTTTTATAGATAAGGAGATTGAATAGATTTTTCCCTATACACTCATATACTTGATGGACATATTATTTGGGGGCTCCTCTCTAGTTGCGGCAAGCAGGCTTCTCATTGTGGTGCTTTCTCTTGTGGAGCATGGGCTCTAGAGCACTGGTTCCATAGTTGTCGTGCACCGGCTTAGTTACCCTGTGGTGTGTGGAATCTTCCCAGACCAGGGATCGAACTCGTGTACCCTGCATTGGCAGGCAGATTCTTAACCACTGGCAGTCCCATCCCTTCATTCTTACTTATGAGCCCATCCACTTCTCTAAACCCTTTGCCTCCTTCAAGGCTAAATCAACATTAAAGAGCTATTTTAGATACTCATTCCCATTCAGCTCTGCTGTGGCCCTTTCCTCTCTGTGATCTGTGTGCATGTCTATGCTCTCTTTCTTGGCCTTGAACTCCTTGAGGGCAGGAATCAGATCATTTCTTGCAGTTGCCACAGAATCTAGCAGAGCACCTGGTACGAAGCAGTTTGTTTCTGCTCATAGAATGAATGAACAAGTTAATACTGAAACAAATTCTTCTTTGGATATCAGTCAGCAAAAGAGTAATTGGAATTTGAGGAGAGGAAAGAAGAAAATACTATAGTAGAATCCAAGTGATGCAATATTAGTAAAGCCAAATTGAAAGGGTCAGTAAATGCTTTGTGAACCAGGTCATTCCGTCAAAGAAATCCAATATACTCTGTCTCTTCTAAGTGTGCGCATGGAGGTCAGGTCAGTCAGGTCAGGAAGTTTTCTCAATTCCCCTCCCCATCATATAGTAATTGGTAGCTTTGAGATTAATCCTGCATGTGTACTAAGTCATGCCCAGCTCTTTGCAAGCCTATGGACTGTAGTCTGCCAGGCTCCGCTGTCCATGGTATTTCCCAGGCAAGAATACTAGAGTGGGTTGCCATTTCCTACTCCAGGGGATCTTCCCAACCCAGGGATCAAACCCCACATCCCCTACATTGGCAGGTGGATTCTTTACCTCTGAGCCAGCTGGGAAGCTCTTGACATTAATCAAGACACTTCTTTTCCAGAGAAGAGCAAACTCTTCTAAGAGAGCATTATGTAATAGAAATATAATATGAGCTAAGTATTCTATTAATTTAAGATTTTCTGGTAGTCATATTTTAAAAATAAAAAATAAACATGAAGTGGATTTTAATAATGTACTCAATCTAGTATATTCAGATATTATCATTTCAATATGTAAGTAATATAAAGCATTACCACTGAGATGTAATTTTTAGTGTGGTCTTTAAAATTCAGTGTTTATTTTATCCCTCTTGCACTTCTGAATTAGGACTAGCCACATTTTTAGTGATCAGTGACCACATAGGCAAAATGGATACTGTATTAGATAGTGAAGGCCTAGGATGTTTTCATCAGATTTCCCTATCTTCTCACCAGCCCTTTATCCTTCAGTTCAGTTCAGTTCAGTCGCTCAGTCGTGTCCGACTCTTTGCAACCCCATGAATTGCAGCACGCAAGGTCTCCCTATCCATCACCAACTTCCGGAGTTCACCCAAACTCATGTGCATCGAGTCGGTGGTGCCATCCAGCCATCTCATCCTCTGTTGTCCCCTTCTCCTCCTGCCCCCAATCCGTCCCAGCATCAGGGTCTTTTCCAATGATTCAACTCTTTGCATGAGGTGGCCAAAGTATTGGAGTTTCAGCCTCAGCATCAGTCCTTCTAATGAACACCCAGGACTGATCTCCTTTAGGATGGACTGGTTGGATCTCCTTGCAGTCCAAGGGACTCTCAAGAGTCTTCTCCAACACCACAGTTCAAAAGCATCAGTTCTTCGGCACTCAGCTTTCTTCACAGTCCTATATCCTTAGTGTATCTCAATTCTCTTTTTCTTAGCACAGTTCTAAGACTGATACTGTTCACTATTGGGGAATTGTTGGTTCTTCCCATACAAATAGGACATCTCTGATTTTAATAGTCACTTCTTTGTTTACAGCTTACATGTAAGGTGTTTGTTTCTGTGTGTGTGACTTTTGAAAATTATGTATAATTAAGTATGTTGTGCAAATATACACAACGTGAAATTTGCCATTTTAACCAGTTTAAGAGTACATTTCAGTGCCATTGAGTACATTTCTGTGTTTTGCAGCCATCACCACCATCCGTCCCTAAAATTTTTTCTTCTTCCCCAACTGAAACGCTGTACCCATTAAGTATTTACTTGCATACTTCCTTCCCTCAGCCCCTGGAAACCACCATTCTATGTTCTGACTTTATTAATATGACTACTGTAGATATCCCACATAAGTAAAATCATAAAATGTTTCCTTTTATGCCTAGCTTAGGCTTCCCCAGTGGTTTATTATTTCATTTTGTCTTTAGGTCCTCAAGGTTCATCCATGCTTGTGTTAGGATTTGCTTCCTTTCTAAGTTGAACAATATTTTCTTGTATGCATATACCACCTTTTGTGTATCTGTTCATTGGTTCAACCAACCAAAGGTGCTTGCACCTTTTCGCTATTGCAAGTAATGCTTTTATGAACATGGCTGTGTAAATACTATTCACACCCTTGCTTTTATTTCTCTTGGGTATATATCCACAAGTGACATATCTGGATCATATGGTAATTCTATGCTTGATTTTTTGAGCAAATCATTGTCTAGTTTTTCACAGTGGCTGTCCATTTTAAATTCCTTCCATCAGTGTACAGTGGTTCCAGTTCCTCCACCTACTTGCCAATACTCGTTACCTATTTATTTTAAATAGGCATCCTGAATTTGTTTTCATTTCCATTTTTTTAATGACATTAGGAATATTTGGTAGAAATGAGGCCAGCTTGGATCTAGATTAATATATGGAAATAACTTTAAAATTGTCTGGTATAAGACAATTATTTGCACCACTTATTTGACTAATTGTTTCTGTGCTTTTATTAAGAAATTTTGGTTAAGACTTTGAAATCCTACACTCTCATTTGGCTCTGCTACTATTCACCATCTGATTTTAGGGAAGTCACTTAGTCTCTTTTATATTTAAAAAATGAGGATAGGAATTTCTCACCTACTTTATTCACCTGGTTATCATATTTAGTTGGTCAGTTTAAAATGGCTTTGAATTTCCACCTGGGCAGGTTTTGGCACTCCCCAGCAAGATCCAGGAAAATCTTCACAATCAAATGCCAGTTTGGGTTCTATATGAGAATCTCATCCCTCTGTGGTCATTCAGACTGAGAAGTCAGTTAATCCCAGTTAGGGTTAAATGCAAAATTCTGTCTGTTGTTACAGTTCATTTAAAGACAGTTTGACTATGAAAATAAATAAATGGCTTTGAAGACTCTGAAATCATAGATTTATTGAAGGGATTAATCCCGGGCTACAGTCTATGTGGTCGCAAAGAGTTAGATCTGACTTGTTCAGTCACCAAGTTGTGTCTGACTCTTTGCATCCCATGGACTGCAGCACACCAGGCTTCTTTGTCCCTCACCATCTCCCAGAGTTTGCCCAAATTCACGTCCATTGAATTGGTAATGGCTTCCAACTATCTCATCATTGTCGCCCTCTTCTTCTGCCTTCAATCTTTCCCACATCAGGGTCTTTTCCACTGAGTCAGCTCTTCGCATCAGGTGGCCAAAAGTATTGGAGCTTTAACTTCAGCATCAGTCACAGTTGATTTCCTTTAAGATTGACTAGTTTGATCTCCTTGCTTTCCAAGGGACTTTCAAGAGTCTTCTCCAGTACCACAGTTTGAAAGCGTCAGTTCTTCAGCACTCTGCTTTCTTCACTGTCCAGCTCTCACATTTGTACATGACTACTGGAAAGACTATAGCCTTGACTATGTGGACATTAGTCTTGTCAGCAAAGTGATGTCTTTGCTTTTTAACACACTGTCTAGGTTTGTCATAGCTTTCCTGCCAAGAAGCAATCATCTTCTAATACCATGGCTACAGTCACCATATGCAGTGATCCCAAGAAGAGGAAATCTGTCACTGCTTCCACCTTTCCCCCTTCTATTTGCCACAAAGTGATGGGATTGGATGCTGAGATCTTAGTTTTTTCTTAATACTGAGTTTTAAACCGTCTTTTTCACTCTCTTCCTTCACCCTCATCAAGAGGCTCTTTAGTTTCTCTTTGCTTTCTGCCATTAGAGTGGTATCACCTACATATCTGAGGTTGTTGATATTTCTCCCAGCAATCTAGGTTCCAACTTTTAACTCACCCAGCCAGCATTTGGCATGATGTGCTCTGCATATAAGTTAAATAAACAGGGTGACAATAAACAGCCTATTGTACTCCTTTCTCAATCCTGAACCAGCCAGTTGTTCCTTACAGGGTTCTAACTGTTGCTTCTTGACCCACATACAGGTTTCTCACGAGACAAGTAAGATGGTCTGGTATTCCCATCTCTTTTAAGAGTTTTGCACGGTTTGTTATGATCCACACAGTCAAAGGCTTTAGTGTAGTCAATGAAACAGAGGTAGATGTTTTTCTGGAATTTCCTTGCTTTCTCTGTGATCCAGCAAATATTGGCAACTTGATCTCTGATTCCTCTGCCTTTTCTAAACCCAGCATGAACATCTGGAAGTTCTCTTCATGTAATCCTGAAGCCTAGCTTGGAGGATTTTGAGCATAACCATACTAGCATGAGAGATGAATGTAATTGTCTGGTGGTTTGAACATTCTTTAGTACTGCCCTTCTTGGGAATTGGGATGAGGGTTGACCTTTTCCAGTCTTGTGGCCACTGCTGAGCTTTCCAAATTTGCATATTTGATAACATCATCTTTTAAGATTTTAAATAGCCCTGCTGGAATTTCATTACCTGAATATGGACTGGTAAATCAGTCTGAAAGTATTTTTAAAAATCTTTTAAAATATATGTATTTTTGGCATGCAAATTTTAGAGATTATCATTGTGATTATTGTGTACATTACAGTAATTTTGGTTTATATTTTGGACATATAATGCACTTTATAGTACAGTTATGCTTTGTTTTCTTCTTGTATTCTGCATCATCATTTTATTATGTACCTTTCAGACAGAATAGCACAGTTATGGAGTATTGATACAACTACAAAGGAAGTTATATTGAGAGAAGTGTTTTGTCATTTCTTTCTTGGCTTTTAATTAGATCATATTCTTTTAATTACCTTTTAATTCTAAAATTTGATTGAGATTTATACCCCGTGTTTGGCATCGGAGAGCCTGAAAGTAACAATGAAAATTGAAGCCCAAGAAATTAACTTAAATTTATTTGTTTTGTTACTCTTAATTTTCCAGCTAGTTTGAACAGTTTTTTTCAAACCTGGAATTTTACTACTTCATTTAATGGAAAAATAGGAAAATTTGTGATTGAATTGTCCTTAAAAAAGAGCAAGTTGTACACTTTGCTATGACACTGGTGACTTTTAGTGTTTCAGAAACATTGAAAAAGTTTAGATGCTAACTTGGAAAACTCTGGGGACTTGTTACTTGGATGGCCAGCAGGATTACATTATTAGTAAAGTTATCTGCAATGATAATTATAATGGCAACCTTTTGTGTTATCACAACTTAGGTATTTTATATGTAAGTGGGAAATAGCAAAAAAAAGATATAAGTTAAAAACAAATGTCTGGGTAGAGTGTATGACAGAAGGAAACTTTAAAAAGAAATTACAACACTAAGAAATTCAAGCACAAAAATTATAAAATATATTATTTAATGGAAATTAAGAGTAATATTCTTTGTGTCTCTAAACTGAAGTTTAGAAATTTGCATGCCAAAAATCTATTGTTTATAATTTATTAGATTTTTTTTCATTCTTTGAGACTGATTTAGCAGTCCATAGTTAGCAGTCCATAGTCTTTGTGACCCCATGGACTATAGGCCGCCAGGCTCCTCTGTCCATGGAATTTTCTGGGCAGGAAATACTGGAGTGGATTCCCATTTCCTTCTCCAGGATCTTTCTGACCCAGGGATCAATTGTGTCTCCTGCATTAGCTGTGCTGTGCTTAGTCACTCAGTTGTGTCCGACTCTTTGTGACCCTATGGACTGTACCCCACCAGGCTCCTTTGTCCATGGGAATTCTCTAGGCAAGAATACTGGAGTGGGTTGCCATGCCCTCCTCCAGGGGATCTTCCCAACCCAGGGATCAAACCCATGTCTCCCGCATTACAGGAGGATTCTTTACCATCTGAGCCACCAGGAAAGCATTAGTAGGTGGATACTTTACCACTTCCACCACCTGGGAAGCCCCAGGTCAGGTTTGGGGATTTTCAAAGCTGATTAGGTGACAGAGTAGGGAAAAACTGCTTTATGGAATCATATAAATTGCTTTCCAGTCCAATCACTTCATTACATCTTCTGGGTTCCCATGTGCACTAACCAGTTATAAACACATGGTTATATATTTTGCACACATAGACATATTATTTAGTTTGGGGGATTTTGACACTTTCCCTATAACAGAAATATATGCAAGAGACATTAGGCTTGAAGAATTTCAAGAGTTTAATAGAATCTTATGCAAGGATCTTCTGCCTTTAGTAAAAGAAAAGCAGACCCTTGAATTACCTACTAGTACTATCTGAAAATTATAGGATCTATTCTTTCTAAACTAATTTCCTATGTACTCTTTGCTAGTGAGGCCAAAGGTAGTTAGTCCTTTGAGGATATTGGAGGGGTCATTCAGTACAAATATTTTAAAATCTCATTCTAAAATCCATATAATACTTGTATATGATATACTGAATCAACATGCTTTTATATATATTTTATACTAACCACAGTGTGGTTCAGATTTTGCTAGCCTCAGCATCACCTGGGCACTTATTAAAATGCAGAATCTAAGCCCACTATAGATCTTCTGAATCAGAATTTGCATTTTAATAATACCCCTATGTGATTCAAATACACATGAACATTTAAGAAGCCCTCCTACTGAGATGTTGCAAGAAACCTATCTCCTCATTACTGAACTAGTCTGAGGAGAAACTTACTTGTCTCTTAACTCTCTTAATTTAGTTTTGGATTTAGAATGTATCTTCAGTAAAAACTGTTTATCACTGTGTTCTCTGAAATCTTTTATTCAGAATTTTCATGAGGAGATCAGCTTCTTCATTTTTCTTATACATCTTTAGATGCTTACTAGGTGTCCAGTTGGACAGAGCTAGAAAGTGGCTGAGTGTGGAAGTGGACCAGACAGTGTGTCTCCAAAATTGGTGCTCTTAACCACCATACAACATCTATTTATTCATGACCATGCTCAGGTTTCTAGTCCCAGGGCAAATCCTATAGGAAGAAGCAATTTGATTGGAAATAACATTCAGATTGCCAAGGTATTGTAGTGATTATTCAACAGATAGGGGTATGCAATTGTTTATTCCTAAGTCAAGGATGAAACTATCTCTTGATATTTAAGTAAATATTTCATATGCTCATATACAGCCACTTTTGTCTCACGACAGTAAAATGAATCTGTTTTAATGTACTCAATATGCTGATAGATGCTATCTTACAAGAGTAACTGTGAATTGAAAAACATTGTTCTTTCTATGCAGTTAATCTAGCAAGAGCTGTGATAATTCACAGATGACTGAGCTTTAGAGCCAGACAAAACAATAGAAGATAAAAAGAACTGTTTATATAGATGCAAACTGAAACCTCAAGGTTGCATAATCGCATTTCCTATTGATCAATAACTAAGAAGCCATAGACTGTTCATTACCTTAGGTGAGGGAAATATGAAGAAATTGGAAAAACTGCGTTGTTTTTTTTTCCTTCTCTGCTCTCTCTCCTATTATCATTTCTTGTATAGGATACCCTGAAACTTGGCACTAAAATTTCAATTGATATAACAGTATCATATTTCTTGTAGTAAGGTAAAGATTAAAAGATCACATAAATAAGAGTTTTTTTTTTCTCTACCGGAACTAGATTGCAGACTAAAGTCTGAAAAACAAGATATGTCTTTCCTCCCTTTAGATGTTATACTCCCGATGTCTCCTCTCACTCTAGATAAAAATCCTGTTACATAGGTTAGTAGACAGCAAAAACTTATCAATCCTTATCTATAAGGCAACAGAAACCACTTATATGTCTGCAGCTCAGGAAGACTTAAAAGGGTGTGACTGATAGAACTAGAAAAAATTGTGTATCCATTACATATTTTAAGTTAAGACTCGTTTTCATGGTAGGAAAAAGAGCTAGTGATGAGAATGAACACTAAATAAATTCAAATCTGAGATGTTTATTGAGGCTGAATTTGATGTCCACTATTGTTGTGAGTAATTAATGTGATTTTTGCCTTCCAGTGTGTATGTACCGAGAGCCATCACTACATGAAATTGGAGAAAAACAAGGCCGTTCAAGGAAAAGTTCTGGAACACCGACCATGAATGGAGGCAAAGTTGTGAATCAAGAGTCAACATAGCTGAGAACTCTTCCCTTCGTCCCTCTTTCATCCCTTCCCTTTCTCCCCCTGCCCTTTACCCATTTCCTTCCAATAAATCTACCCAAGGAGAGGAAAATAAAATGACAACCCAGGACCTAGTGGCTAAGATTCTGCACTCAAAATCTTCCTTTGTGTAGGACAAGAAAATTGAACCAAAGCTTGCCTGTTGCAATGTGGTAGGAAACGCACATGCAGAAAGATTAGCACACCTAAAAGCAGAGGAAAAAATCAACCAAGACTCCACAAGCATTAAAACAAACTGTGCTGTTATTAATAGAGGACTAATTGTAATGAAGACATAAATATAATAAAGACGAAATAAAGTTATTACCTTAAAGAAAAGGGTTTTGGAGAATTGAACTTACAAATCGATGTAATATCCTAAATGGCTTAAACTCTGGATAATGCTGTGATGTGTGTTTTGAATTTGTATTTTCTTTGGGCATTTGGAATTGACACAAAATTGCAGCCTGTTTCCAGGATTTTTTTTACCATAATATTGAACATGTATGAAGTACAGATTCTAGTGCCTATAAGGTATATAGCCAGGAATAATTTAACATCAAGAAAAATTTTATTTTAAAATTTTATTCCTGAAATCAATATTTAAGATTGTTTTATGCAAAGGATTGTCATATGTTGAATTTAGTGCTATTAGCTGATTTCATTCCTTCCTAACAAGAGTTTCAGATTCTCCTAGAAGAATATCACATTTTTTTAAAAAGTATTAATTCAGGAGCTCAATTTTTTTTTTCTTTAGTCACTTAGAAAAAAATTTCGTGTTTTAAGATTGAAGTAACTTTTAGGAAATTCTTTGTTGTTGCCATGCCTTGGCAGTGATATGTAACTTATGTGGTTTTACCATTTGATCTGATTTTTTTGTTGTTTGTTTTATTTTGTTGACACCTTTAAGAGTATAGGTAAATGTCTAGCTGTCTTAGAAGAGAGTTTTATACCATTTCTTGCAGCAGAAAAGAAAGAAAAGGTGTTTTCCATAAGGAAATAAATCCTAAGAAGTTGGTGCAAGCAAGCTATATCAATATTTGCCTTCGTACCTTACTAAGTTTTCTGTATGTAGCATTTTCCAAATTTCACCAAGGAATCGGGAGGCATGGCTGTGAAATTCTTAACTTACTATCTTATGAAGCCAGTAAATTGTTGGTTGCTAGATAGCCTCGTTTATAAATCTAATTGAAAACAAGTCTGTCTCCTAGAACACAGAAGGAAATTGTTATACCCTGGATTTTCAAGGGGCATTGAGAAATAATACTGAATTAACAGCCATGGTTCCAACAGAAGCTCCTGTTGTGGCTCACACAACAGGGTTGTGTGAGTGACTTAAAGTAATAATAATAAAAAAGAAGTGTAACACTAGGCAAATGCGTATTTAGGAATACTGAAATGTTAGAGAAGAAATGAATACAATTGCCTTGGGGAAAAAATAGATCTTCTTGGTCCTACAAATCAGGAATGGTGTAGAGACATCCAAATCAAAACAAAACACAACAGAATGTTAAGAAATATATGCAGATTTATGGATGTTATCAGTGAGAAGACTTAGCATGTTACTTCTCCTATAGCTCTTCCGTCCAGCATGTACTATTCCAAATACTCCCTAAAATATACACTTTGCAGAAACTCTAGGCCCTCACTTTAATGACCTTGTCATTGGTTGCTGTATTCTTTCAAAGTCACTGTAATTTCCCTCACTCCACACAGTCATTAGTGGTCGGTGTCCTTCACCAAGTATTCTATTTCTCTTATCAGGAGGTGAGCAGAAAATGAAATGAAGGAATTCGTGTAATCAGTTGCAAAGAATAAAAGTTATGCATCTCGGCAAGGATTTTGAACACACATCTGCAAGGGATATTTGTTTAATCAAGTATTTGGAAACTAAGAAATAAAGGCATTTAAATTAAAGAAAAGAATGTTATTCTTCTAGGAAAAGAATGCCCTTGTAAAAAAGAAATACAACTCTAGTTCTATTTCTCCTTGTCACTTTTGATTCCACTTGATTATAAACGCACCTGTCACTTCCAGGACCAATCAAATTATAAACACAAAGCCTTTTTTTTTTTGAAAAAATAAAAAGGAAGCTTCTACAAAATGGCTCCCAGGCTCATTTAGCATAAAATGACTTGAGCTTTTTGGTCATACACACATCCACACATATACACACATCACAAGCTCACAAGTGACACAGTTGACAGTTTCACAAAGTGTTCTCAATTATCCTGATGATTTCATGATAGAGTATATCTTATCTAGTTCAATATTATGGAAAATATGATAGAGATATGAATCTCCAGCAAAATTCTTCCCCTTATTTACAATGGCTGTTTATCATTTCACATCTAGATGCACGTCTTCCCCCTTTCTGAAAGCCCTGAAGGCAGTTCTAACTACCCAGTTTGTATTTTGTGTTTCTCCATATCATTTAAGCAAATGTTCACCATCGTGAAACATTTGGAAATTAGCTTTGTTAAGTTATACTTAATTTCAGGAAATAAATTGTTGAAAATCTCAAGTTCTTTAACAGATTAACCTGACAAAAGCTGTGGTTTAGAGCACAGGGTGAACTTCTGCCTAACCGCTGCTTATTTTTTACATAAAGCCTTTAATAGAAGAATTCAGTATTCACTATCTAGGTTTTTAAAATATTACCAAATATATACATATTATTATTCTATTCCCTCCAAAAATATGAGCCATTTTAAATGGTTTGCTTTTCAGGTTTATGCAAAATATCTTGATTTTCATCATCCAATTTCTGGGTCTTAGTTCACCCATTACTTGTTCTCCTATAAGTAAACTTGTTTTTTTTTTCCTTAAATGCATTGGGATAGTCTCAGGAAAATTATGACTTTCAGTAAAGCTTTGTAATTGACTATGTAAGTATAAGGTAAAATGTGCTTTTTCTAAGAGTCCTTATTGTATTGATAATATGTTTCAAAATCAGTGGGCTTAAGAATGAAAATGAAACTTTTGAGAATCTCACAAAGTAGTTTTCTGGCCAAAATACCTTACTAATGATTAAGCTAGAAGTCTGAGCTATAGAAACAAAATGGTGCTGAAGTTCCCTTGGCTAACTCAGAGATTTTATGCTTCAGAAAACTGGAGGACAGCAGGTCAACGTATCCTTGATCATGGTAATAGTTTGAGTTTTGAATTTTGCATATGAATTTCATAGCACACTTTCAGTTATGGATTAGCACAATAAAAAGACATTAATTTGACACAAATAATGATGCTTTATGGGCCTCATTCTAATCCAGATAGCTGTTAGAAAAATTCTTATACTGAAGAAAATGACAATGCTGTTGATAGGTATTCTATGTAGATGAGTGGTTCTGCGGTACCACTATAAGAGATGAGAGTATGAAGACAAAAGTAAAGGATGAAGAATCTTACTGTGAGTTGAAAAGTCTGACAGTCCTAATGTGGGACCAATAATTCCCTGGGGGAGAAGCATGACTACATCAACAGTAACTTTTTTTTCAACGTGAACCCAGAAATAGCAAATCTATTATTTCACCTTCAAGGCTTCGTCTCTAAGGTCACACTCCAAGAAGGTTTTCCATGATGTTGCTCAATTTCATCTGCACCAGGTGAAACACACTCCAGAATAAAAATCCCCTGCTTATTTTAATATCATAAAAGGCTGAGATTATTTCTCTGTCATAAACTTGTAAATAGCATTTTATAAATCAAAATCACCTTCAAAACAGTGAATTGTTTTGCAAATATATATGTGTATATATACACATGCTTCTGAAATAAGGATATATTCTATAGAGTTTTATTGATTTGTGTTCTTTCATCGTAGGTAATTACAGATAAAGAGGTTTGAATGCAAAACTTTATATATATATATATACATATATATAAGTGTATATTTCTAAGTAGAAGTTGCCACTTTATAATAAAAAAGAAACAGGTGGGAACAATAATGAAAGCACACACTCCTTCAGAATGTCAGTAATTCTGAATCCCTTTTTTGATGCAGAAATAGCTATTTTTTATTTCTAAAAAGGGATTTTGAAGAATTGTACTTCCTGACAGATTCCCTGGTAAGTCATAAAATTTATAGTTGAGGGCAAGAAAAAAATACGTGCTAAATGCAGATATTCATTTTTCTGGAATTTTCCTGGAACCCAAGTTAAAAATCAACATTTAAAATCTAAATTAAGTGAAAGTAACTAATGTTCACAAATGATATATTGAGCTTCAGTAACAGAAGCAAAAATATATTTAACACTATGATAATAAATTTAAAATAATGTCATAGTAGAAACTGCATCATTAGATATTTTATTAGTTGGAAAGAATGAGTGGATGTTTTTTGTCTTTGCTCTAAGCACAACCTAAAGACTGTGGCATTAATTTTTTCTTCAAGTTGTTCAAAAGTCCAAAATATACTCCCATGAATAGAGCGGGTTTTAGGCTCCATTAAATGTTAACATCTTAAGAAATTATTGAGACTGAAATGTTTAATAAATGCATTGTATGAGAAACCAAGCAAATTAATGTTTTGTTTTTACATTAAACACAGATTACTCAAATCATTGGTTTTTTGAGATCGAATTTGTAAAATGTTTATACATCACAACCTTCCTGAAGTAAAAAGCAATTAAAATCTTGAGATGCGTATGCATGCAGAGAAAATACTTGCACATTTTTTTCTAACATTAAATTTATTGGGGAAGTCTCTTTCCTTTTAAAATATATCCTATAATATGTCACTGAAAAAGTGCTGTGTCTTATAAAAAAAATCAAAACTGGATTTATGGATGGAAAATGAATCAAAATTTTTATTGAACACTGTGGTTAAAAGTAGAAATAACCTTCTAAGTTTGAAGCTACTTGTGGTAAACCTAACATTTTCTTTTTGAGAATTAAGAACTAGAGCACATCCATTTACAGCATATTCATTTATTCATAATTTAATAACTGGACCCTTAGTTGAGTTTAGGGATCATAAACTAAATTACGCTCTAAAAAAATCCAAAAAGGCAGACATAAATAATGTAATACCCAAATGTAAGTACTACAATAGTTATTAAGATTTTATGTAAAACTGATGTTGCGACAATCTAGCCTAGATGAAAGACATGGGTTGAAAAGGGGATAGATACAGAGTAATGAAAGACACCGAAGGGCCCCACCAATAGAGGAAATAATTTGAAAAAAAGTTACAGAGAAACAAAACACACAACTTATCTCGGAAATCCTTGTGAATGAAACAAAGAATGAATGTTCAGAGAGATGTGGGGGGACTGAGTTGAAAGAAGTAAAAATTAAAAGTTTTTCAATGTTTCATTACTGTACTCTTTGGATCTGTTAGGACAATTCTGCTTGCTCACAGCAGAAGGCCCAAACCACACTAGTCCTTTGTCTAGAGATCACAACATCATTTTACCACAAGTGATGAATTTGTCTGTAGTTCTCTTAACTCTGCCACTCCATGTTTAATAACTTCCTTCTTTGAGTTCAGAGATAAAGAATTTGGTAAAGAACCTGCCTGCAATGCAGGACACCCAGGTTCCACCCTTGGATCAGGAATAACCCCTGGAGAAGGGAATGGCTACCCACTCCAGTATTCTTGCCTGGAGAATTCCATGGACAGAGGAGCCTGGTAGGCTACAGTCCATGGGATCGTAAAGAGTTGCACATGACTGAGCGACTAACACACACACAGAGTTCAGAATTCTTTACACAAGTTGCAAGATACGAAATATTTATATCACCTATTCTCTCACAATTCCCCAGGAAACATCTCCCTGAATCTGACTGGCCCAGTTTAAGCCGTGGGTCCCCATACAATAAGCCACTGTGGCGTGGAATTTGAGACATGTTGACTAGTTTAAATCAACCAGAGCCTTTTTCTAGACTTCTAGGTTGGATGTACTTGTCCAAAGATACAGGTCTGCATAGATGAGGGGTGACTACTTGAATGAAATTCAGAGTCCATTTAGCAAAAAGTTGTGGAAATGTATGCTATGTAGCAAACTTTCCATTATCTGTTAATGAATGTATATCCTATCACAGCTCATTGGCTATTCTAAAAACTGGCAGAGAAATGCAAGTACTAATGAATTAAAGCTGCAGCCATAAACCATAAGGAAGACAAAGGCAACTGAAGCTTCAGTTCCCAAAACATTATTAAATGTCTGCTATGCAAAAGGCACTGTGTGGGTCACTGAGGAAGATATAAAAGAGCTGCAATTTTAGATTATGATACTGACACGCTGCCTACTGCCTGAAGAAGGCAGAGAAGAGCTGCAATTTTAAAGAAAAGTGGCCCATTTGACAACTTAATTTACCTGGTACTGGCTTCCCCAGTGGCTCGGCTGGTAAAGAATCTTCCTGCCAATGCAGGAGACACAAAAGCCACAGTTTCGATCCTTGGGTTGGGAAGATCCCCTGGAGGAGGGCATGGCAACCAACTCCAGTGTTCTTGCTCGGAGAATCCCATGGACAGAAGAGCCTCATAAGATACAGTCCATGGGGTCGCAGAGTCGGACATGACTGAGTGCACGTGTGCATGCATACACACACACACACACACACACACACACACTATACCTGGTATGTCCAATGCTTTTAGATGACTGTCAGAGGACTAGAAAAAGCAGTTTGGCTATTGTAAACCAGAGGTCTATATCATATCTACTTTTCTGTTCCTGTAAAAACACTGTTTGGATGAGGCCATTAAAAACTTCATCTTAAAATATCTCTCAATACTCAGTCTAGGTCATAAATTCAGGACCATTTGCTATATCAGAATCACCTGGGGTAGCCATGCATAACATTCTTGAATCCTCTGTGCAGATAATAGCCTATGTTTGAACACTCTGGATGACAGTTAATCTCTCAAGCATCATATTCCATTTGGGGACAGTAATGGTTTTATAAAGTTCTTTCTCATAACTTGTTCTGTAGTGTCTACTATTCTTTTAAATTTCACTCTCTAGGGCTATTCTGGTGGCTCAGTGGGTAAAGAATCCACTGCAAATGCAAGGAGACACAGGAGATGCAGGTTCAATCCCTGGGTTGGAAAGATCACCTGGAGAAGGAAAGGGCAACCCACTCCAGTATTCTTGCCTGAAAAATCCCTTGAACAGAGGAACCTGGCAAGCTACAATCCCTGGGGTCCCTAAAGAGTCAGCCGCAACTGCGCAGCTAAGCATTCAGGCACTCAGGGCTACTCAATGTTAATTTAATCCTCCACCTACAAGAAAGACTACAGATATTTTAAGGTTATTGGTATTTCTCTGGGCTTTCCTGGTGGCTCAGATAGTAAAGAATCTGCCTGTAAAGTGGGAAACATGAATTTGATCCCTGGGTTGAGAAGATCCCCTGGAGAAGGGAATGGCAACCCACTCCAGTAATCTTGCCTGGAGAACTTCATGGACAGAGGAGCCTGGTGGGCTCCAGTCCATGGGGTCGCAAAGAGTTGGACATGACTGAGTGACATTCTTCAACTATTCCCTACTTGTGAAAGATTTTCAGAAATTTAAATGTTTTGCTTCTGTAGTATTCTGTTTTACTCAGAACCAATTTTATTAATATGGAATGCTTAATACAACATGGTGTTCCTTATATAATTTAACTAGTCAAGAGGCATTCCCTCATTCTTAATAGTCTAACAATCACATTAAGACTGCATGTATTTTTTGATGACCTCATCAAAAATTTTTTCACATTCCAGTTCATTTCTGTCAAAACACCTAAATATTTTCTTCACCTTGTCATCTGTATGACTTAAATTGAAATGGAGGCTTGTCAATAGACTAATTCTAACTTGATTAAATCATTGAGAAGCATTAACCCCAAAGATACAAGCTCAGAATTGTCCAGATACACTACAAAGTTTCCATTCAATGATTAGCTGTCAATCCTCTACTTCGTGTGATTATACCTAGCTTTGTGTGATCAGATCAGACTGTTTTCAGGAATAAAACACAATTCACTTTATCTCATCTCACCTGGGGTGAGATATTAGAGCTGATCATTCTGATGAAAAGCCTTTATCTTAGGGAATACATGCTATTACAGAAGGTACATGGTTTTGCTCTATTTTCAATTCTCTATCTTCTTTGAGTCTCCATTAATTTGATCATCATTCTCTTCAATAATTACATTAATTACACTTATCAGAATCAATAGCTTCTCACTAGTTTCTTTGTTTCATTCTAAAATTTAGTATATTTACTTATTTCAATAATAGTTTCCAGATCTCTTCAAATTTCTATCCAGTGTTTTCTTCTCTAAGTCAACTTGCAGTGAGTATTCTGGTAACACTCTAAAAGGTTTTTAATAAGCTGATAAATCTGATAAATTTCTGAGTTTTTAAGAACCTGAGAGTGTTTTTTGTTTGTATTTGCCTAGTAATAGCAATTGGGTGTGCATCAAATATTTAGTGTATCTTCTTTCCTCAAATTCTCCTGATTTTCCACTAGCTTCCAGCTTTTTTTTTTCCTGCAGAGAAGGGAATATACTTTGTTTGAAGTTACATGAACTCTCTGAGCATCAGCTTTCACAACTGTATTTCTTGGGAATTTAAAATATTATTGGTATTGTTATTTTTCTAATCATTTTTGACAAGCTTATCTAGAAGATAATATATCTTAATCACTGTACTATGTCTCTTACAATTACACTCATGTATTAACCTTGCCATTTCATTCTAATTTGCTGTCTTCAAAAATATGTCCATGACCCAGAGAAGCACACAGAGACATCCACAAAAACACAGTAAGAGGAGGTCCTTAATATATGAATTATATGTCAATGCTTTGGTTTGTCTCTATCACCCACATTTTTACACACTTGCATAATAATTTTCCTCCTTCTGTCCATTTTCAAATTATCTTACCACTTGGATGACTGCCTTAGCTCACTGCCTAGTTCACTAGGTTACTTTTTAAAAAGTTAAGTAATTAATATAACCCCTTAAGATAGCATTTGGCACATAGTAAGCCTATAATCCATTCACTGTTGTTATTTTTATTAGCCATGCTGCACAGCACACAGGATTTTAGTTCCCCTATCAGGGATTGAACTCCTGGAAATGCAGAGTGGAAATGCATTTCCTTGCAGTGGAAATGCAGAGTCCTAACCACTGAACCACCAGGGAAGTCCCATGGTTTACATTTTTTCCCCTAAGTTTTTGAGTGTTCATTTTCCTCTATTGGATAACCCTGGAATGCACTATCACAGATTCTACTGGCCCAGCATATCTGGTTAAATAGGAAAATAGCCATCGCAATACCCTTCCTTAAAAGTCTTACTGAGGTACAACCCCATTCAGCCTGTACTGGCACATCTCAGCACATGTGCAAACTAAGCATGAAATCAGGGACTAGTATGATCCTGGCTTGTTGGCTATCCTGTTCTCCAACATAAAACGTTAGAACTATTTCTCACCTGGCTGAAGAAACAATGACTGTTTTCTGTTAGAACACAGACAAGGTATATGTCCTTGGACTTGCAGGTGGTTATCCACCTTTCAGATGCACACTGTGCAGTTATCTAGAACTTGGTTCTAAAAGCAGGAACTGGAGTGGTTATCTCCCCGCCCCGCTCTTCCTGCCTCTCCCAACCTCTGCTCTACAACTATATCCAAGTTCTGGTCAAATGTATGTACCTGGATTCCAGGTGAAGGATTCCAACAATTAAATCATCAATCAGAATACATAAAGGGATTTCATTTTCAGGCTTTTTCTGTTTATTTAAGGAAATGGGGGGACCTATTCTGTTTCTATTGAAGGACCTATTCAGTGGTTCTTTAATCTTGATTGCATATTGGAATAATTTAAGCTCCCCAGTCTTAGACGGACAACTGCCAGTAGATATAATGTTGTTGTTTAGTCCCTAAGTCTTGTCTGAATCTTTCATGACACCACAGACTGTAGAGCTCCAGACTCCCCTGTCCATGGGATTTCTCAGGCAAGAATACTGGGGTAGGTTGCCTTTTCCTTCCCTGTGTATCTTTCCAGCCCAGGGATCATCTCCTGTATTGGCAGAAAGGCTCTTTACCACTGGGCCACTTGGAAAGCTCAATCTAGGCTCACACCCCCTCAAAATCTAGGCTCATCGACCCTCAAAATCTTGATGTCATTGGTTTGGAGTACAGACAAGTGATTTTCGTCTGTATAGGTTGATGAGATAAACTACTAAATAAACTCCTAAAAAATAGCTAATATTTATTAAGCACCTATTCAAGGCTGAATGAATCTGGATTTCTAGACAACTTGTAAGTTGTAAATATCCATAAGTGTTATGAGCAGAAGACACTCTTTTTGATGAAGTTTAGACAATCTGAAATGCAGGTGCTGTTAGATGCCAAGCCACTGCTATATCCCTGCCATTTTCTGAAACAGCCTAATCTCACAGAGTTGGTGTTGTTATATATTTAGAGATTTCTTGATAAGGCACTTGGCCTTCTATTTCAGATTGTTGTTGTTTAGCCACTAAGTCGTGTCCAACTCTGTTGTGACTCCATGGACTGTAGCCCTCCAGGCTCCTCTGTCTATGGGATTTTCCAGGTAAGAATAATGGAGTGGTTTGCCATTTCCCTCTCCAGAGGATCTTCCCAACCCAGGGGTAGAACCTGAGTCTCCTGCATTGGCAGACAGATTCTTTGCCGCTGAGCCACCAGGGAATCAATTTATAATAATTACTTTACTGTATATCTGGGGTTTCCCAGGTGTCACGGTTAGAATCTGCCTGCCAATGCAGGAGACACAATGTCAGTGTGATCCCTGGGTTGAGAAGGTACCCTGGAGTAAGAAATAGCAACCCACTCCAGCATTCTTGCCTGGAGAATTCATGGACAGAGGAGGATGGTGGGCTACATGCTGTGGGGTTGCAAAGACTCAGACATGACTGAATGACTAAGCACACTAGATATCTGGAGTTGGTTCAAGGACAGTTAGCTCTGTCTGAGTCCACAGAGATGCTTATTTAAACAGTCCTGTTTAATGGGTGCTTATTTCTACACAAGATACTCGAATCTGGGTGAGGTCAGTAAGTATGGCTGCTGTCTTGAAAAAGCAGCCCCTAAGGTTGTCAATGGCATCAGTAAAATACCTAGACTTGTATGGAAAACTGGCTTTACTTGCCTCTCCAATGCCACTTTATTTACACTGAACACCCCAAGACAGGCTTCACTGTTACCTGGAAAGAAGTTCACTTTTCTCTGACAGTGCAGTCCTGGCTATAACATATCTCTTAGTGTCGTACTCTGTCTTTTCTGGATCAGATCATCAATTCCCAGGGCAGAATTAAGTTATAATAGCTTTTTCCCTGCTTTCACTCAGAGCACTCCGTCCCCTAAAAAAAAAAAAAAAAAAAGTTCACCCCTGATATTTTCTTCTTTTCCCAGCACTACATTTCAGAAACGAAGTAAGAAGTAACACGTGAATTTTCCTCTACTACATGTACAAGGATTGACTCTGTCACAAGCAAGAGTTCTCTGTATCCATTCCAGGAAGCTAAGTATCTCAGTGGTGTTTGTTTCTGTGTATTACTATGTAGCCGGTCTTCTCTATGCTTCATCCGTCCTTACCTTTATCATTTCCATCAGAAACGTGACTCGTCAAGGCTCATAAGTCCCCTTGACTGTGCCCCAGTGATCAGAAAAGGAGAGTCAGAAATTCATATCAGGTTGTCCTGAGGTCCAGTACTTAGAGCCTGCTGAACACCAGAAGTGCACATCAAAAGAATACACCTGGGAGTCAGCTCACTTTCTCTGCCTCTGTTGGAGTGCCAGCCAACTCTTTTCAGGAAAAGCCTGGGGAAACTAGGTCCTTTATTTTCCAACAGTAGGAGTCTGGAAATTGGGTCAGACCTGGTATGATCACTATACAGCTTAATGCCAGTTCATCCATCTTGGACTCTCTCCTGGTACGATTACTGGTTAATTCCAGTGGATCTCTGAGTGGCAACCTCCCCTGGCTCAGGCTCAGGAACCCCATTCCAGTGAGCTCTGAATTCAGTGCTGACAGAATACAGCCAAGTTGTCTCTACTTGGTCTTTGTCTCCCTCCCTTCCTCTCCCCCTCTTCTTTCTTCTTCAGAAATTCTCTCTCTCTCCCTCTGTCTCTCTCTTTCTTTTCTAATCTCAGCAGTATCCTAGAGGGCTGGAATACAGTATTTGGTAAACTAGTAGGTGATAATACCTAGAAAGCTAGAAAAACTCTCACCTCAATCTGATTGCTATAGGATCTTCAACAAGCTAACTCCCCTCGATACCTGTTTCCCCACTGTAAAATGGAGATAGTTTGCAGAGCAGGGATTAATTTCATTGTCTAATAGTCCTTATCTATATTGAAAATCTGTGTCTCTCTTTATACTGTGGTTCTAGACACACATCAAAATCCCTACCAGAGAACATTAGAATTTCTGTTTACAGTGCACAAATGTATTTTAAAGAACTAAATAGAATAATCAATTATCTGTGTGTGTTTCAAAATGTGTTAGTCTATCAGTCATGCCTGACTCTTTGCGACCCCATGGGCTGTAGTCTACCAGGCTTCTTGTTCATGGAGTTATCCAGGCCAGAATACTGGAGTGGGTAGCCATTCCCTTCTCCAGGGGATCTTCCTGACCTGAGGATCTAACCCTAGACTCCTGTATTTCAGGCAGATTCTTCACCAGCTGAGCCACCAGGGAAGCTCGAATCAAGTATGTGTGGTTGTGCTTAGTTACTCAGTCATGTCCAACTCTTTGTGACCCAATGGACTGTAGCCCGCCAGGCTCCTCTGTCACCTCTATTCTGGTGCTGAGCATGGGGATTCCCTAGGCAAGAGTACTGGAGTGGGTTGCCATGCCCTCCTCCAGGGGACCTTCCTGATCCAGGGATCGAACCTGGGTCTCCTGCATTGCAGGCAGAATCTTTACCATCTGAGCTACCAGGGACGCAACCAAGTATATTTACACCCAAAGGCTGCAATTTTGTTGTCCTTCTTCACTTCTAATGTTCTGGGCTTCCTTCTGATATTATTTCTCTTCAATCTAAAGAACTTTCTCACAGTATATTTAGAGCAGGCCTACTGGTAATGGATTACCTAATCAGGAAAACTCACCAGGAATTATCTGAAAGTTTTTTATTTCACCTGTATTGCTGAAGCACGTGTTCGTCGGATATGGCATTCTGAGTTGACAGCGTTTTCTCTTTCAACCACTGAAAACTGTAATGTCACTTCTTTCTGGCTCCTGTGGCTGGTCTCCCATTGAGAAGGCAGCATTTTTCTCTGGCTGTTTTTAGGGGTTTTTTTCCTCTCTCTTGAATTTTCAGCAGTTTGATTATGATATGTCAGAAAGTGGAATTGTTTGTTTATTCTGTTTGAAATTCACTGAACTTCTTGAATTTGTACGTACGGTTCTTTTGTCAAATTTGGGATATTTCCAACCATTATTTCTTCAAATATTTTTCTCGCACTACATTTTTTCTCTTCTCTTTCTGAGGCTCCAGTGATAAATGCTAGATTTTTTTGGTTATTATCCCACAGATCTCTAAGGCTCTTTTCACTTTTCCAATTTATTTTCCTCTCTGATGTTCAGATTGAATCACTTGTATTGGTTAACCCTCCAGCTCATTGATTATTTCCTCTGTCACCTCTGTTCTGGTACTGAGCTGGTCAATGGAGGCTTTGTTTTTGGTTTCAATTATTATGTTTCCCAGGTGGCACTAGTGATAAAGAACCTGCCTGCCAATGCAGAAGACATAAGAGATACAGGTTTGAGCCCTCGGTCAGGAAGATCCCCTGGAGAAGGAAATGGCAACCCACTCCAGTATTCTTGCCTGGAGAATTCCATGGACAGAGAAGCCTGGCAGGCTACACAGTCATGTCTAAAGAGTCAGACATGACTGAAGCAACTTAGCACATTGTGTTTATAGGTTTAAAATTTCCATTTGGTTCTTGTTTATATCTTCTATTTATTTGGCATGCTTTCTAGTTTTCCTTTTGTTTCAAGAGTCATTTAATTCCAACATCTTTGTCATCCCATCATTGGTATCTTGATTTTCATTTTCCCATGCAAGCTGAGATTTCCCTGGTAGTTCATATGCCAAGTAATTTTTAAATTATACCTTGGATATTTAGAATATTATATCATATATGAGACCCTGACTCTACTTTCAATCATACGGAGAATATTGAAATTTTTATTTTTGTATGTAGTCAAACTGGTTAGATTTAGACCTTAAGTTTGAACCAGCCTCCTGAATTCCTTGTTCCAGTACCAGTTAACTTTTCAAACCATTCATATGCCATTTGGATCTTCCTGGTGTATATGCCACCTAGTGGTCAGTCTTGGAAATGGACGGTGGTGAACATGCTCAGTTCTCAGTCTTTTGCATGCTAAATAGTATCAGACCTATGTGTGTGCACTGTTTGGGAATGAGTTGGATGCTTATAAACAATGATTCGGGATTGATTTCCTGCGTTCCTTCCTCTCCATAATTTGTGTCCATACTTTCTGGTTCTTTGGAATTTTTCTATTTCATCCTTCACGTAGAGAGCTGTGATTTTAGTTATTCTGCTCTTCAGTGCACTTCTGAAGGGAGTCCATCTCTCCAGTTAAACAGTGGTTCAGTTCAGTTCAGTTCAGTCGCTCAGTCGTGTCCGACTCTTTGCGACCCCATGAACCGCAGCACGCCAGGCCTCCCTGTCCATCACCACCTCCCGGAGTTCACTCAGATTCATATCCATCGAGTCAGTGATGCCATCCAGCCATCTCATCCTCTGTCTTCCCCTTCTCCTCCTGCCCCCAATCCCTCCCAGCATCAGAGTCTTTTCCAATGAGTCAACTCTTCGCATGAGGTGGCCAAAGTACTGGAGTTTCAGCTTCAGCATCATTCCTTCCAAAGAAATCCCAGGGCTGATCTCCTTCAGAATGGACTGGTTGGATCTCCTTGCAGTCCAAGGGACTCTCAAGAGTCTTCTCCCAACACCACAGTTCAAAAGCATCAATTCATCGGTGCTTAGCCTTCTTCACAGTCCAGCTCTCACATCCATACATGACCACTGGAAAAACTATAGCCTTGACTAGATGGACCTTAGTTGGCAAAGTAATGTCTCTGCTTTTGAATATGCTATCTAGGTTGGTCATAACTTTCCTTCCAAGGAGTAAGCGTCTTCTAATTTCATGGCTGCAATCACCATCTGCAGTGATTTTGGAGCCCCCCAAAATAAAGTCCGACACTGTTTCCACAGTTTCCCCATCTATTTCCCATGAAGTGAGGACACTTAAAAAAACAACAATGGTTGGCCCCACCTGTTTGGAACTACAGGTCCTCTGCTGAAAGTAGAGGAAGGCTCTCTTACTCAGAGCTTTGGCTTCTATGGGCTCCCATTATAACACACAGTTGTTTAGGAGTCAGGTCCTGGGAGAACAGAAAAAAAGAGACAGGACTGCAGTAGGGCATTTCCAGACTCTATCTAAAAAATGTTCCCTTTCTGTTCCTTGAGTGAGTACTATAGGGCTTCTCCTGAGCTCTCTGTCTAATCCTTTGTGCTTGCTGCAGTGTTGGTTGAGAAATATTGGACAAAAAAATGGTAAAGTCACCATTAATTCATCAGTAAATCAGAGATCTCTTCCCAGATTTGCCTGCTATTTTTAAGACTCCTCAATGAGCTTTTTGATGCATCTTGTCCAGGTTTTATTTGATGCAAAACACAAATTGACTGATACTCTATCGTATCCAGACCGGACAACTGACAATCTTTAAAACTCCAAAAATTTAATGATGCCTAGATCCAACCAGTCCATTCTGAAGGAGATCAGCCCTGGGTGTTCTTTGGAAGGAATGATGCTGAAGCTGAAGCTCCAGTACTTTGGCCACCTCATGCGAAGAGTTGACTCATTGGAAAAGACTCTGGTGCTAGGAGGGATTGGGGGCAGGAGGAGAAGGGGACGACAGAGAATGAGATGGCTGGATGGCATCACTGACTCGATGGACATGAGTTTGAGTAAACTCCTGGAGTTGGTGATGGACAGGGAGGCCTGGAGTGCTGCGATTTATGGGGTCGCAAAGAGTCGGACACGACTGAGCAACTGTACTGGACTGAACTTGTATGTTAATTACCCTACTTCATCAGTCTACCAAAAGTCTTCCCCTTTTCCTCAAAGTCCATACACCAATTAGAAATGTAAAATCCAGGAGAAATAAAAAGCAAATATTACATATCCCAATACTCTATCAATCCCGGATAACGTGAAGAAGAATAAATGTCCCCATCCAACCTAGTTTCTACTTGAATATAAAATGTAAAATTGTATGGCTTTCAAAATATGATTTTCAAAATAGTATTTTTTAATGAAAGAAGATAGCTGAGCTTTCCTGGTTGTCCAGTAGTTAAGAATCTGTCTTGGAATGCAAGGGACACCAGTTCAATCCCTGGTAAAGGAAGATACCACAACCATGGAGCAACTAAGCCCATGAGCCACAACTATTGAGCCCATGTTTTAGAGCCCATGGGCCACAACTGTTGAATTCAAGTGTCACAACTACTGAAGCCTGCCCAGCCTAGAGCTTGTGACCCACAACACCCTGCAATGAGAAGCCCATGCAGAGCAACAAAGACTAGTCCTTGCTCTCTGCAACTAGACAAAGCCCTTGCACAGTATTGAAGACTCAACACAGCCAAAAATAATAAATAAATAAAATTATTTTTAAAAGCAGGTAGTGAGTTACAGTCTTTCTGTTTAGTCCACTGATTCAGGTTTAGAAATTTTGGAGAAAATGGTCCTTAATTCAACATTATTCTACAAGTCATAGACATAGCTTAGTGATTTGAAAGAAATATAAAAGCTGGCCATCAGTATACAAGAGGTTCATAAAGTCAAACCTCTGGCCTCCTTTTCTCCAGCAAAATATACAGTGTGGCTTAGAGTAGGCGGGCCCTGAGGGGGTACACTTGCAGTGTCTGCCACTCACGGTGCATTTCTTCTGTAAATCAATACATTCATTATACTTGATTATGTCAGAGTCATAGTGACTAGAAAAGTCTATAAAATATTCTTTTCCAGAAGACTTAAAAATATTGGAAAAAGTTTGACTTCCTTGCAGTAATTATGAAGAATTAAGTGCCAGTAAAAACACATGCATTATACCATTCTTGACAGACCCTCCAAAGAAAATATTAACTTATTAATTAAGGCTCAGTTCCTTAAGATAACTGAGAGTTTTTAAAAGTAGCTAAAGATTTTCTGAACTATAAGCAGTCGTTTAATTCTTAACAAAAACATAGACAGTGTAGGTAAATAATATGATTTTTCTCAGAATCCGGTTTCATATGTACTTTTAGATGTAATTTGATTATTCAACCTTTTACACTTTTCTATTTCTTTGTGTAGAAATCTCTTCTATTGGACTATGAGATCTTTGAAGGGCAGAATGAGGTATGTTCAGCTATTTGGCACAAAGCTAAATTTAATGTGTTCTTCAAATTGTTTCAAATATGCAAAAGATCAATCATGAATTTCAATAGGATGTAATGGATTTTTTTAGCTGACTATATCAAAGAAAAAAATCCTGGCAAGATATTTTTTAAAGAACACTCATGAAAAATTCATTTTCTCTAAAACAATCCTTGCCATTTAGCTACAGTATGTGGCAGTCACTGTACTATTGCTAGTTTTTTTCCCCTTGTTTATTTAAAGTGATTTTATTGGTGGAAAAATTTAAACCAGTATTCTAAGTGGTGTGTAGGAGTCTTCTCTGAGCACGTATCTTGTTGATACACAATAGGCTATGTGCATATATTTTAATTCCCACATAATCTTCTAAACTGCTCTCCTGAAGTCTGTACAGCGTATAACCTAGTTAGATGGTTTCTGTCTCAGACACTGGTGGGTATCATCTCAGGGATAAATGTAACCTTCTGTAGTATTCTGATTTACTAGAAAGAAAATTTCCCCTTTTAGCCAGCAAAAACTCTAGAAGACTCTTCAGCATTCTGTGGTTACCCAGGGAGCAAATGATTTAGAGCAGCACTGACAATAGACAAATGATGAGACTTGCATATGTAATTTTAAATTTGCTAGTAACTACATTAAACATATATGAAGAAGAAGTGAAAAATAATTTTTGCAATATAATATATGCAACCCAATATATCTAAAACATTTGAATCTCAACATAGAATCAATATAAGATTTATTAATAATATATTTACATTTTTTATGCTAAGACTACACAATCTGGTGTGAATTTTTTACTTACAGCGCATCTCAGCTCAGACCAGCTACATTGCAAGTGCTCAGTAGCCACATCTCACTTATTAGAAGCAATATTTAGAAGAACAGAATGAAAGGATTAGAAGAGATTATTGAAATTCCCACCCTGCCTCTTATCTTTTATTTGAATATTTTCATACTATCTATAGAGAATTTTCTCTAATGCAAAACACTGTTGAAGTCCTGCAGCTTCCCACATGGTCAGGCACCACTTTTCTTTTTCTCTGAGACTCCTGCTGATGCCATTGTCTCTTTTTTTCTTCTATGGCATTTCTTTCCATCACTGGATCTCAGCTTGGGGAAGATGAAATGTTTCCCAATGTCTGCTGAGTTCATTGATTATGCAAAACACATTTTTATTTTTACCATTCTCAACTCAGCAATTATCTCTTTTCCTCACTTGTAGTCTCTACTTTTTTGACTAAGTAATTACTTTCAGGTCTCTAATTAATTTTATCTTTCTCAGGGGAGACTTCCCTGAATCTTTAAGAACTCTCTGAGATCTAGGATGGCAAAACATACTGACTGTCTTCATAGCACCAACTGTGGAGGACCCCTTCTAGTGAAGAAACATATGCATTGGGTAATACAATAAAAAATCAAGTAGATAGTTGGTTGTTGTTATGCAGTAACAAAGTTGTGTCCAGCTCTGCGACCCCATGAACTGTAGCAGGCCGTGCTGCTTGAATGAATGCATAAATGATTAAGTGAACAAAGAATAGAAAGATGAGAAAGAGAAAGTGACTTGCTAAAGCTCTCATAGTTGATAAAGGGTAGTCTCTGGTTCAACTGAGCTCACACAATCCATACATTTAAAGAAGTGAAGGGAACTGAAAGTCGCTCAGTCGTAAATCCAGATGAACTGACATTGCCACTCACTGCTCTTGGATAAGCTTCATCTTGGAACTCTGGCTATTTTAGGGGCCATTTGTTTCCAGTTTCCATGGTGAAAATTCAGAAAGCTGCTCTGTGGTGAAAACTGATTCTTGGTTATGGATAAACTGAACTATAATATTAGTCCAAATGTGACAAACTGAGGAAGTCAACATATCATAGGATTCAAACAGTTGTTTTTCTATAACCATATGTGTTAGTCGTTCAGTCATGTCTGACTCCTTGCAACCCCATGGACTGTAGCCTGCCAGGTTCCTCTGTCCATGGGATTTTCCAAGCAAGAATATTGGAGTGGGTTGGCATTTCCTTCTCAGGGGATCTTCCTGACCCAGGGATCAAACCCATATTGCAAGCATACTCTTTGCCATCTGAGCCACCAGACCATGGTGTCTTACTTAATATGGATTCTCCTTATACCAATATATTATGCAAGATCTTTGAGGAAATCTTCCTCTCTGATTATTATTGACAATTCTATCCAGTGCTTACTTAAAATTTCCTTTTACTTTAGAAAGTATATTCCATCCGAAACACTTTAGAATCAGAATCTCTCTAGAACATACATTCTATTTACTTGATAGCTTTAATACACTAACGCTTCAAAGAAATTTGAACTCGAAAACCTGGTGATTTTTTCTTTTTTTTTCCGAGTAAATTGGAAAAGCTAAAACTACAGTTTCTAGGACTCATTTCCTGACAGAGTTGACCAAAACTAAAATTTTGCAAGATGTGGCGGAAGGCAGAAGTGAAGCAGGAGTTACTTGGCGCTGAAGGTTATTGTGGTTAATAGACCTGGAGGGTGTCAGTGTGTCTTCACTAACTCAGGCTCTATGCCCAGTTCTTTCTGACTGCTGGCACTGATGACCAACTGCAACCCTAGACTCACTATAAGATCCAGAGGCAGAACCATTTCATAGATTTTCCCATCAGCTCCCTGTCATAGTCACACATCAGCAGACGGGTTTGACTGGCTTCCCGGATTCCCGTGCAAGCCCTAATATTTCCATCATTGCCAGTGCTTCAGGAAGGCTGCTTACTAACTTTATTCTGATCTTCCAGCTTCTTCATTCTAAACTTAATTTCTAGCTTATCCCACGGTTGGGTAATATCCGACTGCTATAGTAAAACCACAGTACTCCTAGGGTTTCTGCTTCCTGGATTGAACTCTGTCTGATATATTACTTGAGTTATTTCATTCTAGCTTTCAGTAAAGAAAAGGCAATAGTTTTCTTTTTTTTCTGAGAACTTTCCTTTTTCTTTCTTTGATTTATGATCTTTTTGACAATTTTGGCTTAGAAGAAACTTATTCAATTCCATGAGAACTTACTTCATCTATGCAGTGTAGGAAAAAAGAGAGTGTTGCACACATATCCTATGAAATATCCTGGAAATTTTCTTCAGTAATTAGGTTTTGGGGGAAAAAAAAAGTAGACTTTCATATATCAAGTGCTTAGAATTAGTCTTTAGTCCTCAAAACAATTTTCCAGATCATATCCAAATCTGTTTATTAAAGGGAATATGCATACATAATGTGTGTATAATTTAAATGCATATCTAAAGCATTTAATTAAAAAAATAACTCTAACATAATTTTAAAAGTTAATTTCCTCTAGTGAATTACATGTTTGGCCAAATGGAAGGTCTGATGGAACAGCTTTATAAGTAGAATATGTTACCCATGTGTAAAACTGGTCTTCATCTTGATATAAAATTTGATCTAAAATAGTTATGATTTATGAATTAAGAAAATAACATAAAAGTGAACATCTACAAAATAAAGAAGGCAAGGAGGCAAGGATGCAGGTTGGTACTTTATTTTCACTTCTATTTGTATCATTTTAGTGGATTATGAGAATAACAATAATAATACCACCACTATGGGGCTACCCTGGTGGCTCAGTGGTGAAGAATCTGACTGCCAATGCAGGATATACAGGCGCCATCCCTGGGTTGGGAAGATCCCTGGGAGAAGGAAATATCACAACCCACTACAGTATTCTTTCTGGGAAAATCTCATGGAGAGAGGAACCTGGCGGGCTACATTCCATGGGGTCACAAAGCAGTCAACAACAACAAAAACAAATACTGCCATTAATAATAATAATACCTATCATGTGATAGAAATCGGAGGTGAAGAAAGTGTAAGGAAATGGTAAAATTCTATACAAATGACCATCAAGATTATGATGATTTTCTCTTTCCTCTTCTCTCTCTTTTTCTTTCCCATGCTCATAGAGGTTTTTTGCTGATATGAGCTAACCTGATAAGATAATCCATAAAACTGTTGGGAGGACTTGCTCTGTTCCCAGGCAACGGATGCTTATTTTAAATATGGTCTTTCAGAAGCCATGATTCATCACTGCTGTCTAAGTCTGAAGTGACATTTAACAACGGATACTTGAGAGAGCTCAATTTTTCAGTGGCCTAATCAAGTCAATTCAGCAAATAGAAACTAAACACAGACACTATACTTTCTCATTCATTCACCCATTGGGAAGTGTGAGCTAGGCCTTCTGCTCAGAACAGACAACCAGGAATACATTCCATATAAGTCTTCCTTTCATAGAGTTTCCAGCACAGCAGAGATGATAACTATACCAAAAACTGTTTTAATATATACTAAAGTATATATCGGAGAAGGCAATGTCAATCCACTCCAGTACTCTTGCCTGGAAAATCCCATGGACGGAGGAGCCTGATAGGCTGCAGTCCATGGGGTCGCTAAGAGTCGGACACGACTGAGCGGCTTCACTTTCACTCTTCACTTTCATGCATTGGAGAAGGAAATGGCAACCCACTCCAGTGTTCTTGCCTGGAGAATCCCAGGGACAGCGGAGCCTGGTGGGCTGCTGTCTATGGGGTCGCACAGAGTCGGACACGACTGAAGCGACTTAGCGGTAGCAGCAGAGTATGTATTAAATTCTATAGCAAAAGATACAAACTAGGTGTTAGAAAAGGAGGTGATAATTGAATAAAGGCTCAATGGACATGAATTTGAGCAAACTTCAGGAGAGAGTGGAGGACAATGGAGCTTAGTGTGCTGCAGTCCGTGGGGTTGCAAAGAGTCCGACACAACTTAGTGACTGAACGAACAACAACAACAAACTGAATAAAAGAAACCAGCAGTCAAGACAAGAAGTGGCCTGAGGAAAGACACAAGGCAATGAAATTGCAAGATATGGCCAAGGTTTCTTGAAGTGTTATCAGGTGGTGTTTGGTAGTTAATATTCTAAGGCCACCTATTACAATGGAATTTTCCAAACTTCAGTGATTTAATGATATTTGCATCTTTGCTCTCTATTCAAGCTTTTGGCCAAATATACCAAAATATAATTATTTGTTTTTTTATTTAAATAACTGTACATTTAATTTTACTTTTTAAAGTTGTTCTAAGCTTTGGAGCTTGATATACTAGTGATATTTTTTACTAAAAACTATTTTCAAAACCATTACTATTAAAAATGTCTGTTGCTCTAAAATAATCTTGAGCAACAGTGGTATATTACTGTACAATGAGAAACTCCATGGGAAAAATGAAGCAGGAACAGGAAAGTAGTGTCATGCCAATGGCTTTGGGGTGCATAATATGGACGGACCTCTTGCTTAGATACCGAAGGGAACATATTTTCACAGTGATGAGAACTGCATTTTAAGAACTTAATTCAAGGAGCACTGATGTTAAGAGATGAAAAAAAATCTGGATAAAGACTGAATTTCATTCCAGCTTCCTTTTTTAAGAGCCAACTCAAATGTTACTGTTTTTATGAAACCTGCCCTCACTCCTCCAGGAGTTCAGCGAATTAATTATGAGACTTCTTTATTAAGCATTTTATGAATAGTTAGCTTTGCAGCATTAAATCTATGTTTTAAACATATCTCCTGCTTCTTTGTGAATATCCTGAAGAATTTTCTTCTTCATAACTGAGTCTTCAAACTCCCAGTGTGCGAAAGCTACTGAGGGCTAAAATTTTGTAAACTGGAAGAAATAGAAATGCTAGATAAAAGCTAGACAACTCAAAAGTTAACTAGTAACAGTGTAAAATGTGAAGGAATGAGTTTCAGAGGTTCTTATGGTTAGGTGATTGGAGACATGATGGAAGTAAAGATGGTTATGAAATTGCAATCTGGTTGAAGATCATGACAGGAGGAAACGAGTTTCAAGTCCAAATTCATCCACTGAGAAATGTCAGTCTCTGAGCCAGGAACATTGTGTAGGTCCACTCTTCTAAGAAAAAACTAATGTTTCTGCACTTTTGTGAAATCAGTTATGTGCACAGAGCTTAATGTACATGGTGGCTGTTTGGATGAGCATACTCATACCTGCCTACTGAGATGAAGCAGTAGTATCAGAAGAACTAATAAACTGTACTCTCGTTTTGCCTCTGTCACTAGTCAGTATTTATTCATAAACTCAGTGTGCTATGTCAGTGAACTTCAATAACAGAATGAGCCCTACAATACCTCCTTGTCTCCTTTGCATGTTCCAATCAAGTAATGATTGAGGAAATGGTCTGGAATTGCTTTCACTCTTGTATCCACAATAGTACATTATGGATAAAATAAAGTGTGAGTTTTAGAAAACATAAGCCAAATTATATTACTTTCTGCTGAAAAGTTTCAGTGATTTCCTCCCTCAGTTTAAAATCCCAAAAAGCTTATTAGGACTATTGGCAGAGCCCTTGCACGTACTGTGGCCTTTATTTGTTTATCACTGAATTGCTAGCACCTAGAGCATTGCCTAGCACATACTGTACGCTAAGAATTATGTAATAAGTTTATGGATCCATGATAGAATGAAAAAGAAAATGAATGCATTGATTCTGACTTCCTAGCTAATTCGTGATGAAGTCGGGGCTAGAAGATAGGTGTCTTGATTCAAAGACCCAACGGCCCCAAATTGTTCTCATTCATAAAATTTCCAATGGCCCCAAATTGTCCTCATTCATAAAATTCTCTACCATGACCATCATTGGACCTATAGAAAAGGTATTAATTCTTGAGGTGTTTACCAAGAGTTGAATGTGTGGTCCCTGGCTAAGGACCAAGTTACAAGTTTTGGCTGTGTACGAGGGTGTGCAATTGCAGCCTTTTGACCTTGTGTGTTTACCAGCTGATCTACATAGTTCACAGAAGCTGTTCTCATATTTTCATTTCACAAAATAGCAATGTATATTTATCTGCTTCTTATTAATACATTTTGTGAGACACTTCGATTTCAAATTTATTTAACAAAGTACAATACCATTCAAGCATTTTATAAGTGATAAAAGGCGAAATGGGAGAGGCTCTGACTTCATCATGTAAAGGTTAAATAATTCTGATTTTCAGCAATGAGTATCGATTGCTCTTTCAAGATGTGTTCGAAGATTTTTTGTCATTGAGGAAAACATTGATCAAGGGTCTCTTGAAATCCATTCAAGTGCAAAGAGAACGGTGAAGAAGTTGTGGTAAACATATGACTATTTTGCTTGTTAAGTCTCTTGGAAATACACTACTCTTCCACAGGGATAATGGATATCTCTGAGAAATGCTATAATCAAGCTATTGCAAAATTGTTACAAATTTGTGTTAGCCTGTAATATGCAGAAAAACAATTGTTAAAATTTGGGGAAAAAATAAACCCCTTGTCCAGTGAGCTTCTGCCATGCCAACTCTTGAGTTCAGCGATCTCCCAATTCATAATTAAAAGCAAATGAAGAAATTCATGAAACTGTTAATTGAGTTTATTGCAAACCCATACTGTTATAGCTATTTCCCCAATGTTTCCTTTCTTCTTTAGTTGACTCTCTAGTTGTAAAAAAGTTTTTTTTTTTCCACTTTTAACTGCTTACCTTTTTGTACAAATGACTGTATTAGGGAAAGTGCAGACAAATGAAACTTATTTTAGTTACCTCTTCTTTTTATTGTATTTTATACACATTTTTATAAATCTATTAATCTTTTTTCCCTCTATCTTGATAAGAAAAACTTATCTCTACTTTTGGATTTTTTTCTCCTTCTATTATTTTTTAAATTTTCTTTGTATTTCTGTTCTCTCTTGATCACTTAGCCTATGGAAATGTTTGTATTTAACAATCTTAAACAAATGAGCAACCAATCCTCATCTCTTACAGATATTCACATTATTACGACAACTCTTTATTTTCACTAATAAACAACTAGAAATAATGCTGAAGATTTCCTGTCCCCAAGACCTCCAGCAGCTTGGCTTCATCACTTGTTCCTTTTAGATACCTAGAATGGATATTTTATGTCAAGTAAAAAGATCTTCATGACCCAGATAATCACAACAGTGTGATCACTCACCTAGAGCAAGACATGCTGGAATGTGAAGTCAAGTGGGCCTTAGGAAGCATCACTACAAACAAAGCTAGTGGAGGTGATGAAATTCCAGTTGAGCTGTTTCAAATCCTGAAAGATGAAGCTGTGAAAGTGCTGCACTCAATATGCCAGCAAATTTGGAAAACTCAGCAGTGGCCACAGGACTGGAAAAGGTCAGTTTTCATTCCAATCCCTAAAAAAGGCAATGCCAAAGAATGCTCATACTACCACACAATTGCATTCATCTCACACGCTAGTAAAGTAATGCTCAAAATTCTCCAAGCCAGGCTTTGCCAATACGCGAACCGTGAACCTCCAGATGTTCAAGCTGGTTTTAGGAAAGGGAGAGGAACCAGACATCAAATTGCCAACATCCACTAGATCATCAAAAAAGCAAGAGAGTTCCAGAAAAACATCTATTTCTGCTTTATTGACTATGCCAAAGCCTTTGACTGTGTGGATCACAAGAAACTGTGGAAAATTCTGAAAGAGATGGGAATGCCAGACCACCTGATCTGCCTCTTGAGGTACCTATATGCAGATCAGGAAACAACAGTTAGGGCTGGACATGGAACAACAGACTGGTTCCAAATAGGAAAAGGAGTATGTCAAGGCTGTATATTGTCACCCTGCTTATTTAACTTATGTGCAGAGTACATCATGAGAAATGCTGGGTTGGAGGAAGCACAAGGTGGAATCAAGATTGCTGGGAGAAATATCAATAACCTCAGATATGCAGATGACACCACCCTTTTGGAAGAAAGTGAAGAAGAACTAAAGAGCCTCTTGATGAAAGTGAAAGAGGAGAGTGAAAAAGTTGGCTTAAAGCTCAACATTCAGAAAACTAAGATCATGGCATCTGGTCCCATCACTTCATGGCAAATAGATGGGGAAACAGTGGAAACAGTGGGTGACTATTTTTTTGGCTCCAAAATCACTGCAGATGGTGACTGCAGATGGTGAAATTAAAAGATGCTTGCTCCTTGGAAGGAAAGTTATGACCAACCTAGACAGCATATTGAAAAGCAGAGACATTACTTTGCCAACAAAGGTCCATCTGGTCAAGGCTATGGTTTTTCCAGTAGTCATGTATGGATGTGAGAGTTGGACTATAAGGAAAGCTGAGCACTGAATAATTGATGCTTTTGAACTTTGGTGTTGGAGAAGGCTCTTGAGAGTTCCTTGGACTGCAAGGAGATCCAACCAGTCCATCCTAAAGGAGATCCATCCTGGGTATTCATTGGTAGGACTGATATTGAAGCTGAAGCTCCAATACTTTGGCCACCTCATGCGAAGAGCTGACTCATTTGAAAAGACCCTGATGCTGGGAAAGATTGAGGGCAGGAGGAGGAGACCACAGAGGATGAGATGGTTGGATGGCATCACCGACTCAATGGACATGGGTTTGGGTGGACTCTGAGAGTTGGTGATGGACAGGGAGGCCTGGCCTGCTGCAGTTCATGGGGTCGCAAAGAGTTGGACATGACTGAGTGACTGGACTGAACTGAACTGATTATATTTGTTTCAGTCTGCCTACATTTCTCCAAGACACTCTTGCCAGGTCATTGGTGATTACTACTAAATTTGCTCTTGCTAAGCATACTAACGTACAGCTAAATCAATTTATTTTGGTTTGTTTTTCAAACTCCATTTAACAAATTCCTTGTAAATTTTATCATGTGACTGCTGTGCAGTTTTCAATTTTCAAATATTTCATTTCTTTGGTCATATACACTCTTTTTGTTGTTTCTTTTCCTACCCATTCAAAATTTTTTTGGTTCTTCTCTGTTCACTCCTCTCATTCCTCCTGTGCATGGAAATATGGACATTTACCATTAATACACCTATGATACCCATCTTACATGTCTATTCATTGTCCTAGTGATCTTACCTACTTCTATCTTTGTTGCCACTGTGGCCGTTTAGTCTCTCAGTCACATCCGACTCTTTGCAACCCCATGAACCATAGCTCGCCATCATCCTTTCTTCCCTCTCTCTGCTAATGGCACCTCCAACATCTATTTCATTTTTTCCTAATTTTTACCTTCTCAAAGATTTTTACTCAGGGAAAGTCTTTCCCAACCCCTATTCTTAAATTACATTAATCCACCCTCATTTATCACATTTTGAATGTTCTAGAAACAAACATGAAAGTAATTTGATGCAGGAGTCAAAACAACTCTCAGTGTGTCCCAAGAAAAAGACACAGACGCCATGGACATCAGTTCTGAGGGACTGTGGAAAGAAGTCCCCAAGGAGTCAGTTTTCCAGGTTATGAACCACTATCTGCTTTACTCAGACTCCTTAAACTGGCTTTTAAAAATTGTTCCTCTGAGGATGATCGGTCTGGAATCTGACCCGGCCTTACTCAATTCTCTTCTCCTGGTCTAGGGTTTTCTGGATGGACAGGAAAGAGAATACTGTCTTCCCTTTCAGTGATAGCATTAGTAATGAGTAATCAAAATGCTGGCAAGTTCTGGGAAAATCAGAGTGTTGCATAACAATGTTAATGGCCCAAGTTCCCTGGAGTCATCTGAAAATGAAATAATCACTGACAGACAAATCCAAAATGAAAAAAAAAACAATGTACACAAACACAATTTACTCCAGGAATGTTCAGTAATTGTTATTGCTTTATTTTGTGGCAGCTAAAGAACCTCTTGATGAGGGTGAAAGAAGAGAGTGAATAAGCTGGCTTAAAACTCAACATTCAAATAACTAAGATCATGGCATCTGGTCCCATCACTTTATGGCAAACAAAAGGGGGAAAAGTAGAAGCAGTGACAGATTTTATTTTATTGGGCTCCAAAGTCACTGTGGAGAATGACTGAAGCCATGAAATTAAAAGACATTTACTTCTTGAAAAGAAAGCTATTATGAACCTAGGTAGTGAATTAAAAAGCAGAGACATCACTTTGGTGACAAAGGTCCAAATCTATGGCTTTTGTAGAAGTCATGTATTGATGTGAGAGTTGGACCATAAAGAAAGCTGAGTGCCAAAGAATTGATGCTTTCAAACTGTGGTGTTGGAGAAGACCCTTAAGTGCCTCTTGGATTGCAAGGAGATCAAACCAATCAATCCTAAAGGAAATCAACCCTGAATATTCATTGGAAGGACTGATGCTGAAGCTGAAGCTCCAATATTTTGGCCACCTGATGCAAAGAGCCAACATATTGGAAAAGACCCTCATGCTGGGAAAGATTGAGAGCAGGAAGAGAAGGGGGTGACAAAGGATGAGACGGTTAGATAGCATCACCAACTCAATGGACATGAGTTTGAGAAAAACTAGGAAATATTGAAGGACAGGGGAGCCTGCTCTGCTACAGTCGATGGAGTTGCAGAGTTGGACATGACTTAGTAACTGAACAACACAGCAACAAGCTTCACAAAGGACCTATTATTTTTAAGCCTACATTTGTACCCTTTCAGACAAGGAAAAGGTGGGGGGAGGTCATGTGTATCCATAATCTGAGTCTGTCTTATTAATCACCACCATACACACAAGTAATTCCATCTGATGGCGAAAACTTTCCATTCTATTTCTTGGATATTTTCACATGACTTTCTGAAAATGCTTCATCCAAAATGATAGCCACTAGTCACATGTGGCTGCTGAGCATTTGAAAGGAGCCTAATTTAAATTTAGATGTTCAAAAATTATAAGATATACATCATTTTTAAAGGCATAAGACAAATTCTAGGGTAAAATATCTAATAAATTTTGGTACTGATTCAGTTCAGTTCAGTTCAGCCTCTCAGTCATGCCCAATTCTTTGTGACCCCATGGACTGCAGCATGCTAGGCTTCCCTGTCCCTCACCAACTCTCAGAGCTTACTCAAACTTAGGTCCATTGAGTTGGTGATGCCATACATATTGAAATAACAATACTTTGGATACACTGGGATACACAAAAGCCATTGTGAAAATTAATGTTACCTGCTTCTTTTTACTTTTGAAAATGTGGCTAATGCAATATTTAAAATAAATGGGCTCACCTTATATTTTAATTGACAATGCTTTTTGAAATAATGCAAATTATTTTCTACATTCCCTCTTAAATCAGTGACTTTACCTGATTTTTTATTTTGGATAGAAAAGCAGTTCTTTTCCTGGTCCCTGGGATTTAGTCCTGGTCTTTTTCGACATTTCTGTTTCACAGCTTTTCTCCACCACCTATGTGTGTGCTAAGTCGCTTCAGTCACGTCTGATTCTTTGCCACCCCATGGACTATAGCCTGCCAGGCTCCTCTGTTCATAGGGTTCTCCAGGCAAGAATACTGGAGTGGGTTGCCATGCTCTTCTCAAGGGCATCTTCCTGACCCAGGGATCGAACCTGTGTCTCTTACGTCTCCTGCACTTCAATTCCTTAAAGGTAAATATTTCCTGATTTAATCAATCATTAAGCCTTATACTTATTTTTTCTTTAAACTTACTCTGGCTCCACCTTTATTTTTGTTTTTATTCTCACTCTTCTGTTCTAGACAATTTCAGTAAATGAAGTCTCTCATCAGGCTCTTGTGAAAGGAAAATAGAAATGGAATTGGTATGGCTAAGAGAATGCTCTAAAATGGTGCTGGGAGACTTGTGGACATTCATTTGAACCTGGATGGAATTTGACCATTTGACACTTAAGTGTCCTACTGAAATCATCCAGAACATCTGCCAAAACTCAAGATACTTATTGGACCCTTACCCTAAAATTATTGGTAATTCCTTAAGGGCAAATATTTCCTGATTTGCATCTGAATTAATCACAATTCTCATCAGGCAACTTTTAATAACCATCTTTTGTCTTTATAAGTCTTTACCTCTTTCTCTTTCCCAGAACATATTCTTGGTTTTATCTGAAGCTGTGTCAATCCAACTGTACTTCTTAAGACCTCAAATGAACTCTTCTTTTTTGCAGCCTCCTGCATTGTTTTCTGCTTTACACTTTTTGCTGCTTCAAGAGCTATACACATATCAACTATCCTATATACTATCCCAAATAAACCTCACCAAACCTAACCTTCCTCTACTCAAAAAATTTTTAGTGGTTTCTTATTATTTAGTGAGTAAAGTTCAATACCTTTAATCGAAGTTCAAAACTAGCAACCTTTCCAATTTTATCTTTGCTTCAGATAGTTGTATTTCCTTTCATTTGCTTTGCTAATTCTAGTCTAGGTTTCTAAGAAATGCCATGTCTATCTACATTTGTTAAAATCAACCTTGTATTCAAATTCTATTTTAAATGTTATTTTTCTTCTAAAGTTCCCACAAATAATCTCTCCAAAGTCTGAATTTTGTTGACACTTGGCTTTTATGACATTGCCCACATTTTAACTAGTTTGGAATTTTCCCATTCATTATTTTTTCTACTTAAAATGTCCTTGAAGAGCAGGAATTACAGCTTAATTATGTTTATACCCATCCCCAAGTGACTATCATGATGCCTACCAAGACAGGTTCTCAAAAATTATTTATTATATAAAATAAATATGTAAATGAATTAGTGAGGAATGAAATAATTATGCTTTCTAAAATTAAGGATTTCTTTTGGAAAATTTCTTCCCTATAATAATAATGACTGAAGTTTTAAGTTATTGGTTTATGTGTTTTTCTTCAACTTAATATGCAAATCATTGACTTTAGCAAAACAAGTATTTCATTTGCTGGTGAAAATGCTTAAGACAGCAAAAATGGGGCATATTAAGAGTCGATGGAAGCTGCTACATCTGTATCTTTTTCACACCATCTGTCTCCCAAGTTGTGAGATGAATCCAAAACCCTTCCAAGTTTTGCTGGTCTGCAGCAGTGAAATGCTTCAGCGGCAATTTCAGACAGACTGAGCATATTCCAATTAGACAATTTAGTTGTAAGAGCATTGTCTTGGCAGATAACCCTCCATGGACTATAAAGAAAATAGCTTAATTGTTTTATTAAATAAAATTAACAAAATCCAGGAGCTTTAGTTTCAAAACTTTTAGCCATCAGTTAAGTACAATTTTGCATATGATAAGTGTGATGAGCCCTTCTATTGCAGAAGGGTTGACAAGTAATTGTACAAATAAGATGACTGTTCTATCTGAGAAGCATCACCTATAACCAGAAATAGATTTTAAAATAACTAAGAAATAATAAATATGCACCTAGCACTGAAGCTGAAAATTAAGTCTCAGTGTTGTACCATGTCAAGAAATCCTGGTCTAAGAGTCAGAATTGCCAGATACTAGACCAATGGCACCCCACTCCAGTACTCTTGCCTGGAAAATCCCATGGACGGAGGAGCCTGGTGGGTTGCAGTCCGTGGGGTCGCTAAGAGTCGGACACGACTGAGTGACTTCACTTTCACTTTTCACTTTCATGCATTGGAGAAGGAAATGGCAACCCACTCCAGTGTTCTTGCCTGGAGAATCCCAGGGATGGGGGAGCCTGGTGGGATGCCGTCTATGGGGTTGCACAGAGTCGGACACGACTGAAGCGACTTAGCAGCAGCAGCAGCAGCAGACCTAAAATTATAAAATATAATTAGATTTCTTATTTATTCAGCAAGTCTATAACCACAAAATATTAGCATTACCCAATTCTGAAAAAGAAACTTCCATATTTGCATGTATCATTAGGTATAGGAAATAAAATCTAAAGTTTAATCTTAACATAATGTGCCTATATTCATATGATTTAAGTTAAAGACTACCTGGAGTTAGTTGTAAATATATATGTTCTTAATGTGTATTTGTTAAGATTACATATGTAATGCTGTGTGATGGCATGGATACATCATAAAAGGCAATCACTTTTGTTGGAAAGTAGTGTTTATATCAAATATTTCTAAAGTTTTTATTTAACAACTGGGGAAAGAGAGGGACTGTAAGGACAAGAAAATCCACTACAGAGATCTCCAAAGTCAGACATCTAGATATGAGGTCACACTGGCTTCACAACTCATGTAATCAGCTTCTCAGATGGCTACTTAGGTGACTTTTATAAGTAACTAGCAAATTCATGTTTCCAAAGCTATGACACAGTGAAGAAAATCAATGGAATCTCTAAAGGTGAAATAGTGATTTGGGAAACTGAAGAAAAATGCACAGAGAACTACAGCCTAGAATTTCCTGACTCCAAAAATTTACACTCAATTGAGCAGGAAATTAACCATGATTTCCAGAAAAATCCTTTTCATTCCACTGGATAACAATAGTCATCATGAGAACCTGATATGTTTTTAAACTTAGAACTTTATTCCATAATGTTATCAAGGAAATATAATGTAGGTAATGTCACTATGGGAGTAAAATGTGAATTAAATTCAAATCAATATGTATTCTACTATATTATATAGTATCTTACTATATTTAAAGCATTATTCTAAGGAGTTTAGGGGAAGTAAAAATGAAAATAATATTTTATATCTGTATCAATATTCTACTTTGTAAAATTCCTGGTTATGGGTTGAATTCTGTCCCCACAAAGGAAGTGCTGAATTCTTAACCCCTAGCACTTGTGAATGTATCCTTATTTGGAAATAAGGTATTTGCAGATGTTATCCAGTTAAAATGAAGTCATTAGGATAGGTCCTAATTCAGTATGTTGGATAATCCTTATAAGAAGAGGAAAATGCCACATGAAGACATATACACACAGGGATAATGCCAGTGAACATAGGCAGAGATTGAATTGATGCAGTTGCAGGCCAAGAAGTGCCAACAATCTGTGGCCACCACTAGAAGATAGGAAAAAGCAAGGAAGTGTTCTACACAGGGGCTTGGATGACCCTGATGACATCTTGATTTTGGACATCTAGCTCCAGTATTCTGAATGAATAAACTTCTGTTGTTCTAAGCTACTCAAATTTTGGTATTTTTTTCAACAGCAATCTGGAATACTGATACTTTCTTTTTCAAATTTTGCATTTGAATTAGTTACAAATAGACAATCAAACATCAAATTTGAAATCATTCGGTTAGTGTGGGCTCTCCTGGTGGCTCAGATAGAAAAGAATCTGCAATGTGGGAGACCTGGGTTCAATCCCTGGGTTGGAAAGATCTCCTGGAGAAGAGAATAAGCCTACCCTGATTTCAGCTTAGATTTCCAAAGGTGGCTGTAAGGCATTCCATAAAAAGGAACAGACATGAGGTGCCTTGCAGGGACGAGGATGAAAGGCTCGTGTGGACATACTTTGGAGTCTGGTTGTTTTGGACACCATTCCCAGTGGGAATGGTGGAAAGCGAACAGAGTACTGACAAAACTAAGTACAGATCTTTCAAAATAATGAAAACTAAAGCTGAAAACAAATGGGCTGCTTACTTCCAATTATTTTATTTATCTCCACAGTCCTACAAAGAGAGGTAGGATGTGCCCATGTTTTATTAACACTAGCTCTAAAGAGGAAAAAAAAAATTCATACAATCCTGGTCACTTACAGCAATGAAAATCTGATTTTCCCCACCTCATTAAGAACATTGGACAGTGAGAGAAATAGGATAACCAATGATTATATTGATAGCGAACAGCTCTATAATCACATGAATCTCTGCATAAAGAATTGTGGGCAACTTCTAACAGTAGAAATGTAGGTCATAAAGCTTTGTGTACCTGAAGCTTGCCTCCTACTCTTTCCTCTTGGTAACTCAACTGAAAGGTAAATAGAGAATAATCATCATGATTTCTTAGGAGGATATCAGTCAGAGTAATGACAAAGGAAGTGGTTTGTGTATTACCAAAACTTTAATGACAAGATTTTACTTTTAGAATTATATTCTGAGAAGTATTTTTTAAGCTTTATTATTATTTGTTTTAATTGAAGGAAAATTGCTTCGCGATATTGTGTTGGCCTCTGCTGTACATCAACATGAGTCAGTTATAGGTATACATGTATCCTCACCCTCTTTTCACTTCCTCCTACCTCCCTCTTCTTTCCAACCCTCTAGGTTGTCACAGAACCCCAGTTTGGGTTCCCTGAGTCATACAGAAATTCCCATTCAGTTCAGTTCAGTTCAGTCGCTCAGTCATGTCTGACTCTTTGTGACCCCATGAATCACAGCACACCAGCCTTCCCTGTCCATCACCAACTCCCGGAGTTCACCCAAACTCATGTCCATCGAGTCGGTGATGCCATCCAGCCATCTCATCCTCTGTTGTCCCCTTTTCCTCCTGCCCTCAATCTTTCCCAGCATCAGGCTTTTTTCAAATGAGTTAGCTCTTCTAATCAGGTGGCCAAAGTATTGGAGTTTCAGCTTCAACATCAGTCCTTCCAATGAACACCCAGGATGGATCTCCTTTAGGATGGCCTGATTCGAACCCCTTGCAGGCCAAGGGACTCTCAAGAGTCTTCTCCAGCACCACAGTTCAAAGGCATCAATTATTCAACACTCAGCTTTATTTATAGTCCAACTCTCACATCCATACATGACTACTGGAAAAACCATAGCTTTGACTAGATGGACCTTTGTTGACAAAATAATGTCTCTGCTTTTTAATATGCTGTCTAGGTTGGTTATAACTTTCCTTCCAAGGACTAAGCATATTTTAATTTCATGGCTGCAATCACCATCTACAGTGACTTTGGAGCCCCCCAAAATAAAGTCTCTCACTGTTTCCACTGTTTCCCCATCTATTTCCCATGAAGTGATGGGACCCGATGCCATGATCTTAGTTTTCTGAGTGCTGAGCTTTAAGCCAACTTTTTCACTCTCCTCTTTCACTTTCATCGAGAGGCTTTTTAGTTCCTCTTCACTTTCTGCCATAAGGGTGATGTCATCTGCATATCTGAGGTTATTGATATTTCTCCCAGCAATCTTGATTCCAGCTTGTGCTTCATCCACTCCAGCATTTATCATGATGTACTCTACACATAAGTTAGATAAGCAGGGTGACAATATACAGCCTTGACATACTCCTTTTCCTGTTGGGAACCAATCTGCTGTTTCATGTCTAATTCTGTTGCTTCCTGACCTGCATATAGGTTTCTCAAGAGGCAGATCAGGTGGTCTGGTATGCCCATCTCTTGAAGAAAATTTCCACAGTTTATTGTGATCCATACAGTCAAAGGCTTTGGCATAATCAATAAAGCAGAAATAGATGTTTTTCTGGAACTCTCTTGCTTTTTCAATGATCCAGCAAATGTTGGCAATTTGAGCCCTGGTTCCTCTGACTTTTCAAAAACCAGCTTGAACATCTGGAAGTTCATGGTTCATGTACTGGTGAAGCCTGGCTTGGAGAATTTTGAGCATTACTTTACTAGCGTGTGAGATGAGTGCAATTGTGAGGTAGTTTGAGCATTCTTTGGCATTGCCTTTCTTTGGGATTGGAATGAAAACTGACCTTTTCCTGTCCTGTGACCACTGCTGAGTTTTCCAAATTTGCTGGCATATTGAGTGCAACACTTTCACAGCATCATCTTTCAGGATTTGAAATAGCTTAACTGGAATTGCATCACCTCCACTAGCTTTCTTTCTAGTGATGCTTCCTAAGGCCCCCTTGACTTCACATTCCAGTATGTCTTGCTCTAGGTGAGTGATCACACCATTGTAATTAACTGGGTCATGAAGATCTTTTTTGTACAGTTTTTCTGTGTATTCTTGCCACCTCTTCTTGATATCTTCTGCTTCTGTCAGGTCCCTCCCATTTCTGTCCTTATCAAGCCCATCTCTGCATGAAACGTCCATCTCTAATTTTCTTGAAGAGATCTCTAGTCTTTCCCATTCTGTTGTTTTCCTCTATTTCTTTGCACTGATCGCTGAGAAAGGCTTTCTTATCTCTCCTTGGTATCTATTTTACACATGATAGTGTATATACTTCCATGTTACTGTCTCCATTCACCTCACCCTCTCCTTCCTCCCCACCCACCGTGTCCATAAATCTGTTTTTTATGTCTGCATCTTCATTGTTGCCCTGTAAATAGGTTCATCAGTACCATCTTCTTAGATTCCATATATATGTTAATATACAATGTTTATTTTTTTTCGGAAGTATTTTAATGTTATCATCTTGATCCTTTTTAAACAATAAGAACTCACCCTCATGTGTGTTTTTCACATGCTAGGAACTAAAAGCTTTACATGATTTAAACTTCAGCAATCATCCTCTGAACCTTTGCAGATGCTGAAGCAAACTTAGGATGGTAAACTAATATACCCAGACTCACACACCCTAGAAGAGACCAACCACGTTTCCTTAGCAATTGTGCTTTAAAGTGCATGTACTGATCCACTACTCTCTTCTGCCTCTGAAAGCAGGATGCTGTATATGCTAAATATCAAATCTTATGTAGTTACATTGCCTGACATCTACTTTTTTTCTAGCCAAATATCCATTTCATGTATAGACAGTGTTATCTGCATAAAAGCACAGGGTAATGAGAGTGCAAATGCTTCTCAGGTGACTCATGGGTAAAGAATCCGACTGCAAAGCAGGAGACGGGGATTCAATCCATGGGTCAGCAAGATCCCCTGAAATAAAAATCCCATGGACAGAGGAGTCTGGCAGGCTGCAGTCCATAGGGTTGCAAAGAGTCAAAAATGACTGAGTGACTCAGAACACACAGAATGAGACTTAACCCATTTCTGCTTAATGTTTATTCTTTTCTCTATAAACTATTGATATCTCCCAGCCTACTCAATGAGTCTTCCTTCATATTTGATACATTAAATGCACATAGTTGTAGCTCTTACCATCTAAACATGACATATCATCCTTCACCACAAAGAAAATTCTTTCATATCATGTCTGGCAGGATCATGTCAGGTTCACTGCCGATGCACCTAGAGTGCCAGATAGAATGATTTGGTTTTAGTATGTATACTCTTAAATTATGTTGTGTAAGCTAAAGAAGCAAAAATAAGAATCAGTCATTAGTGCAAGAAGAGTTACTCAGATCACCACGTGTAGAATATTTCTGATTGGGAAAGAATACTTCTATCTTTATGCCTTGAAAATTCCATCATGAGTAAGAAAAACCTTAAATTATCTGTCCTGACAGTGTTACACAGATGTAAGCAGAGAAAACTCTAAAGTTAACATATAAATAAATATGAGATAGCATCACAAATGTTTTGCCACGATCTTCTGCTATTTACTTAGTACTGGTATATATTCTGTATTTTCCAAATTCACTCTTTCTTTTAAGCCAAACGTTAAACAGATTTCACAAAGTAACACTTTCTGCTGCATTATTTACTTTACTATGATTCAAACGTGAATATGTTAATAAGAGACATTTTCTAAGTAATAGATTTTTTTATTATCCCCGAAGAAGCGATCATTTGAAAGTTTATGTATATCTCCAGATCTTTTTCCTCTGTTTCATCCTTGAAATTAAAATATACGTTCTCTTGAACTGCAGGAGGTGGTAGCATGGAGGGAATAAATTATCCCAGCAGAGGAAAAGGTGCTTTAGCACAGCTGGCCTGCGTGAGTGTCAGTAATCATCTAGGACATCATTGAACTAAGGCTTTTCCCACTGTTTCTTCAAAATAGTACCTTAAAGCTGTAGGCAACGAACGTCTACATCTGTCGATTCACTCACCAATTAAAATAAGAATATGTCTACCTCATTAAAATGCAATTTCCCCCAATATTTTTAACATCACATTCATGAAGGTGAGACATTTATAAGTAAAAATGAGGCAGATTTTTCTCCAACTCACCTAACTCAGCCTGGATGTTGATTCCTTTTCCATCTTTTCCTTAAGTTTTAGTTCTCTAGGCAAGAAAGAAATGCCAGGAAGTCCATTAATGATGATTCTCATGGTATGCTTATGAAAAGCATCTGAGAAAATGAGGTTTATCCTAAAGGTCTTGAAAATAATAGTCGAGCTTTCTTTCTCTTGTTCTGAGCACATGTGGTATTCTGCTGGTGAGATAAAATTGCATTTTCTCTCTACTCTAAAGGAGTTTACTGTGGGATTTATGAACTCTAGAGCTCCTAGAACCCCCACATGAGAAAGGTACCTCAAGGTCCTCAGGTTCTTGGCTCCTGAGGATTTTAATTGAGGTGGAGCAACAAGAAGTTTTTGCAAGAGATGCACAGAAGAATCTTTCATCAGGGAGAGGACTCAGAACACAGCAGGTATAGTTAGCTCTCACCGTATTAGTCTCTTGGTGCTTTTTGCTTAGTCACTCAGTTGTGTCCAACTCTTTGAGACCCTATAGGCTGTAGCCTATCAGGCTCCTCTGTCCATGGAATTTTCCAGGCAAGAATAGTAAAGTGGGTTGCTATTTCCTTCTCCAGGGGATCTTTGAGACCCAGGGATTGAACCCGCATCTCCCGTTTCTCCTGCATTAAATGCGGATTTTTACCCACTGAACCGTTGGGAAAGTACTTCTCTTGATAATATTGCTCAGAAGTTCGGGTTGCTTATGTCATTTGAGGACTGAAGAAAAGCATCAGAAATCTTGTAATTACTGTAGGTAAAGTGCTAGGTCTACTAAATACTCCGCATACCATGGAGGCTCTGCTGCTGTGAGGATTTCAGTATAAAGAAGGGAATCTCTTGAAGGTGTTTGAAGGAATTCAACAAAGTGGACAATCATTTTTATGTGAAGTCAACATGGGCTTTTATTCTTTAACAACCAAATGCCTGTAGTATTAGACTGTTCCAACACAGAAGCAACTCATATTTAGATGAAAAGTTCCTGTCTGTGAAGGTTTGACACTGTAAACTCAAAACTTACTGGTCACTTCCTTTGTGTGAGGTTTCACACTAAGCAATTTGGGGAAACAAAGATATAAATGAGGCAAGAGTCATGCCCTCAAGAATTTATTATCTGTTTGAAACTGCCAATGCATCCTGTCTTCTGAAGCATTCCATGTCACTTTCCAAGCTTAAATGTTATTTGTTTTTATTTTTGTTTAGGCTTTCACAATAATCTTTGAAATAATTTGGGATTTCCAGTTATTATAGCTAGATACCAAAAAGCAGGAGTTTAATATGCTATAAACAATTTTCTATGTATAAATACATTTCTCAGTATTAATTTTCACATTTATAGGACAATCACCATTGCTTTGGATGTTGACCCCATGACACTGAGAAATCTTATAGTTGCTTCTAATGCAAAAGGCTATGCAATATAAGTTCAAAATCAGAAGGACAAGTATTTCTATCAGAAAAATAGACCACCTAGATCTGACATATACAGTTACTTTCAAGTAATCAGAATAGTTTATTAGGCTAAATATTTAATTCTTAAGATAACGCCGAGGTCAGCTTAATATTTTTGTGTACCTATGTATGTGTATATGAGGAGGGCATGGCAACCCACTCCAGTACTCTTGCCTGGAGAATTCCATGGACAGAGGAGCCTGGCGGGCTACAGTCTGGGGGTTGCAAGAATCAGACATGAGCGAGAGACTGAGCACAGCACAGCACATGTGTACATAGTTGTATTTTCCTTAATAGTTCATTTTGGGTAATTTCCTCTGCATGGATTCTGTTCAAATGACTGAAATGAAGATTTTGGTTTTCTTTTCCATTTTTCTGATGTTTAAAATTCCAGCACTCGGGCCAGAGAGAAAGACGTGACAGTTGCCTCACTTAATTATAGATGCCGATCATGTAGCCTGTTTTTTTTCTGTCTGTCTCCTAGTTCTCTCCATAAACTGGCAGATAACCTCATAATTATTCAAACCATTCTGGTACTGCTTATGCAGCCTGATAAAGACTAGCATACCACGCTTCAGCAGTTCCACAGTCATTTATTATCAAGATTAGAGATTCCCAGGAAAATCATGTTTTAACTAATTTTAATTTGAGGATTCAGTAGGGAGGGGAGGAAGAGATAGAAAAAGGCAAATTACATTTTTAAAAAACTTTTATGCTTTCCACTATTCAAATAATAGTGAAGAAGGCATTGCATGAGGAAGAAAATAGTGTTTAAACATTTTTAGTGAAAGCACACATAATTAAGTCTTAGCTCCACTTATGGCTGAATAAATGGCAAATGGCTTTTTCCACCTAAAGTCTGTCTCCATGAGTCTACAAGATGGTGTGTACAATGTAATATAACGGAATACATGTACTAATAGCAATATAACAAAATAAGTATGATCTCATTAGTAGTCATGGGTGTCAAGCTTTGATGGGAAAAATACAATGTCTTCTACTTGCGTAGTCAGCCATGATATTAGGTCACCAAATAAGTGTGCTCTCAGAGATTTTAAAATAGATTTCTCCCATCCCCACTCAGGAAGGATTGATAACTAGTAAACATAGTTAAATATCTGAATATTTTTGCAGAACATAACATTGCTGAGATGTTAGAGAAAAACTGCTGGTGAGATGCAGGTGGAAGAGATCTTGATGTGGACGTAAGTGCTCTGGGTTCGAGTTTTGGTTTAATTATTAACTCTTACTTAATAATTGCAACATTAGCCAAGAATTAATTTCTATGAATATTAAGTTCATTTTCTTGAACATGGGGATATTAATTCAGTCTTACAATGCTACAATAATATATTAGATCAAAATCACTTTGCAAGCTGAAATTCATTGTGTGGTTGCACATTATTATAGCACATAACTAGTTTGCATTGATAAAGAAAAATTGCATCAGATTACTTGTTGGCAAGGAAACTTCATCAAGACTATTGCAGTAGGGGTCAAGGTTATAGCAGTGGGGGAGAGAGTGAATTTAATTTCACTGAAACTAAAGAGAATTTCTAAATGCAAGGGTGTGTTAATGGTTTCCCGGGTGGTGCGGGGGTAAAGATTCTGTCTCCCAATGCAGGAGACAAGAAGATGCCGATTTGGTTCCTGGGTCAAGAAGATTCCCTGGAGCAGGAAATGACAAACCACTCCAGTATTCTTGCCTGGAAAATTCCATGGACAAGGAGCCTGGCAGGCTGTAGAGTCCATGGGATTGCAGAGTTGGACACAACTGAGCACACACACACTTTAATGGAAAAGTACTGGAGGACTTGCTGGAAAGATTGGTCACTGTGCCTAGACCATCTGCTTTTGCTAATTGATGCTTAGTGAAGTTAAGTTTTTATCTTCCCCAGGGAGACTGGGAGGCCAAAGTCCTCTCTTTCTCGAATCTAAAAGGGAAGAGACCAGAGGAAGAAGATTTACACCTCAGAGTCAGGGGAAGAAATTACAATGGTTAAGTTTTCTAAAGTAGATGGTCTAAGAAAAGGTAGGTTAGGGGAGCCTTTGGTCAGAAAGAATCCTGCCTAAAGTTTAGTCCATCTTAGGAGACTTTTAAGGATGCCTTGGTCAATGGATGTCAAAATCTTCTAATCCCACTGGGAAAAACAAACACTAAATCAACAGTCACAGATACGCCTTTTATTCCTTGTTTCTGTTCACTGCTGAGCAACATTCAGCCATCATCAGTTATATTCTGAAATTTAGTTTTTTAGTGTTGGAGTTGGGAATGCATAATCAATGACATGGAAAAGTTGAATAAAATAACAATGACAAGAATTTTTGCCATGAGTTGTTTTTCTGAGATACATTGATGTTTGTATGCAGATAAACTTATATGGTGATAAATATATGCAGGCTCTCATTTGATTCAGCTAAATAAGATAAAAGGTATACAGTGCTCACAAATTCTCTCAGACATGGCTGCGAGGAATAGACTTTTATCCATGTAGAGTCACGTGGCTCTGACAGTGTTCAGTCAGAATTTAGTCACAGCCTAAATTTTCCTGGGTCCTTGTTCTTTGGTTTTGTGGAAATAAGCATTTAACCTTCTTTACCCTTTTTTCAAAGGACTTGCATTTTGAGCACATGGTTAAACTCAGAGCTGCTAAATCACACTTGATTAACAAGGACAAGGGGTGGGGGAAATGTTCTCTGAACGTGTTAAAATGTTGACTGTTGACAATATTTTCTGAGTTAGTAAACTTGTGAATTTCTAAAAAAAAAAAAGAAATCCTGAGAATTTGATTGAATTTACAATTAATCTATAAAGAAATTTGGGGAGAATTACCATCTTAACAATATGAAGAGTTCTGATCTGTGTATATGATACAATGTCTATTTATTTAGTCCTTAATGGAGTAGGATGAGTATGGCTGGGCATATCTGTTATGGACTGGATATTGTGGTCACTCCCTAAATTTGTATGTTGAACCCTAACACCTAATAACATGATATTAGGAGGTGGGGCCTTTCAGAAGTAAAAGGGTTTAGAGAAGTTCATGAGGTTGGAGTCCCTAGGATAAGATTCAGTTCAGTTCAGTTCAGTTCAGTCGCTCAGTTGTGTCTGACTCTTTGCGACCCCATGAATCGCAACAACCCAGGCCTCCCTGTCCATCACCAACTCCCGGAATTCACTCAAACTCACGTCCATTGAGTCGGTGACACCATCCAGCCATCTCATCCTCTGTTGTCCCCTTCTCCTCCTGCCCTCAATCCCTCCCAGCATCAGAGTCTTTTCCAATGAATCAGCTCTTCGCATGAGGTGGCCTAAATACTGGAGTTTCAGCTTTAGCATCATTCCTTCCAAAGAACACCCAGGACTGATCCCCTTTAGAATGGACTGGTTGGATCTCCCTGCAGTCCAAGGGACTCTCAAGAGTCTTCTCCAACACCACAGTTCAAAAGCATCAATTCTTCAATGCTCTGCTTTCTTCACAGTCCAACTCTCACATCCATACCTGATTACTGGAAAAATGATAGCCTTGACTAGATGGACCTTTGTTGGCAAAGTAATGTCTCTGCTTTTCAATATGCTGTGCAGGTTGGTCATAACTTTCTTTCCAAGGAGTAAGCGTCTTTTAATTTCATGGCTACAGTCACCATCTGCAGTGATTTTGGAGCCTCCAAACATAAAGTCTGACACTGTTTCCACTGTTTTCCCATCTATTTCCCATGAAGTGATGGGACCGGATGCCATGATCTTCGTTTTCTGAATGTGGAGCTTTAAGCCAACTTTTTCACTCTCCTCTTTCACTTTCATCAAGAGGCTTTTTAGTTCCTCTTCACTTTCTGCCATAGGGGTGGTATCATCTGCATATTTGAGGTTATTGACATTTTTCCCGGAAATCTTGATTCCAGGTTGTGTTTCTTCCAGTCCAGCGTTTCTCATGATGTACTCTGCAAATAAGTTAAATAAGCAGGGTGACAATATACAGCCTTAATGTACTCGTTTTCCTATTGGGAACCAGTCTGTTGTTACATGTCCAGTTCTAACTGTTGCTTCCTGACCTGCATATAGCTTTCTCAAGAGGCAAGTCAGGTGGTCTGGTATTCCCATCTCTTTCAGAATTTTCCACAGTTTCTTGTGATCCACACAGTCAAAGGCTTTGGCATAGTCAATAAAGCAGAAGTAGATATTTTTCTGGAACTCTCTTGCTTTTTTGATGATACAGCAGATGTTGGCAATTTGATCTCTGGTTCCTCTGCTGTTTCTAAAACCAGCTTGAACATCTGGAATTTCACAGTTCACGTATTGCTGAATCTTGGCGTGGAGAATTTTGAGCATTACTTTACTAGCGTGTGAGATGAGTGCAATTGTGAGGTAGTTTGAGCATTCTTTGGCATTGCCTTTCTTTGGGATTGGAATGAAAACTGACCTTTTCCTGTCCTGTGGCCACTGCTGAGTTTTCCAAATTTGCTGGCATATTAAGTGCAGCACTTTCACGGCATCATCTTTCAGGATTTGAAATAGCTCCACTGGAATTTCATCACCTCCACTAGCTTTGTTCATAGTGATGCTTCCTAAGGCCCACTTGACTTCACATTCCAGGATGTCTGGCTCTAGGTGAAAGATAACACCATCATGATTATCTTGGTCATGAAGATCTTTTTGTGCAGTTCTTCTGTGTATTCTTGCCACCTCTTCTTAATATCTTCTGCTTCTGTTAGGTCCCTACCATTTCTGTCCTTTATCGAGCCCCTCTTTGCAAGAAATTTTCCCTTGGTCTCTAATTTTCTTGAAGAGATCTCTAGTCCTTCCCATTCTGTTCTTTTCCTCCATTTCTTTGCATTGATCGCTGAGGAAGGCTTTCTTATCTCTCCTTGCTATTCTTTGGAACTCTGCATTCAGATGCTTATATCTTTCCTTTTCTCCTTTGCTTTCCCTTCTCTTCTTTTCACAACTATTTGTAAGGCCTCCCCAGACAGCCATTTTGCTTTTTTTCATTTCTTTTCCATGGGGATGATCTTGATCCCTGTCTCCTGTACAATGTTACGAACTTCCATCCATTGTTCATCAGGCACTCTATTAGATCTAGTCCCTTAAATCTATTTCTCACTTCTACTGTATAATCATAAAGGATTTGATTTACGTCATACCTGAATGGTCTAGTGGTTTTCCCTACTTTCTTCAATTTAGGTCAGAATTTGGCAATAAGGAGTTCATGATCTGAGCCACAGTCAGCTCCCAGTCTTGTTTTTGCTGACTGTATAGAGCTGCTCCATCTTTAGCTGCAAAGAATACCATCATCAATCAAAGAATACCATCAGTGATTTCGGTGTTGACCATCTCGTGATGTCCATGTGTAGAGTCTTCTCTTGTGTTGTTGGAAGAGGGTGTTTGGTATGACCAGAGCTTTCTCTTAGCAAAACTCTATCAGCCTTTTCCCTGCTTCATTCCATATTCCAAGGCCAATTATTGTCCTTAAAGGGAGAAAAAAGAACAGAGCTCCCTCACTCTGCCATGTGAGGATACAATAAGAAAGCAGGAAGAGGACCTTCACCAGGAACCTGATCATTCTGACATCCTGATCTTGAACTTCTAGCCCCAGGAACTGAAACAGAAATATTTGTTGTTTAAGCCTACCAGTCCATATTTTTGTATAGCAGCCTGGACTAAGACTATATCTGACAATGATTAAGGAGAGATGGTGGTATTAAAACACAGAATGAACTGATGGAAGTTAGTCATTTGCAAAAGCTTATAAAGTTAAAATGGAACCTTGGTAGCTAGATCAAGTAGAGAGTGTGTGTGTACACACACACACACACACACACACACACCTATTTTATCCTTGAGAGGTCATTCTTTACAGATTTTATGGTGGAGATTGAGCAGTCAGTGAAGGAGAAGAATGGGGATAGTTGTTTGAGAAACTACATTGAGGGTATCTATCTGAAAGGAGTTTGACATAATGCAGTGGGTATATATAGAAGCACAAGTTAATTTATCTGAAGCTGAAGGACAACTGATGTGTCTAGGAAGCCATTAATGTCAACTCTACTTCTTAGGAGCATCTCTTATATCTATTGATCAGGCCAACATTTATTACAGTCTCACGTTGGTGGGTCCTTTTCTAAGGCATTAGAAATTGAGGTAGGTAAGCAAAAAGGCTCACTGCTGTGATTTATTTGATAGAAATTCATAAACTTACTGGTCATGACCAACCACCCTAACCTCATGCATAGTTAAAACAGAATAAGTAGAGTGACTTTATCCTTTAAAACACTGACAATGTTTTCTCCTCCAATATACAAATGGAAGATCATGTCGTCTACTGTTGTTTCAAGGACTCCATAATTCCAGGGAGGAGTTGAAAAAGTTCAAAATAAAAAAAAAGAACTTTTTTCTTCTAAGAAAAAATTCATTTATATATACCACAGGAGCCTCACTTTTAATATTAATACATTAAAATTGAATTTATTGACTTTCAGTTTCAGCTCTGACTTGTAAAGAAATTAGAAGTCAACATCTCCATCATTACAATAAGGAAACGCTGAAAACAATCTTGAAAACCAATGATTTTTCTAATGCCCATTAGAAAACTGAGACCATAGGGCAAACTTTTACCCTTAAATCTGGAGAAGACAGGACAACCCAGAGGGTAATAGCTAAGATTTACTTACATGAAGTACAAGCTACTAGAACCATTAGCTGGTAAGAACACTTAAATGCTAATTTTGACAAATTGCTGGAGGTTGAGTCTGGACTAATAAGAGAATGATAATTTCCTAGGGACTGTCTTAGTGAGGGACACATATTTATGGGCTCTGTATTCAGGAACCCCATAAGATTCTTGAGGTGAATTTCTCTAGCAAGCAAAAGATGAGAATAATCGTTGTGGAATAAGTCAGAGCATTGTTCATAAAAAGTTCTTAGCCTTCAGGAGCAAAGATCTTACCAGAACCTTAACCCACCTGGGGTAAGGACATTTCTTCTAGTCCAGGCTGCTCTGATCTTCTTATCTCATCTAAAGGAACAAAAACTGTTCTACTGGATTGACAACTGTGATTATTAAGAACAGGTCCACTAAAATATAGACCTAAAATTATACAACACATCCCCTTTCTCACACCTGACCACAACCAAGGAGGGCTCCAGTATAACATCAGTGATTACAGCTGAAAGAGATTCAAGATACAGATTCCTTCTGAGGAGTAAAAAGGGAAGCCAGTCAAGAGAGACACAAAAACAAGGACAATAGATGAATCTGAAATCTCTGACACTTAACGATTTCACCAAATATTAAATACAGCCCAACCCCTAAACAGGTTAACATAAACTCTAACACTATATGGTCAAACATCACATGACTAAATTTCTGAAACATATTGTAAGATATGCTGAAAGACAGGAAAAAGCAGTCTGAAGCCATAAAGCAATCCTTAAAAATAGATTCAGATATGAGAGAGAGGTTGGCATTATCAGACAGGGAATGTAAGTTCACTATGATTAATATAAAGCTCTAATGAAAATAGTAGATGACATATAGGAACGGATGGGCAATGTAAGCAGAGATTTGGGAACCTTAACAAAGAGCCAAAAGGAAATGCTAGGAATAAAAAATACTAACAAAAATGAAGAATGCCTTTAATGTGCTCATCAATAGATTTGAAATATCTGAGGAAAAATATCAATGAGCTTGAGGATATGTCAGTACAAACTCCCAAAATGAAATACAAAGAAAAAAACAATGAAAAACAAACAAAACCCAGAGCATTCATGAAACATAAAATGGTTTCAAAAGGTATAACGTGTATAATTTGAATAACAGAAAAAAAGAAGAATGGAACAAAAAGTATTTGAAATAATAATGGATGAGAACTTTCCAAACAGATACCAAATTAATGTTCCAGGATGTTAAGAGAGTAGTAAGCAACATAGATGTGGGGAAAAAAAGCAACATCTAAATATTATCATATATATTCAAATCAAAGAAAACAAAAGAGAAAATCTTAAAAAGAGCTAGGATAAATGGGAAACAGCTTACCCAGAGAGAAACAAGGAAAAAATTGCAATGAATTTCTCATTAACAATGAAAAGAAATGAGTTAAAAAGCCATAAAAAACACAAAAGAATGGAAATGCATATAACTAAGGGTAGACTCCGGTAGTTGGTAATGGACAGGGAGGCCTGGCATGCTGCGGTTCATGGGGTCGCAAACAGTTGGACATGACTGAGCTACTGAACTGAACTGAAGTGTCAGAAAATAGTGTAAACAGACTACAAATTGCATAATTAAAATTATATATATTTCATTTAGAAAAAGCAAAACTATAGAGATGGTAGAAAGTTCAGTGATTGCCTGGGGGTTGGGAGAAGTGTGGAGGATTGAGCACGGAAGTCTTAAGGAAGAGACTTAGGGAAGTCTCTTCTAATGATACTGTAATAGTTGACACATGACACTATGCATTTATACCAAACCATAGAAATTTATGTGTGTTCCTTAAAATATGCAAATATAAAAATTATTTAGGACATTGTGGTGAATCCATGACATAATGCAGCATGTGACAAAACAAACTAACTGTGTTAAAAATGTATGAAAGGTATGAAGGTGGAGGAAGTGATGACCTAAATAACTTTGAAAATGAGCTGAGTCTGTAAGGCTAAAGGCAAAAGAAACTGAACATAAGCCAAATTCTAGTTGATAAAGTTGTTTCTAATGGGTCATGGGTTGCCAATCCAGACATGGCTATTCATTACACTGAAAATGAACAATTAAGTGAATGCATGGTAGTCACTGAGAGTCAGATTTTTCACTATTGGAGTAGAGGGTATAGATAAACAGTGAGAAAAAGTTAGAATGACCCATGTCATAATCAGCCAGAGTCAGAAACATCAGTGTAAACTCATGTTTAATTTAACATAGGCACAGATGCATAGAAATCTATGCAGATATACATATATAAGGTTAGAGTACATACATACATACAACTCTGCTGTGTCAATACCTAAAAGATATTACCCCTTCCAGTAGCAATGAGCACACTTAGTGCCCTGTGATTTCTAATACCATTATCCAGTGAAAGGGCTCCTTGGAGCAAAGATTGATTCTAGTGTTGAGGAAGGAAATATGCTAGATGGATCTGGAGCATCTTACAGTGCCAGATAATAAGGAAGTGCTTAAAAACAAAACAAAATGAAACGTAACAATGATACTGATATGCCTGAAGGACATAGGAACCAACTGAAAGCACTTCCAATGGCCAAATCTGGAGCAGTCTGAGCCGTAAAATCAGTAAAAGTAATATTAGATTACAAGACAGTGAAATGTTAATATTTGTGAGTTTATATTGATATAAACAAATATTTGAATGAAAACACATAATTAGCAGAGAAGAAACAAATCTGCCATGCAGGAGAAGTCCAAATAATTTATGTAGAAACTCTGCCTTTAATGGAATGGAACTTAACTTCCCACATTGTAAGTCTTGGCTGCACAAAAATTACAGTGTGTGATCGGGGGATGTTGTTTAGTGGCTCAGTAGTATCCGACACTTTGTGACCCCATGGACTGTAGCTCGTCAGGTTCCTCTGTCCATGAGGATTCTTCAGGCAAGAATACTGGAGGGGGTTGTCGTTTCCTTCTCCAGGGGATCCTCCAGACCCAGGGATCGAATCTGGGTCTCCTGCACTGGCAGGCAGATTCTTTAGTACTCAGCAGTTGGGGGAGGGTAACATTAATATGGAGAAAACTGACAAACAGTATCTCATCCATGTGGATTACTTGATGGCAGTGATAAACATGCTGTTAATATGTACTCTGGAGAATATGGTGTAACTGATACTTGTATTTAGTGGTCATCCTTTCCAAATTCTATAACTAACTCCAGTCTAATCAGGAGAAAATCATCCCACAAATCCCAATTGAGAGTCATTCTACAAAAACCCTAATCACAGTGCAGATATGCTCCACTTTTTGACATTTGCTTGATGCCCCTTTGCTTTTAAGAAAGACCTACGTTAGTATCTGTTTTTGCTAGAGGAAACAGCATTTTCATTTTTACAGTGAAAGGCAAAAAAGCAAAAATAGTGTTCAGTGTTTGCTCTGCAGCCAGCAGGAAGAGTGGCACCGCCAAGACCCTTCCTCAGGAACTACACTCAGCATCTCAATCTCAGGCAGACATGATTTGAACTGTCTGTTCCATGCTTTATCTTGATTTATTTTGTGTACGTGTTAGTAAGATGTAAGGGAATTGCCCTTGGGTAATTGCCCCTCCAGTTTACACCAATTCAACTTACAAAATGTTTCATAAGATGTCTGCTAATGGCTGGGGAAACCTGTACACCTCTAAACTGCCAGAGCATCAGAAACAAGGACAGGCTGCCACAGATGAGAAGAGCCTAAGGAGACATGGCAACTAATTAGAACCTTGTAATTTACATGGCATTCTGGAACAGAAAACAGACATTAGGATAAAAACTAAGGAAGTCTAAATAAAGTTGGGATTTTAGTTACTCATAAATTATTGATGTTTACTCAATCTTTCTAACAAATTAATATTCCATACTAACAGAAAGCTTCCTTGGTGGCTCTGCCGGCAATGTGGGAGACCCGGGTTCGATCCCTGGGTCAGGAAGATCCCATGGAGAAGTAAATGGCAACCCACTCTTGTACTCTTGCCTGGAAAATTCCACGGACTGAGGAGCCTGATAGGCTACAGTCCATGGGGTTGCCAAGAGTCGGACACGACTGAATGACTTCACATTCACATTCACAATGTAGGATATTAATAACAAAGGAAATTAAGTGTAGGTACATGGGAATTCTGTACTACCTTTACAGTGTTTCTGTAAGTCTAGAACTCTCTAAGATTAAAGGTTCAGTAAGAAAATAAACTTATCAACTGTCGCAAAAGATCATCCATCTAAGCATTCAACTAGACATGAAGAGTCATTCTCTGAGTTCCTGTCTTCAAGGACACTTGCATCAAGTTCTAATTCTACTTCAATTTCTTTTTAATTTTTTTTCCCATTCTGTCATGTTTTTTTTGAACTCTCATCATTTCATCATCTTATCAGATCTTCCTAGACTATTTCGTTTAAAAAGTCCCCTAGCCAGCACCATTTTCACCTATCTTAAATTAAGAAATCGAAGCATTTTAAAAATAACAATTCCTTCAAAGTTAGGGCTATTGACAATAAATTTGATGGTCCTGAGATCATCTGAGGGGGGGAAAAAGTGTGATGATTTGAGAGAAAAGATTAACTAAACTGCTTACTTCCTGCTTTGATTTTGCTGCTATACTTAAGCTACTTATCTTCCTCATGATTTTCTAGAAACAATATTTCTCAAAATTCTTTGCCAATATGTAATTTATCTGATTGTCTTACAATGTTTTATGAAAATTTGTTTTGGGCCTTTAGGTGATTGGCTTTACTTATTTATGGCCTTGGAGTTCTGGAGAACAATAATCATGACCGACTCTTTGCAACCCCATGGACTTCAGCTTACCGGGCTCTTCCATCTCTGGAGTGGGTTGTCATTTCCTTGTCTAGGGGAACTTCCCAACCCAGGGATCGAATCCAGGTCTGCCGCATTGTAGGCAGACGCTTTACCATCTGAGCCACAGATAAATAAGCAAAGTAGAATATTTATATTGTGTATTTGACAGTCTGTTGAACTTCTAGGAGTTATTTAAGTAGTCTTTGTTTCTTCGAGCTAAAATGAATTCTTGGAGCTAAGATGAAGTAGGGAGTCTCAGAATGATTTATTTTGCTATGCATATTTTCATGAATGCCCAAAGGTAATCTACATGGTCTGCGATTGCTTTTTCATGGGCTTTGACATGATGGAAATAAATATATATCATTGCAAATTATCCAAGGCAGCCTTTTTCAAATTGCATACTATGATATTTAAATTTGGCCTCTAATCTTCTTTAACATTTGTATTAGACTTCCATAGTTACAGTGCCATACTATGACAAAATATGATTCACCCCATAAATATTCATGTTCATTAATCTTTTGGGGAACCCAGTTAATGCATAAAATAAAGTCAAGCTACACTGAAGATGTTAGCTGCTCATTTGCATAAAACCACACCTGTTCTCCAGGGAACATGTTCCTTGATACTCCTATGGTCAAAAGATTTTGTTTCACAATGTGCTTGGTGCTTTCAGTCAGTCAGAGGGTTTGACAAGGGAGCCTGCGGGAATAGCGAGGAAATATTTGATTTTGAGGGTCAGACTTTTTTATCTGGAAGGGAGTTAAAATGGCATTTAGCAGGAACCACACTGGCTGACTTCAAAACTACAGGGCTCAGAAAGCAGCCTTTGATTTCTCTTATCTCCCTGTAAGGCATGTTTATCAGAAAAGATTAGGAGGAGAGTTCCAGCAGGACCTCTGTCCCAGCAGCTTCCATTAACCAGTTTCCATGGTCTATTCTTTCACCGTTGTGAAAACAATTGCTAACTTGTTTTATTTGTATCAAACTGTCTGGGATTTGTGAACAGACTTTGGAAACAAAAACAAAAACTGGAGCCTTAAAGAGCAAACATACTCTTAAAGAAAAAAAAAAATTCTTTTAAATAACTTCCAAGGAAAAAGAAGTGAAGAACAAAGATATCCATAAATCACAAGATGGAAGGGGGAGGATTGGGTAAAGGAAGGTGTACTTTCCTGGGGAAGAAATAATGAATTATCTTGGCAGACTAAAAGGGGGAAAAAGGAGTGAAACGTAGGACTCAACAAATAGAAGAATGGAGGCAAATTAAGAAAATGTTTGGAGAAAAGTTAGTGTGAAAGAAAAGCAAGAGGAAATATCACTCATATGAGTAACAGTGAAAAGTGGAAAGAAAATAACCAGTTATCTGGTAGTTAATGGCACTCTCAAAAGGAAAGGAACATAAAGGCAGTGACCACCCCCTCACAAAGTCTGAAAGGCCAGAACAAACTGTGCTTTTCCTTATCCACCCCACCCTACCCCCCAACCCTGTTTCAAGCACTTAACTCTGGGAATTTTTTGCTGTCCCAAGTGCCACGTCTTTCTAGAAAGAGGTATACATACTAGTTGTGCTGAAATAACTTCCTAGACCCCATTTGGAGCCATTCCTGCCCAGTCAGCAAACCAAAACTTTGATAACTTTGCCTTCCCTATAAATGGTCCACCTGAAGAGAAATGCAGTATTTCCCCATCAGCCAATCTCCAAATGCCAAGCTAACTCTGGCCCTTTCAACCCCTAAAAGGTTGACTATGTTACCCCAGCCAAGCAGATATTTCATTTGTCTCTTCCTTGTTCCTCATCATATAAGAGCTTCTTATTTTGTACCTCATTTTGCAGTTCTTGGAAAGGAGACCATATATCTCATGAAGGGTTAATGTTTGTTTGTATCATCTAAATTGTTTTCGGTTATATTTTAAACAGTCCAGCCATTATGCACTTGCCTTAATATCCATGCCAACAAGTGTGTTGATATAAACAGTTTTAAGAAAATGGTGATTTTTAAATTGTGGGGAACCAAACTGGTGGAGAAGGGGAGACTGGGACAGGTAGGAAGGAGAGAAGTCCTGCCACCATTGGGCAAGCTCCAATTAGGGGTGCAGACCAGGCCAGGGGCAGGGGCAGGTTGCTGGGCACCCAATCCTAGCATCCCCTTCATTTTTTTCCTTAAGAAGTTCGGAACATAAGCAACATGTTTTCATTTTTATTGTATTTTATTTAATTTTTGTTGTTGTTGTTGCTGTGTACTATTTTTGTTTGAGCTGCTGATTCTCAAGGAGGGACTCACAGAACCCTCATGAAGGAAAATTCCCTGCAAAGCTTCAGTCAAAGCAGTTATCATTGGATGAACCTGCAGAATTCTACAGAGGAGAGAGGTACCAGCTAAGAGGCAAAGGACATTGTGTGGAACCAACAGTAGCAGATGCAGGATCTTCAAAATAATTAGGAAAAAGTGCTCATTTCCCAAGATATGTTTATAAATCTACTTCCTCTGAACAATGAACTCTGAACTTCAGGATGCGATGCCTCCTTAGAATTGTGCAACATACAAACAAACGTGGAAGTCGTTAGAGATGGAAAGAGATGCAGTGTTAGCACCAGAGGATGACAGGGGAGAAGTGGGTCCTTGCTGTGCAACCTTGGAAAATCTTGTCACCTCTCTGAGCTTGATCTTTTCATTTCTCTAATTGAAGTAATAATAGGTGCCAAGCTTGGCTTGTAATGATGATCAAAAGAGAGAAATACGGCACTACCTTTAGGAAGCTATGAGGTGTTATCTGAGCCTATGTTCCCTGCTGGATTTACAGATGCAAAAAAGTGAAGTGAATCAAAGTGAAGTCGCTCAGTCGTGTCCGACTCTTCGTGACCCCATGGACTGTAGCCTACCAGGCTTCTCTGTCCATGGGATTTTCCAGGCAATAGTACTGGAGTGGATTGCCATTTCCTTCTCCAGGAGATCTTCCCGACCCAGGGATCGAACCCGGGTCTCCTGCATTGTAGACAGACGCTTTACCGTCTGAGCCACCAGGGAAGTCCACAGATGCAAAACTCTGAGGCAATTAAAGTCACTGCCAAGTACAGTCTTTGAACCTGATTTTTCTAATCAAACTTTGAATACCACAGAAAAGGTGACTGAACACCAGAGGTAGGGTTGTTAAATCCCAAAGGTTTTAAAAATGCCTTACTTCTGAAGTGTCATGTTTTGTATTTTATTGTGGTGAACAGCAGCCAGGCCTACATTTACCCTTCTCTTTTCTTTTCCAGGGTAGCAAGGTCAGAGTAGCACAGTTCTTTTCCAGATTCTAGGGTTAGTTTAATAGGCCTGAAGAAGGTCACCTACCCGCTTCTACACTCAGTCTGCTAGTGCCTACTAAACACAGGAAAATAGTCAAAAACAGCATTGTACACTTGGGCAGGAATGTAGGTCAGAGGTCAGAATGGCCTTTCCTTTCTTTTCACTTGGACCTTTTTGAAGGGAAGGTACAGCGATAGAGCCCTGATTCAGCGGGGGCAGTCATTAGTGGCAGACAGAACAGCCAGGTGCCGCAGTTGGCCACCAACTTCCAGCCTTCAGTTCCAGCTGCCAGGAGGTAGAGGGGGTGGTGGAGAGGCTGACTCACTGGAGTGGAGCCAGGGGGAGTGAGAGGCTGACAGGCCCTTCTCTGCTGGGAAGAACCAGGCTGCCACTGGGCCCATCAAACAGCTCCTCATAGCACCTGCAGTGCAAGCAGAAGATAAGGGACAGATTGGCCAGGCCAGGTTTTTCAGAAACTTAGATGCAGTTTTCAAGGTGGCAGGAACTGTGAGGCCTCTGAAAGAAGTAGCTGGTATATCACAGGTTCTGGTCACTTTATTTTATTATTGGCTATAGAAAAGGGAAGTACCACGCATATGAACTGAAAATTCAAAATATAATAGTCAGAGATGATGAAATAATCGTTTTGCCGAGCACACTGCCGAGTGATGGAAATAGTGCATAGCTAGACTGCAGAGCTTTTCACATTAAAAAATAATAAGATAATAATAACGTGAGTGTTCCTTTTCTCAAACTTTCCATATTAAATGGCACTATCTTATATCTCACTGCAGCCCTGGGAGGTTGGCAGAGCAGGGTTTATTACTGTTTTCCTTGTCTTTCACACTGAGTCAATGTCTCAGTTGTGGCCTGAGCTCTTTCATTTTCCACTCTGATCACTGAATTTCTGTATGATCTGAGACTTTTTAGATCCCCTCTTCAGATAATACTAGGTTTATTTAGGACTTTTTTGTCAGTACTCCCTTCTCCTTCGTGGTTCTGAGAGGTACACCAGAAGCCTCCTTTACAGGAGCAACTGAGGAAGGGACATGAATGCTAGTGATTTAGACTCTACTTCACAACAGTGAGGGAAGCGCTATAGTTATCTGTTAAATATGTGAGTCTTCTGGGTAAAACTTTGTTTGAGGTGTTCTTGTTCCAAAAGTAAAAGTTTTGGAAATGATTGGACCAGATGTTTTCTAAATTCTTTCTGGCTTTGCTATCCTATGATTATCTAGCCCCTAGATTATAGGGTGCTAACTTTTTCAGGATGCAAGAGTCTTGTTTAGTATTCAGATGAAATCGATACAGTAGAGAACAAAACACCCCAAATTCTTGTAACGTGGAGAAACCTCAGCATATGGTAGTTGAAAGACATTCTGTCTGAGTCCACATTTTCCTTCCATTGGCCAAGTCTGTGGCTGATAACATAAAGAAAGAATGAGTTGCCATCTTAACCTCTGCTGCTATGGAGAAGTACTCTCTCCCTCTAAAACTCATCTACAAAGTATAACAAATAATACTAATAATACCAATATCATTACAAATAGCAAATGGAATAAAATAGTTCGTAAGCCTAATGTAATCCCTAGCACATTTTGTAGCTCAAAGATTCTGAGGTCTCACTTCAATCATTCTTCTGACTTAATCTATCCTAGGATTTTTACCAGCATGTTATTATCCTAGTCTTTTTAGTTTGTTTCTTGCCATTTTCATCAGCAAGGAATACACACTGCTGAAGATATAATCAAATGTTATAAACTCATATGGCCTACAACAACTGGGCAATAAAATGTCCCTAATGCAATTGAAAGAGGAAAGTAAAAAAGCTGGCTTATCATTGAACGTTCAAAAAATGAAGATCTTGACATCTGGTCCCATCACTTCATGGCAAATAGATGGAAACAGTGGAATGGAATGGAAACAGTGACAGGCTTTTTTTTCCTGGGCTTCGAAATCACTGCAGATGGTGACTGCAGCCATGACATTAAAAGAAGTCTGCTCCTTGGAAGGAAAGTTATGACCAACCTAGACAGCATATTAAAAAGCAGAGACATTACTTTGTCAAAAAATGTCCGTCTAATCAAGGCTATGATTTTTCCAGTAGTCATGTATGGATGTGAGAGTTGGACTCCAAAGAAATCTGAGTGCCAAAGAATTGATGCTTTTGAAGTGTGGTGTTGGAGAATAATTTTGAGAGTCCCTTGGACTGCAAGGAGATCAAACCAGTCCATCCTAAAGGAAATCAGTCCTGAATATGCATTGGAAGGACTGATACTAAAGCTGAAGCTCCAATACTTTGGCCACCTGATGTGAAGAACTGACTCCTTGGAAAAGAACCTGATGCTGGGAAAGATTGAAGGAAGGAGGAGAAGGGGAAGACAGAGGATGAGATGGCTGGATGGCATCACCAACTCGATGGACATGAGTTTGAGCACACTTTGGGAGTTGGTGATGGACAGGCAAGCCTGGTGTGCTGCAGTCCATGGGCCACAGAAAGTCAGGCACAACTGTTACTGAATAGAATGAACTGAAAGAGAATATGGAATGAGTTCGACTGTGCCTAACTACTTGTTTTACCTGGCTACGTTTTACCATTAGAACCAGTGGCTTCAGAGAATATGAATTTCTGCATTCTCACTGGAAATAACCCATTTTAAAATGTTGGCTCATTTCCTTTAAATCAAAACATCTCTACAGGATAAACTTGGCAAGTTTACAAAATGATATTATACTGATTTGGAACTTGGGGAGGTAGGTGGAAAGATTCTGAATTTATTTTATATGTTTCTAATTTATACTCCTATACAGTTGTGCTTGAAGTCCTTGGGTGACTGAATCAATATAAGAGCCGAAGACTGACCCTGAACTTTTGTCCTCCATTCCCCAAAGGACAGCTCACTCAAATGAAGATGTTTCAGTGGATTCAAGGGTCAGACAAATAGGAATAGAACGGAATCATGGTATCAGCTTTGAATGGGCAGTTTTCTAGTAACTTGCTGCTGCTGCTGCTGCTGCTGCTAAGTCACTTCAGTTGTGTCCGACTCTGTGCGACCCCATAGACGGCAGCTCACCAGGCTCCTCTGTCTCTGGGACTCTCCAGGCAAGAACACTGGAGTGGGTTGCCATTTCCTTCTCCAATGCATGAAAGTGAAAAGTGAAAGTGAAGTCGCTCAGTCGGGTCCGACTCAGGCAGTCCAAAGTGAAGCCAGTTGTCCAACAATGTCCGCTTCTAGAAACGGTTGAAAGAGTTGCTAGTTGTGCATAAGCCAGCTTTGGAATCTTGGTAGCTCCAAACTCAGACAAAGGTTAAGGTGATTTTCCTCTTTGATTCGCATCTCTGTGTGCTGTTTAGCAGTGTACCTCTGCCACCTGGATTACCTGTAAAGGACCTGCTCCAGGGCAGGAGTAAGTTCCTCATGCTTAAGTATATAAGAATTACTTAGAAGGCACATTTTTCTCTTTGTGTCTTTTAAATTTATTTTTCCTGATTATAAACTAGCAATTATAAACCTGCTTTGGAGAGAGGCAAAAAATATAAAGAAGCAGAGAAACACTTTGTCTCTGTGCAATTACCCAGACATAGCTATTATTTTGTCACATTCTCTTTCAACAGTATCATCTGTAATCCTGCTGAAACCCACACAAAAGGGTTTTATTGAATGTATTTTGTATATATGAAATTTCTGGCAAATATAAATAAATGACTGTTTATTCTGCTTATTAATTTTTGATCTTTTATGTCATTTTCACTTTCTCTTTATTCTTTTACCCTTTCAGAATAGTATTGTTAACCCTGACTGAAATTAGAATCAATAGGACAGATTTACTGAAAATACTGGTGCTCAAGCCTGAGGCCTAGGTGAGATACAGCATGATCTGGAAAAACTAGGGCCATTAAAAAAAAAAAAAAGATCTTGAGAGTAAGAAATTTGCATGCATGTCTGGGCTCAGCAGGGCACCAATTCATTGCCTCTGAACATCGATCTGTTCCTTTGATCTTCCAGTGAGAAGGGGTTCCAGCCACCCCAGCAGCTGCCACTGAGGGGACCACAACCAGAAGACAAGCTGAGTGACTAACCCTCACAGTCGCTGGGGAGAGTACAGTGACAACCCCCATATGGATGTGAGCCAGGGCCCGGGGGCTGTGTCTGGGTTGCAGAGTCAGGGGTGTCAAGGGCGGTGATAGCCATAGTCACAGGGTAATGGTGGGGCTGGGGCCCCAGGCCTCCTCAAGCTCCTCCTGCCCAGACACAATGACTTCACTTGGAGGCACATCAACCCAGTTAGAAACTTCACTGTTTTCTGTATGACTTCTGTAAAAAGATGTCTGCCATCATTCTAATCTTGGTTCCTCTTTGTGTGCATGGTGTACCTTTTTTTTTTTTTTCTTTTTCTGGCTACCTTCCTGATTTCTCCATCTTTTTGTTTTCCATCTTTCACACATAGTATGCTAGGGGTTAGTGTGTGTGTGTGTTGTGTGTGTTTGGTGCTCCCATTCCCAGCTGGCTGCACGTCACAAGAGATCCATCTCTAGCAAGTTATTTGCTACTTGATATGTGCAAGCCTGCAGGGGGTGGAGGGCATTCTCTGTCAGGATTAAGTCTCATCCTTAACTGGGCACTGTGTCCCGACCTTCTCAGTGTTCCTGCCCCTTTCCCTGTGTAGTTCTGAGCCCAGTGTGCTTTTAATCCTCATTATAGCTCTATGTGTTTATTATAATAGCTGTGAATAATTTCTTCTTGGCAGAAATCCCCTTGTATGTAGTATTAATGAGATATAGCACTCTGTAATTATATCTGTAAAGTGTCAGAAACATAGTACGTGTTCAGCAAATGATGGTACTTTCCCTGTTGTCTCAACTTAAGGTGTTGGGAGCTGAGGGGTATTTTCAAGAGGGAATTGGTGTATGGGCAAGGAACAGATTTTCTTTTATGCTACTATTATTTTCAGACTAGGCAATCCATGGCGCTTGCTTTATAATCCAATAATTACTTATTTACAGACTCAGCAATTGGTAAGGTCCTTGTGACCTTTCTTGAGACAAACTGTCCTGTTAGAAAGCCTACAGAGCTCTAGCTGTTTGGGCTGTGTGGTTTCTGGGGTTTGTGGGAATCCTGCCACATTTGTAAGATTATTCACATTCCCTTTGCATTTAGGTACACAGCTAGCATAATTCACAGGCATATTCCATAAACATTTACTCCAAAGAATGAGGCAAGGTTTGCTTTTCTAAATAAATGGCTTTTGTTTTGCCTTTCTTTCCTTCCTGCCTTGTTTCTTTTCCTTCCTTCCTCCCTCCTCTCCTTCCTTTTATGTGTAGAAGTATGTTTCATAGACCGAATTTTTTTAATGAACATTTCAAGTAATGATATCTTCAATGTCCATCTTCAGATTCTCTAGCATTCTCTTAATGTATAGGACATATATAAAAGTTTTAGTATATATTTGAGAATTTTCCTCTGTATTTATTGAGTCGATTTCCCCAGTCTGATAAAAAATGAAGATTAATAGAAATGAATGTGATTCCCCAACTAAGAAACAAAGGATTACCACGTCAAAGGTCCTTATCAAACCTTTTCATAATAATTTTATTTCTGTTATTTGAAGAGTGGGTACTGTTGATTGAGACAAAGAGTTGAAGAGCATTAAAAAATTAGAGAGATGGATGAAAGATGAATCATACACATTCTCATATTAATTTTTGAGGATATGTTACATGAGAAACTATTCTTTTGAAAATGATTATGTAAAATAGAGATGTGCAACGTGGTATTGGCCCAGTGATGAGAGCACTCAGGCTGCATGCCTCCATCACCTGTAACATGCTCCTTTATCCTCCAGCACGACTGCCTCAAGGTCTTCCTAGAGCAAGAAGACGAACCCGAGATGTCAAATCAAAAGTCTTCTAGGCTAGTCCTTGTTGCCCTTGTTTTTTCAACAGTATTTGACACTACTAACCCTTCTGCTCACGTATTTTCTCTTCTCCCACCCTCCTTCTCTTTCTCTCTCACTCTTGCTCACCCTTTCTTCATTTGCTACCACTTTTGCTACCATCACTTTTTAAAAAAAGAATCAATTTTATGCCAAATTTTCAGTTAAGCATTACCCTTTCCCTTCAGAGGATGCGGGAAACTGAAACCCAAAAGTTGGAGAGTAGAAGGCTTTATATTACACTGCTTTATTGGTAATATGTGAAGCATTCCTCCCACTCAGGGAGTAAATGATAGGTTGTAAATAACCTCATGCAACTTGGGTCTAAAGCAGAGAGCAAATCAGTCTGCATGAATGCTTCCTTCTAAGGGGGCTTGGCTGTCCATTATTTCAGGGTTTCTAATTCTATGCAGAACATCTGGTTAATAACATGCGGGCTTTGGTTCTGCTAGGCTAAACACTGAACAGGAAAATCCAGTGAGGACTTGGAAAAAGGTTCTTTTCCATGACATCAGAGAAAAGTGTTCGGTTTGAGGGAGGAGATGGCCTTCTGTTTTTGTCACAGATCCTAAACTGAAGGACAAATAGGGCAACAGTCGTTGAGTGAGTAGCCATCGCTACTGTCACGTGTGGTGCTATTAAAAAGAGACTCTTTTGGCAAATAAACATCACGATTAGAAAAAAAAAACTACATGTTACCTTTTTATGGGAAAAGAGAAGCAGCCATTTTAATTATCCCTGGTGGCTCAGATGGTAAAAAATCTGCCTGCGAAGAGGGAGACCTGGGTTCAATCCCTGGTCAGGAAGATCCTGTGGAGAAGGGAACGACAACCCACTCCACTATTCTTGCCTAGAAAATTCCATGGGCAGAGGAGCCTGGAGGGCTCTAGTCCATGGGGTCACAAAGAGTCGGACATGACTGAGCGACTAACACACATATCATTGCAGCAAGTATTCATCATCCTCTATGTGGTGACTAATCTGGTTCATCTTCACAAACTGTTATTCCTTTCTTGGTCTTCCCTGCCCTGATTTGGACAATCCCTACATAAAACTCTTGACCTCTTCAGAAGAAGTAAAAGAATAGGTGATATAACGTATTTAATAGTTTGGGAAAATGTTGCTTCCTAAGAGAAGACAAGTCTTTGGTTCTCTCTTGAATATTCCAAAACTAAATTTGAATCCAGGTGATCTTCATTATTAACCTCTTCTGTATTTCTGGATTTGCCTACTCACTAAAATTTATCTGTAACCCCAAAGCCGACCTCACGGCTCTTATATAGGCATCATTCTCACTCAGCCCCCAAAAGTTTGAGCTGCCTAACAGATTACCACCTGGAGGTTAAAACGAAGCTATGCTCTACATTCTTGTTTCCTCTATCATGCAGTAAACAAGTATCCTTTCCTTGGTCAGTGTGATGCCATATCTTTCCCATTTTGTGCTTTTTTGTTGATGATTTCACTGTGAAATAGTCCCCCAAGTGTAGAGTTGAAGTGTTGTCTAGTGTTTCAAAGTGCAAGACAGCTGCAAATGTGCCTCGGGTGTTTTAGTTAAGCTTCATTAAAGATAAGCTTAATTCAGATACAAGCTATAGTTATAGAACTATAGGTCAATATTATTGAAGCAACAATTTATGTTAAACAAGTTGTCTTTAAAACCACATGCAAAATAAGGTGATGTATTGATCGGTTGACAAAAATGTGACCTGGCCTTGCAAGAACTTAACTTTCTATTTCCTCTCAGAGCAAGGCTTCAGTATTTGCTAAATCAGTGCTTGCTCCAACTTTATAGAGCATAACTACTGTGAATAATGAGAACTGACATAAAGAGAGTGAGATCTGGAAAGTATTTTGAAGCCTATTATATCTGTACTACACCAAGTACCTTTTCCTGTAATGTATGTGTTTACATTTTATTCTAAAATCTCTGAGTTCCCTCTAGGGGTTAACTTAATATTCATTTCTCATGTCTTCCCATAAATGAGAGTGCTTTACCTCAACTGGAAGGTTTCCTCTTGTCTTTATCATTCTCCAAATTTGATAGGATTGCTTCTTCTTGGACTAGAAAACACATTTTCTAATTTTTCAGACAGCTGGAGTCATGGAAGACATTTTCAAACACTGAATGGCAAAGGGAAAAAAAATAGAGAATGTTCCTTAAAAGAGGTGATAGTTTAATCTAAGGATGATGAGGTGGTATTTTAAATTAAGTGAGTGAAAAATGAAAGAAGGGAGATTCCTAGCAAAGGAGAGCCATACTGCAGCCAGAAGGACACGTTTGGGAGGAAGGTAGCTGGCGTGACTCCAGGCCAGGTGCACAAGAGGATGTGGCAGCAGCTTGTGTGGGGAGCAGGGAAAGTTCCCCGTATAAAATGGTTTGACATTTGGGCAAGGAATTTATCTCCATAGAAAGCTTACAAAATAGAAATAACATGAAACCTTCTTATTGATATCTTTGCTCTTATTTATTTATTTTAGAATGATCTTTTTGGTTATGTGCAGAATGAATTAAGTAAATGATTAGGAAGCTATAAAATGATGAGAGCCTTTACTTAAGCAATAACAATGTAAAGGAAAAGGAAAATATAAATCATAAGGACATGCAGGCTTTAGAATTTAGAATGTTAGTGACTAACTTGATATTGGAAGTAACTTTAAAGGAGGAATCAAGAATGGCTCCCAGTTTTTGTTTTTTTTGGCCCTTTCTCTCCCCAGCTTTTCTAAGTTCCCATAAATGCTTTCCAAGCAATATCATATTCAAAGTACTGAATAGAAGCTGAGAACATCACAATGACATAGACATGACCTTGCTCTCTCAGGAGAGAGCGAGTGTCATCACACAGATGAGCTCAACTTCTTCATCTGTCAACTGGGAAATTTAGATGGTTGCCATGCTAAGTTGTTGGTCCAATGTTGAGAATTCTACAGAAACTTGCAATATGATGTCTGGCAGTTACTGCCAGACACTAATTTCTTGGTGAGCTTTGGCCTTGAAAATCTGTTAAGCCATGGAACAGTGTGAGATCCTTAAAGGAAGAGTATTACTACATTGTTACCTGTGAAGCTCACCCATTTTCAGAAGTATGTTACCTTTGAGAGAAATTCTGCTTTCCAAAATGAGTTGGTCAGACCAGGAAAGCCAATCATATGGGAGTGAGAGAAGTATCATTTGGTCAAAGGAAGAATTTAAGCTGTGATGTAATCAAAACGGAGATCCCAGCCCACTCATGGAAGAGATCCCAGCCCACTCATGGAATGAAGTGGTAGTCTCTAGAACTGTGATGGCTTTTAATGTCACCCTGAATTTTAGGCAAAGAGTCTGGTTTTTATGCTCAGCCCACTAGTTATTCAAAGTGGACAGCCCCTAGGGAAGGCGTATAAATTTGATAGCAGCAGCATGAGGACAGTCTGGACACAGATACAGTTGTGAGCCATTAACAGTTACTCTTAGCTATAGTATTGTGTGTCTGGACCCTAAAAGGGAGATTTGGTCCAAAAAATGTAGTGACATTTGTAGTTACAAATGTAGTTAGGTGTAAATAAAATCTCCACTAGCACCCCTATTTCAAATCATCCTTCTTTGGAAGTATACTAACCCTGTGTCTATTACACCTTATACAGAGATAGTAATTATCCCTTCTCAAATTTACCTTTATTTCCCCAGGTATTGAGATATGATTTTTCACTTGTCATTTTATCCTCAAGCAAATGTCTCTTCTTTTCCAGCCTCTCATGCCTCTTTTCTAGGAGTATTTTATTTCTCTCCATTTTTTGCCCAAGACCGACTTCTCCCTTTATTCACAGGAATGTGTCTTTTATCCATCTCTTTTTTTCAAAGTTAGCAGTGATTTTACATGAGAGCTAATGTTTCATACAATTTTGAATAGAATATAGAGGTGGCGCCCCTAAAATCTAGGTCATTCTGTAATACTACGGGTTATATCTTGCTCAGTATTTGTCTATTATACCTTTAGTGTTCGGTAGAGTAATGGGTACAAAGGTGATGGTGATAAAGATCAATACCTATTACCTCTTTTAATAATGGAACACTAAAGTTTTAGGTGAGCACGTGAGTACCCTATTTCTGGTTTGTTGTTTTTGTCTCAATTAGGTATGCCAATATGACTAAGTTTGTATCTGTGATTCACAAATGGAATTAATATATACAACTTCCTGGATATCTCCTTTAAGAAGTTTATTTTAAGTTCTGCTTTCTCCTCTGTGGTAGCTGGATAATGGTAATGACTTAGAGCATATTTGGAACTTTCCCTACCAGTCTTGGCTTGCTCACTTCTAAACCTTTCTATTAGAGACAAAACATTTTTCTTGTAAAAAACCAATGTGCTTTCGGATATCTTTCTAGAGCTCTAATTGTTCAGAAATCCTTAAAAAAAAAAAAATAAAAAAGCCCTGGAAGTGGGCTCTTATTATGAAAACTCTGATTACATGTGAAATGCACTAAGTGGCAGATGGAAAATTCACAAATATTGTGAGTTGGGAACTGGAGAATGCCATTACACTGTAGTGAAATGGCTGTTAAAACTGTTGTTGCCATAACCTGGAAGGCAGATCATGTGCTCCTGAGGCGACAGCTCTGAGCAAATAAATGGCAAAGTTCAGAATGAGTCTGTGTGTTGGCTGCTACTTATGCCTTTTTGTTGCTGTTTTATTGAACTCAGGACAAGCATTGTCTATATTGCTACATAACCTTCAAAATTATCATTTTAATATTTTATATTCCATAGAGTAATTGTACTTTACTTAGCAGCATCCTTACTGAGTGATTTCAATTATTTGTAAATAATGATGCAATAAACATCTTTGCATATGTAGCTCTTCCCCATATTTCCGTTTAAGCAACATTCTCAGTAGCGCAATTGCTCTATTGAACCCTTTTACAGTTCTTGAGTCATGTTTCCACAATCCAGTCCTAAAACATACCAAGTTGCACTGTCAACAATAATGAATAAGTATGACAATTTTCACTTTAGTTTAGACCAGATATCAGTACTAGAATTTTTTTTAATTCTACATATAAATGGAATCATACAATCTTTGTCTTTCTCTGTCTGACTTATTTCACTAAGTATAACACCCTCTAGAGTCATCCATGTTGTTGCAAATGGCAAGCTTTAGTTCATTTTATGGCTGAGTAATATATCTATATGTCTGTATATATCCCACGTCTTCCTATCCATTCACCTAATGATGGGGACTTAGTTTGCTAATTTAATTGGTATAACATGATATGTTGGTGTTGAATTAATTTGTATTTCCTTTTTCAGTTTTACTGAGATATAATTAACTTACAGCACTTTGTAAGTGTACAGTATAATGATTTGCCTTACAAACATCATGGAGTCATTAGCACAATGAGTTTGGTGAACACCCATCATCCCATATAAGATTTAAAGAATTGAAAACAATTTTTTTCTTGTGATGAAAATTGAAGATTTCCTCTCTTAACAACTTTCATATATAACACAGAGCAGTGTTAGTTATGTTCATTATGCTATAAATTACATCCCTAGTGCTTATTTATCTTATAACTAGAAGTTTGTACGTTTTGACTGCCTTCATTCAATTCTCCCTTCCCTACTCCCTGCTTTCAACAACCACAAACCTTCTCTCTCTCTTTTAATGAGTTTGTATGTTTAGTCCTTTGTATGTTTTTGAAGTATAACTCACCTACAACATGGTGATTCAATGCTTCTATAAAATTTAAGATGATCATCACTGTTAAGTCTAGTTATGACCTGTCACCATACTAAGATATTGTATTGGTATTGACTGTATCCCCCAAACTATACATTTCATACTCGTGACTCATTTATTTTGCAGCTGGAAGTTTGTACCTGTTAATCTCCCTTGACTATTTTTGTTCTCCTCCATCTCATCCCCTTCTGGCGACCACTTGTTTGTTCTCTGTATCTATAACTGTTTATATTTTGCATGGCTGTCTATTTGCTCTTTAGATTCACATACAAATGAAATCATACAGTCTTTGTCTTTCTCTGTCTGACTTATTTCACTGAGTAAAATGCCCTCTAGATCCATCCATATTGTCGCAAATGGTAAGCTTTAATTCTTTTTTATGGCTAAGTAATATAGCTATATAATCTATATACCTACCTACATACCACCTCTTCTTTATCTGTTCACCTAATGATGGGCACTTAGTCAGCTTCCATATCTTGGCCATTATAAATAATGCTGCAATGAATATTGGGATACATACATCTTTTCTTGCTAATGTTTTCTCTTTTCTTCAGAAGGGAAAATAGAAATATCCAGGAGGGAAATTGCTGTATCATATGGGTCCTGATACAGCAGGGTGAGGGCTTGCTGTGTTCCTGGGGCTAAGTCTCCTCCTGTGGGGGGGCAGGCATGGGACCCAGCGGATTCCAGGGCTAGTGCCAGTGTACTGGTGTGGTGGCTGGGTCCTGAGCCCTCTGGTGGACGGGGCTGGGTCCTGGGTGGCTGTGGGTTCAGTGGACCCTCAGGCTGCTGGTGGGTGGGGTTGCTTGGCTTGAGGCATTCTAGTAGTGGTACCCATAGGCTGGTGTGCAGTTCTGCATCTTGGCCCTAAAAAGCTAGAGGAAGGGTTCCAAAATGTCCCCTGCCAGCACCACTGTCTTCGTGGTAGAATGTGCTCCCCCAGATGGCTGCTGCCAGTGCTTATGGCCCCAGGGTGAGCTCCAGTTGCCTCCTGCTTCTCTGGGAGGCTCTCTAAGATCCATTGCTATGCCTGACTCCAGCTGTTTTCAGATTATTGCCACTGCCTTGGGTCCTGGAATGTGTGAGTTTGTGTGCACCTTTTAAGAGTGAGTACACCCGTGGTGGATAAGTCAATGTATGGCAAAACCAATTTAAAAAAAAAAAAAGAGTGAGTCTCTATTTCCCACAGCCTTCTGACTCTTCTGAAAGTAAGCTCTGCTGGCCTTGAAAACCAAGTGTTCTGGAGGCTGGTCTTTCCGGTGCAGGACTGGGGAGCTGATTCAGGGATTAGACCCCTTGCTTCTTGGAGAAAACCTCTGAAATTATAATTATTCTTCCATTGTGGGTCACACACTCGGGGTATGAATCTTATTTCCCCACTTCTCTTTTTTTTTCGTTTGCTCCTTCTTTATATTTTTAGTTATAGGAGAACTTTTCTGCTAGTCTTCAGTCTTTCTCATCAATATTTGCTCTGTAAATTGCTGTGGTCTTGGTGTGTTCATGGGAGGAAGTGAGCTCAGAGTCTTACTACTCTGCCATCCTGGCCACAGACTTGGTACTTACTCGGGCTGGAGGTAACTACAAAAAGTTAATGGACACCAACCAGAATTGGCCTTGTTTCATGAAGAGAAACATAGGATTCTCATAGTAGCATACAGAGGGAGAATCTCTTTTTAGCTAAAAAGTTAAAGTGATGGGAAGTCCAGAGATTTGGGATCTTTCAAAGTTAAAAAATATAACTATCTGTGCCTCAAACAGCAAAAGGTAACATGATACCTAGAGTTATCCTGTGGCAGATTCATGTTGATGTATGGCAAAACCAATACAATATTGTAAAGTAATTAACCTCCAATTAAAATAAATAAATTTTTAAAAAAATTTAAAAAAAGATCAGGTCAAAGACATCTATTGTTTCTGTTATTTCAGTTTCCTTCCTGAAGCCATTTAAACTTTTTGACTTAAAAGATATAGGCCTAACTTAGAAGCCAGTAAATAAAGGAGGGATATTAAAGAATCTGCCTGCAATGCAGGAGACCTGGGTTCAATGCCTGGATTGGGAAGATCCTCTGGAGAAGGGAATGGCAACTCACTTCAGTATTCTTGCCTGGAATATTACATGGACAGAGGAGCTTGGCGGGCTACACTCCATGAGGTCACAAAGAGTCAGACATGACTGAGCGACTAACTCTCCCACTTCATTATAATAATGGCTTATTGAGATATTTGGGTGTACTACCTTTTACATGTACTAAACCCTTGAAAATTTGTACTGTCAATGAAACCATTAACCTTTCTATAACAGACCTCATGTTTGACCCCTAGAGCAGCACTGGTGCCCACAGACTGTCACTGGCAGAAAGTGGGTTATGGAAGCTGCCTAGTCCCCAAAGAGGGAACACTCTCCACTCATCCCACCTCAGAGTTACTCACATAAGAGAAAGGAAAAAGATATTTTGAAGCAGGGACTGTGGTGAGCAGTAAATAAAGGAGGGAGTCCCCAAAGGCAGAAACAAGGGGGAGCCAGACAGATGAACCAAGTAACCTACCCCACAGCCTGGGGAGGAAATTTTGTGTGATTTCTGTCCACTGAGCTTTGATAACTGCTATGAAACACTGACTCTCTGTTTCCCATTCTTTCCTTTTTCGATATGCTCATTTTAATATGGTTATAGCTGTTCCTATGTTATCAGTATATATTAGAAGAGAGAGAACTAGCTTGTCAGTTAGTCAACAGATTGATTTTGAAGAGCCAAATCCAGATATGATGAAGAGAAATGCCCATTACAAAATCCAGGATTTTGGTCTGGATGTAGTAAATTCAAAGATACTTAGGTAACCAGAATAGTTAACTGAGGGAAATTCTGAAAGCCCCTAATGTATATTTTCTCATGATTTCTTTAGTAACAGATACTCTCACTTTTGCTAGACTCATTATCATTCAACAGAAGACTATGGTTCCTAGTCTCTTTTACTGCTAAATGTGATCCTGTGGCCAAATTTGACCAAGAGCCCATGAGAGACATTGATGTATGAAGCTTTCAGGTTTTCTCCTTAAAGGTGCTTTTGCTGGACTTGGTCTCCTCATAATTGGCTATGAAATGGCAAAACCCCAAACTGCTGTGAAGGTGTTATGTTAAAGATGGCAAAACTTGGCTCCTAGCCTAAGAGCACTGAACCTTGACATGGGTCACTCTAGGTGCTGGTTAAGAACAGGCTGCAACTGGCGAGGAGGGAAACAGGGCAGTTAGGGAGACAGGGAAGAATTTGAACAAGAAGTTAAGATAATGACTTGGACAAAATAGTGGCAGTGGAGGTGATGAGAAATACTCAGATTCTGAATATATTTTGATTTTAGAGTCAACAGGATTTCCTGACGTATTTATATGAAATGAGAGAAGAAATGGGGTAAAGAATGCTTTTTTAAAAAAAGATTTTTAGCATAAACAACTAAAAAGGTAAATTTCTATCATCTGAGATGAGGAAGACCACAGATAGAAATGTTTTGTAGGGAAAGATCACAAACTCATGTTTGGTCATGGAAAATTGGAGATGCCTCTTCGGTAGCTAGAGCTTCCCAAGTGGCACTAGTGGTAATGAACTTGTATGCCAGTGCAAGAGACATAAGACACATGCGTTTGATCCCTGAGTCAGGAAGATCCCCTGGAGGAGGGAATGGCACTCCAGTAGTCTTGCCTGAACAATCCCATGGACAGAGGAGCCTGGCAGGCTACAGTCCATGGGGTTTCAAAGAGTCAGAACTGAAGTGGCTTAGCATGCATGCTTTCAAATCTAAATCAAGAGTTTGAAAAGTTGACAATATCCATCTAAAACTCAGCAAAACAATCTGGAACTTAAAACATACATTTAGGAATTGTCAGAAATTATTTTAAACCCATTTTCTCAACTTTTTAATTATAAAAATTTCAGTATAAAGAAAAATTGTTACATACATTCATAATTCATCCCTAAGTACTTCAATATGAATTTCCTTATTAGAATGGCATTCCACTAAAAAAATCACAATATCAATGTCATGCATAAGAAATTGGATATTTCCTCAAATAATTGGTAATTATTATCAAGGCTATATGCAAATTTTCCTGTTTACTTCAAACATAACACTTATTACATTTTCTTTTTACAAATTAGAATATACTTAAGGTTCAAACACTAGATTATTACATCTTTTAACGAAGAAGAGGTCATATTTTTGCCATGGCATTGACTCTTCTAAATCACCAGACCAGTTTTCTCTAACATCTTACCTGATATTTCATATTTGTCTAATTTGTTTTTTTCATTGTGCTATTTAGCATACAGGATCTTAGTGCCCCAACTAGGGATAAACTCATGACCCCTGCAGTGGAATCAGAGTCTTATCACTGGACTGCCAATGAAATCTCTCATGGTTTTTTTCTTATGTCATTAACTTATTTTTATATCTCCTGCATTTTTGGTAAACTGAAAGTTAGGTCTAATGTCTTAATTCTGCTTTGGCAAGATAATTTCATTAAAAGCTGTGTACTTTACATTGTGTTATAGTTAGAAAGCACATAATTTCAGTTCTTTCCATTACTGGGGACTTTAATAAAGAAGAAAGTGAATTTTCTTGTCATTCAACAGGACCAAATTTTATAATAATTTCAATTAAGACTTAGACACTTTAAATATGCTGCAATCATCTTCGCTGGACTTACTTTGTGAACAAAAGATCTTTGGATTTTAATTTGATTCTACAAATGAAAATAGAACTTGAAAGCTGATTTTTAAGTTATCCTTTAAGAACAATTGTCCTTTAAATGCATTTGGAATAAATGCAGAGGAGACAGACGTGGCACTTAGAATGAATCTTTGTACATTACATGAATAATGATAATTGTGGTGCCAGACTTTCACAGATGAGATAAATTTAATCGACAAATGGGCTGCCAGGGAAGTGACTTTCAAACCCACCTTTCATTTATTCAAGGTTATACCTATAATTTGTTTGCCATCATAATTTCTATGTCACCTTTAATATTATTCATTTCTTCTTTATGATACATACTCAACAACTATATAGTTATACAACATTGTCACCAAAATATAGTGTTTTTGTTTGTTTGTTTTTTCAGGGAGGGAGCATTTATATCTTACCTAATTAAGTAAAAAACAGAATTTACTAAGAAGTAAGAATAAGTTAGGCTGACTATAGTAAGTTTTAAAGTAATTATGCTGCTGCTGCTGCTGCTGCTAAGTCACTTCAGTTGTGTCCGACTCTGTGTGACCCCATAGACTGCAGCCCACCAGGCTCCCCCGTCCCTGGGATTCTCCAGGCAAGAACACACTTAAAAAATATTTCAGTTGGAGGAGGTTTCAAAGCTTGGAATTATAAGGGACTTGTTAAAATTCATATTTATTAATATTTTTACTATTCAGTGAACAGATTTATTTTATTAATTTTGATTAGTGTCCAATTTATTTTCTTGCCATATATGCAACAGAGAGCAGTATTAAAGTGTTTGCCAAGATGAACAAAATCATTCTTCATCCTTTCAGATACATTATTCTAATCCAAGGAAAGTTTGTTTAGCTTGGGAAAGAGGTAAATAATGCCATATCCAGAGATGCAAAACAAAAGATGAGATTGAAAAACCATGGTTCATAACAAAATTTCAAAGAACATTAGACATAAAAATTGTCAGAAAACACAGTTCACTTTGGTGGTTTGAATAAATGTGAAAAATACTCGTGTTCACCCTGCAGTAGCACATATTTGTATATTATACATGAACTCACTTGTTTAACAACATTTGTGAAGTCTGTGTGTGCGTGCTTGCTCAGGGACTGTCGCCCACCAGGCTCCTCTGTCCATGGGATTCTCCAGGTACAAACATCAGAAGAGGTTACCATTCCCTTCTCTGGGGGATATTGCAGATCCAGGAATCAAACCCATGCCTCCTGCATTGCAGGCAGATTCTTCACCATCTGAGCCATCAGGGAAGCCCATTTAATTGTTATAGAGGTCACATTAAAAAAAGTAAAAAGAAACTGGTGAAATCCATTTATCAACATATTTTATTTCACATAATCTGTTCAAAATATTATCATTTCAGCATGTAATCAATGTAAAATTATTAATGAGATACTTGACATCATGTTTTCAGAGTAAAGTTTTAAAAATCCATTGTGTATTTTACACTTTTAGCTCATCTTGATCAGAACTAGTAATATTTTAAATGTTCAGTAGCCACATTCCACTAGTGACTACTGTATAAGATAGAACAGTTCTATTGTTGAATTGTAGAAATTGTGGATTGCATGTGTCTTTATCAATATTATTTGTTTAAAAAGTCTCTGGGATGGTCATGTACCCTCTACTATATTTAAAATGGATAAAGAACAAGGACCTACTATTTTCTACAGGCAAATCTGTTCAATGTTATATGGCAGCCTGGATGAGAGGGGAATTTGGGGGAGAAAGGATACATGTATGTGTATGGCTGAGTCCTTTTTCTGTTCAACTGAAACTCTCACAACATTTTTAATTGGCTGTAGCCCAATACAGAATAAAAAGTTAAAAATAAATGAATAAAAAGGAATGAAGTACAAATAAAAAAATCTTTGCAATTACTTTACCCTTATCCCCTCGTTCACATTGTGTAGGTACCTACATTAGTTTCCAATGGCTGTTGGGACAAATTTTCACAAATTTAGTGCCTTAAAACAATACAAATGGATTGTCTTATAGTTCTTGAGGTCAGCGGTCTCAGGTGAGTCAGCAGGACTGTATTCTTTCTGGAACTTCTAAGGAAGACTCAGCTCTTCGCTTTTTGCAGCTCCTGATTCTGTTTGCATTCTGTTTGTGATAGCATCACTCCAGTCTCTACTTCCTTGGTCACATCTCCCTCTGAGACACTGACCCTCATGCCTCCTTGTTACATACACTTTGTGGTCACATTGGATCCACCTGGATCATCTAGAAAAATATTCCCATCTCAAGATACTTAATCACATCTGCAAAATTTCATTTACTCTGTAAATTAACATTCACAGGCTTGGGAGATTAAGAAATGGACATATTTAGGGGAGGCAATCTACTTACCACAGTACCCAGTTGGTTCAAGGCATCATTAAGTCTAGAAAATTCCCCAGGAACTATCAATAGAATTAGTCTTGGCTCTAAAATTTGGCGTTTGAGTTCAAGTAATGTCACTGATATAAATGTAGTCCTTTGCCATAGATGTGTCTAAAATATTAGTGAGACAGTTTTTCACTTGGCAAATTACAGTAACCCATTAATTTTAAGCATTTAGCACTGGACAAATGTGTCAGTTCTCAAGTTTTGTTCAGTCTGATAATTTGTAGTTGTTTGCATGCATGATCTCACACTCTGGCTACCTCTAGTTTCTTCAGTTCTTGTCTCTCTCTTGCTTCCTCACCTGTCTCCACTGGACCTCATTTGATTCCCCTAAAATGCCCAGTTGCTGCCAGTGACAGAGCCTTTGCATACGAATTCTTTTGCTCAAGAAGGTCCTTACCTGCCTCTTTAACTAATACAAGTTTTATGGCATTAAAAAAAAAGCAGATCCCACTAAACTTCTCTCCTTGTCTTTCCCTTTCTGTGTGTGAGTGTGTACATGTGTTTATGTAATAAGCACGAGGCACAGGCCTCAGCTGACAGTATCTTAAAAGATATTTTCCTTATTCTAAGCCCTGTTAGAGATAGGCAACTTCTCCTAGATTCCTATTCTCCAAAATGGCCAGACAGATATGAATCCAGACATAATTCAGGAACCTCATTTCCAATTCTTCATTTCATGTGGGGCCCAAGGCCTCCTCTGCTCCCCACATGTGGCTGTCAGAGCACAAGTGCTGTTAGACCACAGCCTCCCTCAGGCAGTGCAGCTTCAGCTCATTAGTTCACTGTTTCAGTATTAGATGGCCCTGCATTTCTCATTGTGTGGGATTTTTTTTCCTTTCTTACAAATTCAGTGTGCATATAAAAGAATGCTGCCCATATTTTATTGCAGGGTCATCACTTTGCTGACAAAGTGATGATCAAAGCTATGGTTTTTCCAGTATGTATGGTGTTTTTCTATGTATGGTTTTTTCAGTATCATGAATGAATGTTAGAGTTCGACCATAAAGAAGGTTGAACACCAAAGAATTGATGCTTTCAAACTGCGATGCTGGAGAAGACTTCTTTTTAATATAAATTTATTTATTTTAATTTGAGGCTAATTACTTTACAATATTGTATTGGTTTTGCCATACATCAACATGAATTGGCCACGGGTGTACACGTGTTCCCCATCCTGAACCCCCTCTCACCTCCGTCCTCATACCATCCCTCTGGGTCATCCCAGTGCACCAGCACCAAGCATCTTGTATCCTGCATATGAAGTGATTCGTTTCATATATGATATTATACATGTTTCAGTGCCATTCTCCCAAATCACCCCACCCTCTCCCTCTCCCACAGAGTCCAAAAGACTGTTCTATACATCTGTGTCTCTTTTGGTGTCTCGCATACAGGGTTATTGTTACCATCTTTCTAAATTCCATATATATGCGTTAGTATACTGTATTGGTGTTTTTCTTTCTGGCTTACTTCACTCTGTATAATAGGCTCCAGTTTCATCCACCTCATTAGAACTGATTCAAATGTATTCTATTTAATGGCTGAGTAATACTCCATTGTGTATATGTACCACAGCTTTCTTATCCATTCATCTGCTGATGGACATCTAGGTTGCTTCCATGTCCTGGCTATTATAAACAGTGCTGTGATGAACAATGGGGTACATGTGTCTCTTTCAATTCTGGTTTCCTCACTGTGTATGCCCAGTAGCGGGATTGCTGGGTGATAAGGCAGTTCTGTTTCCAGTTTTTTAAGGAATCTCCACACTGTTCTCCATAGTGGCTATACTAGTTTGCATTCCCACCAACAGTGTAACAGGGTTCCCTTTTCTCCACACCCTCCCCAGCATTTATTCCTTGCAGACTTTTGGATAGCAGCCATTCTGAGTCCCTTGGACAGCAAGGAGATCAATCAAGTCAGTCCTAAAGAAAATCAATCCTGAATATTCGCTGGAAAGACTGATACTGAAGCTTCAAACTTTGCCACATGATGTGAAGAGTCGACTCACTGAAAAAGACCCTGATGGTGAGAAAGATTGAGGGCAGGAGGAGAAGGGGGTGGCAGAGGATGAGTTGGTTAGATAGCCTCACTGACTCAATGGACATGAATCTGAGCACACTCTGTGAGATAGAGAAGCATGGGGAAGCCTGACATGTTGCAGTCCATGGGGTCACCGAATCAGACATGACTTAGTGACTGAGTAGCACTATTTTATTGCACACGTCTGGATTGCTTTGTGGGACATTTCTGGCTTTTCCTTTCACATTCTTAGAACCAGAAGTTCTTCATACTCATATATTTTTATTTATATTATCAAGCTTAATTCTGAAAACTACATTGTAATCCAAATTCTAGAGAGAAGAATGAACCATCTACATTCTGGAGAATAACAGTAGGTATATATAAATGAATAACTGAATTGTATTGCTGTACACCTGAAACTAATACTAGCACAATGTAAGTCAAATACATTCCAATATAAAATAAAATTTAAAGTAAAGACTAAACAAAGAAACTAAGGACCTACTGTGTAACAGTACAGGGAACTCTACTCAGTATTCTGTAATAACATATATGGGAAGAGATTCTAAGAAGAATGTGGTGGTTTATTCACTAAGTTGTGTCTGACCCCATGGACTGTAGCCCACCAGTCTCCTCTGTCCATAGTATTTTCTAGGGAAGAATCCCGGAGTGGGATGCCATTTCCCTCTCCAAGAAGCAGAATAGATACACATATATGTATAACTGAATCAACTATATTCCAATATCAAATAAAAATATGCATAAATAAATACATAGGACAAACATGCACACTCAAAAGGACTATTTTTGTCATTATTTCATTAAAACTCACAGACATTAAGAAATGTCAGTCTTTATGTGAGAATTGGTAAACTCACACTGACATAAAAGCATTGAAACTTTCTAATAAACCAGAACCAATGTAAAACCAAAAAAAAAGGGGGGGGGGGGTCCATGAATAAATGAAAACGAAACAGCAAATAAATAAGAAAAGTAATGAATAACATCCTTGAGAAGGCTTTATATTTTCTTCTTCTAGTATATCTGGGACAGATTCTATGTCACTGACATTACCAGGCGTTTGGTGTTTAAGCTGCAGTCTTTCGATAGGCAGCTGCCACTCTTAGGCTGGTTGCCTTCCAGAGTCAGAAAGTAGGGAAGAGAAAAGAGATGCTATTTTAACTGAAGTAAGATAGAAAGGGAGTTCACACCGAGGAACCCAATGGCATAGGGTGAGACTGGCATGCTTGGCCCAGGGCTTACCAGATGGTGCTTGTATTAAAGAATCCATCTGCCAAAGCAGGAAATGGAAGAGATGTGAGTTTGATCCCTGGGTTGGAAAGATCCCCATGACAACCTATTCTATTCTACTACTTTTGCCTGCAGAATCCCACGGACAGAGGAGCCTGGCAGGACATTTTTCATAGGGTCACAAAGGGTTGGACAGGACTGAAGTGACTTAGTATATATATATGCTTGGGGCCCCTATATTTCCATCTGAAAATATTTTGTGGCATGTTGTATGCATGTTGCACAGTCAGGTTGCCCAAGAATTTTTACTACTGGTTATTTGAAGTAGATACATTTACACACAGTACTGTGCCCATTACATAATTTTGCAGTTGCACACGACTTTTTTTCTGGGCGTTTGCTGAAGTGCCAGGAGAGAGTAATATAATATTCAGAAATCATTTAAAAATGCACAGAAGGTGACGCATCAGTTGAACAAATTCAATCTTAGAAGGACATCAGGAAAAGAAATATATAATTAAGCTGTCTATGTGCCTATTTCTTTACATTGAAAAATTAGGTTAAATCTTCTGGCTTTTATTCCTCTTTTACTTCTGCTTTCCTCCTCCTCCTCTCCCTCTCCTCCTGCCCACATATCTCACGGTATCTTATCCTTTCTCTTTGTCATCCTTTTTCTCATCCCAGGGTTAGGAGACATGACAGCTGGCCTGAAATGGTGAATAGGCAGATGATGACTATCTTTTTCGGTGAGCATGAGAACATGGAGTTTGAAAGGAAGTGGGACATGAAGGACAACCTCAAGTGCTTTTGGACTAAGAACACGGGTAGGCAGAGAATGGCTTGACTGAGAATGGGAGCACGTCTGGAGATGCAGATGAGGGAGATGAGACTATCAGAAGTCCATTTACAACATATTTCATTTGAGACATCAGTTAACCAAGTGAAGATGTAGCATACAGCATTGAAACATGGAGTTCAGGAGTGAGGTCCAGGTTGGATGCAAACTGGAGCATTTTCGCCCTGAGGATACCGGTGAAAGCCCTGGGACTGAATGAGATCATCAAAGAAGGAGGGGTGGGTAAAGGGAGAAGTGTGATCCCTGAGCCTGGGGGTCAGTCTGACCATTTTCAACTCAGAAAAATTCTCCTTTCCTCTCCTTCCCCTTCTCCTTTCCCCTCCCCTGTCTCCTCTGCCTCCTTCCCAGTTCTAAAACCCCCATTACTTTAATCTCTTAGGAGGTAAGGTAGTTACAATGACCAGTGATAAAACTTCAGAAGAGAAGAGGCATAACTGATTGAGATAATAATTTGCTACTTAACCGTTATTGTTGCTCTCTAACTCTTAAAGTATAATTTAGAAGCTAAATAGAATTTGAAATTCTAACATTATACAACTTGAGAACTGTATCTTGTTCATGTTATAAATATTTAAAAAAATATTCCCTTAAATTCTCCAGTAGTTATTCCTCTATGACTCATCTCACCTCAAAATTTGTGCTACATGTACAGCTTGATCAATGTTTTGTGAAGATTAGCATTTACTGTGTGTTATACACGAGTCTAAACTGCTCAGCAGCACAATACCCAATGATTTGTGGATGAGTGCACTTCCGTTCTTGGTTGAGCGCAGCTTTAAAAGAGATCCCTGTGGTCAGGGATCTGCTCTTATCCAGGTTTTATCTCTGACTCAGCAAGGTGAAACTTCTAGTTGACATATATATCTCCATTCTTTTTCAGATTATTTTCCCATACAGGTCATGACAGAGAATGGAGTCGAGTTCCGTCTAATATACAATAGATCCTTGCTGCTGCTGCTAAGTCGCTTCAGTCGTGTCCAACTCTGTGTGACCAAAGAGATGATAGCCCACCAGGGTCTCCCATCCCTGGGATTCTCCAGGCAAGAACACTGGGGTGGGTTGCCATTTCCTTCTCCAACAACAGGTCGTTACTAGTTATATATTTTATATATAGTAGTTCAGTTCAGTTGCTCAGTCATGTCTGACTCTTTGAGACCCCATGAACTGCAGCATGCCAGGCCTCCCTGTCCATCACCAACCCCGAGAGTTTACCCAAACTCATGTCCTTTGAGTCGGTGATGCCATCCAATCATCTCATTCTGTCATCCCCTTCTCCTCCTGCCTTCAATCTTTCCCAGCATCAGGGTCTTTTCACATGAGTCATTTCTTCACATCAGGTGGCCAAAGTATTGGAGTTTCAGCTTCAGCATCAGTCCTTTCAAAGAACACTCAGGACTCATCTCCTTTTGGATGGACTGGTTGGAGCTCCTTGCAGTCCAAGGGACTCTCAAGAGTCCTCTCCAACACCATATTTCAAAACCATCAATTCTCCAGTGCTCAGCTTTCTTTAGAGTCCAACTCTCACATCCATACATGACTACTGTAAAAACCATACCCTTGACTAGATGGTCCTTTGTTGGCAAAGAATATCTCTGCTTATTAATATGTTGTCTAGGTTGGTCATAGCTTTTTTTCCAAGGAGCAAGCTTCTTTTAATTTCATGGCTGCAGTCATCATCTGCGGTGATTTTGGAACCCCCCAAAATAAAGTCAGCCACTATTTTGCAATCTATTTGCCATGAAGTGATGGGGCCAGATGCCATGATCTTAGTTTTCTGAATGTTGAGCTTTAAGCCAACTTTTCCACTCTCCTCTTTCACTTTCATCAAGAGGCTCTTTAGTTCTTCTTCACTTTCTGCTATAATGGTGGTGTCATCTGCATATCTGAGGTTATTGATATTTCTCCCAACAGTCTTAATTCCAGCTTGTGCTTCATCCAGCCCAGCGTTTCTCATGATGTACTCTGCATATAAGTTAAATAAGCAGGGTGACAATATACAGCCTTGATGTAGTCCTTTTCCTATTTAGAACCAATCTATTGTTTCATGTTCAGTTCTAACTGTTGCTTCTTGACCTACATACAGATTTCTCAGGAGGCAGGTCAGATGGTCTGGTATTCCCATCTCTGTTAATCCCAAACTCTCAATTTACCCCTCTCCCCACATTTCCCCTTTGGTAAACATAAGTTTGTTTTCTAAATCTGTGAGTTTGTTTCTGTTTTGTAAATATGTTTATTTGTATCATTGTTTTAGATCCCATGTGTAAGTGATATCATATGGTATTTCTCTTCTTCTATCTGACTTATTTTACTTAGTATGATAATGTCTAGGTCCATCCATGTTGCTGCAAATGGCATTATTTCATTCTTTTTTATGGCTAAGTAATATTCAATCTTGAAGCGATCTCTAGTCTTCCCCATTCTATTGTTTTCCTCTATTTCTTTGCATTGAACCCTGAGGAAGGCTTTCTTATCTCTCCTTGCTATTCTTTGGAACTCTGCATTCAAATGCATTTATCTTTCCTTTTCTCCTTTGCTTTTCGCTTCTCTTCTTTTCACAGCTATTTGTAAGGTCTCCTCAGACAGCCATTTTGCTTTTTTGCATTTCTTTTTCTTGGGGATTGTCTTGATTCCTGTTTACTGTACAGTGTCATGAACCTCTGTCCATAGTTCATCAGGCACTCTGTCTATCAGATCTAGTCCCATAAATCTATTACCTAAGAGAAGCAGAAAATATTAAGAAGAGGTGGCAAGAATACACAGAACTGTACAAAAAAATCTCCACAACCCAGATAATCACGTAGTGTGATCACTCACCTAGAGCCAGAGATCCTAGAATGTGAAGTCAAGTGGGCCTTAGAAAGCATCACTATGAACAAAGCTAGTGGAGGTGATGGAATTCCAGTGGAGCTATTTCAAATCCTGAAAGATGATGCTGTGAAAGTGCTGCACTCAATATGCCAGCAAATTTGGAAAACTCAGCAGTGGCCACAGGATTGGAAAAGGTCAGTTTTCATTCCAATCCCAAAGAAAGGCAATGCCAAAGAATGCTCAAACTACCAAACAATTGAACTCATATCACACACTAGCAAAGTGGTGCTCAAAATTCTCCAAGCCAGGCTTCAGCAATATGTGAACCATGAACTTCCAGATGTTCAAGCTGGTTTTAGAAACGGCAGAGGAACCAGGCATCAAATTGCCAACATCTGATGGATCAACAAAAAGGCAACAGAGTTCCAGAAAAACATCTATTTCTGCTTTATTGACTATGCCAAAGCCTTGGACTGTGTGGATCACAAGAAACTGTGGACAATTCTTCAACAGATGGGAATACCAGACAACCTGACCTGCCTCTTGAGAAACCTGTATGCGGGTCAGGAAGCAACAGTTAGAACTGGACATGGAACAACAGACTGGTTTCAAATAGGAAAAGGAGTACGTTAAGGCTGTATATTGTCACCCTGCTTATTTAACTTATATGCAGAGTACATCATGAGAAACACTGGGCTGGAAAAAGCACAAGCTGGAATGAAGATTGCTGGGAGAAATATCAATAACCTCAGATATGCAGATGACACCACCCTTATGGCAGAAAGTGAAGAGGAGCTAAAAAGCCTCTTGATGAAAGTGAAAGAGGAGACTGAAAAAAGTTGGCTTAAAGCTCAACATTCAGAAAACGAAGATCATGGCATCCAGTCCCATCACTTCATGGGAAATAGATGGGGAAACAGTGGAAACAGTGTCAGACTTTACTTTTGGGGGCTCCAAAATCACTGCAGATGGTGATTGTAGCCATGAAATTAAAAGACACTTACTCCTTGGAAGGAAAATTATGACCAACCTAGACAGCATATTGAAAAGCAGAGACTTTACTTTGTCAACAAAGGTCCATCTAGTCAGTTCAGTTCAGTTCAGTCGCTCAGTCTTGTCTGACTCTTTGCGACCCCATGAATTGCAGCACGCCAGGCCTCCCTGTCCATCACCATCTCCCGGAGTTCACTCAGACTCACATCCATCAAGTTGGTGATGCCATCCAGCCATCTCATATTCTGTCATGCCCTTTTCCTCCTGCTCCCAATCCCTCCCAGCATCAGAGTCTTTTCCAATGAGTCAACTCTTCGCATGAGGTGGCCAAAGTACTGGAGTTTCAGCTTTAAGCATCATTCCTTCCAAATAACACCCAGGGCTGATCTCCTTTAGAATGGACTGGTTGGATCTCCATGCAGTCCAAGGGACTCTGTAGAGTCTTCTCCAACACCACAGTTCAAAAGCATCAATTCTTCGGCATTCAGCTTTCTTCACAGTCCAACTCTCGCATCCATACATGACTACTGGAAAAACCATAGCCTTGACTAAACGGACCTTTGTTGGCAAAGTAATGTCTCTGCTTTTCAATATGCTATCTAGGTTGGTCATAACTTTCCTTCCAAGGAGTAACTGTCTTTTAATTCCATGGCTGCAGTCACCACATGCAGTGATTTTGGAGCCCAAAAATATAAAGTCTGACACTGTTTCCACTGTTTCCCCATCTATTTCCCATGAAGTGATGGGACTGGATGCCATGATCTTCGTTTTCTGAATGTTGAGCTTTAAGCCAACTTTTTCACTCTGCTCTTTCACTTTCATCAAGAGGCTTTTTAGTTCCTCTTCACTTTCTATCATAAGGGTGGTGTCACCTGCAAATCTGAGGTTACTGATATTTCTCCCAATCTTGATTCCAGCTTTTGCTTCTTCAAGCCCAGTGTTTCTCATGTTGTAGTGTGCACAGAAGTTAAATAAGCAGGGTGACAATATACAGCCTTAACGTACTCCTTTTCCTATTTGGAACAAGTTTGTTGTTCCATGTCCAGTTCTAACTGTTGCTTCCTGACCTGCATATAGGTTTCTCAAGAGGCAGGTCAGGTTGTCTGGTATTCCCATCTCTTTCAGAATTGTCTACAGTTTCTTGTGATCCACACAGTCAAAGGCTTTGGCATAATCAATAAAGCAGAAATAGATGTTTTTCTGGAACTCTGTTGCCTTTTTGTTGATCCATCGGATGTTGGCAATTTGATGCCTGGTTCCTCTGCTGTTTCTAAAACCAGCTTGAACATCTGGAAGTTCACAGTTCACGTATTGCTGAAGCCTGGCTTGGAGAATTTTGAGCATCACTTTGCTAGTGTGTGAGATGAGTTCAATTGTGAGGCAGTTTGAGCATTCTTTGGCATTGCCTTTCTTTGGGATTGGAATGAAAACTGACCTTTTCCAATCCTGTGGCCACCGCTGAGTTTTCCAAATTTGCTGGCATATTAAGTGCAGCACTTTCACGGCATCATCTTTCAGGTTTTGAAATAGCTCCACTGGAATTCCATCACCTCCACTAGCTTTGTTCATAGTGATGATTTCTAAGGCCCACTTGACTTCACATTCTAGGATCTCTGGCTCTAGGTGAGTGATCACACTACGTGATTATCCTGGTCATGAAGATCTTTTGGTTTTTCCATCAGTTGTGTATGGATGTGAGAGTTGGACTCTAAAGAAAGCTGAGCACCGTGATGCTTTTGAACTGTGGTATTGGAGAAGACTCTTGAGAGTCCCTTGGACTGCAAGGAGATCCAATCAGTCCATCTAAAGGAGATCAGTCCTGGGTGTTCTTTGGAAGGACTGATGTTGAAGCTGAAACTCCAATACTTTGGCCACCTGATGCGAAGAGATGACTTATTTAAATAGACCCTGATGCTGGGAAAGATTGAGGACAGGAGGAGAAGGGGACAACAAAGAATTAGATGGTTGGATGGCATCACTGACCCAATGGACATGGGTTGGGTGAACTCTGGGAGTTGGTGGAGGCCTGGAGCGCTGCAGTTCGTGGAGTCACAAAGAGTCTGACTTGACTGAGTGACTGAACTGAACTGAATATTCCATCACATATGTATAACTGCATCCCTCTACTGTAAGCCTGAGGCTAGCACAGCATTGTAAAGCAACTATGCTGCGATATCAAGTGAAAATTATATTTAAAATAAAAATAAAAATATTGTCCTCACCCTCTATGGCCTCCTTCCCTGAAAAGGGCCTTTCTCCCTGGATCCCTGGCAACCTATTTTTTCCACAATAGTCTGTGTATTTAGTGAGCTCCTCTGTCACCAGGTGAACAAACTGGCTTTAGAATGACAGGTCCGTCATAGAAGACAAAATGGTCAAGATGAGTAGATCTAGAAAAAGACAGGTTTTAAAGAGAAATTTGACTTTAAAGTCTGCTTCTAGATGGAGATGACAGCTTGCCCCAGTCATCTGATAAACCAAAGAAGCAAAATAAGCAAGCAATAAGCATATATGTATATTTTTGTGAGGTAAAAGTGAGGATCAGGCATGATACTTCTCTTTCTGGCATGAAATATCTGTAAAAAAACAACTCAAATTACACTATTGTTTTCACATGAGTCTTGCTTTCCCTCTACTCTGAACCGGCAGCAAAGCTACCTGAGTTCACATTTTGTTGTTGTTGCTAACTTGCTAAATCCTGTTAAACTCTCTGTGATCTCATGCATTGCAGCATGCTAGGGCCTGTGTCCTCCACAGTTTCCCAGAGTTTGCTCAAATTCATGTCCACTGAGTCAGGGATGCTATTTAATTATCCTATCCTCTGCCACCCCCTACTCCTTTTGACTTCAGTCTTACCAAGCATCAGGATCTTTTTCATATGCGGCCAAAGGATTTAGCTCTGCAATTAAACAGCTGCATGACCTTAGTTCAGTTCAGTTCACTTCAGTTCAGTCTCTTGGTTGTCCGATTATTTTGTGACCCCATGGACTGCAGCACACCAGGCCTCCCTGTCCATCACAAGCTTCCAGAGTTTACTCAAACTCATGTTCATCGAGGCAGTGATGCCATCTAATCATCTCATCCTCTGTTGTCCCCTTCTCCTCCCGCCTCCAATCTTTCCCAGGATCAGGGTCTTTTCACATGAGTCAGTTCTTCACATCAAGTGGCCAAAGTATTGGAGTTTCAGCTTTAGCATCAGTCCTTTCAAAGAACACGTTGGATGGACTGGTTGGATCTCTTTGCAGTCCAAGGGACTCTCAAGAGTCTTCTCCAATACCATAGTTCAAAACCATAAATTCTTTGGGGCTCAGCTTTCTTTATAGTCCAACTCTCAAATCCATACATGACTACTGGAAAAACCATAGTTTGACTAGATGGACGTTTGTTGGAAAAGTAATGTCTCTGCTTTTTTAATATGTGTCTAGGTTGGCTATAGCTTTTCTTCCAAGGAGCAAGCAGTTTTTAATTTCAAGGCTGCAGTCAGCATCTGCAGTGACTTTGGAGGCCCCTTGAAACTCTGCATTCAAATGGGTATATCTTTCATTTTCTCCTTTGCCTTTCACTTCTCTTCTTTTCTTAGCTATTTGTAAGGCCTTCTCAGAAAACCATTTTGCCTTTTTGCACTTATTTTTCTTGGGGCTGTTCTTGATACCTGACTCCTGTGCAATGTCACGAACCTCTGTCCATAGTTCTTTAAACACTCTATCAGATCTAGTCCCTTGAATCTATTTGTCACTTCCACTGTATAATTGTAAAAGTTTTGATTTAGTTCATACCTGAATGGTCTGGTGGCTTTCCCCACTTTCTTCAATTAAAGTCTAAATTTGACAATTAGGAGTTCATGATCTGAGCCACAGTCAGCTCCTGGTCTTCTTTTTGCTGACTGTATAGCGCATCTCCATCTTTGGCTGCAAAGAATATAATCAATCTGATTTTGGTATTGACCATCTAGTTATGTCCATGTGTAGAGTCTTCTCTTGTGTTGTTGGAAGAGGGTGTTTGCTATGACCAGTGCGTTCTCTTGGCAAAACTCTGTTAGCCTTCACCCTGCTTCATTCTGTACTCCAATGCCAAATATGCTTGTTACTCCAGATATTTTTCAGTCCTACTTTTGCATTCCAGTGCTGTATAATGAAAAGGACATCTTTTTTTTATGTTAGTTCTAGGTCTTGTAGGTCTTCATACAACCGTTCACTTCAGCTTCTTTAGTATACTAGTCAGGGCATAGACTTGGATTATTGTGATATTGAATGGTTTGCCTTGGACATGAACAGAGATCAATTTGTCATTTTTAAGATTGCATCCAAGTACTGCATTTTGGACTCTTTTGTTGACCATGATGGGTACTCCATTTCTTCTAAGGGATTCTTGCCCACAGTAGTAGATATAATGGTCATCTGAGTTAAATTCACCCATTCCAGTCCATTTTAGTTCACTGATTCCTAAAATGTCAATATTCACTCTTGTCATCTCCTGTTTTACCACTTCCAATTTGCCATGATTCAAGGACCTTTCATTCCACTTTCCTATGCAATATTGCTCTTTACAGCATCAGACTTCCATCACCAGTCACATCCACAACTGGGTGTTGTTTTTGCTTTGGTTCCATCTCTTCATTCTTTCTGGAGTTAGTTCTCTACTGACCTCCAGGTGCATACTTGGCACCTATTGACCTGGGGAGTTCATCTTTCAGTGTCCTATCTGTTGCTTTTCCTTGTCATTTCATCCTTTGAGTCTTTTGTTTCTTAACCAATGAAAAAGAAGCGTTGGATAAGATGGTTTCAAAAACTCCTATAGCTATAAAGTCGTCTTGGGCTGTGGCATTATACCTTGTTCATTTGTCTAGGGTCCTTAGCCAAACCCAATCTTACTTTTAAAATAGCTTTTCAAACCATTTATAAAGAGGCAGTTTATATTATGGTCTAGACCAGTAATTTTAAAACAGTAATGTCCATCTGAATCATCTGGGGATTTTATTAAAATGAAGATTCTGATTCTATAAGACAGGGATGGGGCCTGAGGTTCTGTGTTTCTAACAAGCTCTCAAGAGATGCTGATTCTGCACATTTAAGCACCACACGTGCTAAATTTGCTAAATTGATCAGCAAAGATCTCAATAATCATGAGGGTTCCCATTTGATAGACACATTCACATGTGTAGTCTCTCTCAAACACACAGTTATGATGACCCAATGTTTTGTTTTAAAGATTAAGTTTAAATTTTTTTTCCTTTAAGCTAAAACATCAAACCAAATCAATTTACAAACCAAATGAAACCAAATAAATTAGAATAATTTCAGTTAATCATCAGAATATTTTATTTGCATTCAAAAGTACATTTAGTTGTAATTACTTTTTATATAATTTAGTGATTTGACTATAATTTGACTAGTCTCCTGTCAATCCAATAAAAATATGATGTGCTGTCTCAACTTGCAAAAGAACACCAGGTGCCACATTCACTCTTTAGAAAGTCATCCTAACAATGCTATTGGGAATAGTTACTGTATGAAAAAACCCAGTACAGATGTTATGGGGTTTATTTTTAATTTCTGTTAAACTTTCTCCTTCCTCTCAATCTAATTTATGTCAGGTACTAAACCTATGAAATTCATATTTGGACAGCTTGTCTCTACCTTGAAGCTAAAGAACTGGAAGATATTTTATTAACTATGGCACACCACTCTCCGCTCAAGAAAAACCATACACACACACCACATACCACACAACTGACCTCCCTCAAAAATAATCAGCCAAAATGCAAAGGCAATATTATCGCTAAACTCAATTAACAATTTTCTGAGAGAAGGTTTTACATTTTTAACCTGATAACTATGCTCTATTCTTGAAGATGAAATTTTTTTCTGAACACCTGCAACTAACATGACCAAATGTTTCTTATAATTACACAAGTCATTCCATCTAAATAAGTACTTCCTAGACTCAAACTCCAGTTAAGAGGGGTCTACTAAGTCTTTGAATTCACAAGTTAGATTCTCCTCCTAATGAAAAATTAAGGACTTATGTCAGTTCAGGTTCTAGAATTATTTTATTGTTATTATTTCTATTATTATTGTGTCCCTGGTGGCTCAGATGGTAAAGAATCTGCCTGCAATGTGGGAGAACTGGGTTCGATCCCTGGATTGGGAAGATCCCTTGGTGAAGGAAATGACAACCCATTCCAATATTCTTGCCTAGAGAATCCCATGGGCAGAGGAGCCTGGCACACTACAGTGCTTGGGATTGCAAAGGGTCAGATCAACCGAGTGACTAACACACAACTTGCTGTTATTATTCTTGTTGTTCTTATGGTGGGAGAGATCCCAGAGATTCTGACAGAGCTAGTGAGGAGAGCTGAATGCTTTTACTAGATGGAGAGTGTGAAGCAAAAGAATCAGCTAGGGAACTTTATCTAAAAAGCAGTCTTGTTATTTCCTTCCATCTGAAGCCTTTCACCTCTGGAATTCAGATTCATTAGGTCTGAGCTGGATCTCCAGAACTGAAATCTTAACAAGCATCCTATGTGAGTCTGATGCAAATATGCATGAGATCATACTGTGATAGTGATTTCATTACTCAAAGTATCTTTGCTCTGGAATCATTTAATTTAAAAGCTGCCATCTGAAGATGTGTCTGTTTAGAGTAGCAGAGACTCTTAGTGATGTAGACAGTCACTGTTCACATCAAACTCTGTACTGAAGAGAGAGCCTCTTCTGAGCATGAAAGGTATTTGGAACCATACGTCTTGATCATTCAAACTTGTTAAAAGATTCCTTCGCACTTTCTAGAGCTGGTGTAGCTTTCATTTTAACATTTGCCATTGCTTAAATTTCTCAGGAGGCTTTGCTATTATTTTTTAATTGAATAAGGGCTTCCCTTGTGACTCAGCTGGTAAAGAATCTACCTGCAATGTAGGAAACCCCGGTTCGACTCTTGGGTCAGGAAGATCTGCTGGTGAAGGAATAGGTTACCTACTCCAGTTCCTCCTAATGAAAATTTGGGAACTTATGTCAGTTCAAGTTCTAGAATTATTTTATTGTTATTATTGCTATTATTATTGGGCTTCCTTGTTAGCTCAGATGGTAAACAATCTGCCTGCAATGTGAGAGACCTAGGTTCTATCCCTTAGTTGGGAAGATCTCCTGAAGAAGGGAAAGGCTACCAATTCCAGTATTCTGGCCTGGAGAATTCCATGGACTATCCATGGGGTTGCAAAGAGTCGGATGTGGCATTCATTTGCAAGGGCAATAAACCAAATCCATTTCAACAGGAGTACATATATTTTGTTTACTTAAAATTCCTGAATGAGAGAAATGGCTTCCGACACACTATATATACAATTAGGCTCTATAACACTTAAAGATCAACATGCTCTATTAATACAATTTCAAATCTCTTTGATGAAATATAAGTGTAGAAAGAAAAATAGGCAATAGTCTAACCAATTTCCTAGAACCAATGATAAAAATGTGTGTAGACATATTTTCATATAGCTTTTTATAGGGCAATTTAAAAATAACTATGAGTAAAATGTTATTAAAAATTGTTCTCCTCTAGAGGTTTCAATGTGAGTGAAAGGTTGGAATAGAGGAAGTGCTAGAAAAGCATACACTGACTTTGAGAGCTTAACGGGGCCTTTGAGAGCAGGAATGAGGAGACCTCGATTCTACAACTAGGTTTGCCTATGACTCATTAACAGAAGACAAGTTATATCTCCTTTCTAGATCTATTTTCTTCTCCAATTTGACTTCTTATGAGTGAGATTATTCAATTAAGTGGTTTCCAGCTTGGAAACCACTTTCTGGAACCAGAGATAGCTTAAGTATTTGAAAAATACTTATCAAAAAACAAAACAAAATAACATATCACAGACCTACATACACACATACAGAGAAATATGTACTCAGAGTAAAATTAAGAAGAATATTGAATGTCAATTTTTTTTTTTCATCTTGATTAGAGTGAAGTTACTTAGTTGCACAATACTATCCTATGCAGGTCAGAAAATTTGCTGATGACTTCATGAGAATTTATAGATCAGGAAAGTAGGCCAGTTACTTTTACTCGTGTCACAGATCAGAGAAGTCAAATTGAAAAACAACAGCAAAACAGTTCATTCTAGTGAAAACCAGGCAACCACCTATTTAGCTAGAAATCTTGTTTTTTATTTATGTTTATTTCCATAAAAATAAGCATAGTCTTAAGACTCCACACAAAAACTATTAGAACTGATAAATTAATTCAGTAAGGCAGCAGAATACAAGATTAACAAACAGAAACCTGTTGCATTTCTCCTCACTAACAAATATCAATAAGAGAAGCAGACAAACAAAAAATCCCTTCAAAAATCAGGTAAGAAACATATAGGAATAAACCTGACCAAAGAGGTGAAAGACATATATTGAGAACTATAAAACACTGATAAACTGGCGATTCATCTCTTATATGATATTATACATGTTTCAATGCCATTCTCCCAAAGCATCCCACCCTCTCCCTCTCCCACAGAGTCCAAAAGACTGTTCTATACATCTGTGTCTCTTTTGCTGTCTTGCATACAGGGTTATTGTTACCATCTTTCTAAATTCCATATATATGCATTAGTATGCTGTATTGGTGTTTTGCTTTCTGGCTTACTTCACTCTGTATAGTCAGTCCCAGTTTTGTAAAGTAAAGTAAAAAAAAAAAAAATACTGAAGGGAGAAGAACAACAACAACAAAAAACATTGATAAAATAAGCTGAGGATAACTCACAGAAATGAAAAGATATACTATGCTCTTGGATTGAAAAAATTAATATTGCTAAAATGGTCATACTAGCCAAACCAATCTACAGATTTAATGCGACCCTTATCAAATTACCCATGACATTTCCACAGAATTGGGACAGATCCTAAAATTTACATGGAACCAAAAGATCAAGAATTACAAAATCAATCCTGAGAAAGATTAATAAAGTTGGAGGCATAACCCTCCCAGATGTGTGTGAGCTTTTTGCATGCTCAGTCATGTCCAACTCTTTTTGACCCCAGCAGCCTCTCTCCTGTCCATGGGATTCTCCAGGCAAGAATACTGGAGTGGGTTGCTATTTCCTTCTCCATGGATATCTTCCCGACCCATGGATCGAACTAGTGACTTCTGCATCTCCTGTATTGGCAGGCAGATTCTTTTACCACTGAGCCACCTGGGAACTTCACAACCCTCCAGACTTCAGATGATATTGCAAAGATACAGTAATCAAAACAATGTAGTATTGACCCAAAAACAGACATGGATCAATGGAACAGAAGGAAAAGCCCAGAAAGAAATCCACAAACTATGGTCAATCAATCTTTGATAAAGGAGGCAAGAATATACAATGGAGAAAAGGCAGTCTCTTCAGCAAGTGGTAGTCAGATACTCGATGGACAGCTGCATGTAAATTAATGAAGCTAGAACACTTTCTGACACCATACACAAAAATGAATTCAAAATTACTTTAAGCATTTAAATATAAGACATGACACTATAAAAGTCCTGGAAGAGAATATAGTCAAAACATTCTCTGACAAAATCATAGCAAGGTTTTCTTAGGTCAGTCTCTCAAGGCAGTGAAAATAAAACCCAAATAAACAATTGGGACATAATCAAACTTTAAGCTTTTGCACAGCAAAGGAAACTATAAACAAAATTAAAAGACAGCCTATGGACTGGAAGAAAATATTTGCAAATGATGCAACTGACAAGGACTTAATTTCTAAAACATACCAACAACTCATACAGCTCATTAACAGCAACAACAAAATAAATAAATGAGCAGAAGACCAGCAGACATTCTTCCAAAGAAGACACAGACATGGTCAACGGGCACATGAAAAGATGTTCAACATAGCTAATTATTAGAGAAACGCAAATCAAAACTACAGTGAGCTATCACTTCACACCAATTGGAATGGCCATCGTCAGAAATTCCATATAAAATTCTGGAGAGGGTATGGAGAAAAGGGAATGTAAATTGGTGCAGCCACTATGGAAAACAGTATGTAGGTTTCTTTAAAAAAAAATAATAAAGTTATCTTATGATCCGGCAATCCCACTCCTGGGCTTGTATCAGGAGAAAACCATAATCAAGAAAGATGCATGCACCCCAGTGTTCATTGCAGCACTATTTACAATAGCCAAGACATGGAAGCAACTGAAATGCCCATCAACAGGTGACTGGATAAAGATAATGTGATAGATAGACACAATAGAATGCTACTCAGCCTAAAAAAAGAATTAAAAAGTGCCATTTGAAGCAACATAGATAGATGTACCTAGAGATTACCGTACTAAGAGAAGTAAGTCAGAGAGAGACAAATATCATATGATATCACTTATATGTGGAATCTAAAATATGATACAAATGAACTTATTCACAAAATAGTGATACACTCACAGACTTAGAAAACAAACTAATGGTTACCAAAGGTAAATGGTGGGGCAGGAGAGTGATGAATTGGGAGTTTGATATTAGCAGATACAAACTACTATGTAAAAATCAGATATGCAAGATCCAACTGTATAGCACAGATAACTATAGTCAATATCTTATAATAAAATCATGATGGAAAAGAATATGAAAAAGAATATATATGTATGTATATGTATATATTGGGTTTCCTAGGTGGGACAGTGGTAAAGAATTTGCTTGCCAATGCAGAAGATGCGGGTTCGATCCCTGGATCGGGAAGATCTTTTGGAGAAGGAAGTGGTAACCCGCTGTGTTATTTTGCCTAGGAAATCTCGTGAACAGAGGAACCCGGGGGGCTACAGTCATGGGGGTCACAAAGAGTTGGACACAACTGAGCACACACATATATGTTTATAACTGAATAACTTTCCTGTACACCAGAAACTAACTTTGCAAATTAACCATACTTCAGTAAAAAATTTTAAAAAGAACTAAACTAAACTAAAAAAAGACTGTGCCTGACACACATTGCCAATAAATAAACTTTTGTTTAATACATTTAAACAAACACAGAGAGATTTTGTGCACTCTAAATATTGAAATACATAGCTTCAGGTTTAAAAGACTTCCAGATTATGGGAAAAATCTTCATCAAGAGTCATGGGTTAACCGTACATTTAACAATTGCAGTTAAGCAATTTTTTTCCCGTTCTTGATTAGTAGCAATATTAAACCATGCTTTAGTCTAGTTTGCAAAAGAAAAGTCTTAAGACTTTGATACTAAGTAAAATCAAATTTGTGAGAAAGTGCTTGTTCACATCTGCTGCTGCTACTTCAGTCGTGTCCAACTCTGTGAGATCCCATAGATGGGAGCCCACCAGGCTCCACCATCCCTGGGATTCTCCAGGGAAGAACACTGGATTGGGTTGCCATTTCCTTCTCCAGTGCATGAAAGTGAAAAGTGAAAGTGAAGTTCCTCAGTTGTGTCTGACTCTTCATGACCCCATGGATTGCAGGCTATCAGGCTCCTCCATCCATGGGATTTTCCAGGCAAGAGTACTGGAGTAGGTTGCCATATTCACATCTAGAGAGTGTTAAATGCTCCAGGATGAGAAGCTAGGCCTTGCAGCCAAGTGATAATCAAGTTATCTGTGCTAATCCAAAGCTAGGAATCTAGAGAGACACAAGATCTAGGGGTTGGCAGATTGCTGCTCCTGTTCCTGCTGAGACAGGAGGAACTTTAAGCTGCTCTTGAGGTAGAATCTGTAGAACAGAGAAGTCACAGAGTCAGGGAAAGTGAAGCTGGAGAGGGGAAAGATGTAAACTAATGATACAAATAGAACAACAAAACTAGCTCTTACTAAGCCAGATCTGCCTGGGGGTAACAGATGACAATCTAATTTATACCTAGAGTTTGTGTAACACATGGGCCCTAACCTTTGGCCTTGGGTTTCTGAGTGGAAAATGATGAGACAGTGTACATCTGTTGAGAGTACATCGTGGACTAGGCCCTGAGCGATTTTACTTCTCACAAGAACTCTGTATCAGCCATCTTATTATTCTTATTTAATAGATGAGAAAATTACAGTTTAAAACATATGAGAAACTTAAGATCCCAAGTTTATATTATTCAAAGCCCCTAAGCTTAGCTATTAGGCTTCATGTGCTGGTTAAGGAAATATAAAATAAAGGAAAATTGTTTCCTCCTTCTCAGGCCAGTGGAAGGGTTCAATTTATTTAACCCATCTTTGCTACTAACAAGGAGGTAAGTTACAGATCATAAGTATATGACAGTATATCCCAGACTTCCTTTCATAGCCCAGATTTTAAGTGTTGTTCCTCGTGGTTGTAATGATATTTGACATTGTCCTGATATTTGACACTGTCCTGTTGATATTGGACTACATATTTTACTGCCTAGATTTTCTCTTGCTGTTAGAAATGGCACAAAATTGAGAAACCTCCTCATTTACCTTCAGGAAGATTGCATTTTATGAAGATGCTGAAAACTGTATGGGAATGACTAGTTCATCCTAAGTTTCAGTGTTCTATATAATTGTCAATCCAAAGTGGGTCAATACAGTCACCAGACACTGGGCCACAAAGCTTCTGCACATTTGAGGGCAAATGACTTACCAGCCACTAATGATACTAATGCATGTAAGATCTGATTCTTAATTTGAAAGAGACTAGAGTTGAATGGTTCTATGAAGACCTACAAGACCTTTTAGAACTAACATCCCCCAAAAATGTCCTTTTCATTATAGGAGACTAGAATGCAAAAGTAGGAAGGCAAGAAACACCTGGGGTAGCAGGCAAATTTGGCCTTGGAATATGGAATGAAGCAGGGCAAAGGCTAATAGAGTTTTGGCAAGAGAATGCATTGGTCATAGCAAATACCCTCTTCCAACAACACAAGAGAAGACTCTACACATGGACATCACCAGATGGTCAACACCAAAATCAGATTGATTATATTCTCTGCAGCAAAAGATGGAAAAGCTCTATACAGCCAAAAAAAAACAAGACCAGGTGCTGACTGTGGCTCAGATCATGAACACCTTATTGCCAATTTGACTTAAATTGAAGAAAGTAGGGAAAACCACTAGACCATTCAGGTATGATGTAAATCAAATCCCTTATGATTATACAGTGAAAGTGAGAAATAGATTTAAAAGGACTAGATCTGATAGAGTGCCTGATGAACTATGGACGAAGTTCGTGACATTGTACAGGAGACAGAGATCAAGACCATCCCCATGGAAAAGAAATGCAAAAAAGCAAAATGGCTGTCTGGGGAGGCCTTGCAAGTAGCTGTGAAAAGAAGAGAAGTGAGAAGCAAAGGAGAAAAGGAAAGATATAGCCATTTGAATGCAGAGTTCCAAAGAATAGCAAGGAAAGATAAGAAAGCCTTCCTCAGCGATCAATGCAAAGAAATATAGGAAAACAACAGAATGGGAAAGACTAGAGATCTCTTCAAGAAAATCAGAGATACCAAGGAAACATTTCATGCAAAGATGGGCTTGATAAAGGAAAGAAATGGTATGTACCTAACAGAAGCAGAAGATAATAAGAAGAGGTGGCAAGAATATGCAGAAGATCTTCATGACCAAGAAAGATCTTCATGACCAAGATAATCACGATGGTGTGATCACTCACCTAGAGCCAGACATCCTGGAATAGGAAGTCAAGTGGGCCTTAGAAAGCATCACTATGAACAAAGCTAGTGGAAGTGATGGAATTCCAGTGGAGCTATTTCAAATCCTGAAAGATGATGCTGTGAAAATGCTGCACTCAATATGCCAACAAATTTGGAAAACTCAGCAGTGGCCACAGGACAGGAAAAGGTCAGTTTTCATTCCAATCCCAAAGAAAGGCAATGCCAAAGAATGCTCAAACTACCAAACAATTGAACTCATATCACACACTAGCAAAGTGATGCTCAAAATTCTCCAAGCCAGGCTTCAGCAATATGTGAACCATGAACTTCCAGATGTTCAAGCTGGTTTTAGAAACAGCAGAGGAACCAGGCATCAAATTGCCAACATCCGATGGATCAACAAAAAGGCAAGAGAGTTCCAGAAAAACATCTATTTCTGCTTTATTGACTATGCCAAAGCCTTGGACTGTGTGGATCACAAGAAACTGTGGACAATTCTTCAACAGATGGGAATACCAGACCACCTGACCTGCCTCTTGAGAAACCTATATGCAGGTTAGGAAGGAACAGTTAGAACTGGACATGGAACAACAGAATGGTTCCAAATAGGAAAGGGAGTACATCAAGGCTGTATATTGTCACCCTGCTTATTTAACTTCTATGCTGACTACAACATGAGAAACGCTGGGCTGGAAGAAGCACAAGCTGGAATCAAGATTGCCCGGAGAAATATCAATAACCTCAGATATGCAGGTGACACCACTCTTATGGCAGAAAGTGAAGAGGAACTAAAAAGCCTCTTGATGAAAGTGAAAGAGGAGAGTGAAAAAGTTGGCTTAAAGCTCAACATTCAGAAAACGAAGATCATGGCATTTGGTCCCATCACTTCATGGGAAATAGATGGGGAAACAGTGGAAACATTGTCAGTATTTTTTGGGGGGGCTCCAAAATCACTGTAAATGGTGATTGTAGCCATGAAATTAAAAGACGCTTACTCCTTGGAAGGAAAGTTATGACCAACCTAGATAGCATGTTAAAAAGCTGAGACATTACTTTGCCAACAAAGGTCCATATAGTCAAGGCTATGGTTTTTCCAGTGGTCATGTATGGATATGAAAGTTGGATGCTGAAGAATTGATGCTTTTGAACTGTGGTGTTGGAGAAGACTCTTAGAGTCCCTTGAACTGCAAGGTGATCCAACCAGTCCATTCTAAAGATCAGTCCTGGGTGTTCATTGGAAGGACTGATGCTAAAGTTGAAACTCCAATACTTTGGCCACCTCATGCAAGGAATTGATTCATTGGAAAAGACCCTGATGCTGGGAGGCATTGGGGGCAGGAAGAGAAGGGAATGACAGAGGATGAGATGGCTGGATGGCATCACTGACTCGATGGACATGAGTCTGAGTGAACTCCGGGAGTTGGTGATGGACAGGGAGGCCTGGCGTGCTGTGATTCATGGTGTCACAAAGAGTCGGACATGACTGAGTGACTGAACTGAACTGACTGAGACCTTATATAAAAGAAATATGTATGAATTAATCATATATTTGTATATCACCTATTCTAGATACCTAATAGAAGGGATTGTGTTTGGGGATGATTTAGGCAAACAGGATTGAAATGAGGTCAGTGAAGCTTGAAAAGTAAGAAAGATGTGTCTTAGGGAACAAAATTATTTTTCCAGATCGAGAAATTAAAAAATGGTAAATTTTGGTATCATCATACAACTGGTACTGGCTGGTTTGAAATTTTATAATTGAAAGGAAGGAGGGTGGTTGGAAATAAGCCTGGAAAGACAGGGAAGTAATAACAAAGAGCTTTATAGATATGGATATATGGATAAAATTCCATCACACAAAGTATCATCAAATGTTTAAAATAAGAGTCAAGAAAAAAATAATGGATATAGTTTAACATATCCATTCTTTAGATTGGGTATTTTTTTATGGGATTTATTTTTTCTTCTAACCCCAATGGACTGTTGCCTTATTTAATTTTTAAGAAGCTCTTTTTTTAAAGCAAAGGTATAAGTTAACAATAAGAAAAAATTTTCTATCTTTGAAATGTTTTTGAATAGAAGGAACTACAAAAGAGGTTATGGACTGTCTTTCCCTTGAGAAATTTGAGACTGAGAGAATCTTCTTCTCTGTCAGAAATGCTTTAAGGAAAATTGACTAGATATAGGTTAATGAACTCTGTTAGTCAATGACCTTATGGGGTCCTCCAACCAAACATTTCAGTGATTATGTGATTTTTAGAGAGCTGCAAACAAGCTTTGCAGTTCATGATAAAATTTGCAAAGCAGCTTATGGTTGGCAAGGATTAGTGGGGCTCTGTGAGCCCACAGATTAGCCTTTATGTTTTAATGTGCCTGCCCTCACTGACAGAAACGACACTGCCCTTTCAGCTTCAACAGGCTATGTGCTGTCAATTATTTTTCCAGACCTGGACATACTCAATCCTATATTACCTAGACAGGCCTGTTGTAGTCAAGGTCATACACGATGTTGTTAGCTGGCATATGTAGAAAAAGGTGAAGTTAATTGACCTTCTAAGAGATGATTAAGAATGAGTTCATAAAGACATCAAATCTCTGGATAGGAAATTACCTTAAGTTAACTTGGTTAAATATCTGGGTGGATTCAGGGATCAGCTCAGGGTCTCATCTGATATTACCTTTAGAAATATCAGATACAAAAGAGAGTCTCCGTAGGAAATTCTTTAGGACAATCTTTACGCTAGCTCAAATACACAGCAAGGTTATATCAGGTCACCCTCAGAACCAAGAGCTTAGATCCTCCCCCAAAAAGGAAAATAACAGACAAAGGGAAGAAATTCTAAGAAGAAAGATAGTTATTAAAAAATGATGATGCATATCCAATTACTAACCCTAAAGGACACTAATATCAAAAAGTGTTCTAATTTAACAGAGGTACAGGTATTTAAGAGACTAAAATTGATTCCAGAATCACTGAGATTTGTCCATAGATGCCCTTGTGGAGGTTTAATATAGGAAGAGCATTGATCCCTAGTTTGAGTCTCTCACCCACTTCAAAGACCTGAGAGGAAGGAGGAATCCTGCCACCCACACCCTTAAGAGATTAACATGTCTGTAAATATAAAAAGTTTTAGTCAATGTGTACCCTAGAGTCACAAACTCTTTCTTCACATCTTATTACTAAAATGTAACTGACCCCATGAAACTGGATCAGAATACCAACCACTTATAAAATACTTTTGAGTTAGTGTGGGTTAGTGCTAATTCCCAGGAAAGTTATGTTTGGAATTAGCCAGAATAGAAATGTACTTGGTGATAGCAGTCTCTCTCCATTTTTGTGAAAAATGGTTCATGAACTTCCCATGAGACTTTGTAATGATTTATGTAACTCATTGATAGTGGTTTCATACAGATTCAATCCTTTCCTTGTTCACTTTTTCCTTTTATCTAAAGAAGCTATGGAAGCCTAGGATCCAAGAACAATTTATTTGTATTTCTTTTGATTTTAGCAAAATAAAAATTACATAAATTCTCATTGGATGCTATTGTGACATATACTTTTATTTCCCACTACTGAATGATTACAAATAGTGTTACTAGGTTTATATAGCATCAAAATGTAAACACATTGTAATTATTCTTGAAGGCTTGCTCACCCTCTGGCATTTATCATCCAGACTGGATCTTATATTTAGTCCATTCATAAACAGATGGGACACTAGTGGTAAAGAACCTGCCTGCCAATGCAGGAGATGTAAGAGACCTGGGTTCTATCCCTGGGTCAGGAAGATCCTCTGGAGGAGGGCATGGCAACCCACTCCAGTATACTTGCCTGGAGAATCCCAGGGACAGAGGAGCTGAAGGGCTACAGTTCATAGGGTCGCAAAGAGTCGGCCATGACTGTAGTGACTTAGCACACATGCATGCACAGATACTTCATATCCTGGATTTGGAAGATCTTGGTTTTCTTACAGATCTCAAAGTTCCAAAATATGTCTTCAGGCTTGCAAGAATCCAATTTTTAAAAATTGTTAGTTTTCTTTTATTTTTTAGAATCAGGACAATATTCATCTATTATAGTCATACTTTTTGCTTTTATTTGTTCTGTTTGGATGGTTGAAATGCCAGAGTTGTCCTGTATTCTGTCACTAAATAACCAGAATATCATCAGCTGAATTTTCATAGAAAAACAATTTAAATAGTGTCCCAATTGCGTAACAAATTTTGGTCACATAATAGTCGTATTCCTGGGCCTCTGTGTGTTATATGCAGGATTCTTCTAACACTGATAAGGGGAGTTATAAAGTTTTCCTATATCACTAATTGTTAATAAATCAAGAAGAAAAGAAGGAAACTGGGCTAGTCATAGCCCACTAGAAAGATTAGAAATGCGGATGAGGTTCAAGTGTCTCTAGATTCCAACCTTTCTTCCCAGCTGACTCATCTTAGATGTGAATTTTTCTAGTACTCAGTTTCCAAATCTTATACTGCCAGGTCTTCAATTAAAGAAATTCTAAAAAAAATTGAGAAAAAATGAGATTGGTTAACTATGGAATCCAACTTTGAATATCTTCGAGACAGTTATATACTTTTTAATCAAACAATTCATCTCTACCTTTGCAGTGAAAAATTTGAACCAATAGTTTGGAGACAGCTTTACAGTGGAATTTTCCTGATAAGATTACTTTGAAAAGATAACCTTTTCTATGACATTATTTGGATATAAATTGTTTTGTCCTCTACATAACACACTTCAGCCTGCACAGTATTGTTTGGGGGATCTCTGTGGAAGGATGTGTCAAGGTAATTACAGAGGGAGGAAGTGCCATTGCCAGAAGCTGATTCATTAATTTCCAGACAGATTCATGGCTTGCAAATCAACAGCTGAGAACTCAGAACCTCTTGGGTAGGAATAAGAGTGGTTGCAGCAGGTTCAGTGACAGGCTGTCTGTCTTATGTCTGAGAGCAGAATGGGTCAGTGTTCAGTGCTTTCATTCTTCATGTATTTCTAGACTTAAAGGAAGATTCTATTTAAACTGAGTTGAATTAGAGGTTTTTTAAACAGTAATTGTGACCTTATCATTTCCTATCAATACTGCTGATACAAAAACTGTCAGCCCACCAGGCTGGTATTAATATTCTAGTAGTTAAATTTGTGTTATACCCATAAAACTACCCTCTAAACTAAATCAGTTGTACATTAGTTAGAACTGGTAATATATCAGCTGGATTGTTTGTAAGAAAAGGAAAGCTACTGTAGTTAGCTTAGACTAAAAGATAATTTATTAGCAATATGGTAGGCAGCCTTTATAGTGTCAAAATAAAAATTGAACAATCAATACTCAACATAAATAAATAAATAAATAAATAAATAGAGTAGTCCCTTAGAATAACTAAGTGACACATCTCTGTCAGGTGACTCCTCATTGTGGAGGAGTACGTGTGTTGACCTTCCCTCTAAGATCAACAGTACAGGATCTAAAATTCAATGGTACAGGAACTGATAGCATCTAGATGTAAGCTAGATTTAGAAAAGGCAGAGGAACCAGACATCAAATTGCCAACATCCAATGGATCATAGAAAAAGAAAGGGAATTTCAGAAAAACATCTACTTTTACTTCATTGAGTAAAATAAATAAAGCCTTTGACTGTATGGATCACAAGAAATTGGAAAATTCTTCAAGAGATAAGAATACTGGACCACCTTACCTGCATCCTGTGAAACCTGTAACTCAGGTCAAGAAGCAACAGTTAGAATCAAACATGGAACAACAGACTGGTTCCAAATTGATAAAGAAGTATGTCAAGGTTGTATATTGTCACTTTGCTTATTTAACTTTTATGCAGAGTACATCATGAGAAATACCAGGTTAGATGAAGCTCAAGCGGGAATCAAGATTGCTGAGAGAAATATTAATAACCTCAGATGTGCAGATGACACCACCTTAATGGCAGAAAGCAAAGAGGAACTAAAGAGCCTCTTGAGGAAGGTTAAAGAGAAGAATGAAAAAGCTGGTTTAAAACTCAACATTTAGAAAACTAAGATCATGGCATTTGGCCCCATCACTTCATGGCAAATAGATGGGGAAACGATGGAAACAGTGACAGACTTTGTTTTCTTGGGCTCCAAATTCACTGTGGATGGTGACAGAAGCCATGAAACGAAAAGATGCTTGATCTTTGGAAGAAAAGATCTTTGCCACATGTAAATCCATAGCTTTGACTATGGATTTTCCAGTAATCATACATGGATGTGGGAATTGGACCATAAAAAACACTGAGTACCTTTTGTGTATGGTGTTAGAAAGTGTTCTAGTTTCATTCTTTTACAAGTGGTTGACCAGTTTTCCCAGCATCACTTGTTAAAGAGATTGTCTTTTTTCCATTGTATATTCTTGCCTACTTTGTCAAAGATAAGGTGTCCATAGGTGCATGGATTTATCTCTGGGCTTTCTATTTTGTTCCATTGATATATATTTCTGTCTTTGTGCCAGTACCATACTGTCTTGATGACTGCGGCTTTGTAGTAGATCCTGAAGTCAGGCAGGTTGCTTCCTCCAGTTTCATTCTTCTTTCTCAAGACTGCTTTGGCTATTCAAGGTTTTTTGTATTTCTGTACAAATTGTGAAATTATTTGTTCTAGCTCTGTGAAAAATACTGTTGGTAGCTTGATAGGGATTGCATTGAATCTATAGATTGCTTTGGGTAGTATACTGTTTTTCACTATAATGATTATTCCAATCCATGAACACGGTATATTTCTCCATCTATTAGTGCCCTCTTTGATTTCTTTCACCAGTGTTTTATAGTTTTCTATATGTAGGTCTTTTGTTTCTTTAGGTAGATATATTCCTAAGTATTTTATCTTTTCATTGCAATGGTGAATGGAATTGTTTCCGTAATTTCTCTTTCTATTTTCTCATTATTAGTGTATAGGAATGCAACGGATTTCTGTGTGTTGATTTTATATCCTGCAACTTTACTATATTCATTGATTAGCTCTAGTAATTTTCTGGTGGTCTTTAGGGCTTTCTATGTAGAAGATCATGCCATCTGCAAATAGTGAGAGTTTTACTTCTTCTATTCCAATTTGGATTCCTTTTATTTCTTTTTCTGCTCTGATTGCTGTGGCCAAAACTTCCAAAACTATGTTGAATAGTAGTGGTGAGAGTGGGCACCCTTGTCTTGTTCCTGACTTTAGGGGAAATGCTTCCAAATTTTCACCATTGAGGATAATGTTTGCTGTCGGTTTGTCATACATAGCTTTTATTATGTTTAGGTGTGTTCCTTCTATTCCTGCTTTCTGGAGGTTTTTTTTTTTTTTTTTTTTTTTTCCCGTAAATGGATGTTGAATTTTGTCAAAGGCTTTCTCTGCATCTATTGAGATAACATATCGCTTTTATTTTTCAATTTGTTAATGTGGTGTATTACATTGATTGATTTGCAAATATTGAAGGATCCTTGCATCCCTGGGATAAAGCTCACTTGGTCATGATGTATGATCTTTTTAATGTGTTGTTGGATTCTGTTTGCTAGAATTTTGTTAAGGATTTTTGCATCTATGTTCATCAGTGATATTGGCCTGTAGTTTTCTTTTTTTGTGGCATCCTTGTCAGGTTTTGGTATTAGGGTGATGGTGGCCTCATAGAATGAGTTTGGAAGTTTACCTTCACAAAAATAAGCCCAAAATGGATTAAAGATCTAAATGTAAGACCAGAAACTATAAAACTCTTAGAGGAGAACATAAGCAAAACACTCTCTGACATAAATCACAGCAGTATCCTCTATGACCCACCTCCCAGAATACTGGAAATAAAAGCAAAAATAAACAAATGGGACCTAATTAAAATTAAAAGCTTCTGTACAATAAAGGAAACTATAAGCAACGTGAAAAGATAGCCTTCAGAATGGGAGAAAATAATAGCAAATGAAGCAACTGACAAAGAATTAATCTCAAAAATATACGAGCATCTCCTGCAGCTCAATTCCAGAAAAAATAAATGACCCAATCAAAAAATGGGCCAAAGAACTGAACGGACATTTCTCCAAAGAAGACATACAGATAGCTAACAAACACATGGAAAGATGCTCAACATCACTCATTATCAAGAAATGCAAATCAAAACCACAATGAGGTACCATTTCACGCCAATCAGAATGGCTGCAATCTAAAAGTCTACAAGCAATAAATGCTGGAGAGAGTGTGGAGAAAAGGGAATCCTTTTACACTGTTAGTGGGAATGCAAACTAGTATAGCCACTATGGAGAAGAGTGTGGAGATTCCTTAAAAAACTGGAAATAGAACTGCCATATGACCCAGCAATCCCACTTCTGGGCATACACACCGAGGAAACCAGAATTGAAAGAGACATGTGTACCCCAATGTTCATCACAGCACTGTTTATAATAGTCAGGACATGGAAGCAACCTAGATGTTCATCAGCAGACGAATGGATAAGAAAGCTGTGGTACATATACACAATGGTGTATTACTCAGCCATTAAAAAGAATACATTTGAATCAGTTCTAATGAGGTGGATGAAACTGGAGCCTATTATACAGAGTGAAGTAAGCCAGAAAGAAAAACACCAATACAGTATAGTAACGCATATATATGGAATTTAGAAAGATGGTAATGATAACCCTGTATGTGAGACAGCAAAAGAGACACAGATGTATAGAACAGTCTTTTGGACTCTGTGGGAGAGGGAGAGGGTGGGATGATTTGGAAGAATGGCATTGGAACATGTACATTAACATATGTGAAATGCATTGTCAGTCCAGGTTCAATGCATGATACAGGATGCTCGGGGCTGGTGCACTGGAATGACCCAGAGGGATGGTATGGGGAGGGAGGTGGGAGGGGGGTTCAGGATGGGGAACACGTGTATATCCATGGCGGATTCATGTCGATGTATGGCAAAACCAATACAATGTTGTAAAGTAATGAGCCTCCAATTAAAATAAATAAATTTATATATAAAAAAACAAACACTGAGTACCAAGGAATTGATGTTTTTGAACTGTGGTGTTGGAGAAGACTCTTGATACTCCCTTGGACAGATAGGATATCAAACTAGTCAATCTTACAGGAAATCAACCCTGAATATACATTAGAAGGGCTGATGCTGATGCTAAAGCTCTAATACTTTGGGCATCTGATTCAAAGAGCTTACTCATTAGAAAAGACACTGATGGTGGGAAAGATTGAAGGGAAGAGGAGAGGGGGATGACAGAGGATGAGATGGCTGGATGGCATCACTGGTTCAATGGACGTGAGTTTGAGCAAACTCAGGGAGACAGTGAAGGACAGGGAAGACTGGTGTGCTGCAGTCCATGGGGTCCATGAGAAATATTTGTGTTAAGTTGCTTTTCTAATTAGTGTTGGAGCTAGAATCAATACAGGTTGATCTATCAGCACTCTGCTTTTTAAACTATATAACTATTAATAAGTGGGTAGGATTTAAAGAATATATTATGCTAAAAGTAGAGTTGTTAGTAAACTTCACATTTTTGACTGGACTAACAACTATAGAAGAGCATAGATGGGTGTTTGTCTCAATTAAAGCTGTATCTCAATAGTAAATAAATTTATTCTAGAAACTTTGCAATACAAATATTAGCATGCATTTCATCAATCAATTTTTAAAAATAGATTTATATGAGTTAACTATTTTTACCAGTGGATTACAATCAATCTCTATGATAGAGAATCACAGAAAAAAACTCAGATCTTCTGTCACATCTAGTGACTCTAGAGAAATGTGTGCCTATGAAATTTGAATTTTATTTCTTAACAAACCTTGTCTTTTTTGTTTTCATGTATAAAAGATGGGATTCTCTGTACTTGTTCTTTTTGCATTTAAAATGCTTCATTTGAAAAGGCTTGATTAATCTGTTTTCCTTATTTGTAAGCTTATTGTAAAGCTTATTTATCACCTTTACTATTTCCATTTCCCATTTCCCTGCAAGTCATACTCATTTTTAAATGTGGCAGGCAAAGATCTATTAAACTGCATTTCTACCTTTGTAAAAACAAAAACACTTGTGGTTCCCTGAATGAAGTTGATCTTTTCTTTGTAACCAATCGCCTACTGTGGTATACAGGAAAGAAAAATAGAATGAGTGTATGGAAAGTATTTATAAAACAGTGTTTTTATATATCCATAAATGAATTTTATGAATAAAATGATTCCTTATGGGCTCATAATGCTGCACTGTGAAGGGAATATTCTAGCTATCGTGCCTTCCTAGATTCTCCTCAAAACAGTTATAGAATAAGAAATTACAGACTCCATACAAAACTTACAAACCCCAAACTCCTCAACCGTGATTTATATCATCCATAGTTCTCAAAAATATAAATACCATTTTTTGCATAATTTTTTTTATCAACAGAGATATAATAAAACTAGCCAATTAATTTTTCCCCTTTCATTTCAAAGTGAAAAAAAAATCCCCAAACTAGTCTTGTATTCAATATTCAGTATTTGTTGTTTGAAAAGTGAGGATTTATCTTATGGAGAGGCCACGTGCAAAATAAAAATCCATTATCTTTGAGTAAACATGAGAAAAGACTTTATGGAGAAGAGGCATTTGATAGGCTGGAGGTACAAAAATGGTGAAGCTGTGGGGAAAAAGGATGAAATGATCTTATCTGTTGCTTATTTGCTTTATGATATACCTTAAAAGTTATATCAGACTTAGCTTGGAGTGTGTTCGTAAATAACCATAATATCAATGACACGTGCCATTGTTTCATCAAAAGTCGCACATTGAAATCTCAGAAAACAATTCTGGGTCTTAGAAACCAAACACTAGTGAAGACTAAAAATGTTTCTGTAAATTAATGGAGCCTAAATCAAGATCTCTAACCACTATATTGTCAGAAACTCAGTCCTTATAAGTACGCTTCTTATCTAAATGGAAAGAAATGCATGGAACTAAAATTTAAGGATCTGGACTATGTAAAACAAGCCAAAAGTGGAGGATAAATAGCCAGGAAAAACATCTGAGTCCTCCAACTCACATTTTCTTTCCTGGCAATTGAGACTTTTTATTTTCCATTTTCAGGCTACTTACCAAGCTAAAAACACAATTTTTAAAGTTTGCAAGTAAGCCATTCTTTTTATACATCCTCTCCTATTTCTGTTTTATTCCTTGATAAGTCAGGATGTTGACAAACTACAGCATGTCCAGAGAAGATAATCAATATTTTGAACAGTCAGAACATTGCTATGAATAGAGAAGAAACAAAGGAACAGAGGACAATTAGTTTGTAGAAGACAGGAGTGTATTACAAGATATCTATGATAACTAGGCTGGCCTTGGAAAGATGGGGAATGTTTATACCAGACAGTTTCAGAAGATAAAAATAGTCTCATCATGTGCAAGTTAAACAGTAATTTCTGTTCAATATAAAGTCACTATCTAAAAGTTATTATACCTCCCATTCACTTATTAAACAATATTTATTCAGTGTTGGATATGAAAACTAATAAACATGGACTCTTTTCTCATGAAATTTAAATTCCATCTAGAAGGAAGGTACAGTATCACATGTGTAGTAGAGTATTATTAGTGGTGTATTAGAGATGAACCATAGTCAAAGCTATGGTTTTTCCAGTAGTTCATGTACGGATGTGAGAGTTGGACCATAAAAATGCTGAGCACCAAAGAATTGATGATGTTTTTGAACTGTAGTGTTGGAGAAGACTCTTGAGGGTCCCTTGGACTGCAAGATCAAACCAGTTAATCCCAAAGGAAATCATCCCTAAATATTCATTGGAAAGACTGATGCTGAAGGTGAAGCTCCAATACTTTGGTCACCTGATGTGAAGAACTGACTCACTGGAAAAGGCCCTGATGCTGGGAAATATAGAAGGTAGGAGGAAAAGGGGACAGTAGAGGGCAAGATGGTTTGATGGCATCACTGACTCAAGGGACATGAGTTTGAGCAAGCTCCGGGATAGTTAAGGACAGGGAAGCCTGGCATACTGCAGTCCATGGTGTCACAAAGAGTTGGCCACGACTGAGCAACTGAACAACAAACAGGTGAATATCAACTCATTTTTAGGCACTTTGTGAGCAGCAGGCATCTTGACTCATCTCATCTATTCCCATTAAGTTTTGTATTAGAAGATCCTCAACACTTGAATGAAGGAAATAGATGAATCCATCCAAGAGCACAGACTTCCTTGAAGTGCATGTGTACTTTATCTCAAGTCAAGAAATATTCAAGAGTTGACCTAGTCTGATTGCAGATGAGAGCATTCAGAATTGAGAAGAAGTTTGAAACAATTAACCTCTATGAATTGTTATAGCTTTTCAGTTTTGTTGGCCTGTTCCTAAAAGGGGAAAATGAAGATGCATTCTTCACTTTCTTACCATCTCAGCCTTAAAAAATATATTTCTCTATGGAGAGGTTGGGCTTCCCCGGTGGTTTAGTGCAGGAGACGTGAGTTCGATCCCTGGATCAGGAAGATCCCCTGGAGAAGGAAATGGCAACCCACTCCCATATTCTTGTCTGGGAGATCCCTTGGACAGAGGAGCATGGCAGGTTACAGTCCATCGGATTGCAAAGGAGTCGGACATAAACAACAACAATGGGAAGCTCAGGCAGTCTATGCATAAGACATCTCCATAACATTAAAATCATGGTAACTATTCTTTGCAGTCAAAGATGGAGAAGCTCTATACAGCCATCAAAAACAAGACCGGGAGCTGACTGTGGCTCAGATCATGAACTCCTTATTGCCAAATCCAACTGAAATTGAAGAAAGTGGGGAAAAGCACTACATCATTCAGGTATGACCTAAATCAAATCCCTTATGATTATACAGTGGAAGTGAAAAATAGATTTAAGGGACTAGATCTGATAGACAGACTGCCTGATGAACTATAGATGGAGGTTTGTGACATTGTAGAGGAGACAGGGATCAAGACCATCCCTAAGAAAAAGAAATGCAAAAAAAAAAAAACAAAACCAAAATGGCTGTCTGAGGAGGCCTTATAAATAGCTGTGAAAAGAAGAGAAGGGAAAAGCAAAGGAGAAAAGGAAAGATATACCCATTTGAATGCAGAGTTCCAAAGAATAGCAAGGAGAGATGAGAAAGCCTTCCTCAATGATCAATGCAAAGAAATAGAGGAAAACACTAGAATTGGAAAGACGAGATCTCATCAAGAAAGTTAGAGATACCAAGGGAACATTTCATAGAAAGATGGGCTCAATAAAGGACGCAAATGGTATGGACCTAACAGAAGCAGAAGATATTAAGAAGAGGTAGCAAGAATACACAGAAGAACTGTACAAAAAAAGATCTTCATGACCCAGATAATCATGATGATGTGATCACTCAACTAGAGCCAGACATCCTGGAATGTGATGTCAAGTGGGCCTTAGGAAGAATCACTACTAACAAAGCTAGTGGAGGTGATGGAATTCCAGTGGAGCTATTTCAAATCCTGAAAGATGATGCTGTGAAAGTGCTGCATTCAATATGCCAGCAAATTTGGAAAACTCAGCAGTGGCCACAGGACAGGAAAAGGTCAGTTTTCATTCCAATCCCAAAGAAAGGCAATGCCTAAGAATGCTCAGACTACTGCACAGTTGCACTCATCTCACATGCTAGTACAGTAATGCTCAAAATTCTCCAAGCTTCAGCAATATGTAAACTGTAAACTCCTAGCTGTTCAAGCTGGTTTTAGAAAAGGCAGAGGAACCAGAGATCAAATTGCCAACATCTGCTGTATCAGCAAGAAAGCAAGAGAGTTCCAGAAAAACATCTATTTCTCTTTTATTGACTATGCCAAAGCCTTTGACTGTATGGATCACAAAAAACTGTAAAATATTCTTCAAGAGATAGGAATACCAGACCACTTGATCTGCCTCTTGAGAAACCTGTACACAGGTCAGGAAGCAACAGCTAGAACTGGACATGGAACAACAGACTGGTTCCAAATGGGAAAAGGAGTACATCAAGGCTGTATATTGTCACTCTGCTTTTTTAACTTATATGCAGAGTATATCGTGAGAAATGCTGAGCTGGAGGATGAACAGGCTGGAATCAAGATTGCCAGGAGAAATATCAATAACCTCATATGCAGATAACACCACCCTTATGGCAGAGAGTGAAGAAGAACTAAAGAGCCTCTTGATGAAAGTGGAACAGGAGAGTGGAAAAGTTGGCTTAAAGCTCAACATTCAGAAAACTAAGATCATGACATCCGGTCCTGTCACTTCCTGGTAAATATATGGGGAAACAGTGGCTGACTGTATTTTTGGGGGCTCCATAATCACTCCAGATGGTGACTGCAGCCAAAACGGCAGCCCACTCCAGTACTCTTGTCTGGAAAATCCCATGGATGGAGAAGCCTGGTAGGCTACTGTCCATGGTGTCGCAAAGAGTCGGACACGACTGGGTGACTTCAGTTTCACTTTCACTTTGCTCCTTGGAAGGAAAGTTATGACCAATCTAGACAGCATATTAAAAAGCAGAGACATTACTTTGTCAACAAAGGTCCATATAGTCAAGGCTGTGGTTTTTCCAGTAGTCATGCATGGATGTGAGAGTTGTACTATAAAGAAAGCTGAGCGCTGAAGAATTATGCTTTTGAACTGTGGTGCTGGAGAAGACTCCTGAGAGTCCCTTGGACTGCAGGGAGATCCAACCAGTCCATTCTAAAGGAAATCAGTCATGGGTGTTTTTTGGAAGGACTGATGCTGAAGCTGAAATTCCAATGCTTTGGCCACCTGATGTGAAGAGTTGACTCATTGGTAAAGATCCTGATGCTGGGAAAGATTGAGGGCAGGAAGAGAAGGGGATGACAGAGGATGAAATGGTTGGATGGCATTACTGACTCAATGGACATGGGTTTGGATAAACTCCGGGAGTTGATGATGGACAGCGAGGCCTGGCATGCTGTGATTCATGGGGTCGCAAAGAATCGGACACGACTGAGCAACTGAACTGAACCGAACTATTTGAATGCCAAGTAGGTAATATGAAAATAATTAAATATTTATTAAATCCAATCATCATATATTGTTATTATTTTTCTGTATTATTAATATTGAAAACATTTATTCACATAATGAAAGGCCTGTATGAAAATAGCATTGGCAACAGGAGCAGAAGTATTTCCCTAACATTGATTATATTTGTGCTAAGTGTTTTGTGAAATATGTTCTTCTTAAAATTCAGAATCCCAAACAGGGGAAGGTGGGAATAATGAGTCCATTAAAATGACTTATGCTGACTGTGATCAAGCAAGACATATTATAGCAATATAGACCTTCTGGGAACCTGCTTCATTGGCAAGTCTACTTGCAGGACATAGCTCTTCATCTTAAACAAATGTTTGGTCTGTGTTTATGTATGTCGTCTTACAGGTTTATGTGATACACCTAAATTCGACAGGAAGGAACAGGAGAGAGAGGAGACGAAATTTCCAAAAGGTACTGCTCCTGGCAGGGAAATTCCAATTATTTGTAATCTAGTTCTACTCAAACTGTAGTATTATGATGGATGTTTACAAAAAGGGAGCTTTTGGAACAACATTTATAGGCTTGGGGTATGATGTGGTTTCAAGAATTTTGAGTAAAGTACTCCTAAAAGGAAAATAATTTGAAGAAAAGATACTTTATTTTATGTGATTTTTTTTCAGTTTATATAGCATTTTAACAGCATATTCTCTTTCATTAATCTTCAAAACAATCCTGTGAGGTCTCAAAAAAGATATCTTTCTAGAGTCGTAAATAAGTTTCAGAAAAGTGAAGTGATCTTCCTAAAGTTACACTGTTTGAAAATATTAAAACCAGAAATAAGTCCAAGCCTTCTGGCTCTAATTTTTGTGTTCTTCATTACCCTGTGTTGATGAGGATATCATCATGAAGACTGTTGGGAAAATCTTGAAAAAAGTTGGGAAATTATAGTTAGAAAAATGACTTCCAACTGGTTGACATCTGCCTGCCACCATTACTGCATTCAGAGGACTACATAAGATCCTTTGAATACATTTGGAGTAATGTAGACAAAATTTCCTTTTCTAAGGACCATGTGAGGTTACAGAAGAAAGTGGAAAATGGTAATGGACTATGAAGAAAATTAAAAGGTAATCAAATATACTACACTCAATTTCCTTTTGTATTTAATAAGATTTTGCTCCTTTCTCTTTTTCTGATTATAATAGTACCTAGAAGTCAAAAAGAAATTATGCATGATCTAACTAGAGGTAATTCCTATTGACATTTTGGCTTTTTTTTTTTTTAACAGTTTTTCTTCAGTGAATTTTATATAGTAGGGGTCATGTTATAGTCACACATGATAACTTGATTTGTTCATATACATTGTCACAATCATTTTTTCCATGTTACTAGAAATCTCTGTACTTAATATTGTAATTCAGTTCAGTAGAGTCACTCAGTTGTATCCAACTCTTTGCAATCCCATGGACTGCTGCACACCAGGCTTCCCTGTCCATCATCAACTCCTGAAGCTTGCTCACACTCATGTCCATTGAGTTGGTATTGCCATTATCATCTAATCTTCTGTCATCCCTTTCTCCTCCTGCCTTCAATCTTTCCCAGCATCAGGGATTTTTCCAAAGAGTCAGTTCTTTGTGTCAGGGGCCAAAGTATTGGAGCCTCAGTTTTAGTATCAGCACTTCAAATGAATATCTAGGACTGATTTCCTTTACTATTGACTGGTTTGATCTCCTTGCTGTTCAAGGGACTCTGATTACCTGTATAATGTTCCACTTAACGGATAAACAATTCTGCTTTAGCACTTTCCGAGTGTTGGGGTTCCCTGGTGGCTCAGTGGTAAAGCATCTTTCTGCCAAGCAGAAGATGTGGATTTGATCCCTGTGTTGGGAAGATCCCCTGGAGAAGGAAATGGCAATCCACTCCAGTATTTTTGCCTGGGAAATCTCATGCATGGACAGAAGAGCCTGGTGGGCCATAGTCCATGGGGTTGCAAACGGTCAGACATGACTTAGCAACTAAACAATAACAACAAACAATAAATTATTTGTTATTCTTTTGAAGGTAGAACACCATTCTCTGTATTATTATGCTATATAAACATATTATAATTTACATAATATGTGATGTGTAATTATATTTTATCAATATATATTATTTATATGACTTCTATAAATAAAAATCATTCCAGTGGGTGGAAATTATGTAGCTAGCCAGGAAATGCTTTGATTACATGGTAATTCAAGATAAAGAAATAAGAAAAAATATTGATAGATAATGATGATTTAAGCAAGGAAGCATAGAGAGGGCATTTTAAAACCATATGCATAGAAAGGAAGCCCTCTCTATGCTTCCTTGCCTAAATCACAATAAAAGCATATATATATGTGTGTGTGTGTGTATATGTGTGTGTGTGTGTGTGTGTGTGTGTGTGTGTGTGTGTGTGTATGTATATATATATATAAATCAGGAAGAATATATTTTGCTTGGACATTGAGAAGCACATTTTTTGTCAAGCCAGCATTAGAACTTTTAGGGATGTTAGGGATGGTTACAGTTCGGGGCAGATACTTAATATTTAGTGATGTTAGGAAGAGGCAAGTGAAGTCTTCCTTTACATATTTGGTTAATAGGGGAGTCTTAGGAAACCAGATGAATTATAGTCCATACAGGAAACAGAAATCACACTGATCATCAGATACAGAAGATGTAATGAGAATTATTTTAATTAGAAGAATAAAAGAAAAATTCAAAGGTGTAAGAGAAGTGGCAGCTGCCAGAAGCTACTGCCTTGCTACCCCTACAGCTGAGGGAACAAAGAACAGGGGCAAAAGGGTCCTGTAGATCTGAAAATGAGACTTATAAGAAGAGGGCTCTGCTCCTCCTTGCCTGGTGAGGTAGAGCTCAGAAGAGGTGCCTCAGATCTCTGAGAAGGGGATTCTGCTGCTCTAGAGACAACTTCTACCATCCTGGGGACAAAGCTTTGCATAGGCGTTTCTCACAGAAAACACAAACTGACAGAGATCCCCCAAGTAAACAACAACAATAACAATCACTGGGGTAAGTCCTGCCTTCCAGCCTTGCAGCCTCCCTCTAGCGCCCTCTTTTGACAATCTTGTCAGGGGAATAGCCACCAATGCAGAAGTCTGCGGTTTCAAGTGCAGCATGCCGGAATTCTGAAGGGCGGGATTGCCTCTGAAAAATATCCTCAGTTCAGTTCAGTTCAGTTCAGTCGCTCAGTCTTGTCCAACTCTTTGCTACCCCATGGGCTGCAGCACGTCAGGCCTCCCTGTCCATCACCAACTCCTGGAGCTTACTCAAACTCATGTCCATTTAGTCGGTGAGAAGTGAAGTCTCTCAGTCGTGTCTGACTCTTTGTGACCCCATGGACAGGCTCCTCCACCCATGGGATTTTCTAGGCAAGAGTACTGGAGTGGGTTGCCATAGTCGGTGATAGTACCTTAACCATGTCATTCTCTGTCATCCCCTTCTCCTCCCACCTTCTATCTTTCCCAGCATCAAGGTCTTTCCAAATGAGTCAGTTCTTCCCATCAGGTGGCTAAAGTACTGGAGTTTCAGCTTCAGCATCAGTCCTTCCAATGAATATTCAGGACTGATTTCCTTTAGTTCATATGTTCTGACACGGATTAAATAAATGGATAATTGCAGGCAATAGTTCTATTTAGGGTGACCCACTTAGAGCCAAGATCCTTTTCTTCCTTCTTGGATTGTGGAAATGGAAAAGCTCAATTCTGACTAAATTCCAATTATCTTCTTCCTGTACTTTTAAATAAAGAAAACTACACTGACAACAAGTGAGCATGGGTCAGTTTCTACTCTGCCTCTAGAGTATCTGTGATGACCCTAAGCAAATTATTTACATCACTTAGGCTCAGTTTGCATTCTATTAACATGAAACTGTATCTTTTTTATTTTAAAAAGTTTGTTTGAGCATCAAGATGAGATAATATCATGAAAGCACTTTTTATGTTACCAAATCATTGTCTTCCTTACCAAATCCAGAGAGTTTCTAAATATAACATGGTGAATTTCTATATCTCATATCTATTGTCTGCTTATTCTTATAATTACCGAGGTTTATGTACATTTCACATAAATATTTTCCTTTCGACTTTAATCTCTGATTTTAATTTCTTTTTGTGTGTTGCAAACGTGATGGATTTTATGAATTAATCTTGTATAGCATTGCTTAAAGTGAAGCACTTTCTCGTCTTCCCATTGTTCATTGACATCAGTCTATACTGCTCACGTATATTATGGTCACATGTTATTTAAGCAACATCTCATGACATCTTCAACTCCATCTGTATTTTCAAAGTCTTTCTTCATAATACATTTTTGTATAATTTAAAATAGGCATAGCCTCTACTGAGCTTCTACAAGAGAATGGTGTATCCTGTGTGAATATACTGCACATTCACGTTCCTTAGAGAATCTTTTTATTTTGTAGCATATTAGTCATTTGTCTGTTTCTAATATTCTTATGACATTGTAAGCTTTTTGATATTAGAGGTCATTTTTTTCAATCAGTGCCTCTTACAGTGTCTTGGACATCATAAATGCTTATTAAATACTTGTTGCATAATATATTTGAAGGAGATTTGGCAGAACTTTATGTTCAATTTGATATAAGGTGTGAAGGAGACAAAACAAGCAAAGATGACTCAGGTTTATGAGCCTGGGGGTGATGGGTACTTTTATGTAGTACAGAAATTCAGAAAGAATGATGGATTAGAGGAAGGCTATGAACTCCATTTGTCAACATGTTCCAGTTAGGCTCTTGGGATAATACTTGGTTTAAGTGTTTTATTCAATTATGTGAGTATTTTGAGAAATTTGGAAAAGAGGATAAGCAATATACCTTAGTGGTTTAAATGGAAACAAGGGCTTTATTTCCTGATGGAGGAAGAATAGAAAGACCTAGGAGAGTGTTATTCACCTAATGAAATTAATTGAACATATGCCAATATTAAGTACAGAGATCTGTTGTTATGTTCAACAGATAAGGTCCCCAAGTGTTGTGAAGCTTATAGATTTATCACTATAAATTGGTAGAGGCAAAACTTAAAGTAGAAATTATCAAGTGTTTAAAAAATATTAAACCCATAGGTTGGTATCTTTTCATATTCATCCTTTCAACAAACGTTTGTTGAGTGCCATTCAAAAACTAGTTATTGGGCTATTATCTTTTGGGATATGGCAACAAATAAATCAGAAACCTTCAGAGACACTGCCATTTGGATCTAAAATTCTGAGTTAGACTGCTAATGGCTGAGGCAATTTTCAGCCTTCAATTGTGTCTCAGCCTAGGAAGTTTATTCTATTTGTTTGGCTTTCTGACTTTCTTATAATAATCCAGGTTCTTAGACTTTTGAGAGTTCCTTGGACTGCAAGGAGATCAAACCAATCAATCCTAAAGGAAATCAGTCTGGAATATTCATTGAAAGGACTGATGCTGAAGCTGAAACTCCAATGCTTTGGCCACCTGATGTGAAGAACTGACTCATTTGAAAATATTCTGATGCTGTAAAAGACTGAAGGCAGGAGGAGAAGGGGACGACAGAAGATGAAATGGTTGGATGGCATCACCAACTCAATGGACAGAACTGTAAGTAAGTTCTAGGAGTTGGTGATGGACAGGGAAGCCTGGAATGCTGCAGTGCACGGGGTTGCAACAAGTCGGACACAACTGAGTGACTGAACTGACTGAAAACAATGCCAGAAATATAATAGATATTTAATAAATACTTGATGAATAACTATGCTGACTGAAAGGCTGGATGCTTAAGCTATCTATCAAAACATTATTTTCATGGTTTCCTTATGAAAATTTGATGCTGAGAAATTTCCTCCACAGGTATATCTAGCTCTTTCATAAAGGAAACAGTCCCAGTACTTGGCATGACCTTACAGCTAGAAATGGGGATCAAATACCTAATCTGGTGTTTGGAAAGGCGACAATTTATCTTTTAGGGACCCAGATACAGGAAAATGAATTGAGTCGTTATTTAAGATGGTGGTCTTTAACACTAAGCAGGGGCTCTTTTCTTAGAGTTGGGATATATGAACAGTAGTCAAGTTGGTTTAAGTGTGCGTCTCTTTAGTAGTGATCCAAAGCTCTTTACAATGCTTCCCACTAACATCTGGATTGTAAATCAAGTTTGCATGAAACTAATCCTGAAATGGAGGGTGAAGTGGCACCACATGGGGAAAAAAGTCAATGAACTATGAAGAAATAAAGATGGACACTTTGGGTTTCTATGTAGCTGTAGATATAGAAAATCTAAATAATAAGTCAGTTCACCAACATATTCAAGTAAATGGTTATTGAAGAGGTTACAAGGACTTGCTTACTTGACCAAAGTGACATAACTGTTGTTAAGTTGCTAAGTCGTGTCCAACTCTATGTGACCCCATGGACTGTAGCCCGCCAGGGCCCTCTGTCATGGGGTTTCCCAGGCAGGAATACTGAACTGGGTTAGCACTTCCTTCTCCAGGGGGATTGTCCTCACCCAGGGATTGAACCCCTGTCACCTACTTGGCAGACAGATTCATTACCACTGAGTCACCAGGGAAGCCCAAACTGACCATAACCTCAGAAAAAATTATGAGTTGATAAAAGCTTTTAAAACATTATACAATGAATGGTCATATGTATGACCAAGAACTATGCAAAAATTTGTTTTAGGAGTTCCAGTGATAATTTCTTCCTGGTGTTCAGTATGTACCATACAATGAGCATCAGGTACTTTTTAAGCAGCAGTATAGCTGGACTCTAAGGCCCATTAAATTTCAGTTTGTGAATATCTGATGTTTCTCTAAATAAAGTTTCATTCTACTTCTCAGTAAATACATACTTAATAGAGAAATTAGGAAGTGAAATCCAAAATTACTAATACTTGAATATGAATGCTTTTGGCATGTATCCAAAGTTTCAGTCAGTGTTATTACTAAAACTGAATTAGTCTGGAGCACGTGGTCAGGAATGGTTTTAGTCAGAGAGGGTAGGTGATGATGAGCTGATATGTCCTTGACCGCCTTCTTTTCTTCTAATTCAAGAATAGTTTTTTAAGTCTCAATTTTCTTGTGCCTTCAGCTGTGCTTTTGGAGTCCTCTGTGTTCTTCTGAGAAACATCAAGCTCCAGCATGTGAATTGTGGCGAGGGTTCTGATCAGGCAAGCATTTCAACAAATCTCTACTTCTTTTACATATTGGGGTTTGCAATATATTTTCATTTGAAGAAACTATTTTGTGTATAAAAGCAAAATGCTATGAAGACAAAGAGGATACAAATGGGACTGGGTACATGCCAATGAATCTCTAGAAAAAGATTGATTTTTGTTAACTATTGATCAATCTTTCAACATGATTTTTGTGATTCCAGTGGTCTCTAACCACATTAAGATGTGGTTAGCTCCTCTCTCTCTATTACTGGATTCATATTTAAATATGATTTGTTGTATCACTCAATTCTCAATGCAAGAGACCAGAGCAGGAATTCATGTCTCGATGAAAGGCATATTAATAAATACCTTCTATGAAAAAAGAAATTTTCTGAGAAGAGGAATATTGATGTATCTGGCCATAGAATAATTAATATAGCTTACTAAAGTGGGATAATTTGAACCAAGATTGTCAGAAGAAATAACAAGGTGGCAGAGGATGAGATGGTTAGATAGCACCATCAACTCAATGGACATGAGTTTGAACAAACTCCAGGGGATAGTGAAGGACAGGGAAACCTGGTGTGCTGCAGTCGACAGGGTTGCAAAGAGTTGGAGACAACTGTGCAACTGGACAGCAACAGCAACAAAGTGGGATAATTAATATATCTCTGAAATTAGTTATGCATGATAGACCCTGATGCCTGTTAGCAAAACATTACCAAAATCTCTCACAGGAATACATGAACTGTGTTTACTATGTTTACAAAACATATTATGGAGACTAATACATTTAGTGGTAAAAGTGTGCTTCTTCATACTGACACAATACACTCAAGTATTATAGTGAGAATGCAATGAAAATGGTATTTAAAGAGTTTGTGAGGTAAGGGAAACTGAGAATACAGAGTAATTACAATCTGAGCCCAAATAAGATAAAGCTTTTGAGTAAGTTGTAAATGAACAATTATTTGATATAGTAACTTTTTAATACAAAGTATTTAACTTATTAATTATTAAAGTTAGTTTTTTTTACCTTTGAGTGAATATGGATTACAATGTGAGATACATTCTTGGGGAAATACGAAGCAATGGCAATGATGGTAGGGACCTCTGACTTAAGAGGAAGATTGAAGTCATTGAGTTAGATGCCAAGAAATTGGGGTTTTGAGCTAATATTTACCAGACATTACTGACCGTGGACAAATTAACATTCTTTCTCTAGTGTTTCTATAGTCTGAGAAAACTGAATTAGTAATTTATAAAGCTCTTCCCAGTTATATATTTAAATTACTTAAATAAGACAGAAAGCTCAGACTCATAGCATATGTTATTCCAAAGAATATATAGCTAAGATTAAAAAAAATTTGATTTCAGCATAATCTCTGCATAGAGGAACAATAATTTGAAGGCTAGAAGATAAATAGAAGGAATGATTGCCAGAGGTATTAATAAAATAACTCTGAAAAGATCTAGTGCACCTTAGGAAAATGGGCACTGCTATTCTCAAATGATTTTTGCTTAAAAAGAAAGTGATCTTTTGCCCCTCATTCCTTTTATTGACTTTAATAACTGGAACTTAGGTTCCACCAAATTTTAATTTTTCTTTAATTGAAACAAAGAAAATTCCACTTTTCTAAATACTTCCTTCTCTAAATTACCACTATTCCCTAAATCAACTACCATTTATGGTAGTTCACAGTTTGAGACATGAGTATCCAATATTTGTTCCTATAATATAAAAACAAGTCTGTCTTCATAATTGAAGAGATTATTTTTTATCTAATCTTATTTTCACATAGCCAAGAATAGGCAATTGTTTTTCCTTCAATGCTACCAATTATTCTGTAATAAAAGGACAACAATTTTGGTATCATAATTTGACATCAAAGACTATGTCAATGTTTTATTTTTCTACTGTTCTATTCTATCAAATAATTATATCTGTCCAAAAAGCTAATAGTGTCTTCATAATTTAAAATATTTTACGAAGATTTTGCTTATTGGTATTAATCCTGTTGTGTGAATTATGTGTACTTGCCAAATATGTTAACTTAGACTAACATATTTCAATTTTAAAATACTTTCAAGAGATATTTTCTCCTACTTTTTCAATATATAAGTATTTCTCAATACTAAGATTGATTTAACTTTTAGATAAAACGGGCCATCTTTCTGGAAAAATATTCTAGTTTGAGATGCAAAAAAATTAACCTTCCTACACCTTTTAACGGGCTTTCCAGGTGGCACTAGTGGTAAAGAACACGCCTGCCAATGCAAGAGACTTAAGAGACGTGGATTCGATCCCTGGGTCGGGAAGATCTCCCAGATGAGGGCATAGCAACCCACTCCAATATTCTCACCTGGAGAATCCCATGGACAGAGGATCCTGGTGGGCTACAGTCCGTAGGCTTGCAAAGAGTCAGACATGACTGAAGTGACTTAGCCCTTATTGCACACACACCTTTTATTAATTTAACAGTTATTTAACAACTAAGTTTTAATAGTATTAATTGATTTATACTTTACACTGTTTCTAGTGTGATCAAATACAAATCTGAATTTAGTAGGTAGTGTTTCTGCAACTTTCCTCATTAAGGAAAAAAAGCATAAAACTTTTTACCTGCTTGAAATTATACTGAGACTTTTTTACCTGTTGAATTTTCTTTGTTATAGGAATTGGTAGGGAACACAAATATAAACAGCCTAGAATGGAATACTATGAGGTACATGTTGACAACTGCCCTGAAGGCAGTCTGATTTCTTGGACCTATTGCAAAGGAGAATCATCTCAAGCCCTGGAAAGTGACCCTGGGGCTTAACTGAATAAAAGTTTGAGGTTGGCTAAGAGTCAGAAAACTAAGATCATGGTATCCAGTCCCATCACTTCATGGCAAATAGATGGGGAAACAATGGAAACAGTGGCTGATTTTATTTTTCTGGGCTCCAAAATCACTGCAGATGGTGATTGCAACCATGAAATTAAAAGACACTTACTCCTTGGAAGGAAAGTTATGATCAACCTTGACAGCATATTAAAAAGCAGAGATATTACTTTGTCAACAAAGGTCCATCTAGTCAAGGCTATAGTTTTTCCAGTGGTCATGTGTGGATGTGAGAGTTGGACTATAAAGAAAGCTGAGTTCTGAAGAATTGATGCTTTTGAACTGTGGTGTTGGAGAAGACTCCTGAGAGTCCCTTGGACTGGAAGGAGATCCAACCAGTCCATTCTAAAGGAAATCAGTTCTGAATATTCATTGGAAGGACTGATGTTGAAGCTGAAACTCCAATACTTTGGCCACCTGATGTGAAGAACTGACTCATTTGAAAAGACCCTGATGCTGGGAAAGAGTGAGGGCAGGATGAGAAGGGTGTGACAGAGGATGAGATGGTTGGATGGCATCATCAACTCAATGGACATGGGTTTGGGTGGACTCCAGGAGTTGGTGATGGACTTGGAGGCCTGGCACGCTGTGGTACGTGGGGTCGCAAAGAGTCAGACACGACTGAGAGACTGAACTGAACTGAACTGAAGAGTACCATAACATCTGAGGCCCTTCATGATCAGACACCAACTTATTTTGTCTGCCTCTACATTATACTTGACTTTACATTCTTATTGCATATGACCATTCACCACTTCCCAAACAAAACCACATTTTTGGTAACTATAGGCATTCCGGCTTATACTATCAGCCTGAGGCACCATTACTTCACCCTCTTCTTCTCCAGGTTCTTCATGGCCTTGGGCTTTAAACTAACAAGTAGATGTTCCACACATTGAAAGAGGCTTTATAATATTGAAGAGCCTTCAAACCTATTATCTTATATGATTCTTATAAGAATCTTTTCAGGATTTTATGTTACAATCAAACCAGTTAAATATAATTTTTCAGTTGAGGAAAATGGAAAACATAGATGTTCTTTGACCAACTACAGATTACACAAATATTTGATGAAGAATTTGAACTTCAGTAATTCATTTTAAAGCAAAGATTTTTTTTTTCAGTACCATGTATAGCCCCATGACATCTTTCAATTTATAGAATGATATAACTCAAGAATTGGAACAGCTCTGGTAAATTTAATGTAGTTGAATTTTCTTGCTTGCTTTCACTAAATGTTTTTTCTTTTTTTCTTTTTTTTCTGATAGGCTTCCTTGAAAGGTAAAAGGCTGTCATCAGTGCATGGAGTGCAAAAAGCATTCCTGGTTTAATACATACCAAGTCTGAACTTTATGCTATTAAGAACTGTGACTTTGTTATTAAGTTTGTCACACGGTAACCATGAAAAAGCAAACAATCTCCATGTTCTGTTTCCATGTGATAGAACAATATTTTATTTACCCAGAAATGTTGAAACCACTGGCAATTCGGAAGGAGTCATTAATTATAATGTAGGGTAAGAACTGATTTATCAAAAGCACTAAGATTCTGATTTAGAGTTTCACAAGAGACTTTGATTTTCCCAAAGTGATATAGAAGCCTTTGGAATAGCTTTGCACTATAGCTACCTACAGTCTACTAATTTCCCTATGGAGCATACAGAGTTTGTGGTAAGTATTTTGATTCCCAAAGCAATGCCTTTGGGAAAGGCCAAACCAGCATAAATCATAGAGATTAAAAGTTCCTGCTTCACCATCACCATCACTTCCACCACTATTACTACTACTACTACTGTGTGCTTTGTTGAAGTTCTATACATTTATGTGGACTCCCCTGGTGGCTCAGACGGTAAAGCGTCTGTCTACAATGCAGGAGACCCAGGTTCGATCCCTGGGTCGGGAAGATCTCCTGGAGAAGGAAATGGCAATCCACTCCAGTACTATTGCCTGGAAAATCCCATGGACAGAGAAGCCTGGTAGGCTACAGTCCACGGGGTCGCAAAGAGTCGGACACGACTGAGCGACTTCACTCACTCACTCACTCACATTTATGTACTGAAGAAAGGTTGAAATGAATCATTAAACTGTAATTAAGGGTGAGGGAAAATAGGAGGAGAGATTATATTTTGTCAGATCTTTTATTCTTTATCTCTAGTTTCTAGGTTTTGAATAAGTAGTGAGATGAAAGAAGGTCCTCTCTGTCATACTGAAAGACAAAGTCACAGTTCCCGGTGCTCAAGTACAAGCTCTGGGTTGAATACATCACAGTTAAATCTTGGGAGTATCTTAGTTCTATGCTGGCAGAGAAAGAATGCCTCTGTACATTTTTAGGGTTTGTAAATAGGATGAGAGAAAAAAAATTAAATGACTTGAGGATCACTGTGGCCACAGAAAGGTTTAAGAGGGCAACTGAAAATCTTAAGACTTGTATTTGACAATTTCCACTCTTGTTGCCGTAGGTAATTTGAGGCTTGCTAGATCACTTCATGGGAAATAGATGGGGAAACAGTGTCAGACTTTATTTTTTTGGGCTCCAAAATCACTGCAGATGGTGACTGTAGCCATGAAATTAAAAGATGCTTACTCCTTGGAAGGAAAGTTATGACCAACCTAGATAGCATATTCAAAAGCAGAGACATTACTTTGCCGACTAAAGTCCATCTAGTCAAGGCTATGGTTTTACCTGTGGTCATGTATGGATGTGAGAGTTGGACTGTGAAGAAAGCTGAGTGCCGAAGAATTGATGCTTTTGAACTGTGGTGTTAGAGAAGACTCTTGAGAGTCCCTTGGACTGCAAAGAGATCCAACCTGTTCATTCTGAAGATCAGCCCTGGGATTTCTTTGGAAGGGATGATGCTAAAGCTGAAGCTCCAATACTTTGGCTACCTCATGCAAAGAGTTGACTCACTGGAAAAGACTCTTATGCTGGGAGGGATTGGGGGCAGGAGGAGAAGGGGACGACAGAGGATGAGATAGCTGGATGGCATCACTGACTCGATGGACGTGAGTCTGAGTGAATTCCAGGAGTTGGTGATGGACAGGGAGGCCTGGTGTGCTACGATTCATGTGGTCGCAAAGAGTCGGACACGACTGAGTGACTGAATTGAACTGAACTGAACTGAGCTACTCTTCACTGTGTTTTTGAGAGAACGTTGAACCAGGATTTATAGAACTTGGTTTAATTATGGCTTAAACAGTCTCTACTTCTGTTAACTTTGGCCAAGTCACTTAGTTTCTCTAGTTACCTCTTCTCCTTTTTAATAGACCAAACTTGACAGTATCAATCTTTTATAACTCAGAAAACTCTTGTGAGACTTAAATAAGTTAATGGCTAATGATCACATCATAGAAAGTGAGTCTAGCAAATCTTTTGGTATTTTTTACATTCATGTAATCACGTTGTCCTACCATATTTTTATTTAATAGAATTGCAGCTTTCAACAGACACACTCAAAAATTGGGACTATGGGATTAGGACACTAATCTAGCCTTGGATTTTTTCCTGGTGGGATGGAATTTCATCAACAGAGCATTCAGATTTCAGGTGTTCTACCTAGCTTACATTTTGGGTTGGGTAGAGTGTTTCAGGGGATGCGATGGTTGGATAATATCATTGACTCAATGGACATGAAACTGGGCAAACTCTGGGACAGGGAGGCCTGATGTGCTCAGTCTGTGCAGTTGCAAACAGAAAGGCATGATTTAGCGACTGAACAACATCACAGTGTTCCAAAGAGATGTGCCGCATTCTTACAATCTCCCACCATCTGCTCCAAGGCCCTCCCTCAGGACCCAACTATAGAACAGTATGGCAATACTTTTCTCCCCTTCCTTCTTTCCTGCCACAGCAGCCATGAACTTACAACTCATCTATATGAATAAAGAAAAGATTATTCTAGCCCAAACTTGTTTGTAAAAGTCAGAATTTTGTTATTATGAGTTTCCTTGAAGTCCTTAGAAAATAGTATTCTGATATAATTTAATTTTTCATTTTAAAATATTTAATTGAAGAAAATTCACTATATTGAAACACAAGAATCACTGAAACATGAATGAGATTTGGTGCACTGATTTTTAATTTGGACATCTGCCTACTCACTGAAGCAGGGGAAGAGATGAAGGTATCTGCTTTGGATGGACTAGAAAAATCTTTTTATGTTGGCATTGAGGATGAAAGGGGAAGTGTTCTACCTTTTTGAACCTCTATCAACCTTATCAACCTCTACCTCTATCACACCTCTATTTGAAAAATTTATAGAGGTTTTCTCTATATTTTTCAAATATACCAACCATCACATCCTCTGAAGTATGTCATTCCATTTACTTCACCAACACCCACGTCTTGTTGTAGACTTGCACCCAGGGTAGATTAAAAAAAAAGAAGAGGAATTCCATGCCATCTATTTAAGCAGTTAAACCAATCTTTTATATAAATATGTAAGTGAACAATGTGGATCATTAGACAGGTATTTAAGAAATGCCAGCAGCACAAATAAATATTATTAAAGCGAAAAAAAGCTTGCCCTGGAAAAATGAATACAATTTATGTAAGAAAAAAACCATAAAAGTCCAATTGGTTGAAATCTTTGGAGTGATTATAAAGTATATTTCACTATTATAAAAAATACAACAAATATGCTTCTTTTAGAAAGATGCAAGAAAAAGAAAACAGGGTTCATATTGGCCACATTAAAAAAAATGACAGCAGAACTAGAGGAAAATTCAAGCAATCCTCTCAGAATATTATTCAAAGATGAAAACATTTTTTTTTGGCTGTGTTGGGACTTCATTGCGGCACTCGGGCTTTCCCTAGTTACGCTGAACAGGGGCTACTCTTCATTGTGGTGGGGACTCCTCATTGCTATGGCTGCTCTTATCGTGAGTACAAGCTCTAGGCTCTCGGGCTTCAGTAGTGATAGCAGGCTGGCTCAGTAGCTGTGGTGCATGGGCCTAGTTGCTCTACGGCATGAGGACTCTCCCTGGATCAAGGACTGATACCATTTGCTTTGCTAATTTATAGGTGTACTTCTTGAGTGTTGTTTCTTGGTTTTCTCCATAAATTTTTTAAATCTCTCTTTGCTTAAGGTTTGGAAATTTCCCTATGTTATCTCTCTCTCTCTCTCTTTTTTTTTTTTTGGTAATCTTTTTGAATGCTGGGTATTAAGCACATCCACTAAAAGTTTTTCTTTTTTTAAAATTATGCTTTCTGCAATTTACCTCACCAAGGTGTACATTATTTAATTTTTTGGGTAGTTCTAATTATTTTTTCTGTAAGTGACCTAATAGTCCAAAAGCTTCCACAAATGTGGTGCTCTTTTTCCTGACCTGGTAGAACTGTAGAACAGAATTTGTAGGGTAATTTTTTATCACTTGCCTTTATGAGAATTGACAAATCATATCTCCTGACAAAGTACCCTCATTTTCCCTTTGTTCTCAAGTTTGCTGTTTTAGTCTACTCAGTTGCAAAGGAAAAGATGATAAAAACAGGGTAAGGCATGACAAAAAAGCACTGTACTGAGAGGAAAACAGAATCTTGTGATTTTGATCTTCAATAAATACTTGATTTTTGAAAAGTTAGCTTAGAAACATGATTTTTCAAAAGTCTGACAGATGCCTTTTAAAGTGATGCTGTGAAATCTTTTATATTTTATATTAACATTTGTAAACAACATATAAACAATAGTGGCAGTTATAAATAATCTCAAAATAAATTTAGACAACCAAAAGTTTACTATTTTAAGTACTGTATCACAAAGCTTTCTAGCTACAATTAATATATACATTTCAAATATCATTTTACATTTCACACTGTAAGTTAATAATCACTAGAGGCTTGCGGGCTCAAACAAAGTTGTATCACAATAAATGCATATACATGCCTTGGAAATAATCAATATGGTCATACTACAAGGTTGCTGTTTGTTTGCTGCTTCTTAGAAATCATATCTTTTCTATCACAAGTTTAATGGGGTATCCATCAACCTTAGTAGAGTTACCATTCACCCATTCTTGAAATACATATATGATTTTTGACTTCAAATCCCTAGAGTCTAGTATCTAAGTAGTTGCCAAGTCCTGTTGCTTTGACAATAGGCATGAAAATGGGGAGAGAGGAAGATTTATCACTTGTTCTCCATTCCTTAGCTATCACTTTAAAGAGGTATTATTATTGCTTCTTTGAGCAGCTCCAAGAGCTCCATCCAGTTTCTTATTTCTTTCAGTTCTTTTTATTCTAATCCATTTATTCCACCTGGTTAGTTTTTCAGCAATACTAGCAGGATGCTTGGAGAAGGCAATGGCACCCCACTCCAGTACTCTTGCCTGGAAAATCCCATGGACAGAGGAGCCTGGTAGGCTGCAGTCCATGGGGTCGCTAGGAGTCAGACCCAACTGAGCGACTTCACTTTCACTTTTCACTTTCATGCATTGGAGAAGGAAATGGCAACCCACTCCAGTGTTCTTGCCTGGAGAATCCCAGGGATGGGGGAGCCTGGTGGGCAGCCATCTCTGGGGTTGCACAGAGTCAGACACGACTGAAGCGACTTAGCAGCAGCAGCAGCAGCAGGATGCTACTTCGACTTATTTCAAAATCTTTCAGTGGTTTCTCTTTTACTTTTGGCTGTATAATTCCAGTGCTTTAGCCTGATATTCAAGTTTTCACATGGTCTGACCCTAAGCCCTTTAGTTTTTCCAAACTTTTCCCCCATAATTCCTCTAATACACCTTATGTTTAACTCTCCTAAATCTCTAAGATTTTCACACAGTGTGTGCCATTGTTTACTGCATCTATCACAAGACTCTTAACCTATTCACCTTTAAAACAACCTTTAAAAAACATGTTTAAAGACTAAACCACTTCTAAAAATGATTTCAACCATTTTTGAATAAACACACACACGCCTACTAACTAAAGTACTAAGATTATTTCAGCTCTGGCAAGTATTCATTGAGGTTAGAATAAAACAAACTCCATACTGATACGTTAATTTCTCTCTAGTAAGATGAACCAACTTCTAAATTCTTTCTAAAATAAGTCTTCTATGAGCTATGGTATCTCCTCTGGCTGCAGGAGTAACTGTCATGATTCAATTAAATGTATCAGGTAAAAATGAGAAATTATATATTAACTAAAGTGAGAAATAGGCAGTGTGGCATCACTTCTTAATTTTTATCTACTTTTTCACTTACCTAGACCTTTGTATCTGCCCAGTGAATTTACTTTTATGTGACACAAGGAAACAAACACTTTCTCTCCAACAAAGAAGACAATATCAAACAGCATATATTTCATAAATGCTTCTAATTTTAATGAGATGTAAACTATCTTTTTGTAAGGAGATTTGAAAGGTGACTCATCACCAAGCACTAGGTTCAATGTGACCTCCTTTACTCAAAAGCTATTAGAATGTGATATTCCATATAATTAAATTTTTTAGAAACTTCAAATTATATTCTAAAATTTTCTTTCTATAAAAGTCTTTTGAAAATGGATAACATCCTGTGTTGATTTCTATAGCATGGGGCATTGGCATTTTTTTGTTGATCTTGCAGGTTTATCTTTATGAATATTCATTATGTTATTATAATCTAGTTTTTTGTGGCTTTAATAACTTCTCTAGTTTGAGAAGGTCAGCTAACATTTCTTTCATAATATACTTACTTTCAGTTAAGAGTATATCTCTTGCTCTTGCTTCCTTTTTGCTTCCTGTCTTTATCTTTTGTGAATGAAAAATAAGTGTCCAATAAATCAAGAATTATATACTGTGTAAAAGGGTAAGATACATTTATATGACAGTTCATGATTTGTAAAACACCTGATGAAACACTGGGGCTTCCTGGGTATCTCTAATGGTAAAGAATCTGCCTGCAATGCAGGAGACCTGGGTTTGATCCCTGAGTTGGGAAGATCCTCTGGAGAAGAGAATGGCAACCTAACCCAGTACTCTTGCCTGGAGAATCCCATGGACAGAGGAGCCTGGCAGGCTTCAGTTTCAGGGGGTTGCAAAGAGTCAGACATGACTGAGTGACTAACACTTTCACTTTCTTTCTGATGAAACATTACTTTGTTTAATCACCAAAGCAAATCTGAGTGGTAGATTTTATCTACACTTTACAAATAAGTAAATCGGAGGCCAGATAAGTAGATCATATTTCATAAGTACATATACATAGTAAGTTTATCTGCAGAAGGTGAACACAAACATGTTGACTCCACCTATGATATATTTTACATTGTGGTATTGTTTCCAGTAAGGGCTTTGATTTAGGTCATAACTGAATGGTCTAGTGGTTTTTCCCTCTTTCTTCAAGTTTGAATTTGGCGATAAGGAGTTCATGATCTGAGCTACAGTCAGCTTCCGGTCTTGTTTTTGATGCCTGTATAGAGCTTCCCCATCTTTGGCTGTAGAGAATATAATCAATCTGATTTCAGTATTGACCACCTGGTGATGTCCATGTGTAGAGTCTTCTCTTGTGTTGTTGGAAGAGGGTGTTTGCTATGACTAGTGCGTTCTCTTGCTAAAACTCTGTTAGCCATTGGCTTGCTTCATTTTGTACTCATATTTGACTAGATTATAATCAAATCCCTTACAATTATACAGTGAAAGTGACAAATAGATTCAAGGGATTAGACCTGAGAGAGTGCCTGGAGAACTATGGATGGAGGTTTGTGATATTGTACAGGAGGCAGTGATCAAAACCATCCCCAGGAAAAAGAAATGTAAAAAGGCAAAATAGTTGTCTAAGAAGGCCTTACAAATAGCTGAGAAAAGAAAAGACACAAGAGGCAAAGGAGAAAATGAAATATATACCCATCTGAATGCAGAGTTCCAAAGAATAGCAAGGAGAGATAAGAAAGCTTCCTCAGTGACCAATGCAAAGAAATAGAGGAAAGCAATATAATGGGAAAGACAAGAGATCTCATCAAAAAATTAGAGATACCAAGGAAACATTTCATGCAAAGATGGGCTCAATAAAGGACAGAAATGTTAAGTACCTAACAGAAGCAGAAGATATTAAGAAGAGGCAGCAACAATACACAGAACTACACAAAAAAGATATTCATGACCCAGATAACCAGGATGGTGTGATCACTCACCTAGAGCCAGACATCCTGGAATGTGAAGTCAAGTGGGCCATAGGAAGATTCACTATGAAAAAAGTTAGTGGAGGTGCTGGAATTCCAGTTGAGCTATTTCAAATCCTAAAAGATAATGCTGTGAAAGCACTGCACTCAGTATGCCAGCCAATCTGGAAAACTTAGCAGTGGCCACAGGACTGGAAAACGTCAGTTTTCATTCCAGTCTCAAAGAAAGGCAATGCCAAAGAATGTTCAAACTATCGCACATTTGCATTCATCTCACATGCTAGCAAAGTAATGCTCAAAATTTTCCAAGCCATGCTTCAATTGTACATGAATTGTGAACTTCCAGATGTTCAAGCTGGATTTATAAAAGGCAAAGGAAGCAGAGATAAATTGCCAACACCTGTTGGATCATTGAAAAAGCAAGAGAGTTCCAGAAAAAAATCTATTTCTGCTTTATTGATTATGCCAAAGCTCTGACTGTGTAGATCACAACAAACTGTGGAAAATTCTTCAACAGATGGGAATACCAGACCACCTGACCTGCCTCTTGAAAAATCTGTATGCAGGTCAAGGAGCAACAGTTAGAACTCGACATGGAACAACAAACTGGTTCTGAATCAGGAAAGGAGTATGTTAAGGCTGTATATTGTCACCCTGCTTATTTAACTTATATGCAGAGTACATCATGAGAAATGCTGGGCTGGATGAAGCATAAACTGGAATCAAGGTTGCTGGGAGAATATTAATAACCTCAGATATGCAGATGACACCACCCTATGGCAGAAAGCAAAGAACTAAAGAGCTTCTTGATGAAAGTGAAACAGAAGAATGAAAAAGTTGGCTTATAACTCAACATTCAGAAAACTAAGATCATGGCATCTGGTCCCATTACTTCATGACAAATAGATGGGGAAACAGTGGAAACAGTGACAGACTTTATTTTCTTGGACTCCAAAATCACTGCAGATGGTGACTGCAGCCATGAAATTAAAAGACACTTACTCCTTGGAAGAAAAGTTATCACCAACTTAGACAGCATATGAAAAAGCAGAGACATTACTTTTCCAGCAAAGGTCCATCTAGTCAAACCTATGGTTTTTCCAGTAGTCATGTAAGGATGTGAGAATTGGACTATAAAGAAAGTTGAGCGCCAAAGAATTGATGCTTTTGAGCTATGGTTTTGGAGAAGACTCTTGAGAGTTCCTTCGACTGAAGGAAGATCCAACCAGTCCATCCTAAAGGAAATCAGTCCTGAATATTCATTGGAAGGACTGATGATGAAGCTGAAATTTCAATACTTTGGCCACCTGATGTGAAGAAGTGAGTCATTTGGAAAGACCCTGAGGTTGGAAAAGATTGAAGATGGGGAAGAAGTGGACAACAGAGAATGAAATGGTTGTATGGCATCATTTACTAGATGGACGTCAGTTTGAGTAAGCTCTGGAAGTTGGTGATGGACAGGGAAGCTTGGTGTGCTGCAGTCCATGGGGCCACAAATAGTAGGACATGACTAAGCAACTGAACTGAACTGGTAGTTTCCAGTAATTTGGTAAGGTTCTGAATGAGAGCTCATGAAGTCGTAGGCAAGACTATAAGAAAGCAATTTCTTAATCTCCAATAGGTTCATTTTTCAAACTTTGGTCCAAAGAAGTTTTGCAGAGGGGTTAATGTCTCCAGAAGTAAGATTGCTAACTAGATAGGCAATTAATGTCCTGTTTTTATCTAACGAAAGTAACAGTTTACCAGTATCAGGTATAAAATATAATTCTGCACATATTGACTATGAGACATAGTCCTACCATATTTTTATTTAATAGAACTGCAGCTTTCAATAGGCACACTCAAAAATTGGGACTATGTGACTAGGACAGTAATTCCATGGACAGAGGAGTCTGGCAGGCTAGAGTCCAAGGGCTCATAAACAGTCAGATGTGACTGAAGCAATTTAGCACATGAGGTTGCTGTACCCTTCTCCATGTGATTTTCCCAACCCAGAGATGGAACCCATGTCTCCTGCATTGCAGGTGGATTCTTTAACACTGACCCACCAGGGCAGCCCTGAGATAAGTATGCTGTTGCTAAGTCACTTTTGTCGTGTCCGACTCTGTGTGACCCCATAGACAGCAGCCCACCAGGCTCCCCCGTCCCTGGGATTCTCCAGGCAAGAACACTGGAGTGGGTTGCCATTTCTTTCTCCAATGCATGAAAGTGAAAAGTGCAAGTGAAGTCTCTCAGTCATGTCCGACCCTCAGCGACCCCATGGACTGCAGCCTACCAGGCTCTTCCATCCATGGGATTTTCCAGGCAAGAGGACTGGAGTGGGATGCCACTGAGGCCTGGAAGTATTGCTTGACACCTAAAATATAGGTTTTTATTAGGCATAAATGGGTCAGCAGGATATTGCTGATTTTTTCTACTATATTAGAATAAAGAGAATGTTTGAACTGCTAGAGGTTAACAAATGAACTAAAAATCTTAAATCTCCTATTGGAAGATATTCCAAATATAGGAAGAGACCACTCTGTTCATTTACTGAATGTCTATTTGCTTACTTCTTTGGGTAGAAGATTGCTGTTTAGGCTGGACCAAATCGATCAAGCCAAAAGAATAATTTCTCCCAAGATAGGTAAACCAATAATAGCAAACTATTTTAAAAATAAATAAGTTCCCAAGTGTTTAAAATTATCAAATAACTTATGAAGAATGTGTAGAAAATCAGATAGATGTTTGAAACCAGGTTTACTGGAGTAGTTTATGGCTAAATGCACTAAAGAGCCATCTCCTAGAAATCTCGGAAAACTCAAGTAGAGAGGAGTCCTAAACATCAAGTCTGAGCTCCTTTTAGATATGTGGAGAGACATGTGACTCTTAAACAGGTTTATCAGGCTCTTTTGATTCTGCTTAATTCCTTTTTCCTTCTTTGTTATAGTCTTATTCTTAGGAAAATAATCCCAAGGAGGTTATTAAAAGATAAAATATAAAAATTCATAAAATCTAAGCAAATCATATTGATGCTACAGTGCAGCAACTGATCATTATGTAAAGAATTTTATTTGATATATTTATAAATGACCATCTCATTGACACTTCTAATTTTGACTTAAACAGTAAATAATTTATATCTGTCTCTAAACAGGGTATCACCTATATAATTTCTAAATCAGACAATAAGGATAGCTCTTCACCACATTAAAGAAAACTGGAGACAGATCAGGTTTATTCACAAACTATAACACAAAATCATAAATGGCAAATTAGGGTGGTAGATGTTTTTAGAGTTAAATCCTACGAAGGGACAAAACAAAGGGAGAAATCAGTTTTCTACAGAAGAGCTATTAGTGGTTAAAGGGCATTTGATACTAGGAGCAAAAGGAATGTAATTAGTATAGGATTTTCCTTTACTTGAGTAATACATTTTCTTACTGCTTTAATAATAATGTTGAAGTAATTGTATTTCCTCAGGAACATTTTCAGAGAAGGCGATGGCACCCCACTCCAGCACTCTTGCCTGGAGAGTCCCATGGATGGAGGAGCCTGGTGGGCTGCAGTCCATGGGGTCACAAAGAGTCAGACATGACTGAGCTACTTCCCTTTAACTTTTCACTTTCATGCATTGGAGAAGAAAATGCAACCCACTCCAGTGTTCTTGCCTGGAGAATCCCAGGGATGGGGGAGCCTGGTGGGCTGCCCTCTATGGGGTTACACAAAGTCGGACGCGACTGAAGTGACTTAGCAGCAGCAGTAGCAGCAACAGGAACGTTTCATGCAAAAGATGTTGCTCAATATGAATGTCTATTAATAGGCAATAGCTCATAAAGCAATAACTTATCTCGGTACATCAACAAAAAGAGTATAAAATTGTATAGTAAAGCCTTCTGGTGGACTCGCTATCAAAGAACATACTTTATGGCTTTGAAAATGAAAAATGAATTTATAGTTTGAAGTGCCAAAAAAGATAAGCTTGTACCTGAATTTTTTGTCCTCCATTAACTGATAGCATGTTTTCTATTTTGGGTAAAATTCTAGAATAAAGGTTAATATATATTTTAAAAGACTGTCTTACATGTACAGAAAAATCAAATTATTGCTGAGGCCTGATTTATGCTTTGACAAATTTATTAAAAATATTCTTCAGTTTAAATGCTATTGGCTAAATGTATACATTGTGTGCCAAACAAGGTCATAGGGAATATTGAGAATCCAGCTATGGTGACTACCCCTGAAGAGTTTATCGCCTGTGGGAAAAACACATGCTATCTGTGATGGAAGGTTGACAATGATATGTTGAAATAGTTGCACATGTTACAGTTCCAAGGACAAAGGCAAATTAACCTCAACCTGGATCATTTGGAAAGGCTTTAAAGAATGGTTTGAAAATTAGCTCTGAGGAGGAAGTGAACAGAGCATTCTAGAAAGGGGAACAAGTTGTGTCCAGAAACAGGAAAGTTAAGTGTAGACTTGAAGACAGAGAAAGGAATTAGATGAGGCTACAGAACTGATAGGAATAGAGAAATGGAGAAGGAGGGAGGCTCGTGTGTGATGCCTCATAGATGGTCACTGTCAACCCAGTGAATTCATCACGGGTCAGTTCTAGGAGATCACATATGTGAAAGCTCCAGAGACATTCTACAGACCAGAACAGCACTCCTGCCCTTGAGTTCAGTAGCTAATCAGCAGCAGAGACTTCTTTCTGTGACTGGCATCTTCCTTTCCGTTGCTCTATCTACCCTTAGGCAATAGTTATCTAAACTTAGTTTCTCCTAGTTCCTGGTAATGTCCAATTTATTTTCATTCCCTACATTCACTTAATAGTCCAGTTCTCGACTCCTTGTGGTCACAAGGCATCCAAGTTATCTTTCACTGAAACAGCCTTCATCCCTTGCTGTATCTAATTTGCTTCCTTAAGAATGTCATTTGAAATGACACTATTTTGTGAAGGATTTTCTGATAGCACATCGGTAGAATATGTTTCTCAGTACCACCCCCCACCCCAAACTCTTTGATATTCTGTATCACATACAAATATATATATATATGTATGACATGTATTTTTGCCAACTCAAAGAAGAAGATATACCTAAGTGGGATCCTTAAGGTTAGATGCCTCATAAAACATGTTAACATCATCAAATTGATTTAAGTAAATTGTGGAACATGTCTACTTTGTCAACACCTGTTGAATACCAGAAGAGCAAGACCTTTTGTATATCTCTGCTGCTAGGATGTAGCCTAGTGTAGTCAGGCTACATATTAGCTAAATAAATGAATGGAAAAGGGAACTGAAGATGTATTCTTATTAGGTTTCACACTATATCTTAGGAATATTTTCTCTTTACATAACATCTATTAAACTCAAACTGGTATTTTAAAAGCTTCTCAGTATATAGTATCCAAAAATCATTCCATCACAAGAAAAAGCAAAGAGAACTTTTCTTTAACTTCCTATACCTCTGAACAAGATAACACATATGTGAAAGTATGCCTGTTTAACTCTTTCAATGAAAGTTCATTTCCATTACACATTAATCTTATCATAAAGAATGTAACCCTGACACACGTTTACACATGTGCACATGCATAAAGCAGGCTGATATTCTATCTACTTGCTTGGGAGAAAAAAGGAGAAGAAGACATCTTGTGTTAGTAAAGAGTAGCAAGGCGGTGATGATTTATTATATGACTGTATGGAGTAAGAAGCAAGTTACTATCATATATTTAAAATATTTACTTTGCTCCAATGAGTTTCTTATTCCTTCAGAAATGACTTAGAAAAAAAGGAGTATGTTTAAGTTTTATGTGCTATGTTGACACTATTTTTTATTTCATACATCTAATAAGTGGAACAGCCCATTAATGTTCAACATGTTTTGCATGGGAAAGAGGATGGATCATAAGACTTAAAAATGAAAGCTCAGAGGTGGGAACTGAGTCACAATCTATTATAATTCTAAAGGCTTTATTACATAATTAGAGGGTCCTCAGGATATAAGACTATGAATACAACTGATTCATGAGTTAATGAAATGGAACTGAAGCTTTAGATAATGGACCAGTAAGCTATTGGCCAGGCTAGTTCACTGTCACTTTTTTTCCCAGTCAGAGTATGTTTTTGATGCCAGAGTCATCTTTTCCCTCTGTGCCTACTTTGTGAAAGGCAGTCATGGAAAAGAGAGCTTTTGCTTTACCCACATTCCCTTTGCTTTATCTTTTTCTTATTATTCCATTTAAAAATTACTAAACCTTTCAAATAAAGAGTAAGAAGTAGAACTGAAGTGCTCCTAGAAAGCATATTTTGTATTACCTTCCCTGTAATAAAAATTGTGGCTGGACTTTGTCTCCACTTCCTGGTAGACAACCTGAAAATCTTTGGAATTTCCCAGAATGTTTTGTTGTTCATCCTGAACACTTTAGGGCACATTTGATAGTTTATACCAACAAGGTGACTCATCATGAGCCCCTAGATAGCTTATGCTAAGGAGATGACTCAGGATGGGAGTTGGCCATGGCAGAAAGACCAACCATGTGATTAAAGAGTTGGGGCTTTAAGCCACATCATATCAGCCTTTTTTAGATGGGAGGGAAACTGGAGACTGAGTTAAATGGTGTGGTTAATGATTAAATCAGTAATACTTATATAACAAAATCCCAATAAAACTTTTGGATACCAAAGTTCAGGCGGGTATCCCTGGTGAGTAATACTCCAAATATTTTCACAGACCAATGTGCTGGGAAGGTAATACAACCCTGGGAACAATGGAAGCCTTACATACAAACCTTCACAGATTTACCCAACGCTTCTCTCCCTTTGGCTGGTGCTGATCCATATGCTTTCTGCTATAATACAACTGTAATCTTATGCATAATGCTTTCCTTGAGTTCTGTGCCTCATTGTATCATATTATTGAAACTGAGAAGATAGTAAGTGAGTAAGTAAGTAAGTGAAGCCGCTCAGTTGTGCCCAAATCTTTGCAACCCCATGGACTGTAGCCTACCAGGCTCCTCCCTCCATGGGATTCTCCAGGCAAGAGTACTGGAGTGGGTTGCCATTTCCTTCTCCAGGGGATCTTCCTGACCCAGGGATCGAACCCTGGTCTCCTGCATTCCAGGCAGACACTTTAACCTCTGAGCCACCAGGGAAGTCCAGAGAAGATAGTAGGAGCCCCTAACTCTGTAGCCAGCTGGTTAGAAGTGAGGATGACACAAATTTGTGGCTGCTGTTTGAAGCAAGGGCAGTCTTATGGAGGACCTTGCCTGTGAAGATGGGCCCAATGCCAGGTGGTTGATATCAGAAATCATTGTTACCACCTTATTTTTCTTTAAGGGTAAATTTGAACTCAGGGAGGGTTAATAATATTCTCAGTGTCATACTGTGTTAACAGACAACTTCAGATGAGATTTGGGTCTCAAATTCTTCATTCCATTGTATTTTTGTTATGCCATGCTAGATATCACCTCAGACTCCATCTTCATCTCCAAAATAGAATTGTGATAGAGAATAAGCCAAAGCAAGGAAAAAAAAAAAAAAAAAAAAAGGATGCTATGCCAGTGTGGGCAAACCCAGTATGATAATGCCATCTCATAGATAGCAGCTGGTATTTACTACTGACAAAAGGCTGAGAAGGTGCTGGGGACTTGTCTAAGCACTTTTCAGCTATGATCTTCTGTAATCCTTACAACCCTTTAAACATCTCGATTTTACAGATGAAAAAAACAGGCTCATGAACTCTCCCAACGAAGCAAAGGTAATAAATCAGAGAGTGAGAGTTTTGGGGAGGTAACATGGAGTCTTGACAAAATAGATTCTGAAGGCAGCCAACTTTGACTCCTTAAATGGTTTTGACCTTAACTGTGAGATGTTTTAGGATTTATTTCAATCTTTCATACAGATTTGAAATAAAAAGTATTTCTTTAAAACTAGCTAGGACATGAATGCAATTCAATCTCTCCCTCTCCTATCTTTTCCTGCTTAATTTTTTAATATTTGTGTTTAAGGACTCTCCAAGTTGCATTAGTAGTAAAGAACCCATCTCCCAATGCAGGAGACCAAAGAGATGTAGGTTTGATCCCTGGGTATGGAAGATCCCTTGGAAGAGGGTATGGCAACCCACTCCAGTCTGGCAGGCTGCTGTCCACAGGGTTGAAAAGAGTAAGATATGACTGAAGTGACTTAGCACACACATACTTGTATTTAAGAAATAAAATTTATATAAGACTTTATCTTGTCAATTGTCATTTTTTTCAATAATCAAAGAAATAACACTCCATTCAAAATAAAAATTTAGATTGGGAATTACGTGGCATTCAGCAAGTATTTTAATAATTTGATGAGTCAGCTTCTTTTTGTTAAACAGAGGTAATAGTGATGTGTGCCTCACAAAACTGCTGTGAAGTATGAATTTCTTAGCACAGTGCCTGGCACACTGACAATAATTATAATTCAAGTTTACATTGTAATTAATCATTATTATTAATATCTCTCCAGTTTACATTGTAATTCATCATTATTATTAATAACTCTCCAGTAACTTTACTGTTTGCTTTACTGACTTTACTTTATTGCTTAGTAAAACACATACTCCTGTTTTATATTCTTGTTTGGTAGAAGGAGGACTATTAAGAAATGAATCAGGGACTTCTCTCATGGTCCAACTGTTAAGACTTTGTGCTTCCACTGCAGGGGATGTGGGTTCGATTCCTGGTCAGGGAACTAAGATCCTGTGTGCCACTCTGTGTGGCCAAAATACTAAAAAAAAAAAAAGACATGAATCAAATGATAGAGGACTTAGCATGATACTAAACTAGCTGACTCCAAACTAGGTATGTGTCTGAAAACAGGCAATTCCCTGAGTCAATGTGAATGTCAGCTTGAACAAGACGCTGTGTCTTCATGAAATCGGGAAAGTCAAATGCCTCAAGGAACATGTTAACACCAGTAAATCAGTTTAAATAAATTGGAGAGGGAAAAATCTTTCTACTAACTTCACCATCATATGTAATACATTGGTGAGATTTGGCTAGTAAGAAAAATGATTTTAGATTGGAGCAGAATGCAAATGGATAGTCTTAGGCAGTAAGCATATGAAATAGAAAGGTGCTGAAAAGGGATGCATGCAAAGGAAGTTAAAAGGGAAAACAAAGGAGCCAGGATTCATCCTAGCTGAGGCCAGATCCTCCCTGCACTGCTGCTTTGCTCAACCTTCTGGCATCTACATTATCATGATTAAGTAGGATAAATGTTTCACACTGAGCTTTGGAGTGTGCAATAGAAAAACAAGGTTGAATTACCAGGAATACCAAAGAGCCACTCTAAATTACTTTGTGTCTCAAGGACACAAGTCTGTGTGCAGAGGTGAAAAACAGAGAAAATAAAAACAGACTACTCACACAGCAAACACAAGTTGCGAAATTTAACTTTTCTCAGTTGATAGAGCTAAAAAGAAGATCGCATCAGGTTTTTAAATAGCCTGATGTCTTTCTTCTTTTCAGGATATGTGTGAGTGCTAGGTCCTCATTTATTTACAAAAGCTACAGGGCTATTAGCAGCGTAATATGGGAAATAAATACATTTTTTTTTAAATTAGAAGGCATCCTATTAATTAGAAGATTTATTAGATAGCCAGGTGCTTCAGTGAATCGGCTATGGTTAGTTCAAGAGAGAGAATACTGTCACCTGAAATATGGATACATTTGAAGGTAAACTTTAAAAATAAACAGGATGATCTGGATAATAGGATTCATTAATCACTGGAACTGTATGTGTCTGTGTTTATAGGTGGGTATAGCAAAAAAGTCAAATTTGTCAGCCTGAAAAACACATTATTAACATTGAAATTAGTGTTCCAGAACTTGTGTCATAATAAAATAGACCTATAGCAGACACCTTGGTGTCTGGTGAGTAGCAGACACCAAGCACCTTCTAACAACTTTCCGCTAAAATATCCATAAAGGCAAAAAAAACTGTGAAAAATAATAATGATAAAATAATGAATAGTATAATTGAGTCAGATGCAAATGAATAACAATAAACTATTTAAATTTTTAGCTTTTTATGTCATATCTTTTATTCTTTTTAAAATACATTGTTCCTCCAAAGATTAGTTGATTCATATCTATTTATTTAGATAGAAACTATATGGCCCAGAATTCAACAGGGCAATTAGTGTGAAAATAAATGAAGACCATTTACATGAGAGCAAGAAAAGCCTATTTATTCAGGGCTTGCTACAGCAAGGGAGTCAGTCATCACCATTTGTGTGTGACAGAGACTTCAAGGCAGGCAGAGGAGTGGGAAAGCTTCATAGCAGACACTGGGCTGCACCCCGCAGGCCTACGAGGCCTGGGCTTGTCCAGCATCAAGACTGAAGAAAGAGCCCTGCGGGAGCAACAGAGACATCAGTGGTTTAATGGATGGGGGAGTTTACACGACTGAAGCAAGGCTCTGGAGCAACAACCCACGTGTACAGTGGACGAACAGGACAAGGTGGCAGTCTTTGCTGGGTGGGGGCATTCAGGGGGCCAAGGGAGGAGAGATTGCCAGTTACAGGGGAAACTGAAGTCAGGTTAGTTCGTTAGCTACCAGGGAATTGAAGAAGGGCCCATCTCTTACCATCCCTTTGATAGTGAAGTGAAGTGAAGTCGCTCAGTCGTGTCCGACTCTTTGCGACCCCATGAACTGTAGCCTACCAGGCTCCTCTGTCCATGGGATTTTCCAGGCAATAGTACTGGAGTGGATTGCCATTTCCTTCTCCAGGGGATCTTCCAGACCCAGGGATCAAAGCCGGGTCTCCCGGATTGTAGACAGACGCTTTACCGCTTTACCATCTGAGCCACCAGGGAAGCTGTGATAAGCTTTGATAAGCTAGGATCCCTTTTATAAGCTATCATTAACTGGGGCCTGGAGCAAGCACACAGGAAGGTCAGTCATGTGAGTAGGGTGTAGGTGAAACAGATTCTGGTTGGGCAGAGAATGTATAGAGAGCCAGAGAACATCCATCTTGAGTGGCCTGACAATACAATAGAAAAGCAGGAAGCCTTCAGGTATGTCCTGATTGAGATGTTACTGGTATAAGCAAATAAGATGGGCTAACTAGGAGCTAGGCACCTGATGTGATTGGTTAGGTAACCTATTTGGCTTTCTCTGGTTGATCCCAAATTAGAAGTGGAAGCAAATATTAAGGAAACTAACAGTTATTCATCAGGTCCTGGCCATTTTGTCTGATACAGGGGTTATTGTTCACCTTCCTGAGTTGGTTGCTATAGTCAGCAGTTGGCCCTCCTTGATTGATTACTCTGGATGATAGGTTGGCTTCTTTGGATGGCTGCACCAGGCTGTAGGTCAGAGTGCTACTTTTACACATGGACTGGCTATGATACTTGTATATATTCAGTCTCTTGTAAGTACTGGATTCCTGTAGGGGCTTGTGGCAGTTGGGAGGCATGATCCTCACAAGAAAAACACCACAGGGGTCAACAGAAATGGGCAGGCCACAGTACCAAGGCTTGCTAGAAACTATGCTTTTACTATGTTAACATCAGTTTAGACTGAAGAACCAGCCCAAAGGAGGTGGAGAAAGAGGCTACCTCAGTAGAGCAGAGTGCTTTGGGTGAAAGCCAGCTTGAGATGCAGAAGCCATATACATCAATCTTTTCTCAGTATTCAATCTTTCCTCTCTAAGTATTCAAGGAAGGTTATATCACCGCCTAAGTGGACTCAGAGAAATACCAAGGATTGTCCAGTGATAAAGGCTTCATCATTTTTGAAGATGAGTCAGGGAAAAAAAAAAAAAAAGAAAATCTTTTAACAATCACCATGTTCCTTATAGAAAATTTTAAAGAATAAGAGAGCAAACACAGCATCCAGGAGACTCAAAAGAATAACTTAACTTCTGAACATATGCTACTGCTGGATCCAAAGGAACCTTCCAGACCTATTTTAAGATCTTCATTAAAATCTAGGAAGATGTGGCTTCTGTGAAAATGGATATGAAAAAAGAAACAAAGTAAAATAGCAGAATATTAATCTTCATTGAAAGTATCAAATCAATATTATAGGTCATAAAGTTGAAACTATTATAGAGTGAGGAGAAAAACAGCAACGAAAAGTGAAAGCTATTACTGTTATGGCCAGTGAATAAACCAACTGCCTATAGATAACTGAAGGTCTTCAGAGAGAGACAAAAGGAAGGGAAGAAGAAAGTTATCAAATCATAATGGTCATAGTAACAATATGAAATAATTCCAGCTAACATTTATTGACTATGCCTCAAACTACATGTTCTGCACTTTATTGGGATTATTAAATTTAATACACACAATGGACCTATAACTAGGCTTATATTAACCCTATTTTACAGGAGAAAAAACTGAGCTTAAAAGGATATATGAATACTCCCTTATGTTGTTAAATATAACTTTCCTTACAGAATTTATCTTTTAAAAAGTCAATATAAACATAGATATATATATGTGTGTGTGTGTGTGTGTGTGTGTGTGTATTAGTATATATACTCTCTCAAAATAAACATATATATCCTGCCAAAACTTTTGTATTATCGATTAAAGAAAAATAAGATACAAGTATTCTACCTTCATGGGCTTCCTGCGTGGCTCTGCAGTTAAGAATCCGCTTGAGATGCAGAAGACTCAGGAGACACCGTGGGTTTGATCCGTGGGTTGGGAAGATCCCCTAGAGGAGGGCATGGCAACCCACTCTGGTATTCTTGCCTGGGGACTCCCATGGACAGAGAAGCCTGGCAGGCTACAGTCCATGGGGTGGCAAAGAGTCGGACCCGACTGAGGAGACTGAGGAGTCAGCCATGACTGAAGAGAATGAGCGCAAGCACAGCACACACACACACACACACACACATTTATTCAAGGAAGTTTCAAGTTTAAAAGCTAGCTAGGTGATTCTAATTTATCCTTTACTAACCCTGTAGTAAAGGAAGGAAAGAGAGCAAGGGATTATAAATGACTTTTGATTCAAAGTGTAGTATGTACAAGAATAATGAAGAAAGGCAAATGAAACAAAAATGCTACATTACTATATCATTCGCTGCTGTATTACTATACCCAAAGGAAAGGATATAGATGCAAGTAGCTGCTGCTGCTGCTGCTAAGTCGTTTCAGTTGTGTCTGACTCTGTGCGACCCCATAGACGGCAGCCCACCAGGCTCCCCTGTCCCTGGGATTCTCCAGGCAAGAACACTGGAGTGGGTTGCCATGTCCTTCTCCAATGCATGAAAGTGAAAAGTGAAAGCACAGTCGCTCAGTCGTGTCTGACTCTTCGCGACCCCATGGACTGCAGCCCACCGAGCTCCTCCGTCCATGGGATTTTGCAGGCCAGAGTGCTGGAGTGGGGAGCCATCGCCTTCTCTGGCAAGTATCTACTAGATGTGCGGTATGCTGCTGCTAAGTCGCTTCAGTCGTGTCCGACTCTGTGCGACCCCATAGACGGCAGCCCACCAGGCTCCCCCGTCCCTGGGATTCTCCAGGCAAGAACACTGGGTTGCCATTTCCTTCTCCAATGCATGAAAGTGAAATGTGAAAGTGAAGTCACTCAGTTGTGTCCAACCCCCAGCAACCCCATGGACTGCAGCCTTCCAGGCTCCTCTGTCCATGGAATTTTCCAGGCAGGAGTACTGGAGTGGGGTGCCATTGCCTTCTCCAAGATGTGCTGTATAACCTTGTTCAAATACTGTCATCATAAACTTTTCTCCAATGAACCTTCCTTTTGTAACTGTATTTATTTCAGAAAATAATACATCATCCAGCACATATGAAGGTAAAATATGCACAAACCATCAGATGTATAATTTTAAAATGATTAAATTTTAACAGTCAATATGCAAAATGTTTGTTCTGCAATGCCGGTATTCATGGCAGTGAGTAACTTAAGAAAGCTTTCGATTCAATGTGGTCCTTCAGTTCAGTTCAGTTCAGTTCAGTCACTCAGTCGTGTCCGACCCTTTGTGACTCCATGAATCGCAGCACGCCAGGCCTTCCTCTCCATCACCATCTCCTGGAGTTCACTCAAACTCACGTCCATTGAGTCAGTGATGCCATCCAGCCATCTCATCCTCTGTCGTCCCCTTCTCCTCTTGCCCCCAACCCCTCCCAGCATCAAAGTCTTTTCCAATGAGTCAACTCTTCGCATGAATTGGCCAAAGTACTGGAGTTTCAGCTTTAGCATCATTCTTTCCAAAGAACACCCAGGGCTGATCTCCTTCAGAATGGACTGGTTGGAACTCCTTGCAGTCCAAGGGACTCTCAAGAATCTTCTCCAACACCACAGTTCAAAAGCGTCAATTCTTCAGCTCTCAACTTTCTTCACAGTCCAACTCTCACATCCATACATGACCAGAGAAAATATTTGCTAAAGTATTTCAAGACTTGAGACCAAAATAAACTACCATGGAATATTGAATCCACTTTCATTCTTTTTACTTTTTTAATTCTGTGAAAATAACAACAAAATATCATGCTTTGGGAAGTGAAAGTGAAAGTCATTCAGTTGTGTCTAAGACTTTGTGACCACTGAACTATACAGTCTATGGAATTCTCTCGGTCAGAATACTGGAGGGGTTAGACTTTACCTTCTTCAGGGTATCTTCCCAACCCAGGAATCAAACCCAGGCCTCTCACAGTGCAGGTGGATTCTTTACCAGCTGAGCCACAAGAAAAGCCCAAGAATACTGAAAGGGATAGCTTATCCCTTCTCCAGCTGATCTTCCTGACCCAGGAATCAAACCTGGGTCTCCTGCATTGCAGATGGGTTCTTTACCAACTGAACTATCAGGGAAACCCTGGGAAGTTAAACACATATGGAAATATTGTCTTTAAAAGTTACCTCAGTGAAAGTTGGAGAAAATGAGGAATAGCTATGAACTGAGAATGACGCTGCTGCTTGAATATTCTTTCCCTTCCTGACAAATCACTTCAGGTGTGTGAAAAGAAAAGTGAGCATGAAGACAGCGTAATAAGACAGTCCTCTCCCCACATCAGCCTCACTTTACCCATCTGAAAAATGGAGCAGTTCTACATAGCAAACAGGCATTGCACATAAAAGGACATAGGAAGAATGTGCTCCTGTGTAAGATTGTTTTATTCATTTAGTCACTTACAAATTGATATAAAAAGTGATTATTATGTGCAAATTCTTTGAGAAGCGTCATACATACACATGGAATAAGATAAGTATAATGTGTTCAAAGAACTTGAGCTTTGATGAAGAAGACAGACAAGAAAACAAATGAACTCAGAATGATAATTGTTATAAAAGAGAAATGAAGATGTTTCTAAGTCTCTTAATCTCTTCCCTTAACTTTTCCAGATCTCCTATTAATATCTCAGGTGTGGTCCTTACCACTTTTTAAATGAATTAGCAGAGCTGCCCAGGTTCTAGTATGTCTCAACTCCAATGAATCCTCCAGTTGACTGATAGATGATTGTTCAGCTCAATTCAGTCACTCAGTCGTGTCCGACTCTCTGAGACACACTGACCAGGCTTCCCTGTCTATTACCAATGCCTGGAGCTTACTCAAACTCATGTCCATCGAGTCGATGATGCCATCCAACCATCTCATCCTCTGTCATCCCCTTCTCTTCCCACCTTCAATCTTTCCCAGCATCAGGGTCTTTTCAAATGAGTCACTTCTTCGCATCAGGTGGCCAAAGTATTGGAGTTTCAGCTTCAGCATCAGTTCTTCGAATGAATATTCAAGACTGATTTCATTTAGGACACACTGGTTGGATACCTCTGCAAGTCCAAGGGACTCTTAAGAGACTTTTCCAACACCACAGTTCAAAAGCATCAATCCTTTGGCGCTCAGCCTTCTTCACAGTCCAACTCTCACATCCATACATGACTACTAGAAAAACCATAGCTTTGACTAGACGGACCTTTGTTGGCAAAGTAATGTCTCTACTTTTTAATAAAATGCTAGACAGCATTTTAATATGCTGTCTAGGTTGGTCATAACTTCTCTTTCAAGAAGCAAACTTCTTTTAATTTCATGGCTGCAGTCACCATCTTCAGTGATTTTGGAGCCCAAGAAAAGAAAGTCTGTCACTGTTTCCACTGTTTCCCCATATATTTGTCATGAAGTGATGAGACCAGTGCCATAATTTTAGTTTTCTGGATGCTGAGTTTTAAGCCAACTTTTTCACTCTCCTCTTTCACTTTCATCAAGAGGCTCTTTAGTTCTTCTTTGCTTTCTGCCATAAGGGTGGTTTCATCTGTATATCTGAGGTTATTGATATTTCTCCTGGCAATCTTGATTCCAGCTTGTGCTTCATCCAGTCTGACATTTCTCATGATGTACTCTGCATATAAGTTAAATAAGCAGGGTGACAAAGACAGCTTTAATGCACTCCTTTCCCAATTCAGAACCAGTCTGTTGTTCCATGTCCAGTTCTAACTGTTGCTTCTTGACCTGCAGATTTCTCAGGAGGCAGGTCAGGTGGTCTGGTATTCCCATCTCTTGAAGAATTTTCCACAGTTTGTTGTGATCCACACAGTCAAAGGCTTTGGTATAGTCAATAAAGCAGAAGTATATGTTTTTCTGGAAATCTCTTGCTTTTTTGATGATCCAGTGGATGTTGGCAATTTGATCTCTGGTTCCTCTGCCTTTTCTAAAACCAGCTTGAACAGCTGGAAGTTCACAGTTCACATACTGTTGAAGCCTGACTTACAGAATTTTGAGCATTACTTTGTTTGCATGTGAATTGAGTGCAATTGTATGGTAGTTTGAATATTCTTTGGCATTGTCTTTCTTTGGGATTGGAATGACCTTTTCCCGTCCTGTGGCCACAGCTGAGTTTTCCAAATTGGCTGGCATATTGAGTGCAGCACTTTCACAGCATCATCTTTTAGGATTTGAAATAGCTCAACTGGAATTCCATCACCTCTACTAGCTTTGTTCGTAGTGATGCTTCCTAAGGCCCACTTGACTTTGCATTCCAGGATGTCTGGCTCTAGGTGAGTGATCACATGATCATGATTATCTGGGTCATGAGGTTTTTTGTGTGTGTAGTTCTTCTGTGTATTCTTGCTACCTCTTCTTAATATCTTCTGCTTCTCTTAGGTACATCACCAAGTTAAGTCGCTCAGTCGTGTCTGACTCTTTGTTACCCCATGAACAATAGCCTGCCCCAGGCTCCTCCATCCATGGGATTTTCTAGGCAAGAGTACTGGAGTGGGTTGCCATTTCCTTCTCCAGGGAATCTTCCCAACCCAGGGACTGAATCCAGGTCTCCCGCATTGTAGACAGATGCTTTACCCTCTGAGCCACCAGGGAAGTCGTCAGTTCAGTCAGTTCAGTCACTCAGTCGTGTCCGGCTCTTTGCGACCCCATGAATCACAGCATGCCAGGCCTCCCTGTCCATTACCAACGCCTGGAGTTCACTCAAACTCACGTCCATCGAGTCAGTGATGCCATCCAGCCATCTCATCTTCTGTCATCCCCTTCTCCTCCTGCCCCCAATCTCTCCCAGCATCAAAGTCTTTTCCAATGAGTCAACTCTTCCACATGAGGTGGCCAAAGTACTGGAGTTTCAGCTTTAGCATCACTCCTTCCAAAGAACACCCAGGACTGATCTCCTTTAGAACAGACAGGTTGGATTTCCTTGCAGTCCAAGGGACTCTCAAGAGTCTTCTTCAATACCGCAGTTCAAAAGCATCAATTCTTCGGTGCTCAGCTTTCTTCATGGTCCAATTCTCACATCCATACATGACTACTGGAAAAACCTTATCCTTGACTAGACGGGCCTTTGTTGGCAAAGTAATATCTCTGCTTTTTAATATGCTATCTAGATTGGTCATAACTTTTCTTCCAAGGAGTAAGCATCTTTTCATTTCATGGCTACAGTCACCATCTGCAGTGATTTTGGAGCCCAGAAAAACAGTCTGACACTGTTTCCACTGTTTTCCCATCTATTTCCCATGAAATGGTGGGACCAGATGCCATGATCTTCGTTTTCTGAATGTTGAGCTTTAAGCCAACTTTTTCATTCTTCTCTTTCACTTTCATCAAGAGGCTTTTTAGTTCCTCTTCACTTTCTGCCATAAGGGTGGTGTCATCTGCATATATGAGGTTATTGATATTTCTCCTGGCAATCTTGATTCCAGCTTGTGCTTCTTCCAGCCCAGCGTTTTTCATGATGTATTCTGCATATAAGTTAAATAAGCAGGGTGACAGTACACAGCCTTGATGTACTCCTTTTCCTGTTTAGACCCAGTCTGTCCTTGTGAAAAGCAAATCTGAACATTTATTCCTTTGCCTGCAAATCCTTCACAGCTTCCCAGTGTGAGCGAATAAATGCCAGGCTCCTTAACTTAGCTTACTCTCTCCAGATCTGGCCTCTGTCTAGTCATTAGTATCCATAGTTTCAGTTCTGCTGAACTGGTTGAGGTTTTTAAAAACTAGCAGATTATTTGCCACATGTGGATCTTCCTTTGCCCTCTTTCTTTCTATGGGTTAACACATAATTGCACATCATTTTAGCGAAACATTACCTCTTCTGAAAGACCTTTTGGACAACTCCACCTACTCCCACTTACACCCTAGTTCCTCATGATCACATCTCCTGTCATTGCTTTCTTGCTTGTTTTCATGTATAATGTTAGTCTCTCCCAGCAGAATATTGTTCCTTGAGGCAAGGAAATTATTTATCTTGTTCACTCCCTTATCCCCAGAATTTAGTGCAGTTTCTGTTACATAATAACTATTCCATAAATACAAGTTAAATGAATGAATAACCTGTGTCCAGTACAGCAAACAGATTCAAGGGCTCATTCTACTTCTGCAAGACTCACCCACATTAGGGAGAGGAAAACTCGGGACATTTGACCTTGATCCTAAACCCAGTTGTTCCAGTAAAACAATCATGTCCTAGCATGGTGTGATGATACTTTAAATTGAGATGAGGAATTCCTTCAAATGGCAAAGCACACTCCCCCCATCTTCCGATGTTTAACCTATACTTATGCACACATTCTTTATGTTCCTTTGGGGAAGGCTCTTAATTTCCTGATTTTCTACCCTCAGGTTAATCTTTAAAATTTTATTTCTGCCTGTTTTATTTTTCTATCAATAAACTCTTTTATATCTTCAAACTAATGTTGTGACTTTGCAGTGATAAACATGGTAAGGATGTTAAAATAATTTTGGCTTGTTTAATAAGTCTTAATAATTTATGTTGGCACTGTTTATTTGGCATGTGATTCACACACTTATTTAATCATTCAATATTTATTTACTCGAAAGGTGCCCTAATCAAAGCACTAGTAGGAAATATAGTCTCTTTCTTCTCTAAAAATGGTCAACATAAGGTAAGGGATATAAAAATAATTAAACGCAAATACAATGGATAACAGCAACTAACACTGAAAGAACTCCAGTTGAAACTGGAGGAGAGAGACCAGGGTTCTCCTTTCTGGACTGGGAATTAAATGACTGTGTGGTATCTGACAAGTAATTCCACCTTTCTGGGCCTTACTTTCTTATTTGTGATAGGAGTTCAAATCATATAAACATGAAGTTAGCTTTCCAATACATACGAGTTATTGAAATTACAAAATTAAAATTTAAGCAACAAAATGTCTATCCCTTAATTTGGAAAATATTAAAAAAAATTCTCAGTTGGCAATTTTTATGAAATGCATATTATTTTAAACAGCTAGCAGATATGTGAATGAATAAAGCTATTTATGAGATTTAAAATGTGGTTTGAACATGTTCTAATTTATAAGAATTTTTATTACAATAGAATTTTAAAAATAGTATAACACTGAATAAATCTCAGGAATTAGGGGAGTATTTAATATCTTATGGTCCAAATTGAACCATTAATTCTATTTTGGAAACTGTTCAAGTCACTTACAAAGTGTTAGACCCTGTTCTGAGTGATGCCCATGTATAACCTAATTTAACTCTTACTACAAATGTATGAGGAGACATAATAGTATAATCACACTGCAGATGAGATTATAATTAAATGAGTAACTTTCTGACTAAACTATACTAGTCAGGATTTGAATAGAGACAGTTTAACTCCACAGTCCAAGCTCTTAAGAACAGTGTTAAACTCATTATGCCATGGCCTGTATTAGTATGGCCTGAAGCAAAATGCAGAGTATGAATCCCAGGTAAATTCAGTTGGAAATTTCAGAAATAATAGATGAAAATTAATGAGCACATGATGACAGTAAAAATGACAGAGGAGGACAGATAGTCTGAGATATATGTGGCGAGCACTGTAGAGAATCAGTGGAGTGTGGAGAGAAACATTAAATTAAATTAAGGGGGTTAATTACTAACAGATTAATAGTTACAATAATGACACGACTACTGTTTATTAGGCCCTACTATGTTTTAAGCATTCTGCTCATCGTTTAATGTTCCATCCTATAAATGGACAGGATTTGATTAGTAGAGATAATTAAGTTGAATTCAATTTTAAACTCACATGATTGGGAGTGACCAGGGGACATCGTGATGATTCAGAAGTCTGTAGGGAAAACGGACGGGTGTGAATGGTGCAGAGTGAATCAGAGAGGAACCTAGGAGGACGTTCTTCCTCAAGAGAAGCAGGGGTCTCAGAAAGCATAGGTATATATCCTCGAAGGAAAAATGAATAGAGAGTCTCAGATCTATATGCTATATAATCTGTATACCTTTAACTATAGATATTTTTTAACAGTGGCCTTACTGTTTGGTCTGCCAGTGCTGGCAGCTCAAGGTTATCAGTGGTACAACTTCTCATCTATTCTCTTTTGTCTTATATAGGGCCTGTTTCATGTAGCTTCATATAGGTACAACATAACTTTTTTACGTCTGCCACAAGCCTGTCTTGCTCAGGTCTGAACTGTTCATACCAAGCTGTTGCCATGAGGTTTGCTTACTATATTAACATGGTTCACTCCATGGAAGGACAGATGCTATTAAATCAGCCATAATCTGCACAGCAAGTCCCCGTGGGAACACAGGAATCTTGAGTCCTTTCTACATAGAGGAAATAAGTGTGGCTTTGGAAATAAGTTGGAAAATTGTTTGGTTTAGCCAAAGCTGAATGATATCCCTGTAAGTGGGAATTTCTGTGCTAAAATAGGAATAATTCTGTGAAAACTAGGACAATTGTTCACCCTATTGGAAAAGCAAAAAAGAAACCTGCTCCCTGTCTTGCAGTGCCATGCTGCAAGGGACACTTGGCTGGGGATGGTCCAGGCTGGCTTCAGACTGACATGTGCAGTGGTAACCTTTCAGAGTCTCCTCTGCCTTCAGTATCTCCCTCAGTTATCTCCAACACATCTTTCTCCTCTAGTCCTTTGACCCACGGATGAAAGATAGGCAGACCCACCTTACCCTCTGCTTTGCTGGCAAAATGAAATCCTTTATTCTCCCATAAACTCTTAGGCAGAAGATGTACATTTTTCTTTTTGTATACTCAAGATGTTTCCTAGACCATGGATGAGACAGGCTATGTATTTCCTTCTTCCAGGTCACATCTTTTCTGATTCCAGTCTGACAGCTAAAGCCTTAGTAGAGAAAAGGGTACAAGAGATAAAGGTAGCCTTCATGATAAGGGAATCTGAATTGTGTTGTGTTTCAAAATCATTTTTATCTCAAATAGCCTTTCTTCCCCATAGGAAATAGTATCTCATACATGCTTTAAAATCTAGTGTTAAATGTATTATGGCTTTGAAAATCATGTTGCCTTAAAGGAGAAAAAGCTCCTGAAAAGATGGTACTAGAAAATTCTTTTCTTGACATTTTCACTACATGATTTGCATTGATGATGGATTGAATAGGATTTGAAAGCATCTAGAGTGGAAGAGTTGACTCATTGGAAAAGACTCTGATGCTGGGAGGGATTGGGGGCAGGAGGAGAAGGGGATGACAGAGGATGAGAAGGCTGGATGCCATCACCAACTCGATGCACATGAGTTTGGGTGGACTCCGGGAATTGGTGATGGACAGGGAGGCCTGGCGTGGTGTGATTCATGGGGTCGCAAAGAGTTGGGCATGACTGAGTGACTGAACTGAAAGGAACTGAGAGAATATTCTGTTATTGGTACTTGTAAAAATTTTGAGAACATCTTTCTTATTCAAGCTAATACCAGCATCTTGCCTGACACCCACTTATATGGTAGATGCTACGTGGCTAATAAAATTCCCTAATCTTCTTTAAGCCATATGGCATCTATCTATGTTAAATTACCTCAAGTGCCATGCCTACTGGGGTTAAGGTACCAGAAGAAAGCCGCATTAGAGGTAGAATGACTTATTCTATACAGCTGATAGAAATGACAGAGAAACTCAGTTTTTCTGAGTTTCCGTTTAGCATTGCTGCTGCTGCTGCTAAGTCGCTTCAGTTGTGTTCGACTTTGTGTGACCCCAGAGACGGCAGCCCACCAGGCTCCCCCGTCCCTGAGATTCTCCAGGCAAGAACACTGGAGTTGGTTGCCATTTCCTTCTCCAATGCATGAAAATGAAAAGTGAGAGTGAAGTCGCTCAGTCGTGTCTGACGACCCCGTGGGACTGCAGCTTACCAGGCTACTCCACCCATGGGATTTTCCAGGCAAGAGAAACTTTCTATTATAACAAACTGTTGATTATCTCCCTATTAGAATGAAAACTTCTGGAAGATCTCCTGGAAGACAAAACACTTGGAATGAAAGTTTGTTGTCATCTCGTTCTCTAAAGAACATGGTAGATGAAGAGGTCTGGAAGTAGGATTACAAAATGTAAGGGTGGGAGCTGCCCCAAAATGTTGGTATCCAAGATAAAGATTTTAATGCAATATTAAAAAAAATCAAAATTAATGCAAAATGCATGATGTACCAAATATTGACATTTAAAATAAAGATGAGGTAAATATTATGAAGTTTTTCTTTTGCCTCATGCATGGTACGACACAGAGAACGCCTCAAAGAAGGACTCACTAACTAGCTGCAGGAGGTCAGCTGTCAACTCCTGCAGTGTCTGCCTCAATTCCAGATCCCAACTTATCTGAAGTCTCAACCTTCTTGGGCTGCCTGCATACATAACTAAGTAACGCACGGAGATATTTTCCCCTCAAATGTAAATGTCCAGGAATGTTGATCCTATCAGAGAACATTCTAAGGAACCACTCTCTTCAGAACTCCCTACTGCACTGGCCAGACTTGATCCCATGTGGATTTCAGTTTTCCTTCCTCTGAACACTGCCATTTCCTCCACTTTCCTTCACATGTGTTTATACTTAAAAAATCTTGCATCTCAATCTCTGATTTTTGCTTGTTTCCAGAATTCAATCTGTGACTGTGATACAGTCCCCAAACCTGTGCCATCTATGTTTTAATTAAAAATTTGATACAGAAATAAGTCCTGGTTATGTATCATACAGGATGTTAACGCTAGTTAACAATATTGTATTCTCCATTTTAAACATACTAAGAGAGTAGATCTTAAAATTTTTCATCACAGGAAAAGAAATTTGTTACTATGTGGTGACTGATGTCAACTTACCTTACTGTGGTAATCATTTTGCAATATAGAGACATAGCAAATCATTATGTTATACAATAAAATTAATAAGATGTTATATATCAATTATATCTTAAATCTTATAATTCTTTATAAGATATCCATTATATCTTAATTAAATCTTCTACATCTTTAATTATATCTTAATTAAAATAATACAAATGAAATAAAATTCTAAAATTTTGTTTGGTTGCTCCAGTTTCTCTTAAAAATATGGAGACTGTTATATATAAAACTCTCAGGAAAATGATCAGTCCAACCTCAGTGTATAATTAAAGACTCATGCTTAGTTAGATTCCTTAGAGTACTGATTTCACATGGTTACAGTTCATTTTCTTCTTTCCTGCTTATATCTTTTTAGCTCCCTTGATTTATCACAAGAACCTATATCAGACTTGTTACATCCTTATATGATTCACTAGTTGTAGAGTTCCCAAAGCTTTGGTCAAAATGTACTCAAAATGTTTTAACAAAAAACAAGACTTTTGTCACAAATACAAGACTTCATCAACTGTATTTCCATTAAACCAACAATTTCTTCTCAGTAACTTTTGCACTGTGTTTAGTTGTTCAGTCAAGTCCGACTCTTTGTAGCCCCCTGGACTGTAGCCTGCCAGGCTCCTCTGTCCATGAGGATGCATGAATACTCATGCAAGAATACTCTCCTTTGTCATGCAAGAATACTCTCCTCTGTCATGCAAGAATACTGGGGTGGGTTGCCATGCCCTCCTCTAGAGGATCTTTCCAACCCAGGGATAAAACCCACAGGCCTCCCACATTGCAGGAGGATTCTTTGCCATCTGAGCCACTAGGGAAGCCCAAGAATACTGGAGTGGGTAGCCTATCCCTTCTCCAGGGGATCTTCCAAACCTAGGAATTGAACCAGGGCCTCCTGCATTGCAGGTGAATTCTTTACCAGCCGAGCTACCAGATTGGTCCAAATGCTGCAAATTCAGGAGATATTCCTCCCTCAAATGTAAATATGCTCAGCTAGCCAAGGAGCTCCAGCATCACTCTTTTTTGAAAATTTGCTTTGGGTTCATAATTATGCTATTTTTTTTTATTGGAGTATAATTTCTTTACAGTGTTTTATTAGTTTCTGCTGAGAAAAGAAATGAATCAGCTATGTCCATGTGCTCAGTCATGTCCAACTCTTTGGGAACCCATGGATGTTGGGAACCCATAGATGGTAGCACGCCGGCTCCTCTGCCCATTAGCTTCTCCAGTAAAGAATACTAAAGTGGGTTGTCATTTTCTACTCCAGGGGATCTTCCCAACCCAGGGATCAAACCTGTGTCTCTTGGGTCTCCTGTATCGGCAGGTGGATTCTTTACCACTGCGCCACCGTGGAATCAGCTATACGTAAACAAATATGCCTTTCCTCTTGAACCTTCCTCCCATACCCCCACCTCACTTCTCTAGGTCATCACAGAGCACCCCTCAACAACAAATCTACAAACAATAATGTTGGAGAAGGTGTGGAGTAAAAGGAAGCGTCCAGCACTGTTGGTGGGAATGTAATTTGACATAACCACTATGGGGAACAGTATAGAGATTCCTTAAAAACTAAAAATAAATCTACTATATGACCTAATAATCCCACTCCTGGGCATATATGCTAAGAAAACTAGAATTCAAAAAGATATATATTCATTGTAGCATCATTCTTATTATGAATTACATACAGAGGGGTTAAACAGGCTTCCAAGGATATAATTTTTATTTTTTCTGAATTTGAGGCAGGAAACAATGCGATTTGGGTTGAGTGTTACCAGAAAAATTGTCTTTTATTAGCTGAAATCCTTTTAGTATGTGATATTTTGTCCCTCCTTCCTTCCTTATCCCCTTCCCTCCTTAACTTTCTTCCTTCTTTCCTGCAGGGTCATACCTTACTCAATATTCTGACCTGCCCATTTGCCCACGTTTAGGAAACACTGCATTTTACTTTATACCTTCCAGCTCTAGTAGAATTTAACTATTACTTACTTTGTGCTCACTACATGCAAGTGATGTTTGTATCTAGGTAGAAATTATTTTTTTATTAGAAAATCAAACAAATTACTGGTTTGGAACTCAGAATATTTTGATTCTGGTACTAGCTTTACTGCACACTTGATACTTGACAGGAAATAATCACTTCTCCCTTTTGGATTTAAACTCTTCCCTCTGTTACATGGGGGCTTCCCTTGTGGCTCAGCTGGTAAAGAATCCTCCTGCAATGTGGGAGACCTGGGTTTGATCCCTGGGTTGGGAAGATCCTCTGGAGAAGGGAAAGGCTACCCACTGCAGTATTCTGGCCTGGAGAATTCCATGGACTGCGTAGTCCCTGGGGTTGTAAAGAGTCAGACACGACTGAGTGACTTCCACTTTCACTTTCTGGTATATGGAGATATTTGCTGAGATATTAACATTTTCATTATAGATGTTACAAAGCTGAATGAGTACATTCTAGGGGAAGTTTTGGAAACATCCATGTGCAATTTTACAGATTTAGCAAGACTATGAATGTGTGTGAGAAATGTGGAATTGTTATGTGGAAACTTATGGACATGAATTCTAGAGTTACTACTTAAAGTCCGTCTAGTCAAGGGTATGGTTTTTCCAGTGGTCATGTATGGATGTGAGAGTTGGACTGTGAAGAAAGCTGAGCACCGAAGAATTGATGCTTTTGAACTGTGGTGTTGGAGAAGACTCTTGAGAGTCCCTTGGACTGCAAGGAGATCCAACCAGTCCATTCTGAAGGAGATCAGCCCTGGGTGTTCTTTGGAAGGAATGATGCTAAAGCTGAAACTCCAGTATTTTGGCCACCTCATGCAAAGAGTTGACTCATTGGAAAAGACTCTGATGCTGGGAGGGATTGGGGGCAGGAGGAGAAGGGGACGACAGAGGATGAGACGGCTGGATGGCATCACTGACTCTATGGAGGTGAGTCTGAGTGAACTCTGGGAGTTGGTAATGGACAGAGAGGCCTGGCGTGCTGCGATTCATGGGGTCGCAAAGAGTTGGACACGACTGAGCAACTGAATTGAACTGAACTGAACAGCTGCTAGGTCGCTTCAGTCGTGTCCGACTCTGTGTGACCCCATAGATGGCAGCCCACCAGGCTCCCCATCCCTGGGATTCTCCAGGCCAAGAATACTGGAGTGGGTTGCCATTTCCTTTTCCAATTCATGAAAGTGAAAAGTGAAAGTGAAGTCGCTCAGTCGTGTCCAACTCTTAGTGACCCCATGGACTGCAGCCCACCAGGCTCCTCCGTCCATGGAATTTTCCAGGCAAGAGTATGGATTAGGGTGCCACTGCCTTCTCCGGAGTTACTACTTAGTGCCTGGAAAACTTGTGCATAACCTCTCAGATTCTTAATTCATTCATCTGTGATGGGAGATGATAATTTGCATGGGTATTGAGAAGATTTGAGGGCCCCATCCCCCCAAAAGTAATTTCAGGGCTTATGGCAGTTACTTTATGATTGTTAGCTATTGTTATCACTGAAAAATCTACAATATTTTTGTCAGACCTATTTTCTTCTTTAAATTAACATTTTTGCTTGATTGTATTTAGTTCTGAGTTTATACATGGGTATTAATTTGCACAATTTTGTAATATGTAAAGTGCTTCGAGCACTCAGAGAAAAAGTATTATGCAAATAGAGGACATTATTATTCACTGCATTGATGTGTGAATGCTCAAGGCTCCAGACATATTCATCTTAAAAGAAGTATTAACTTCTAAATCTACATGAACCTTATAAATGCATACTTAATAAACACTGACAATTTAAAATGTTTCACTTTTCTGTTAAAATTGAAAAAGACAAATGTTAATGTGCCACAAAATTTATGACAAGATTAGAAAATGCCAGAATTCAAACTTTTAGTATTAATTTCTTACAAATTGAATATAGACAATTATGATAAGTGATCTTGCCGATCATTGCCAATTATAAAATCCTGCCTGTATATATTTGAGCTATGTACATTCACTATTATATTACTATATTATCATCTTACAGTTGCATTAATTTGATACAGCATTCATGTGTATTTTTTAATTCTCATAATTCTCTTGTGAGATAAGAAAGTCAAGGATAAATAGTTTTTCATTATAAATGAGAAAATAGAGGCAGAGAGCTTAAATCACTGGTCTATGGTCACATTAGAGTCTAAGTTCATACTATATTCACTTTACTGGTGGGCATGGATAGAGCATATAAGGGGAATTATGACTATTTCAATCTGATTGGAGTGCAAATTTGAGGTGAAGTTAGAACAGGCTGAAAAGATGCCTGATAATAATGCTAAGACTTTTGAGTATCCTCATGGATAGAATTAAAGGAAAAACTGAAGTCTCCTAAAAGACTCTTGCCATCAGAAATATGCTGTGGATAATATGGTGGACCATGAAGGTAGACTGGAAATGGACAGGAATACAAGCAGAGATTAAATGGATAACTGGAATAGTTCAGAAAATAAAAGAAAGATAAACAAAACCATTATGGAGGGAGAATGAACGTAAAGAAGGCAGAGTGGTAGAAAGTCTTGGAAAAATCGGGCTTGTAAGAGTAGATAGGATACATGATTAAACTTTTCTTCTTTACTTGAGTTCTGATCCAATTATGAAATAGGATCCAGGAATCTAAAACATATAGATTAACAAACCTGCTTAATGGCTGTGGTTTGCGGTTTAGCCAAACTGCAGCCAGTCAGCTTTCTTTATTTGAATTAAACAATCTTCCACATTGAGTTACTGGTATGAATGGATAACTTTAGGCCTTCCTGATGTGGACTACCTTGGTAACTAGACAAGGAGAAACAGAAAATTTCTAGATTGCATACATCTATCAGCAATCTCTTATAGCAATCTCTAAGAAAAGAGGGATGGTAGAGCTGAAATAAGCATGTTCAATTCCTTCTTCCAACTTGCTAATCAGAAAATCACATCTCTTCCTATGAGGAATGGAGAATAAAATGTAATGAAAGAGATCAAAATTTGGCTGACAGATGATTTTAAGAAAGTTCCTCCACTGGGAGACATAACTACTTGATGATAAATAAAATAAAACAAAACCATCACCAATTTTTAAAAAATTAAATTTAGCCTGTAGAAAGTCAGTAATAATCTCAGCCTAAAGTAGAGTTTCTCTGCCTAAGCACCTAATGACATATCTGAACATAGAATTATTTGTTGTAAGATATTTTATTAAGCACAGAGGATGCTGAACAACACCCTTCCCAGTATTGTACTGACAAATATCTCCATAAATGGTCACATTTTTTCTGGAGGGCAAAATCTCCCACTCCCTTCCATTGAGAATCATTAGCTTAAGTAGAGAGAAATTTGAACCATGGCATTTTTTCATCTCAAGAATCTAAGTTTTAATCTTTCTAAATGAATCATGCATAGAGTCTTTGAATTATCTTACCACTATTTTTGTAGGATTGAAAGACCATGTCGGTCTTTATGAGGAAAATATAGTTTACACTAGACCTGAAATTTTAGAAACAACATTGATAGCTCCATAGCAGAGAGATGCTACTGGGAATTCATTACATATTATCCTTTCCTTAGTTTGGAAGGATATTCTTTGGTTTGTAAAATGCTTAAAACATTCTGCTTGCCAGAAGACTATAATTATTGTACAAGGTGGTAGGTAGGAGTAAAGCATCCAGGGACACTGTGATTAACACCCTTGCCATTACTGCCATTCTTTCACAGAAATCTACTTATGTGGTCTCTGAATATATTATTTCAACATTGGGCTATACTTATATCCATCTGGAACAGGGAATGCTGTGCAAGAGATATGAATTTTTTTAAAAAAGAGGTTATATAATCTATAATCTGCTTTTGAACTATGGTTCTGGAGAAGACTCTTGAGAGTCCCTTGGACTGCAAGGAGATCCAACCAGTCCATCCTGAAGGAGACCAGTCCTGGGTGTTCATTGGAAGCGCTGATGCTGAGGCTGAAACTCCAGTACTTTGGCCACCTCATGTGAAGAGTTGACTCATTGGAAAAGACTCTGATGCTGGGAGGGATTGCAGGCAGGACAAGAAGGGGACGACAGAGGATGAGATGGCTGGATGGCATCACCAACTCGATGCACATGAGTTTGTGTGAACTCCGGGAGTTGGTGATGGACAGGGAGGCCTGGCATGCTGCGATTCATGGGGTTGCAAAGAGTCGGACACAGCTGATCGACGGAACTGAACTGAATCATCTACAGTTTGGTTAAGGCAAACAGCATTAAAATTAAAAAGCAAGACTTGGGTTCAAGAACCATTATTGCTCCTGATTTGCTTCTTTATATTGAAAAAGTCACATCATTTTTCTAGGACTATGGTGATACATGGGCATCAAAGTAAACCTCCACAATGCTGTATAGTTGGGTTAGACAGGTTGGAATTATTTTTTCCTGATTGATATTTGTCCTGAAGTCATCATTTTGTCACTTAGGGAACTGCCTATCAGATTCCCCAATTTTGGTAGATCTTGGAATTTGGCCTTTTTCCTTCAAACTGCAAAAGTCAGTTCCTGGTCAAGTTAGGTAAATGTCCTCATAGTAAAAGCAGCTTCCAGCCTCAACCTTCCACTTTAGCTTCTCCCTTCCTCTTGGGTTCCAGCTTAATCACATTTTCCCTGTATTTTCAGCTCTCTGTTCTTTTCCAGAACTTTTTACTGTTTTCAGTGACAGATTAGCTGCCATTATCGGAAACTGGAAATCTGATACATTCAACATGTATAGGGAAAATAAGCTGAGTCACAGAACAAATAAGAAGCACTATAATGTAACTATCAAGAGCAATAACCTGGTTTTAACAGGGCTGTAAAAGTATTCATATCTTATCATACTCAATGTATCCCTTTATATTGTGTTTTGTCTTTAAACTATTTTATAAAACATTTAATAAATATAAATAAAATGTTTATAGCATAAAGAGGTGTAAATAATGGTAGTGAGATAAAGAACTCATGGTGAGTGTTCAACTTAAAGAGAGTACTGTAAATACCTTTTCAATCCAAGATAACAATTATTCAGAGTTTTGTGTTTTTATTCCTTTCCTTGCTTGCATTATTTATGTTTCTCATTTTGTCATATGTATCACAGATACTTTTGTAATACTGAAAACTTGGCTTAATATATGTTGATGATTGAATCATATTTCACAAATTGTATATCATAATTTATTTATTCTAATATTACTCACTTATTTTTAATAAATAATGTGTGTTATTCACCTCTGAGTCTAAGCCTTTGTTCATATTTTTGATTATTTGGGTGATAAATCTAAAAATTAAGAGGTAAAAAAATATGCATTTTTAAAAATCTTTGATATTATGTGCTAAAAACCTCTTTTCAGAAAAGTTTGTACTGATTCTCTGAGTAATATTGTGATTGACTAAGTGAAATCTTTAATTAGACCACATGAATTAAAACCTCAATTTACCTCTAGCTAATTGTGTGCTTAGATAAGTTCTTAATTGCTCTGTGCCTCTATATTTATTTTTTTTTGTAAGTAATGTTCATTAATACCTACTTTCTAAGTTTGCTATGAATATTTAATAGAGTAATATAATCTATACAAATTTGCTTTAAGAAAAAGATTGAATATAATAAACTACTACTAAATAAAATAATAAAATATTTTATAAAATCATTTATATAATAAAATAATAAACTACTAAATATCAGTGATAAATATGAGTATTTTATACTAAAGGCTTCCCAGGTTGTGCTGGTGGTAAAGAGCCTGCCTGTCAATGCAAGAGACTCAGGAGACATAGGTTCAATCCTTTGGTGGGGAAGATCCCCTGAAGGAGGCCACGGTAACCCACTCCTGGCAGCCTATGTATGGTCCCTGGGGTCGCAAAGAATTGGACACAACTGAAGGGACTTAGCACGCATGCACACATGCTTTACTAATATTAATAGCATACACTGTGAATATTAATTTATATATTTCAGAAAATATTTGCTAGTACCTCAAGCAAATATATTATTTCATCTTTCATTGCTTGGATTACTATTTATTTTCATATATGTATTAGTAACACTTTTTTAATAAACCATAAATTTATGTCTTCCCCATTGATATGAAGGGATATTTTTGATTCTTGTGAATTTGTATTAACTCTCTAATTACCAAGAAATTAGCTCTTTTATACAAGGTTTTTCAATTGTTTTATTTTATAATTTGTATTTTCTTTTTTGTTTTAGGATACATAATTTTTAAATCTTTTAATATAAAAAATGTTTGAATCTTATCCGATTAACTTTGATTTTATGTTTAAAATGTGTTTTCCCCATATTGGGAAAAATTGGTCTATATTTTCTTTTAGTTAAGCAGTTTTATTTTCAAAATTCAATGCACCAGGGATTTACTTTGGTCTAATTAGCATAGTATTTATGTTTCTCATTAATTCCAAGGGCTTTTCAAAAGAAAGTTTTGAGTTTTGAAGTAAAAGTTATTATTAATGGAAAATGAGGAAAGTGTTCTCTTTCTAATAGCTAGAGGTTTTATTTGTTTTCTTGCTGTTTATTTCTGACTTAAGGATGTGCTGCTAGTGTTTCTTCCTTACGTGTAATATTGGCACTGGATTTCAGAATCACACACATTCCTTATTACATGAATGAAATATCTATTTCCAATATACTCAGGGTTTTAATGAGAAATAGTTAAATCATATTAAATATCTTTATAGCATTGTTAGCTATATCTTCTTGAAGAGACAACTGAAGATCTGTACTATTATGACAGGTTTCCGAGGAAGATGTATAAACACAGTCCAGGTAATTGCACATTTATATTATTAACTAGGACTTTGAACCTAATATCCTGTTTTAGGTTTATCATGTTTTTTTTTTTTTTTCTCTCATTAGGATGATTTTTTGCTATTAAACTTTTTCTATACAACAATATAAAGGGAATGATAATGATGGGGATGATGATGGAATAATAAGGGAATAAGGATGATGATTGTGATGACAATGACGATAACCATAATTAAGTTACTGAATGTTTACTATCCTTTGCTTAACTTTTTACATGCTTTGTTTCATTTTATCTTCTTTTTAAATGAAGAAAGTGACTTACAGAAGATGAACTACAAACAAAATGTAGCTTGTAAATGGAATGGAGTTTAAGGGCAGATATTTGGAACTTGGACTCAAGACCCTCAGCTTTATTTCTCCGTGTGCCTTGTTTCTATAATTCCTTCTGTCAATGATCCTAGTTTGTAATTTTTTTTTTTTGGGTTCTGTGTTCTGAGACTCCATGTGTCACCTTTCATATATTTCTATGATCAGCATTTACTTATTTATTCATGTTTTGGAGAGGTGCAATCTCTATGGGGATTTTGAAAGAGAAGGATGATGAATGTAAGGGGACTAGATTGGAAATGAGCTCATTAGAGAGCTCCTGTGCTCATTAGAGAGTTCCTATGCAATTAGAGAGCTGCAGTTTATTTCTCAGGTTAGTTAAGCCTTCCCATCCCAGAATTATGGGAACAATAGAGTTTAATGAATGTCTTTTTCTAACTTCTTTGATGCTGTTCATACAATTTCCTATCAGAAGATGGAGCATACGGTTCCTATTTTATGATAGTGTTTTAAAACTTTTCCTCATAATTAATGTAATTAGGATAAAGTCCCTCCGGATTTTGGCATATATTTTCTCCTATATTTAGTTTATAGTTCTGTGGCTCTTTTCTTTGTTTGTTTCTCTTAATAAGCATTTTTATAGGAACAAGGGCAGAGCTCTACCGAATTCCCTCATCACGTAACCTAGAAATCTCCTTAAATTTAGTTTACTATTTAACTAAAAAGTAATACTGGATGTGTTGGATTATTTAGACAGATATGGTAATTTTTTAATATATTAAAAATCAGTTAAGGCAAATAATTTTCCAGCAAAATGTCCAAAAATAAGGGATGATTAAAGATTAACTTTTTCCCCTGCTGGTATTAGGTGAGTCCATAAGACATCTCAATAGCATTATAATTTTTAATTTCAAATTGAAATGAGAGATTAACTAATTGAGTTATGGTCATGGAATGTTAATGACTGAACTTAGGGTGATGTGAAAACAGCACTCCTTGCAAATATGGACATAGTAGTTCCCCCAAGTTATAAAAAGAGGTATAATTAAAGAGCCGGATTTTCTCTTTTTAATGAAGAGGAATGACAGCAGGAATTTAAAAACTGAGCCAGAACATCTACTTCTAGCCATGATGAAGTGGCAGGAAGTTTACTTACCTTCCCACCAGTAACAATATGAAAAACAGATAAATATGTAAAAACAGTAATGTTTTTATATCCCCCAACTGACCCATTGAGGAGGTTTCTAGGATTCGGCACAGGTAGGGGGAACCAAGGCAGATTCTGCAGAATATCTGAGTTAAGCAAACAGAGCTGAGACTACTGGGCATGAGACTGTTCAGGGTATAGTAATGGAGAAGAGCAATTTGTACAGAGACAGAGCTTTGAGATTTGTAGGGTGTTCTGTTTAATAATTAAGTAGAGTAATGATCACTACTTATGGATGACAAAACTACAGGAGGCTGGGGAAAGAAATTACCAGAAGAATTAGGGGTCAATAGAACCCTAGGTCAAACAGGCCAGGGACTAGTGACTTTTTACCAGCTAGATCAGAAAATCTCATCATGGAGGGTAACATTAGGTAAAGTACTCAGAAACGTTGTGCCTCAGTAATGAGATCAAATAGCTCAGACTGAATACTGTTTAGGATCCAACTAGCAAATCATAGGCTGCAGTCCATGGGGTCGCTAAGAGTCGGACACGACTGAGCGACTTCACTCTCACTTTTCACTTTCATGCATTGGAGAAGGAAAAGACAACCCACTCCAGTGTTCTTGCTTGGAGAATCCCAGGGACGGCGGAGCCTGGTAGGCTGCCGTCTGTGGGGTCACACAGAGTCGGACACGACTGAAGTGATTTCGCAGCAGCAGCAGCAAATCATAAAAGCACAAACCTAAAGGATGAAAATGTTCCTGAGTATCTTAACTGTATCTCAGAACAAAGCTCAAGAATATCTGTAGGAATACAAAAATACCTACCTAGAAAAGTAAAGTTCACAGTGACTTACATCTATTGCAGATTGTCAGGCATACAAAGAAGTAGAAAAAAAAAGATCTATAATAAGGAAAAAGATCAATTAATAGAAACTGACTCAGACTTGCCACAGATATAAGAATTAGCAGTAAAGGAGATTAACAGACTCTACCAAAGAATAGATACAGATGGCAAATAATCACATGAAAAAATGCTCAACATAATCAGCCATTAGGTAAATATAAATGAAAACCATAATGAGACCCTACTACTTAGCAGCAGCAGCACACACCAATTAGAATGACTAAAATTAAAATTACTGACAATATGAGTTATTAGGGCTTCCCTGATAGCTCAGCTGGTGAAGAATCTGCCTGCAATGCAGGAGATTCCAGTTCAGTTCCTGGGTTGGGAAGATCCCCTGGAGAATGGATAGGCTACCCACTCCGGTATTCTGGCCTAAAGAATTCCATGGACTGTGTAGTCCATGGGATCACAAAGAGTTGGACACAACTGAGCAACTTTCACTTCATATGAGTTATTAGTCAGGATGTATTAGAAATGATATTCTCATATATTGTTGGCAGAAATGTAAAATGGTACAATGAGATTAGGAAATAGTTTGGCAGTTTCTTAAACCCTATCATATGATTCAGCCATTCTACTTATTGGTAAAAAAAAAAGAAACAAACATTGAGTAGAGCTTAAAACCAGTAAAGCTTTCATGAACATTTGTACTTAAGTCTTTGCATGGACATATGCTTTATTTCTCCTGGGTATAACTATAAACTCCACAAGGACAGAGAGCTTGTCTCTTGTTCACTATCCCAATTCAGTAATTAGCTCTGTGTCTGACCATGGAATTCCAGTTGAGCTGTTTCAAATCCTTAAAGATGATGCTGTGAAAATGCTGCACTCAATATGCCAGCAAGTTTGGAAAACTCAGCAGTGGCCACAGGACTGGAAAAGGTCAGTTTTCATTTCAATTCCAAAGAAAGGCAATGCAAAAGAATGTTTAAACTACCACACAATTGCACTCATCTCACATGCTAGTAAAGTAATGCTCAAAATTCTCCAAGCCAGGCTTCAGCAATACGTGAACTGTGAACTCCCTGATGTTCAAGCTGGTTTTAGAAAAGGCAGAGGAACCAGAGATCAAATTGCCAACATCCACCGGATCATGGAAAAAGCAAGAGAGTTCCAGAAAAGCATCTATTTCTGTTTTATTGACTATGCCAAAGCCTTTGACTGTGTGGATCACAAGAAACTGTGGAAAATTCTGGCAGAGAGGGGAATACCAGACCACCTGACCTGCCTCTTGAGAAAGCTGTATACAGGTCAGGAAGCAACAGTTAGAACTGGACATGGAACAACAGACTGGTTCCAGATAGGAAAAGGAGTATGTCAAGGCTGTATATTGTCACCCTACTTATTTAAGTTATATGCAGAGTACATCATGAGAAATGCTGGCCTGGAAGAAACACAAGCTGGAATCAAGATTGCCGGGAGAAATATCAATAACCTCAGATATGCAGATGACACCACCCTTATGGCAGAAAGTGAAGAGGAACTAAAAAGTCTCTTGATGAAAGTGAAAGAGAAGAGTGAAAAAGTTGGCTTAAAGCTCAACATTTAGAAAATGAAGATCATGGCATCTGGTCCCATCACTTCATGGGAAATAGATGGGGAAACAGTAGAAACAGTGTCAGACTTTATGTTTGGGGGCTCCAAAATCACTGCAGACGGTGATTGCAGCCATGAAATTAAGAGACGCTTACTCCTTGGAAGAAAAGTTATGACCATCCTAGATAGTATATTCAAAAGCAGAGACATTACTTTGCCGACTAAGGTCCATCTAGTCAAGGCTATGGTTTTTCCAGTGGTCATGTATGGATGTGAGAGTTGGACTGTGAAGAAGGCTGAGCGCCAAAGAATTGATGCTTTTGAACTGTGGTGTTGGAGAAGACTCTTGAGGGTCCCTTGGACTGCAAGGAGATCCAACCAGTCCATTCTGAAGGAGATCAGCCCTGGGATTTCTTTGGAAGGAATGATGCTAAAGCTGAAGCTCCAGTACTTTGGCCACCTCATGCAAAGAGTTGACTCATTGGAAAAGACTCTGATGCTGGGAGAGATTGGGGGCAGGAGGAGAAGGGGACGACCGAGGATGAGATGGCTGGATGGCATCACGGACTCGATGGATGTGAGTCTGGGTGAACTCCGGGAGTTGGTGATGGACAGGGAGGCCTGGCGTGCTGCGATTCATGTGGTCGCAAAGAGTCGGACACGACTGAGCGACTGAACTGAACTGACCATGGTAGGAGTTCAAACCATGCTTGACTAAAGCAATTTGGGCTTCCCTGATGGCTCACATGGTAAATAATCTGTCTGCAATGCAGGAGACCCCAGTTTAATACCTGGGTGGGGGAGAAGGGAATGCCTATCCACTCCAGTATTTTTGCCTGGAGAATGCCATAGACAGAGGAGCCTGGCGGGCTACAGTCCATGGGGTCACAAAGAGTCAGACATGACCGAGCGATTAGCACCTTCACTTTCTTTCACAGTAGTGTGATTTACTATGGACTTCCCTGGTGGCTCAGACAGTAAAGCGTCTGCCTACAATGCAGGAGACCTGGGTTCAGTCCCTGGGTCGGGAAGATCTCCTGGAGAAGGAAATGGCAACCCACTCCAGTATTCTTATCTGGAAAATTCCATGGACAGAAAAGCCTGGTAGGCTACAGTCCATGGGGTCGCAGAGTCAGACACAACTGAGCAGCTTCACTTTTCACTTTGTTGTAAAAACAAGTAAATGTATAAACAAATTGTCATGTATAGACTATTACTTCACACTAAAAATGAATGAATTATTTATCCATGCAACAGTATGGATAAATCTCAAAACAATTATGCTGAAAAAAGAAGCCAGACGGTAAAAAGTACATACTATATGATTCTGTTTATGTAAAACTCTAGAAAATACCAGTTAATCTATAATGACAGCAGATCAGTAATTAGCTAAGGAGTCAGAAGGTCAGGAGAGGTGGGAGGGAGAAGTTAGAATAGGGAATAAGGAATCTTTGGAAAGATAAACTGCTCACTATCCTGATGGTGGTTTCAAAGGTTTGTACATATGTCAAAGTACATATGTACAAACTATTGTACGTATACTATCAAATAATATAGCAATTAAAATGTTACACTTAATGTATATCAATTATACTTCAATAAAACTGTTTTTAACCACCCCCTCTCCCTCAGAACAATCCAATCTCATGATATTATTCTAGGAACAAGAAAGTACTGGAGATACACTACTATCTGTTTCCATGCTCTCCTATTTTTTTGCTGTCTCATCTTCTGCCTTTCTCTTAAGTATGGCTCCTTCTAGGCTTCTTCTGTTCTTGGTGCTCTTATCTTTTTGCTCTATATGCTCTCCTTGCATGATTTTGTTGTATCTTGATGTCTTAAATCTATCATTTTTTTTCTAACTCACATACATTTCCATAGTTCCTGATCTAAATATTTAACTATATATCAGATCCACTCATCTAAATGCCCACAGCACCTTAAACTCAGTATGTCTAGAGATAAACATGTCTAAAGACAAAACAAAAATTAAACATCACACAATAAAACGAATTCTTCCCAGGTGTGGTTTCAGTTGATACAACATAAATTATATACCATCACTAATGACATGTTCTCACCAACATTTTAAAATTGAATATATGTAACTCAAAACTTTAGAGCTAATCTTTATTTCATTGGAAATCTAGGCAATAAAGGAACGAGTTAAGTGAGTAAGAAATCAAATATTTGACAGTTGGCTCATCAAGTCCATATCATTAAAAAAGATGAGAAGTTTGGAAGTGATTTTTAGGTATAAAAGAACTAATAAGGTACAACAACTGAATGTAATATGTGACTGTTGGATCCCAACTTGAATAAGCCAACCATAAATAATCTTTGGGAATAACTAGACAATTTTCAACATGGGTATTTGAATATTTGTAAATATGCAAATGGATATTTTGATATTTGGAAATATCCTAATGAATGTTTAGAAATTTTGTTGATGTTTTTTGATGTGAATATGACATTGATATTATGAAACAAATATTTGTTTTTTTAGGAGATATATAAGAATGTATATTTAGGATTCTTCCTATTTTTTTATGCCTAGCTTTGCCCAGGTGTGCCATTTACTATTCTGGGAACTGTTTTCTACAGAAGACATTTCAGTCAATTGCTCTTTGCTATGATTATGAGAAAATCAAGCAGATAGAAAAAATATTTTTGCATTCTTTATCTTCACAACCGTATATTAAATTTATAACCCTGAAAATCTGATTCCAGTATTTTTTTCCCTATGAACTGAAGTGAAAACTTCATCCAGAAAAAGATATATCTTTGGAATTTGAAGTGGAATCATCTGGGGGCCATTACATGATGTTACAGGTATTAATTTGCGTGGTGAAGAATTTAGTTTTAATCATGATGGTCATTAGAAACTGGTAAAATATTTAAGCTCACTCTTTTTCTTCTTCCTTCCTCCCTTCTTCTCTTCACCTCATCCTGCTCTTTTTTTCCTCCTTCTCATGGATATAATAGCTTTGGGAACTGAGTATAACAACATATACTTAGTATGGTATTTATAACAATAAACTTCCTAGCCTATTATCACATTTCACTCTTCTGGAAACCCTGTTATCTGAAGGTGCTAGTATTTTTTTTTAATTGCTCATATTTTAGAGAAATGAGATTTAGAAATCTCTGAATCTAACAACTTTTAGAGCCAAGATTGGATTCTAAATTCAATTTACTTCCAAAGTTCTTATAAATATTTGTTCAATTTTTTTCAATTTCACATTGAAGGGTTTTAAAATAATTCTAATTGTTTCTATGTCTTAGCAGAAATAGGTATTTTTGCATGTTTCTTAAGTGACTTTGAATCATATTAAATTACATATTGCATTTTGAGAGCTTCTGCCATGGTTGGCTATGATATGAAAATAAAGTGATGTTATTTCTGCAGTTACAAAAGGAAATTTACACTTTATCAGAAGAGAAAGGCTATAAAAAGACATATTTTCCCCTTGAATAAAAAATTGTATTGATTTGTGTAGTTAATAAAACTACTATTTCTGTTTCCAAAATGAGATAGAATCCATTGGAAGGTTTAAGATGCTACTTTAAGGAAAAAAACTTCATTTTTTCCCAAATACTTAAGCCTGTCTTAGAATGTTTAAGTGAATAAATGCAAGATCACACATGTCTACAGGACATAGATAATATTAATAAATGAAATGATAGTGAATATACTTAATGTCTCATGATTGACTATGACATAAAAGTAAATATTGAATGTGACTTTTAATTATTAAAAACAAATCAGGAAAACATCTGGTTGCAGCCTTGGTATGTAAAGAGTTTGGAAGTAGTCGCTTTCATTTTCACATTTTCAGACAGCTGAACAAACTAGAAACCAACAACTCTTTTTAGATCCAGCTGAGAATTGTTGTCACTGGGAAAACTGCTAGGGAACTGTAAACAAAAATAAGCATAAAATACAGCTACACACAAATTAGAATGACTAAAATATTTTTAAAAATTAAAAAAAAAAAAGAAAAACAACAACTTGATGATACCAAATACTGATAAGGATATAAAGCAACAAGAACTCTGATTCATTGCTGGTGGGAATGCAAAGCAGTACAGCTATTTTGGAAGAAAGTTTGGCAGTCTGCCACAATGAAACACATAGCATAACCTGATGATCCAGCAACAACACTCAGATATTTACTCCACTGAGTTGAAAATTTATGTCTACACAAAAATCTGCAAACTAATATTTATAGCAACTTTATTTATATTCACCCAAATTTGGAAGCAATAACCAAAATGTCCTTCAAAGGTTAAAGGAAAAACAAATAGTGTTACATCCAGTGGGGTATTATTCAATGATTAAAAGAAATATGTTATCAAGCTACAAAAAGACCCGAAGGAACATTTAATGCATATTCCTTTGTGAAGGAAATCTATCTGAACAGGCTACATACTATATCATTCAACTATTTGCTGTTCTGAAAAATGGCAAAACTATACAGACAATAAAAAGAGCAGTGTTTGCCAAAGCTTTGAGAGGAAGAGGTGAGACTTTTAGGATGGTGAAACTATTATGTATGATACAATAATGGTAGACTTAGGATGATATGTATCTGTCAAAACCCAATTGAATTGTATAACACAAACAGTGAACTTAATGTAAACTACTGATTCAGCAAATAATATATTTGTTCTTTAGTTGTGTTAGTTAATAAATCCACCATACTAACAAAAAATGTTAATAAAGGAAACTGTGTGTGTGTGGTGGTAGAGGATGGAATAAATATGAGAATTCTATACTATGTGCTCACTATTTCTGTAAATCAAAAACTATTAAAAGTTAAAGTCTATTAAGTAATATAATAAACTGTGGAAAATTCTGAAAGAGATGGGAATACCAGAGCACCTGACCTGCCTCTTGAGAAACCTATATGCAGGTCAGGAAGCAGCAGTTAGAACTGGACATGGAACAACAGACTGGTTCCAAATAGGAAAGGGAGTACGTCAAGGCTGTATATTGTCACCCTGCTTATTTAACTTATATGCAGAGTACATCATGAGAAATGCTGGACTGGAAGAAGCACAAGCTAGAATCAAGATTGCTGGGAGAAATATCAATAACCTCAGATATGCAGATGACACCACCCTTAAGGCAGAAAGTGACGAGGAACTAAAAAGCCTCTTGATGAAGGTGAAGGAGGAGAGTGAAAAAGTTGCCTTAAAGCTCAACATTCAGAAAACAAAGATCATGGCATCTGGTCCCATCACTTAATGGCGAATATATGGGGAAACAGTGGAAACAGTGTCAGACTTTATTTTTCTGGGTTCCAAAATCACTGCAGATGGTGACTGCAGCCATGAAATTAAAAGATGCTTACTCCTTGGAAGGAAAGTTATGACCGACCTAGATAGTATATTCAAAAGCAGAGACATTACTTTGCCAACAAAAGTCCGTCTAGTCAAGGCTATGGTTTTTCCTGTGGTCATGTATAGATGTGAGAGTTGGACTGTGAAGAAAGCTGAGTGCTGAAGAATTGATGCTTTTGAACTGTGGTGTTGGAGAAGACTCTTGAGAGTCCCTTGGACTGCAAGGAGATCCAACCAGTCCATTCTGAAGGAGATCAACCCTGGGATTTCTTTGGAGGGAATGATACTGAAGCTGAAACTCCAGTACTTTGGCCACCTCATGCAAAGAGTTGGCTCATTGGAAAAGACTCTGATGCTGGGAGGGATTGAGGGCAGGAGGAGAAGGGGAAGACAGAGGATGAGATGGCTGGATGGCATCACTGAGTTGATGGATGTGAGTCTGAGTGAACTCCGGGAGTTGGTGATGGACAGAGAGGCCTGGCATGCTGCGATTCATGGGGTCGCAAAGAGTCGGACACGACTGAGTGACTGAACTGAACTGAAGTAATATAATTAATAAACTATGTTATTTAAGAAACTATACCAATTAAGAAAAATAAATCAGAAATTTTCTCCAATAGAATCACTGCAAAGATCATTTCATTTCTATGTAAGAATAAACAGTTATAAAATAAAATTTAAGTTAAAGTATAGCATTTAAAATAGCATAAAAAGTAAACTACTTGGGGTGATTCAAGAAAGAGATGCATAAGATTTCATACAGAAAATTATGAAATTTTGCTGAACTCTGTTTGCTAAGTCGCTTCAGTCACGTTCGACTCTGTGTGACCCCATAGATGGCACCCCACCAGGCTCCCCCATCCCTGGGATTCTGCAGGCAAGAACACTGGAGTGGGTTGCCATTTCCTTCTCCAATGCATTAAAGTGAAAAGTGAAAGTGAAGTCGCTCAGTCGTGTCCGACTCTTCGTGATCCCATGGACTGCAGCCTACCAGGCTCCTCTGTCCATGGGATTTCCCATGCCAAAAGACTGGAGTGGGTTGCCATTTCCTTCTCCAGGGGACCTTCCCAACCCAGGGATCCAACCTGGGTCTCCTGCATTGCAGGTGGATTCTTTACCCATTGAGGGAAGCATTCAATACAAATCTAACAAAAGTTTTAAACTTTATAAGAAATGTAAATAATCAAAATAACCATGAGTAACAAATTTTCACAACTTTCTATAAAACTGTAGTAATTAACAGTGTGTTATTAAGCTAAGTTTAGATCCTTAGACCAAAAGATCAGAATTAACAGCACAGAAACAGAATTACATATATGTGGGTACTTGATATGATAGAGGTAGTTTAACAGGTCATTGGTGAAAGGTTGAACTTGACCATTTAAATGAGAATATAATAGAGAAGAACAAAACTGACTTCATACTAGATCCTTTAGCTCTAACCTTTGTGCTCTGTTACTAGTGCCTTAGTCATGCTGGTTCTACACCTTTGTAAAGGAATGGTGACTATATAGCCTGAAATGCATTTGATAGCCCATTCTCACAGATCTGGCCCTCAGGCTTGACCTTTAAAGGTATAACTCATTTCATTGATATAAGATGAAAAATTGCAGAACTGAGGGAAAAATAATTGCAAAACAAATGCCAAACATTTGTCTTGTTGGAGGCTTACAGGAATATTGTGACCAGACCTATGTTGACAGCTGTAAGAACAAAGGATTCAGGCACCAAGAAATTTATAACAACCAGCCATATTCTCTCCCATTTAAATATAAAAGAAACTTGAATTCTAAGAGTGAGATGGTTTTTGTGTGACAATAGTCCACCAGCTTCTTGGCTTGCTGGCTTTCCAAAGAAAGTCATTATTCCTTGCCCCAACATCTTGACTCTTGATTTATTAGCCTGTCATGTGGTAAGCAGTATGAGATTCGACACAGTAACAAGACCATTTGCTATTTAAATTAAAAAATGAAATTGAACCCATATTGCAGGTTTTATATAAAAATCAACTTTACTTACATTAAATACATAAATATAAAAGATATAACTATAAATAGATTAAAAAATCAGACGGAGAATATTTTATCACCTTGGTGTAGAAAGTATTTTCTACATGAAGCACACAGCCACAACACACACACACAAACACACACACACACAATAAAGGAAAATATTTATAACTTAAATTTGGTAATTAAAATTAGGAACTTTTTAAAATCCAAAAAATGCCTTAAAATATGAATATTGAGTCATAACATGGGAGAAGATATTTTCAACATATAAATCTAGCAAAGAATTAAAATTTTGAATATCTGAAGTAAATTTATTAATAAGGACAAAAATAAAATGAAAAATGAACAGGAGAAATTGTAGAGAATAGAACTACTCCAATTAATGAATAAAGATGAAAATATGTTATTAGTACTAATAGAAAAATGTTATTGGGAGCTAGTTGATGACACACGTTCACAAACAATTCTCTGATTCCTCTAAAAAAATGATTTTCAGTTTGTTCAGCTTTTTCTTGTAACAATGAGAGTGACAATTCTGGACTTTACATGTCAAAGTTGAAACTGGGAGGCTTGTGTTTCTGGTTCTTTAAATCACATTTTTAAGAGAAGAAAAAATGAGGAAGTTCAGAGAGAACAAGATGGTGAAGGAGTAGGTGGACGTGAAGTACATCTCTCTCCTCGGATACATCAGGAATACACCTTCAGACACAGAAGAGCATGCAGAACAGAAGCTAAGAGCGGACAGGAGTACCTGACCAGTGGAACTAGGAGGGGAAACAGGAGTGTTAGTAGGACTGGACCTGCCCTCAGCGGGTGGGGGAACTGAGCAGGGGTCTGATCCCCACATCTGGGCAATTGTCTGAGTCAGAAGAGAAACATTTAAGGCTGAGTGAAACAGCTAATCTGTGGCACCCTAAAAAAATAGGCTCAGAGGTTAAAACATCTGCCTGCAATGTGGGAGACCTGGGTTCCATCCCGGGGTCAGGAAGATCCCCTGGAGAAGGAAACGGCAACCCACCCCAGTATTCTTGCCTGGAGAATCCCACGGATGGAGGAGCCTGGTGGGCTACAATCCACGGGGTCGCAAAGAGTCGGACACGACTGAGAGACTTCACTTTCACTTTCAAACAGAATGAGAATCAGACAGTCCTTGTCGGAGCCATACATACCCTGAACAGGAATGCTGGTTCCCTGGAAGGTGCAGTGGCTGGGAGCTGGAGTTTAGGGATTGCAAAGCAATCCCAGGGTGAGGGCTGTTGTTGATGGAGAGAGAGGGATTGAGGGGATGCGAGGGAGGAGATTGTGAGGGGAAATGCCTGTGGAGGAAAGCTGGGCAGCCATGGAAGCAAGGGGATACTGTTGAGTCAGGCTTAGTGGGTGGAGCCATCACCATAGCCTCTCTCTCCTCACAACGCCAGATGAACATTAGAGAGGCTGGCCCATCAAACGCCTGACACACTGGTCTACACAGTAGGACCCCGCCAGGGGGGCCTTCTTTGTGCCTGATGTGCCAAACAACAGAGAATGACCCTAGGCAAAAGAGCCTTCTAAGTGCCTGAATGGGTGAAGCTATGGAGAAAGACTGGCCAAAGAGGCCTTCTGATTGTCAGCTACAAAAGACTCAAAAAAAAAAAAAAAAAAAAAAGAAAAAGAAAAAGACTCTGATAGACTCTGCATAACTCCTGCAGCAGAGGGTGTCTGCACACTTGGTGCCTCCAGGGTCCCCATAAGCCAAGCAGCTGGGCCACCTTCATGCTCAACTCTCACTGGGGCAGAGCTGCCACAGGCAAAAAAATTCTTGCTTCTATGTATGCAGGGTTGCTTCAGTCGTGTCCAGCTCTTTGTGACCCTTTAGACTGTGGCCTGCCAGGCTTCTCTCTCAAGGAGAGGGGTTCTCCAGGCAAGAATACTGAAGTGTATTGGCAAATACTGGTTGCCATACCCTATGAGAGCACTGTATTTCCTGCTTCCCTAGCTGCGAACTCCCCTGATGACCTGGTGCTTCCAGAACCCCTGCAACCCAAGCAGCTGCACCACCTCCACACCTAGCCCTCACAGAGGCAAACCCAAGTCCTCCAAGGCAGCCTCAGGAGCAAACCCCGTGGACAACCCACACGTAGAGGTGGAAATAAAACCATAGTTGAAACCCAGGGGCAGTGTGGCTAAGGGAGAAGACCCAAAACTTTTCCAGCAGCTGTACAAGCTGCAGATTAAATCCGCATGATCAACTAGGCAGGCTCTGTGTCTATGGAATACATAAAAGGTTACTGAAAGTTAAAGTTAGTTAACTTGCTCAGTCGTGTCTGGCTCTTTGCGACCCCGTGGACTGTAGGCCACCAGGCTCCTCCATTCATGGGATTCTCCAGGCAAGAATACTGGAGTGGGTTGCCATTTCTTTCTCCAGGGGATCTTCCTGACTCAGGGATCGAACCCAGGTCTCCCACATTGCAGCCAGGCACTTTAACCTCTGAGCCACCAGGGAAGCCCCAAACTCCCACAAAAGAAAACATAGTAGTTCTTATAGCTGTGGACATTGGAGGAAAGAACATACAGGAGTAGGACCAGATTAGAATCTAAGCTTCCCCCACAGCAAGTGCAGAGATCAGCACAGTGTTGGAGGGCATCTTAGGGAGGTGTGGTGGACTGTGGCTCCCAGTGAGGGAAAGGACTCTAACAACAGTGACTCAAGAAAAACGTTTATTATTCTTATTTTCTTGACTTGTTTTGTAGAATCTTCTGGAATTTTTTTCTTTTTCCTCCCCCCCCCCCGCCCCCCGCCTCTGTTGTAGTTGTCATTTTTATTGGCACTAGGAAATCCAATTAAGATTTTGAGTGTTGTTTTTTTTTTTTCTCAGTCACATTTTTTATTGTTATAAACATCTGCCTCTATGCTGGGCTTCTGCAGTTCTGTGGAGTTTTCCTTTTTTTCCCCCTCTCTCTTTTTATGATTTTAATTTTTAAGTTTTAAAAGCTATTATTATTTTTTCTACATTTATTTCTTTTGCTTTTCCTACTGTTCTTTCCCCCTTGCAGTTAATTTTTAACATATATAAATCTTCTTTATCTACCTCTGTTTAGCTTTGCTTATCTATTCTTTCTTTCTTTTCTTTCTCTTCTTTCCTCTCAACATATTTGTTAGTCTTATTTTCATTGCTTTATTTCCTACTGGGCAACTTGCTTTAGTTTTGTTTTCTAGTTTGTGCTTTAGTTAGTTTTGTTCTTAACTGGTAAATACAATTTTTGATTTCCTTTGTTCACTGGGTCAATCTACTTACTTTGTTTTTGTTGGACTGTTTTGACTTTGCTCATGGGTACATATATATATATATATATATATATATATATATATATGTGTGTGTGTGTGTGTGTGTGTGTGTGTGTGTGTGTGTGTGTGTGTATTCCTTCATTTTAATTATTATTTGGGTGATTTTGTAACTGCTGTTTGTCTGTGGTTCATCTTTGATTTCTCACTTTTGGATATTTGTTTTAATCTCACTTAATGCCTTAACAAATCACTTGTGGAATCTCAGTTTCTGACCAGAGATCAAGCCTTGAGCCTTGGGAGTAGGAGCACTGACTCCAAGACCCTAGACTACCAGAGAGCTAACCCTAGGAAGTCAAATAGTGAGACACAAATGAAACCACTTGAATACAAGACCCAGCATTACCCAACCACCAGTAGCACCCTATGCAGGACACCTCATCTAAACAAGAAACAAAACAAAAATACAAACCCAATCATCAGCATAGAGGATTATGACCTCACTCAGCCTTGCCCATCATAGGTAAAACAAACAAACAAAAACTCAGCACAAATCTCACCCGATAAGAAGCTTACACAAACCACTGGAACAATATTAGGAGGGCAGAACCCAAAAGGAAGAAAGAATTAAACCTTCTTCAAGGAAAAAATTCAACTTGCCTTGAAGCCTAGGAAAAGGAGACCTCAAACACAATAAGTTTTAAAAAATAATGAAAAGGCAGAGAAATGCTACACAAATGAAGGAACAAACTAGAAACACAGAAGTCCAAATAAATGAAGAGGAAATAGGCAAACTACCTGAAAAGGAATTCAGAATAACGATGGTAAAGATGATCAAAAACCTTGAAGAAATGGGAAAAAATGCAAGAATCAATTAACAAAGACCTAGAAGAATTAAAGAATAAACATACAGAAACAAACAACAACATTACTAAGCTTAAAAATACTCTAGAAGGAATCAATAGCAGAACCTCTGAACTAAAAGAATGAATCAGTGAGCTGGAAGATAAAATTGCAGAAATAACTTCTGAAGAGCAGAATAAAGAAAAAGAATGAAAAGAACTGAGGATAGTCTCAGAGACCTCTGGGATAATATCAAACACACCAACATTCGAATTATAGGGCTCCCAGAAGAAGAAGAGAAAAAGAAAGGGTATGAGAAAACTTTTGAATAGATTATAGTTGAAAATTTCTCCAACATGGAAAAGGAAATAGTCAAGTCCAAGAGTCACAAAGATTCTGATACAGGATAAACCCAAGGAGAAACAAGCCAAGACACATACTAATCAAACTAACAAGACTGAGCAGAAAGAAAGAATATTAAAAGCAGCAAGGGAGAAGCAACATGTAACATACAAGAGAAACCCCATATGCTTAACAGCTGATCTTTCAGCAGAAATTCTGCAGGCCAGAAGGGAATGGCAGGATATATTTAAAGTACTGAAAGGGAAAAAATCTACAACCAAGATTACTGTACCCAGCAAGTATCTCATTCAAAATTGATGGAGAAATAAAATACTTTTCAGACAAGCAAAAGTTAAGAGAATTCAGTATGACCAAACCAGCTTTACAACAAATGTTAGAGGGACTTATATAGTCAGGAAATGCAAGAGAGAGAGAGGAAAAAAAAGATCTACAAAATCAACCCCAAACAATTAAGAAAATGGCAGTAGTAACACATATATCAATAATTACTTTAAATGTAAATGGATTAAATGCACCAACCAAAAGACACAGACTGGCTGAATGGATACAAAAACATGATCCATATATATGCTGTCTACAAGAAACACGCTTCAGATCTAAAGACACATATAGATTGAAAGTGAGAGGATGGAAAAATCTATTCCATGCAAATGGGAAGCAAAAGAAAGCTGGAGTAGCAATCCTCATATCAGACAAAATAGACCTTAAAATAAATAAGATTACATGAGATAAGGAAGGACACCACATAATGATCAAGGGATCAATCCAAGAGAAAGGCATAACAATTTTAAATATCTATGCACCCAACATAGGAGCACCTCAATACATAAGACAAACACTAACAGGCATAAAAGGAGAAATTGACAGTAACACAATAATAGTAGGAGACTTTAACACCCCACTCATGCCAATGGACAGATATCAAAACAGAAAATTAATAAGAAACACAAGTCTTAAAGGATATATTAGATGAGATGAATCTCATTGATATCTTCAGGACATTCCATCCAAATGCAGAAGAATACATCTTCTTCTCTAGTGCACATGGGACATTCTCCAGGATAGACCACATCTTGGGTCACAAGTCAAACCTCAGTAAATTTAAGAAAACTGAAATCACATCAAGCATCTTCTCCAACCACAATGCTATGAGAGTTGATATCAATTATAAGAAAAAAAAAACTGTAAGAAACACAAACATATGGAGAATAAGCACATTTCTAAATAACAAATAGGTTACTGATGAAATCAAAAGGGAAATTAAAAAATTTCTAGAAACAAATGACAATGAAAACACAACAACTCAAAACTTATGGAATGCAGCAAAAGCATAAGAGGGAAGTTTATAGCAATACAATCCTACCCCAAGAAACTAGAAAAACAATGAATAGACAACCTAACTGTACACCTAAAACAACTGGAAAAAGAATCATAATAAAAAAGTTAATAGAAGGAAAGAAATCATAAAGATCTGAGAAGAAATAAATGAAAAATAAATGAAAGAAACAATAGTAAAGATTAATAAAAATAAAAGCTGGTTCTTTGAGAAGGTAAATAAAATTGACAAAGCTTTAGCCACAGTCATCAAGAAAAAAAGAGAGAAGAATCAAATCAACAAAATAAAAAATGAAAAAGGATAGGTTACAAAAGACAATGCAGAAATATAAAGGATTATAAGAGATTGTTATGAACAACTATATGGCAATAAAATAGATAATCTGGAAGAAATGGACAGATTCTTAGAAAAATTCAACCTTCCAAGACTGAACCAGGAAGAAATAGAAATTATGAACAACCCAATTACAAGCACTGAAATTGAAGTTGAGATAAAAAATCTCCCAAAAGACAAAAGCCCAGGACCAGAGGGCTTCACAGGAGAATCCTATCAAACATTTAGAGAGGAGCTAATGCCTATTCTTCTAAAACTCTTTCAAAAAATTGCAGAGGAAGGAACACTTCCAAACTCATTCTATGAGGCCACCATCACCCTGATACCAAAACCAGACAAAGACGACACAAAAAAGCAAACTACAGGCCAGTATCACTGATGAACACAGATGCAAAAATCCTCAACAAAATTTTAGCAAACAGAATTCACCAACACATCAAAAAGCTCATACACCATGATCAAGTTGAATTTATTCCAGGGATGCAAGTATCCTTCAATATACGCAAATCAATCAATGTGATACACCATATTAACAAATTGAAAGATAAAGACCATATGATAATCTCAATAGACACAGAAAAAGCCTTTGATGAAATTCAGCACCCATTTATGATTAAAACTCTTCAACAAAAATGGGCATAGAAGGACCCTACCTCAATATAGTAAAGGCCATATATGATAAGCATGCAGCAAACATTATCCTCAATGGTGAAAAACTGAAAGCATTCCCCCTAAGATTAGGAACAAGACAAGGGTGTCCACTTTCACCACTATTTTTCAACATAGTCCTGGAAGTCCTAGTGACAAGCAATCAGAGAAGGAAAAGAAACAAAAGGAATCCAGGTCAGAACAGAGGTTAAGCTCTCACTGTTTGCCGATGGCATACACCTCACATAGAAAACCCTAAAGATAGTATCAGAAAATTACTAGAGCTAATCAGTGAATTTAGCAAAGTTTCAGAATACTAAATCAACACACAGAAATTACTTGCATTTGTATACACTAACAATGAAAAATCAGTAAGAGAAATTAAGGATTCATCCCCATTCACCATTGCAACAAAAATAATTAAATATCTAGGAATAAACCTACCTAAGGAGACAAAAGAATTGTACACAGACAATTATGACACTAATGAAAGAAATCAAAGATGACATAAACAGATGGAGAGATATTCCATGCTCCTGGGTAGGAAGAATCAGTATTGTGAAAATGATTGTACTACCAAACATGATCTATAGATTCAATGCAATCCTTATAAAATTACCAATGGTATTTTCCAAAGAACTAGAACAAAAAATTTCACAGTTCATATGAAAACACAGAAGATCCCAAATATCCAAAGCAGTCTTGAGAAAGAAGAATGGAGCTGGAGGAATCCACCTTCCTGACTTCAGATTATATTACAAAGCTACAGTTATCAAGAGAGTATGGTACTAGCACAAAAACAGAAATATAGACCAATGAACAAGATAGAAAGCCCAGAAATAAACCCATGCACCTATGGGTACCTTAATTTTGACAAAAAAGGCAGGAATATACCATGGGGCAAAGACAGCCTCTTCAATAAACGGTTCTGGGAAAACTGGACAGCTACATGCAAAAGAATGAAATTAGAATACTTCCTAATGCCATACACAAAGATAAACTCATAATGATTAAAAACATAAATGTAAGACCAGAAACAATAAAACTCTTAGAGGAAAACATATAGGTAGAACACTTGATGACATAAATCAAAGTACGATCCTCTATGACCCATCTCCTACAGTAATGGAAATAAAAACAAATGTAAACAAGTGAGACATGATTAAGCTTAAAATCTTTTGCACAGCAAAGGAAACTATAAGCAAGGTGAAAAGACAACCCTCAGAATAGGAGAAAATAATAGCAAATTAAACAACTGACCAAGATTAATTTCCAAAATATACAAGTAGCTCATACAACTCACTGCCAGAAAAACAAACAACCCAATCAAAAACGAGAAAAAGACCTAAAGACACATTTCTCCAAAGACATACAGATGGCTAACAAACATATGAAAAGATGCTCAACATTGCTCATTATTAGAGAAATGCAAATCAAAACTACAATGAGATATCACCTCACACTGGTCAGAATGGCCATTATCAAAAACTCTACAAACAATAAATGCTAGAAAGAATGTGGAGAAAAGGGAACACTCTTGCACTGTTCGGAGAAGGCAATGGCAACCCATTCCAGTACTCTTGCCTGGTAAATCCCACGGACGGAGGAGACTGGTAGGCTGCCGTCTATGCGGTTGCACAAAGTTGGACACTACTGAAGTGACTTAGCAGCAGCAGCAGCTTGCACTGTTGGTGGGCATGTAAATTGATACAGCCAGTATGGAAGATGGTATGGAGATTCCTTAAAAAACTAGAAATAAAACCACTATATGACCCAGCAATCCCACTCCTAGGCATATACCCTGAGGAAACCAAAATTGGAAAAGACACATGTATTCCAGCGTTCACTGCAGCACTATTTACGATAGCTAGAATATGGAAGCAACCTAGATGTCAATCAACAAATGAATGGATAAAGAAGTTGTGGTACATACACACAAAATGGAATATTACTCAGCCATAAAAGGAACACATTTGAGTCAGTTCTAATGAGGTGGATGATCTAGAACCTATTACACAGAGTAAAGTAAGTCAGAAAGAGAAAGATAAATATCATATTCTAATGCATATATACAGAATCTAGAAAAATGGTACTCAAGAATTTATTTATAGGGCAGCAATGGAGAAACAGACATAGAGAATAGACTTATGGACATGGGGCTAGGGGAGGAGAGGGTGAGATGTATGGAAAGAGTACCATGGAAACTTACATTACCATATGTAAAATAGATAGCCAACGGGAATGTGCTGTATGGCTCAGGAAACTCAAACAGGGGCTCTGTATCAACCTAGAGGGGTGGGATGGGGAGGAAGATGGAAGGGAGGCTCAAAACAGAGGGAATACATGTATACCTATGGCTGATTAATGTTGAGGTTTGACAGAAAACAACAAAATTCTGTAAAGCAATTATCCTTCAATAAAAAATAAATAAAAAATTCAAAAAGCAGGAAGTTCAAAACAGTAAATAAAATACATCACAGGAAAAGACAAAAGGAGCCAAACTTTGAGAAAATATTTATATCCCGTATATCTGATGAAAGACTTTTGTTCATAATATAGACAGAATTCTCAAAACTCACTATTGAGAAATTAAGCAATTCAGTTAAAAACTGGGGAAAAGATTTTAGCAATTTTTTAAAAGAATATATATGAGTGATGATTAAGCCCTGACATTAGTCATAGGAAAGCACAAGTTAAATCACAATGAAATACCATTTCATATGTATTACAGTGACCAAAATTAGAAAGCCTGCTCTTACCAAGTGTTGAAAAGAATATGGAGAAGATGAAATTTTCATGCTGTGCTGGTAAAAAACAGCTTGGAAGTTTCTTAAAGGGTTAAACATATGCTTCTTATGCAATCCTGCCTTTCCACTTCTATTAATTACCTGAGAGAAATGAAAATTTATGTTCATTCAAAGATGTGTAAAATCAGTTTTGTTTCTAATAATTCCAAACTAGAAACAATTCAAATGTCCATAATTGTTGATTGGGTTAACAAATTACAATACATTCAGGATTATTGACACATGCAACAATATGGATGAACCCCAAAATAATTGTGCCGAGTTCAAGGAGCCTGAGGAATAATATATTAATACATCAAAATTATCAAATGTTATACTTTAGAAATGTGAAATTTATTGTATGCCAATTTTACTTTAAAAATCTGTTTTTTAATGTGAAAATAATCTTGTGTAAGGAATGTGAAAATATCACTGAAATGGAAAAATTCTTAGAAATTAATTTATGAAACTGGCTTAAAATTAAGATGAGCAATATGTCCTCTATTTCTTTTTTAAATGAAGGAATTATTTAAAATTTGTGCAAAAATCACATACAGTGTTCACATTGCTTCTGTGAACTCTGAGTGAAGTTCTTGAGTGAAGTTCACTTGATCTCGTGTAAATTCTTTTAGGGAATATCCTAAGCGTCAGTATGTGTATTATCAGGCTTCTGCATTTAGCGTAATTATTCTAATCTGTTATTTAACTATTTTTTATTTGTAATTTAACTTTCTTATTTATCTTTAGATTAAAAAATGCATTAATGCTATGTTTTCACATTTATGATTATTTCTTATCACCAATTTTTTCAGAAATTTCTCATCAATTCTCAATAATTTCTCTCATCACTATCTTTCCTCAGTGTATCAATATTCAGCAGAAGCCTTTTCTTCTTATGAAACTTATTAATATATGCCAGTTTTTTTAAAATGTGATTTAAATGTGATTTGTATTTGTCTTGAGCTGACTGTCACTAATAACAGCTAAGTTAGTTGAACTCACAGCTTTCTCTCTTTCCTGGCACAGTTAAATCTAATATCTGGAAAGACTGCTTGTCTGAGCAGTTTAGCTGTAGCTCCTTGTCTCTGCCGATCATTAATGCAGAATGTGCCCTTGGGATTTTCACACTTGGGTGTGCCTCTGAGACTCTGCTGTTTTAATAAAGACATTATTACCTCAACTTACAGAACTACACTTACAAAATACATTTTTGAAAGCATTCTATGCAATCTGCAGAATATGCCTGTTTTTCCTCTTCCTTTTAATTATTCTGATTCACTATAATTGGAAATTATTCACCACAGTTTATAAGGAGTAAATATTTGGTAATTTTATCAAATTTGGTAATTTTTTTGGGTATTTTTTTTTTCTATTAGTTGCCCTTATCTCTTTGTACCTTCACAGAGAGAGAGAGAGAGAAAGCTCTCATATTTATTCTTATAAGTGAACTAATCCCATTCATGTGTGCCCAACTCTAATGGCCTAATTACTTCTAAAGGCCCTAACTTCTAACACTATCATACTGGGAATCAGGATTTCAACTTTAATTTGGGAGGACTGTTCTCAGTCCACAACAGAGAACAATTGGGCATTATCTGTTAAATCCAATAATTTTAACTCAACTTTCTACTATAATAATACTGACATATAAGTTTAATGATGAATGGATATATGCATACTTATAAATCATATTGCAGCAATTAAGTAAAAAGAAAATTTAGAAATATCCTTAACTATCCAGAGGTATCCTAAAAGATGATGCTGTTACAGTGCTGCACTCAATATGCCAGCAAATTTGGAAAACTCAGCAATGGCCACAAGACTGGAAAAGGTCAGTTTTCATTCCAATCCCAAAGAAAGGCAATGCAAATGAATGTTCAAAGTACTGTACAATTGCTCTTATTTCACATGCTAACAAGGTAATGCTCAAAATCCTTCAAGTTAGGTTTCAATAGTACATGAACTAGAAACTTCCAGATGCACCAGCTGGATTTAGAAAAGACAGAGGAACCAGAGACCAAATTGCCAACATCCTCTGGATTACAGAAAAAGCAAGGGAATTCCAGAAAAAAACATCTACCTCTGCTTCATTAAGTACACTAAAGCCTTTCACTGTGTGGATCACAACAAACTGTGGAAAATTCTTCAAGAGATGGGAATACCAGACCACCTGACCTGCCTCCTGAAAAACCTATATGTGGGTTAAGAAGCAACAGTCAAAACTGGACATGGAACAGACTGGTTCAAAATTGGGAAAGGAGTATGTCAAGGCTGTATATTGTTACTCTGCTTATTTAACTTCATGCAGAATACACCTTGCAAAATGCCAGGCTGGATGCATCCCAAGCTGGAATCAAGATTAGTGGAAGGAATAGCAGCAACCTCAGAATTGCAGATGATACCACTCTAATAGGAGACAGCAAAGGGGGAAAAAAGAGCCTGTTGATGATGGTCAGAGAGGAGAGTGAAAAAGCTGGCTTAAATCTCAGCTTAGTTCAGAAAACTAAGATCATGACATCTGGTCCCATTACTTCATGGCAAATAGACTGGGAGAAAGTGGAAACATTGATAGATTTTATTTTCTCGTGCTCCAAAATTACTGTGGATGGTGACTGCAGTCATGAAATTAAAAGATGATTGTTCCTTGGAAGAAAAGCTACAGATGTAACTCTGTAAATGTTTCTCTGATCCAGTTCAGAATTTTAGAAATTACATTTATCTGATTCTGAAACTGTGTTGGACAGAGGTTTATTATGATAACTAACACTTATTTCCTAACCTTTTAATTTGGCTTTGCTTCCCCTGATGAGCTGTATGCACGCTAAGGAGACTGAAAAAGAAAGGAAGAAAATGGGCAAATCATAGGTCCCAGAAGTTTTAAACTGAATACTTCAATAAATCCTAGCAATATAAAATTATTATTGGTCCCAAACCCCGTCACAATACTCAAATTGTGTCCCCTAATACAAAAAGTGTGTCCCCTAATACAAATAGTGCGTAATAGGATTTGAGACCTTGACTGTCTGATGTCAGAGACTTAGAATTCTTATCTCATAGGCTAACTGCCCTTATTCTGTGTTGTAAATCTTTATAGTCTCATGGTTTACCACAGCAAATGACTTGAGAGGTTCTCAACATATCTTTAACAGAAGAACAAATAAATGAATGCTATGTTTCATGGCATTGTGTGTTATACAAAGACAACTAAGGCAGATCATTGTCCTTCAGAGTTTTGGAGTCTATAACACAGGTAACATCACACAGAACCTTGCACATAGCATCTTAGACGCAGTTATGCAGTGCAAGATGAAAAATCTATATAACATAGGTGGTAAGCGGTGGAGGAGCATCTAAGAAGAGGTCATAAAAGTGACACCTGATAATTAGGTAGGATTTTACCACATAAACATAGAGGAATTGAATGATAAGAAAGCCAGCCAGCAAGAAATTCTATTCAAGAAAGACACAAAGGCACTTAAGTAAAAAGATGTTTACAAAATTGTGAATAGTCCAGTCTATTTGCAATAAAACAGTAACTTTAAAATCAGGTCAGGGAAGTAGAATCTGGGTCTATTGGCAAATGGTGGAGTTTAAAGTCATTTGTACCAGGGGGAATCTGAGCAAAGGCTATGTTTTAGGATAAGTATCCTAGCAGGCGTATGTTGTGTGGGCTGAAGGGGAGGAGAATGTAGAGACTGAGAACCTAGTGAGGAAGAAGTCTCAATCATTCCCATGAGAAGCAATGAAGCTTAAACCAGAATATGGGGAGAAAAACCAGTGGGAAGGAGACGCAAAATAACTAGAAAGGGGTTATGAAAAATTTTACTTTAACATCTTCATTTCAAACTTTTTATTAAATTTTAGAATGGTGTTCAGCACTAATTACTATATAAAAGGTAGTTTCTGAACAAGAATACAAGAATCTGGAAATACCGAAAGTGTCGATATTTCCCAGCTAATCATATGAAATATGAGTTTATTTTCTGAAACATTCTGTCTCAGGAATACAGGTTTTCTAATATCGAACAAAAAAATCCTATAAAACAAAGAAGAAATCAATATGTTGCTTGTACCTACAAATGATACAGTCATTTTAAATTAGTTATAAAGACAATTGAAGTAATTAATTTCCATATTATGTGGTATTTACATCAAATGTGTCTCTTTCAGATAGATAATTGGACTTGTAATCTTGTAATACAATTGATAAAAAAATATATTTGATAACAACTGAGTAAAAAAACAGATGGGCTAGATGCTTTCCAAAGGCCTTGCACAAAATATTTGTTGTAAAAGCGTGAAGAAAATTTGCCCAGAACACTGATTTAAAATTTACTGCTTGGTTGAGACTTAAAAATGGCAGATTTTAGAATTTACATTTCGTTGCATTTTCTCCGGTTTTCCACATATTTGCCAGATTCAGAATGAAAAACATTCTAATTGGCGATTAGCCCGCAGTGCTAAAGTATTGATTTTCCCACATTCACTTCTGTTATAAACGGTAGGGTAAAGAGGAAGAGGAGCAAATGAGAAAGTTCTTTCAGGGGTAAAACATTGGAAGACACGCATTTCACCCTAGTTTTCAGCCACTGGATCCACTAGACACATGCACTAAGTGATTACACACATGAGAAATAAGAAGTAATTGTAATAAAGTCTTACTGAGACATGTGACTGGTTTTGAGAACACTGTCCTATACCCAGCAGTTAGTTTAGGTGATGTAATGGGAATTTAATGAAACTCTGAATGGGCTTTTTTCTCTGAACTGTCCAGAAAGGTGGCTTTTCTTGCATTTTACTATGGATAAGAGCAGCATTATGTGCTGCTGCTATTAAGTCGCTTCAGTTGTGTCCGACCCTGTGTGACCCCATAGACAGCAGCCCACCAGGCTCCTCTGTCCCTGATTTTTCCAGGCAAGAATACTGGAGCGGGTTGCCATTTCCTTCTCCGCAACATTATCTAGCAGCCCAGAAAAGCTTATTTCAGGGAGATTTTGCTTCTGTGAATACTGGTTGTTATGTCTAGGAGAAATTTGTGTGAACTTTATCAAATAAAAAATTAATTAAATCACTTTGGTTATTAAAGACCCATTGGATGCCTCTATCACCTGGAGTTAAAATATGTTCCTGTAGCCATTGCTCTCAATGGGGTCATCTCCATAAGATTAAAAAAAAAAAAAGAAAGAAAAGTACAAAAGCCCAGAAAAGTAATAAATGAGAGGAAAAAATGAAAGAAAAAAGAGCATTCTAAAGGTAAAGAGGGAAACTCAAGATGAAGTACAGAGGGGAAAGAGGTGACTCCTCTTCTTCCTGCTTATCTTAACCTATAACCATCTCTGTTATATCTGAAGATTTTTCTCTTCTACATCCTGTTGGAAACACCCTGAGATGGATGACTTATTGATTGATGTGCATTTATGTATGTACTTATATATTTATGTGCATGTATATTTAAATGGAACTTACATGTCTGGTACTCTTCTAAGCACTGTGCAATTTCATATATATATTTAATTCCCATAACAACCCTAGAGGTAGATAATGTTATTATTCCCATTTTATAATTGAGGAAACTGGAGCACAATAATTTAAGAAACTTGCCCACATCACCATCACACAAGTCAGGTATTCTTTAATAGAGGCTTTCAAAATTACATAGAGGACTCTGAAATAACTACAGCTCATTCTAGCAGCTGAAACTTTTCAAAACACTCTGTATTCCATCTAGTCATCTCTTTGATCCTTTGAGATAGGCCAGGAATTATTATCTCTATTTGAAAGATGAGGAAACTGAAGCCCAGAGGATTCACAGGTTTGGTCAAGGTCACAGCTAGTGATAGATCTGTCATTCCAACTAAAGCTGAGTTGTCATTCAAATCCTTTTTTTCATCCCAAGTCCAAAGTTCTTTCCACTATACTCACAATAACACCATGAAGTTTGTTGCTGACAATTACCTACCTGTGAGTATCCCGATGTCACCTCTTGTTTTGCATGACAGACCCACTCCATATAACGATGGAGGATAAACAGACACTGATTCCTCAGACTGTCTGCCATTGTCTGTCACAAGCCAAGAGCAAGCCAGCTTTATTTATCATGTCCCACGCATAGGATTTGCCTGAACAATCAGCTGTATACAAGTCAGTTTCAAATATTTCCCTCTTTGATGCCAAGGCCTGACCTTAAACCTACAGCTGACTTTCATGGGCTCCACTTCCAAATGGTTTTGAGTTCCACAATATCAATAATTTATATCTAACCTTTTGATTGATACTAAAATAATCAGCCTACTTTCACTGCAGAAAATTTTTAAACTTAGACATGAAAAATACTAAATTGTATACTTTATCAAGGCTATCCCCAGGGGCAAAGAAAGGGAAAACATATTATGATTGCTTTCTGCAATTTTAAGTCCACAGGCTTGCTTTCTATTTTTTCTCCTTTTCTTGAGTTATTAATATAATTGACATATAACTTTTTATTAGTTTCAGGTATACTACATAAAGGGCTTCCCAGGTGGCACAAATGGTAAAGAATGCACCTACCAATACAGGAAACATGAGATGGAAGTTCAGTCCCTGGGTTGGGAAGATCCCCTGGAGGAGGGCATGGCAATCCCTCCAGTACTCTTGCCTGGAAAATTCCATGGACAGAGGAGCCTATAGTCCACGGGATTGTGAAGAGTGGGACACGACTGAAGAGACTTACACACACACACACACACACACACACACACACACACACATTGTTAAACTACACTTACTATGCTGTGTATTATATCCCTATGACTTAAACTTGAAGTTTGTGACTTTTGACCCACTTAGCACATTTTGCCCATACCCAGCCCTCCACTCTGGCAACCACAACAGGCTTTACTTCTTTAAACACTGAAAATAAGAATTTTAAGTACAGATAAAAGTAATAGTCATCAACTTTTCAAAGTAACGATTATTTTTCTTTCTGGTCCAATTTTCCTAAGCACCACTCTCCACTCAAAACCCAAAGACGTGTGTTACCTTTACAAATTGCATTTTTCTAGTTCTGTGGGGTTTTTATGTTACTTAGTTTATCCATGAAACACTCTCTAGCTATTTCTCGTCCTGTAAATGTTTGAAATCACTTTAAGTCTCTTCTAAAAGCAAGCTATCATCTCTGAACTCTCAAAATATTTGCACCACCATTTCTGTGACCATTATTTTCAGATCTGTGCTATAGTCATTGCACACATGCCTTCTTTCTCTCTTAAACCTGGTGCTCCATGAGAGCAGGAGTTATTCAGGTATCCCTTCCAGAATTTGTACAAGACCCCATTCAGTTTATTGAATCCAGTGGGCAATGAAGTCAGACATTTAACTGATCCAGGTTTTTCAGATTATTGGATTAGTCTGTATTAAATATTTTTAGAAAGAAAAGAAAAAGAAAGAAAGAAAGAAAATCAACACACACAATAAACCATAAATATTAAATTATCATTCATAATATTGTTTCATTCATGTAGCCATCATTAACCCATTATCTGAAGATCAGCTGGCTATTATGGCTATAGAATATTTTAAGATATATTTTATAATTATTGCCTTTTTGGACCTAGAAGAAAAGTTTAACTAAAAAGTGGCAGAGCACATCAATTAATTTAAATCTATTCAAAATTTAAGTGAGTTTAACTGATTTAAAAAAATGTGGTTGTTTTCCACAAATACAGTCTAAATTTACTAGCAACTTTCAGTTGTAAAGATGTAAACCAAGATGATTCTTCCTCTGACTGCTGTGCAGCCCAAGGATCACCAGTATTCATAGTGGATTAACAAGCAAGGCTAATGAAGATTTGAAGCCTAATTGCTTCAGATTAGTGCAATCATTAGGGAGCTGGGCATTACTTTATCTTTTCACATTTAGAAATATGTTGCCAGTGGGGAGAAAAGAAACTCTAATGAAGTTTTGTATTGATTTCTACTGAACTCTGTGGAGCATCCCTCTAAACACACCATTAGGATAAACCCTTCAAAGGTCAGACTTTCCTTCCAGCTTCTGAAAGTCAATACATTTCAAGCTAGTAATTTCCACAGATGTTCTCTACTGTAAGACTCTCCTTCTCAAGTGGGCCATGGATCTAGTGGAAATTTTTATCATACTTTATTTGAGTAGGAGGCAAAAAATCATAAATTGGCAAAAATAGGGCATATCATTTATTGTGTATTAAGTATGCACTTCAAATGATTTGTATATTTTAGCATTTATATAATACTTTGCAAACATAAATTACTACTTAATTTTTATTCATTATTCCTAAAACACCCCACGATATTCCAATACCCTGATTATGGAGGCAGATTAGTCTTAGAGGCAAATTTATCTTAGAGGACAGACATAAATAACTGGCATTAAAATTTTAAGTCTCTAAACTCCAGTCTGCTTATCTATGCTGTCTCTCATTACATTTTAACTTTCAAGAAATTTCTTATTTTCTCTGAAATTAAAAAACAACCAAGATAAGATTTTTTTTTCTTGATTCTAAGCAAAACAGTCTTTTTGTGTTTGTGTGTGTATATGTTTTGGGTTATATTGTAGCAGGCTAGATAGATATATAAAGAAGAGACACATAAATAAAGTATAGCTGTACTCACAAGATGGAAGTTTAGAAATATTTGGACAAGTCTAAATGTTAGAGAAAAATATAGAACCAACTTTAAAAGTTCATTTTCTCTGATTAAAGAAAATATCAAATTGCATTTGCATCTTTGATAATTAAAGCAAATGTCTTAATAGCTTAATTTGATATGTTTAGGCCTTTTGAATCTGCTCTAATGTTTTCACCTTCTTAGGGAGTGGGAATATATCTTTAGGAAATTCAGACTACCACATTAAAATAAATCCAAATCTGTACATGTGAAGCACCAAGAACCCTACTGATGAGAACAGAAATGGAAGAGAAAAGCCCTCTACCTTTGAGGTGCTTAATGACATTTCTGAGAAATGAAAACATGCATGCCTAAAAAAATAAATGAATGTATAAATATTAAAGCATTATTATACTGAAAGAACTGTAAGGATTGCTGCCAACTCTTAAGAGTCTAAGTTTCCATACCTTTGAGAGGCAGAGTTTCACAAGAGAGTCCATGGTTAATTATGGAATTACAGACTTTTTGAATGGGAAGTTGTTTTCAGTGATTATAGGAATTATTAGGGACAGGTGTAAATGAAGGTGTAAAGCTCACAGTAGAAAGAGTACTCAATAAACTTTTGAACTCAGAACTTTTAGTGAAGAGTGTAAATGCAATCCTTTCGAGTCTATCCCATGATTCTTTGGGGTGGAACTCCTAAGTACACTGTTATATGAACCTGGGAATCCAAAGGCTACAACATCAATCAACTATAACCCTTCCTCAGCTCAATAATAACAGAATCCAAGGAAATATTTCCTTGGTACCCATTGAAGAAAGAAGGAAAGAACAAACCCACCATATCTATCCCAGGGGTGTTACACATATTAAATAAAGTCAGCCACCAAGCTGAAATACAACTCAAATTCATATGACCTGGATGGTCAAAAACAAACAAACAAACAAAACAGAAAATAACAATAAAAACAAACAAACGAAAAACAAAACCAATCTGTTTAAAGTGATTTCTGTTGGTTCTAGATCACTTGAAGAAGAAAAGTCAGCTTTTTGGGTCTTCAAGTAGTCCCATAAATATATTCAACCAACATAAGCAGCTCAGTGTAAAATATAACTAAACCCGTGGAAAAAAACATATACCATAAATAAAACCAGCAGAAACAGATCTAAAATACTTCACATAGTTAGGCCCAGATAATTACATAACTGTGTTTACTAAGCTTACATATTTAGAAGCAATGAAAAGCATATAGAAAACTATGAAAACTCACAAAACCACTGGAATTTCCAGAAATACAAACCTTCAAGAACCCCAAATAAAACATCACTAATCTTTCAGTTCAGTTCAGTTCAGTTCAGTTGCTCAGTCGTGTCCTACTATTTGTGACCCCATGAATCGCAGCACGCCAGGCCTCCCTGTCCATCACCAACTCCCGGAGTTCACTCAGACTCACGCCCATCGAGTCCGTGATGCCATCCAGCTATCTCATCCTCTGTCGTTCCCTTCTCCTCCTGCCCCCAATCCCTCCCAGCATCAGGGTCTTTTCCAATGAGTCAACTCTTTGCATGAGGTGGCCAAAGTATTGGAGTTTCAGCTTCAGCATCAGCCCTTCCAATGAACTCCAAGGACTGGTCTCCTTTAGGATGGACTGGTTGGATCTCCTTGCAGTCCAAGGGACTCTCAAGAGTCTTCTCCAGCACCACAGTTCAAAAGCATCAATTCTTCAGTGCTTAGCTTTCTTTATAGCCCAACTCTCACATCCATACATGACCACTGGAAAAACCATAGCCTTGACTAGACAGGACTTTGTTGGCAAAGTAATGTCTCTGCTTTTGAATATGCTGTCTATGTTGGTTATAACTTTCCTTCCAAGGAGTAAGCATCAGGGAAATGAAAATAAAAGCTACAATGAGTTATCACTTCACACCTGGCAAAATGGCTATTATCAAAAAGACAATAAATAACAAGTGGTATGAAGATGTGGAGAAAAGGAGGCCCTCATGTATTTTTGGTGGGAATGTAAATTGGTACAAGCACTATAGAAAACAGTATGGAGTTTCTTTAAAAAAAATAAAAACAGAACTACCATACAACACAGCAATTCCACTTCTAGGTATTTTTCTGAAGAAACCAAAAACATAATTCAGAAAGATATATGCCTTCTCCCACTGAGTCCAAAAGTCTGTTCTTTACATCTGTGTCTCCTTTGCTGCCCTGCATGTAGGATCATCAGTACCATCTTTCTAAATTCCATATATATGCGTTAATATACAGCATTTGTCTTTCTCTTTCTGACTTACTTCACTGTGTGCAATAGTAAAATAGATGGCCAATGCAAATCTGATGCATGAAGCAGGGCACCCAAAGCCAGTCCTGTGGGAAAACACAGAGGTGGAGAGGGAGGTGGGAAGGGAGTTCAGGATGGGGTACACATGTACACCTGAGGTGCATTCATGTTTATGTATGGCAAAAACCATCACAATGTTATAAAGTAATCATCCTCCAATAAAACAAACAATTTTTAAAAGACACTTGTGATTTTATATTCACTGCAGCACTATTTACAATAGGCAAGGTATGAAAGCAACCTAAGTGCCCATGGACAGATTAATGGATAAAGATGTGATACACACACACACCCACACACACACAATGGCACATTATTCACAATGTGAATTCAATGGCACATGCTATAAAAAAGAATGAAATCTTGCCATTTGCAACAACATGGAAGAACCTAGAGGGTGCTATGCTAAATGAAGTAAGTCAGACATAGAAAGACAAATACCATATGATTTAACTACTATGTGGAATCTAAAAAAAAATAAAATTAAAACAAAATAGACTCACATACAGGAAAAAATAAGTGATTTTTAGAGGGAAGGGTGTTAGGAAATAAGTGAAATAGGGGAAAGGGATTAAGAGGTACAAAGTTCCAGTTATAAAATAAATGTGATAAGGATGTAATATTTAACACAGGGATTATGGTCAATAATATCTTAATAACTTCATATGTTAACAGCTGGTAACTTATTGTGGTGATCATTTTGTAATATATGAAATATTGAATTGCTGTGTTGTACACCTAAGCTAATAGCTTGTAAGTCAATTATGTGCTGTGCAAAGACGCTTCAGTCATGTCCAACTCTTTGCAACCCCATGGACTGTAGCCCACTGGTTCCTCTGTGTATGGGTTTCTCCAGGCAAGAATACTGGAGTGGGTGGCATTGCAGGCGCATTCTTTACTACTAGCGCCACATGGGAAGCCCAAGTCAATTATACTTCAATTAAAAAAATCAATAGGAAGAATTATATAGGAGTTTAGATACAGCTAAAGAAAGTTTTTGTGAATTAATTTGGCATAGAAAGCAATATGTGAGAGTTGGACTATAAAGAAAGCTGAGCGCTGAAGAATTGATGCTTTTGAACTGTAGTGTTGGAGAAGACTCTTGAGAGTCTTCGGGCTGCAAGGAAATGCAACCAGTCCATCCTAAAGGAAATCAGTCCTGTATATTCATTGGAAGGACTGATGCTGAAACTCCAATACTTTGGCCACCTGATGCAAAGAACTGACTCATTAGAAAAGACCCTGATGCTGGGAAAGATTGAAGGCAGGAAGAGAAAACGATGACAGAAGATGAGATGGTTGGATGGCATCACCAACTTGATGTTCCTTGAGTAAGCCCTGGGAATTGGTGATGGACAGGGAAGCTTGGCATGCTGCAGGCCATGGGGTCGCAAAGAGTCAGACACGACTGAGCGACTGAACTGAACTGAGAAAGCAAAAAATAAAAGGTGATTAAGAGTGAGATATTCTAAAATATTTGGAAGGAAATAAGATGGAGATTATTACTAAGTCAAGGGAGAGTAGCTAAGAATTTTCATGAACTGATGAAATAATCCAATCCACAGATTCAAGAATTTTAGCCAATTCTGTACATGATATATAAAACAATATCCATTTTTTAGGAATATTGTTTGAAATATAAGAAGAAATAAATCTCAAACAAATGGTAAATATGTAGATAAAACTTTAGTTTCAGTGGAACATTGACTACAAAAGCAATGGCTTTTTAGGTGTTAAATATTACAGAATGAAAATGCACAGTTTTAGGTCAGGAGTGAGTGAGAAATGAAAGCGTTCAAGTTCTCATATTGTTGAGAAAATTAGTTTTATGTATTGGTAAATTATTTACGTATCTTATAATTTCCAGAGTACCTCTGAACGATTAGTAAATGCATACGTTCCAAACCAGCACAGGAAACAATGGGGCAGTAATGATGAAAGGATCAATCCAGAAAGCAAAAAAAACATAAAAGGCAAGAAAGGATGAAACACATACACAAAGTTGCTCAGTCGCGTCTGACTCTTTGTGACCCCATGGACCACACAGTCCATGAAATTCTCCAGGCCGGAACACTGGAGTGGGTAAAAAGTAACATGCAAAAAAAACACAGACTGAGATAATACCTATAAACTCAATATGTGTCATTATAAAAAAGGGAAGTGAAAGTATTTTATTTAAAATTAAGAAATTGTTATATTGGACTGAAAACAAATTCAAAATGTAAGTAAATGCAATTTTTAAAAAAGATGATGTACAATATAAAGTCACTGAAGGACTGAAAGCAAAACATGAAGAAAATCTTTCCATGTAAAATAATAATTTTGAGAAAGTTGATAGACTATGTTGAAATTGAAGGAAATAACTTAAAGGAAAAAAGTATTCTTTAACTATAAAAGATAATTTTATAACAATAAAGATTTCTTTTACCAAAAAGATATAGCAAGTTTAAATTTGTAAGATCTTAATAATGTAACTTCAAAGTAAATAAGCCAAAATTGACAAGATTATGAGAGGAAGTAGAAAAATCACAGTGGAGAGCTTTAGCATACCTTTTCAGTAACTGATAAAATGAACAAATATTTCAGTAAGGATATCAAAATTGTAAACAGCATGATCGACATCAACAGAATAAATTTCAAGGATATGTATTGGACACAGAACACAATAACTTCAGCATCACCACATGTAATTGTGTAGCCAAGTCATCACACAGCTCTACAAATGTCTACATTCATCAAATAAATATGAATGGTACTCCCTGTCATTGTACACTATACAAATAGCATGAAAATACTGGAAAGCACCACACTCTTTTTAAACACATGCGAAAATATACAAAAGTTAACTGTATCCTTGACCATGTATTTGCGATCCATGGTTTCTGAGGAATTAGTTGAGTCTCAGCTCCTGGGCTAGAAGGTTTTTGCCTTAAATTACTTCAAAAAGAGTATCAGGTCTAATCCATACAGCATTACATTGCTTGAAAAAATATACAATTTTTCTTTAAAAGCAAATAATAAATGAAAATCTCCAGTATCTTCAGTGCACCCTGTTTCATTAAACATGCCTGCATGAATAATAATGGCCAGTGTTTAAATTTGCCAATTCTGTCTTTTAGGAATTTAGCTAAAAATGGGCAAGAGATTATACATGCTGCAGGGAGACTGCAAAGACAAGCTGGTAACTTGGGATTGATTTTATAAGTAATGAACAGCACATGAAGTTCTCATAGCAGTATATTAATATGTGCAAAAGAATGTTCTAGAAAATCTTGGATGTATTAGCTAGAGGAGAACCTGGAAGAAAGCAAATAAAAAGCAGACCATTACAATATCTGCCTGTGTTTAGCTAGTCTGCACTTTTTGATGGTAATGGGACGTAGTCTAGCTTGAATAAATAAAATGTATCCCTATGTAATCCTGAGGAAAACATTTAATGTACCATTCTGTTGGAGAGAAGGAGAAAAGTCATAGTAATTGGTACTAAAGAGAAACATTTGGTTTATAAGAAGAGAGAAACCAGCAAATAAGATACCCTTCAATCGGCTAAGAATATATTTGTCAACTTTAATGGAACAGAGATAACACATCATTCTAGTGAACCAATTATTTTTTTCTTGAACAGAGTCAAAAATGGTCTAACTCTCTGGAACACTCCAAATATGGACAGGTCTGCAGATTAATAAATCTCTTTTTTGGGTCTAGGCAAATTTATAAAAATAATTGACACTCATATTTGTTTACACAAATCTTGCAAGTAGAAATCAAGTGAAAATGTATGTCTCAAGATGGTTTGGGGGAAGGATGTCATTGGATCAAAAGGTTCTTGTCATACAATTCAAGAAGGGCAATAAGAGAGGGGATCTAGCTTTCAAGGTGCAAACATCAAAAGAAGGCAGGGAAACTAAAAAATAAATAAATAAATAACATATCTTTGTTGCTTTCATATTTGTTCTCAAGTTCAGAATAATTAGGGCTTTCTTGATAGCTCAGTTGGTAAAGAATCTGCCTGCAATGCAGGAGACCCCAGTTTGATTTCTGGGGTAGGAGGATCCCCAGGAGCAGGGATAGGCTACCCACTCCAGTATTCTTGGGCTTCCCTTGTGGTTCAGCAAGTAAAGAACATGCCTGCAATGCAGGAGACCTGAGTTTGATTGCTGGGTTGGGAAGATCCCCTGGAGAAGGGAAACACTACCCACTTCAGTATTCTGGCCTGGAGAATCCTATGGACTGTATAGTCCATGGGGTCCCAAAGAGTGGGACATGACTGAGCGACTTAAACTTTCACTTTAGAATAATTACTTTGATTTTCCCCAGTATAGTACTAATGTCTATGTTTGAGCCAAAGCCAGTACATTGCCTCAAACAATTACTTCTCAACCAAGGAGTTAATTAAAGCTACTTATTCCTCTCAATGGCAGAAAGCAAAGAACTGAAGAGCCTCTTGAAAAAAGTGAAAGAGGAGAGGAAAAATGTTGGCTTAAAACTCAACATTCAGAAAACTAAAATCATGGCATCCAGTCCCATCACATCATGGCAAATAGATGGGGAAACAATTGAAACAGTGACAGACTTTAGTTTTTGGGGCTCCAAAAATTCTGCAGATGGTGACTGCAGCCAGGAAATTAATAGACCCTTGCTCCTTGGAAGAAAAGCTAGGACCAACCTAGACAACATATTAATAAGCAGAGACATTCCTTTGCCAACAAAGGTTCATCTAGTCAAGGCTATGGTTTTTAAAGTAGTCATGTATGGATGTGAGAGTTGGACTATAAAGAAAGCTGAGCGCTGAAGAATTGATGCTTTTGATTTGTGGTGTTGGAGAAGACTCTTGAGGGTCCCTTGGACTGCAAGGAGATCCAACCAGTCCATCCTAAAGGAAATCAGTCCTGAATATTCATTGGAAGGACTGATGCTGAAGCTGAAGCTCCAATACTTTGGCCACCTGATGTGAAGAACTGACTAATTGGAAATGACCCTGATGCTGGGAAAGACTGAAGGCAGGAGAAGGGGACGACAGAGGATGAGATGGTTAGATGGCATCGCCGCCTTGGTGTTCCTGGAAGTTTGTAATGGACAGGGAAGCCTGGCATGCTGCAGTCCATGGGGTCGCAAAGAGTCGGACACCACTGAGAGACTGAACTGATACTGATACTGTGTCCTCTCAATGAAATGACCCTCAGAAGTATAATGAATGAAATAATGCTTTTTTGTATATTATATTGAGTCCAAGATAATGGGATATTTTAGGATCAAGGCCAACATTTATGTGTACTTTAAATAAAAGGTTATACACTTTATTCAGAAAACAATTTGTGGGACATCTGTATAATGTTCTTATTAAATTTTATCTTCTACTTTTTAAAAAAAAATGTGTTTCATACAGTTTTAAATTATAGCTCCAAATTAAAAATCTTAAATAGTTTATGAGAAATTAAAGCTCAGTTTATAAGAAATATGGTGTTTTGTTTTATCTGTGTCCACATTTAGAAAACATTTGTTAGAAATGATATTTAACTCTGGTCTCTGCACTATGTGTTCCATAATCTGAAGGATAATGATAAACTTCTAGAAGAAAAGCACTGGATGTAAAGTTTAATAAACTACTTTCTAATATTAACTGATAAGTAGGTCTTCAATAAACCACCTTTAACTCCCTTTTCTCATGCATAGAAGAGACCTATAATATGAAATCCATGCATAGAATGTAAACTGTTTTACATATTTGTATTACCTTTTTACTAATTATATTTATTTCAGTGTATGCAAGGGTTACAAACTGAGAACTATTGCATATTTTTTGCTAGATCTCCTGTTCTTCCATAGTTGAAAAGATTGAACACTTTCAAATTAAATTAGTTGGTTCGCTTTGAAAAGGAATGCCTGACTTTTCTGGTAAGAAACTAGGCAGAAAAATTGGGGTACTGCTTAGGGATGTTATGTAGGGCTCAAATGAGTGTCTGAAACAGGTCAAATGAAGTTTATTTTTTTAATTTTCCCAAAAGGGAAGATCAGCCATAGCATTTTGGCAGGTGTCTCTCTAACTAGCCGCATTTCCCCAGGGAGTATCTACATGTGATCCCTCCTCTTCAGTAGTTTCTCAGTAATGTATGCTGGTACTAGATCTGTGGCTGGACAGTTTGTACCTTTTTAATCTGAGGGGTTTTTGTTGTTGTTGTTGCTATTACTTACATTTTCTATTTTAAAAAGAATTATTTTTGCTTTTTTGCCTTTAGGAAAGTTAGATACAATTTTTAACATGTCATATTTCAAATCATCTTATTATACCTTATCTTTCATTTAGTCAGGGTACACAGAGAGAATGCCTACTATTTGCAAGGCAATGTGTTTTGTTTGTGAAGATGAATAAGACACAGATTTTGTCCGTATGTAACTTACAATCTAATGAGAACACACTAAAAACAACAGTGCTACACCCAAGCAATAACAGTATACTCTGGAAATAATCATGAAAGAATGACTAGCTCTGTCTGGGGGACATGGAGAAGGCATCATCAGGTGGTGACCATTGTGCTCACTTTTGAAGAGTCTGAGAAAAAACAAGAAAGAAAAGGGAAAGAGTATTTGGACAAAGGGAATATCCTGTTTAAAGATATCAATCTGTGGAAAGTTCCTGGTACATTGGGAGAGCAGTAAAAGATTTTTTTTTTTTTTCTTTTTACCAGAGAAAGATTGAGATAATGCTGGCAGCATCAGTGTGCAGAAGGCGAGACACAATGGGGGCTTGGAAATTAGTAGTGTCACTAAATTAACAGAAGAGCATAAAGCTTAAAAAATTATGTATAATTAACAAGATTTTATAATGGTCTTTAAATGATTCTGTTATAGATAGTCGGTGCTTTCGGCTTGAGGTTCTATTTTATTTGTGCTTGAAGCTGGCTCTAATGCTGGCAGTGGGGCTAATATGTAAGAAGCAAATTCTCCCTTTAATCACATTCTCTAAAAGTGATATTTTTTCAAACATTTAAAAGATATTATGTTGATTAGCAAGGGTGAAGTTTGATAAAAGTAAAGTAAAGGGGGAATATGAAAGTGAATATTTTGTTTTTTTTTTTTTTTCCTGATTGAAACTTGCACAGTTGGACTGCAGAATACATGGAACACATGAGAATAGTCAGAGCATTATACAGGCTTTCTTCATCGCCACCTCATTAGCAGAATCAGTTTTTAAAACCTGGGCTCTGCTCTCTGACTTCCTTTCCCTGATGTCAGAACTTCAAAAAAAAAAAAAAAAAAATCTTACTGACCAGTGCTTAAGTGCCTGTTAAATAAATGAGCTTCAGTTCAGTTCAGTCTCTCAGTCGTGTCAGATTCTTTGCGACCCCATGAATCGCAGCACGACAGGCCTCCCTGTCCATCACCAACTCCCAGAGTTCACTCAGACTCACGTCCATCGAGTCGGTGATGCCATCCAGCCATCTCATCCTCGGTCGTCCCCTTCTCCTCCTGCCCCCAATCCCTCCCAGCATCAAAGTCTTTTCCAGTGAGTCAACTCTTTGCATGAGGTGGCCAAAGTACTGGAGTTTCAGCTTTAGCATCATTCCTTCCAAAGAAATCCCAGGGCTGATCTCCCTCAGAATGGACTGGTTGGATCTCCTTGCAGTCCAAGGGAATTAACAAAAGTGAAGTTGCTCAGTAATGTCCGACTCTTTGCGACACCATCCACTGTAGCCCACCAGGCTCCTCCATCCATGGGATTTTCCAAGTCAAGAGTACTGGAGTGGGTTGCCATTTCCTTCTCCAGGGCATCTTCCCAAGCCAGGGATTGAACCCAGGTCTCCCGCATTGCAGGCAGATGCTTTACCACCTGAGCCACCAGAGAAGCCCCAAAAGCCAACCAACTATGTAGAAAGATGTGTAGAGATCCGAAAGAAGTAGTTATATTATAAGATGAGGAATCCTAAAAGATGAAGACAAAAACAATCCTGCCATTTGTGCATAACACAGTGCTGATCACTATGATAAACTGAGCAGTGATTGCATAGTTCATGTGGAAAAACAAGAAGCAATCTATGAATTATCATTCCTGGAAGAGAGAAAATTGATGCGTGCTCTATGTAGAGTGGTTAGGAGAGGGCAAAAAGCTATAGAATGAAGCTAAAAATGTAGAGGGTCATACCGTATAGCATCCTTCAGACAACGTTAAAGTTTGTCCTTTATCTTGAACACAATAGAAAGATGTTTAATTCTTTTAAGAATATGTAAGAGATAATATGATTTGTGATTCAAAATTAGCACTGTCTGTAATAAAAATTAGATAGATGAGGACCAGAATGGATGATGGAGAAACTAGTCTAAAGTTTTTGTCAAGATATGGGTAGTTTACTTAGGCTAGAATGGTAGCCTTAAGGCTAGAAAATAGAGGGTCGATTTAAGATATTTATAAGGTAAAATAGACAGGAGTTAATGAGTTGGAAACAAGATGTAATGGTTGAGGAAAAAGACAATGTCAAGAAATCAACTTATGTGACTTGAATGAATGATGGGATCTTACAATGAGATAGGGGTAATAGGATATGACCAGGTAGGTTATAATGGAGAGAAGACTATAATTTTGGTTTTGGACATACTCATGTGGAGATGACAAGTATATGAAAAGTTCTAGGATGGGAATATCAATTTGAAAAACTTCTGCATTTGTGTGGTAGCTGAACAAAATTCTCTGGGAAAAATGTTTATTGTGAAAGAGAAAACATGAGTAAGCCTTAAAGAAGTACATATATTTAATGGACAGATTGAGCACATAATCGAGAAAGGGAGGGACTAACTCAGGAGTATGCTGGATCATAGAAGAAAATGGAAACAATATTTTCTAGAATAAACAAGTGATAAACTATATCAAATGCCACCAAAATTCATATTACACAGAGGGTGAAGATAGTTCGTTATGTTTAGTGACTTGACACTGCTTGGTGATCTTAGGGAACACTGGTTTCAAGGGCATAATGGAAACTAGGCTGGAGTGATTTGAACAATAATTAGGAGACAGTGAAAAATTACTAGTGCAGTATAAACTAAAGTTTTTCAAAAATGGCTTTAAATAGGTAGAGAAGAAACAGAGAAAATATTGATTCAAAGGAAGATATTTTGGTTATTGTTGCTGGGACTTATATTTTTCTTTTAAAAGGAGAGCCCAGAGCATGTTTCAGTTCTGCTAACAAGGATCTAATTGAGAGACTGCAGCATGCCAGACTTCCCTGTCTGTCACCAACTCCCAGAGCTTACTCAAACTCATGTCCATCATGTCGGTGATGCCATCCAACCATCTCATCCTCTGTCATCCCCTTCCCCTCCCGCTTTCAATCTTTTCCAGCATCAGGGTCTTTACCAATGAGTCAGTTCTTCACATCAGGTGGACAAAGTATTGGAGTTTCAGCTTCAGCATCAGTCCTTCCAACGAATATCCAGGCCTGATTTCCTTTAGGATGGACTGGTTGGATCTCCTTGTAGTCCAAGGGACTCCCAAGAGTCTTGTCCAACACCACAGATCAAAAGCATCAATTCTTCAGTGCTCAGCTTTCTTTATAGTCCGACTGTCACATTCATACATGATTACTGGAAAAAACATAGCCTTGACTAGATGAACATTTGTTGGCAAAGGAATGTCTCTGCTTTTTAATATGCTATCTAGGTAGGGATCGCACAGAGTTGGATATGACTGGAGTGACTTAGCAGCAGCAGCAGCTAGGTTGGCCATAACTTTTCTTCCAAGGAGCAGACATCTTTAATTTCATGGCTATAGTCACCACCTGCACTGAATTTGGAGTCTGCAAAATAAAAGTCTGTCACAGTTTTCATTGTTTACTCATCTATTTGCCATGAAGTGATGGGACTGGATGCCATGATCTTAGTTTTCTGAATGTTGAGCTTTAAGCCAACTTTTCCACTTTCCTCTTTTACTTTCATCAAGATGTTGTTAGTTCTTTGCTTTCTGCCTTTAGGGGGTGTCATCTGCATATCTGAAGTTATTGATATTTCTCCCAGCAAATATGATTCCATCTTGTGCTTCATCCAGCCTGGCATTTTGCATGATGTACTCTGCATATAAGTTAAATAAGCAGGGTGACAATATATAGCTCAGTTCAGTTCAATCTCTCAGTCATATCCAACTCTTTGTGACCCCAGGGACCATAGCATGCCAGGCCTCCCTGTCCATCACCAAGTCCTGGGAGAGCCTTGACATAATCCTTTCCTGATTTGAAACCAGTCTGTTGTTCCATGTCCAGTTCTAACTTTTGCTTCTTGACTTGCATACAGACTTCTTTGGAGGCAGGTCAGGTGGTCTGGTATTCCCATCTCTTTCAGAATTTTCCATAGTTTGTTGTGATCTGCATAGTCAAAGGCTTTGGTGTATTCAATAAAGCAGAAGTAGATGCTTTTCTGGAACTCTCTTGCTTTTTTGATGATCCAACAGATGTTGGCAGTTTAATGTCTGGTTCCTTTGTATTTTCTAAATCCAGCTTGAACATCTAGAAGTTCACAGTTCATGTACTATTTAAGCCTGCCTTGGAGAATTTTGAGCAGTACTTTGCTAGTGTGTGAGATGAGTGCAATAGTGCGGTAGTTTGGACATTCTTTGGCATTGCTTTTATTTGGAATTGGAATTAGAACTGACCTTTTCCAGTCCTGTGGCCACTGCTGAGTTTTCCAAATTTGCTGGCATATTGAGTGCAGCACTTCCACAGCATCATCTTTCAGGATTTGAAATAGCTCAACTGGAATTTGATCACCTCCACTAGCTTTGTTTGTAGTGATGCTTCCTAAGGCCTACTTGACTTCACATTCCAGGATGTCTGGCTCTAGGTGAGTGATACACCATCATGGTTATCTGGATCATGAAGATCTTTTTTGTATTCTTGCTACCTTCTTGCTATTCTGTGTATTCTTGCTACCTCTTATTAATACCTTCTGCTTCTGTTCGGTCCATACCATTTCTGTTGAAAGCTAAAGGCAAAGAAGAAATGGAAAGATAGACCCATTTGAATCCAGAGTTCCAAGAAAGCATAAGGAGGTGATATTCTGAATCAAAGTAGGCAAAGAGAAAATATGACAATTTGCACACATAGGGAAGCACATTCCATTTGTATACCCTCAGTCTGATGAAACAAATACAGGATTTTAAAAGAAATTAAAGTACAAATATAGTACATGAATAACAGTTGCTCACTGTTGACTGTAACATAGATTATAGAGTGTACTCTATTCCATCCAGTTCCACAGGTTGTGTTATTAGTACTTCTCTCTTCTTTGTCTCTCATTCAAGTAAAGCAGAATGGAATGCAAGTAGAATAAAATGGTTATTGTGATAATTTGAAACTTTCAAATTATTTTTAATATAAACTTTGCCATTAATAACATTATTTTCAATGCATTTCAAAACCTATAAGACAAGACTGATATCAAATTATTGAAGTTAAGAATCACCTCTTTCAAAGATAGTCACTCTTATACACTAGAATTTTTACACCATAGAGTTTTATTATAGAAAAGGAAGATGGTAAGACTAGAACAAACAGATATCCAACATATTCATCCTAAAACAATCCTGCTTTACAGCTAATAATAAATGTGTCAATCAGCCTGATAAGACAAATCAGTTTAAGTCCTTTATTGTTCCTGGGTAGAAATATGTCCTTTGGGGGACTTTTTATATTTCTTTGAGCAGATGTGAATACTTCAATCTATTGCTATTAGAATTATGTGCACTCATCTGTGAGAGATTTGGAAGACTTTCTCCAAAGTACTGAGGATAAGTAGAATTCCATCCACAGAAGCAGTGTTTGATTTAGTCCAGAAACTCACCATCTCAATCAGAACATAAATAATTTGCTCTTGAGCTAAAAGGAAGCTCTGTAATAGCAAGGTCTCCATGCCTGAATGAGTAATATTTTGTGAGAGGCTTTTAAGTGTGATCAAAATAAATGGAGAGCTGAAATTACCTTTCTCTATTTGTTTTCACAATACCAAAACAACTCTTCTAGCTCAGACAGGAAAAGAAGGTAGATTTTATAGATAGAGCTCTAAGCAACTCTTGGTAATTATTAGTCAACAAAGAAACAGGATTAGATTTAGGACTATGGATCTAAGCATTCCATGTTTGAAAGAGACATAGAAAGTATCTCTCCTGTTATTTTACAAATAAATTTTTAGACATCCTAAGGAGAAATGTTATGGGTTTCCCAGATCATGCTAGTGATAAAGAGCTTGTTTGTCAATACAGGAGACATAAGAGACAGGGGTTTGATCGCTGGGCTGGGAAAATCTCTTGCAGGAGGTCATGGCAACCCTTGCTATTCTTGCTTATGAAATTCCATGGACAGAAGAGCCTGGCAGGTTACAGTCCATGGGGTTGCAAAGAGTCAGACATGCTGAGCGTGCGTGCGTGCACACACACACACACACACACACACACAATGATAACATTAGAAAGAACTGGATATTTGTGTGAATCTTGGATATTAAAGTGGAAAGAGATCTCAAAAGTTGTTTCCAAAACCAAATTATACTTGAAGACTTACTAGAAGTGATGTGGACTCATGTAACTAAATAGAGTTACAAGCATCCCCATAGGATAAGGGGAGAATACTATGCCATTATTTTGAAGAATTTAAGGATGCTAGAAAAATGCTAGATTTTAGACTCAATTATCTTCTATCCTATAGAAGCAAATGAAAAGTTATACAAATTCTATAGACACAAAGGGAGCGTGATAAACTGAATCACTTTTTTTTTTTTTTCAAACACATAACTGGGGAGCTGCAATGCCCCACTTGGTTAAGTGATTATATGTGAGGGTCTTAAAACCCAGAAGAAATTGACCAAAGATGATAGATGAAAATGTGAAATGGAATTGTCAGTATGTAGCTGAAACATTGATCAAATGGCTGAATAGTTAACAAACTGCACTCAAGGAGACCTTGGGGGGGGAAAAAAGAACCTAGCTTTGAGTTTTTCTATACAATTATTCTAATCCATAAATTAACACTTTAAATTTATTGTCCAGTTTAGATGAATCTGGTCTTTTTAACAGAGGAGAACCTCTTTGATGATTTTCCAGTGGTACCAAAGGGGTTTATATATGCCACTTTGAATTCATGCCAGACATTGCTTGAGAGAATTGCCAAAATTTTACTTGATAGCTGAAGGAGGTCATGAGAATACCTAGAGGTTTAAAATATGTATATTTGCCTATGTAGGATATTTCAAGTCTGTACTTTTGAAATAAATATATTTCAGCATTATTGGTTTGTAATTTCAGAGTCTGGATGTATTTTTCATCATAAATAAATGTTCGTACGTTACAGATTTATGTCAAAGAAAAAGTACAAATGTCGCAAACCTTCAGACAGATATTTATAGGAGCTTTATTTATAATTGCCAAAAATTGAAAGCAATCAAGATGTCCTTCAGTAGGAGAATGGGTAAACTGGTACACCCAGATAAGGGAATATTTTCAGCATTAAAAAGAAATGTGCTATCAAGCCATGAAAAGACATTTAAGAAGAAGTCTTAAATGCATATTACTAAGTAAAATAATACAACCTAAAAAGATAACATACTGTATTATTAAAACAATGTGATGTTATGAAAAAGACAAAATGAAGACAATAAAAAAATCAGTGATTGCTAAGATTTAGGGGTGGGTGGAGGGATGAATAGGTGAAGCATGGAGTATTTTCAGGACAATGAAATACCCTGCATGATACCATAAGGATATATGTCATTAGATATTTATCCAAATCCATAAAATATACATCAAGAGTGAACCATAATGTAAATTTTGGGCAACTGTGTTGTGACAATGTAGGTCTATTGACTGTAACATATGTACCACTCCTGGGGGAATATTGATCATGGGGGAGACTGTGCCCATGTAAGGGTAGAAGGATGTGTTTACTCTTTGTCTCTTTTGATCATTTATCCAGTCAGCTTAGAACTTTTCTAAAAAGCAAAGTCTATTTTAAATGGAGACAAATTGCAAACCGTTAGGACTCATGTGACTTCCTCTGATAGACTGTAGAGAAAGTAGAGGAAGAAGAGTGGGGGAGAGTATGCCTTCTCATTGAAAACCATTGGAAAACTATAACCATTTCTTGGTCTCCTTATTTTTTTATAGCAATACTATCTGAATCAGTCCTGACATTGCGTGCATTAGTCATTTCAGGAAGTTTCAACTATAGAATAAGCAAAGAGTGTAGAAGCTTTAAACGAAAAGAGCAAAATCTGAAAAGATGTCTTCAATTAATCCCAAATTTAGTACTTCTCCTGACTCATGATAGTGAAATGTGGTATGCATATCATTCCTCTTGCTTTAAAATAAAAGAAAGATAAGAAAATTAATGGCAATAGTGAGAGAAATAATAAACCAAAGATTTCAAGTAGACATATTAGTAGACAGAATTAAGATGGAAGAAATGTTGATTGATACATAGCAGAGAAAAGTAAAAGATGGACTATGCCTAAGGTGAACTGAAGGCTGAGAGAGTCAGTTTGATTTGCTGAACATCAGTGAGCTCTGGACTCAGAGAAGACAATGAGCCAGATAATGATGGTAACATGTGATAATAAAACAGGTGGTATAATTGAAAGTCTTCAAAAAGTAAGATTTTTTTTTTCTCTCTTCATGGTCATATGGAATACCCTAGAGCTAGCTTGGGGGAATACAAATTAATTCAGGGCTGCTAGCATAAATCAGAAGAATCCTTTGAAATTTGGCAGTAAGAACAGAGAAGCATAGGAATTATGATGTTGGAGTCAAAGAGAAGAAAGATAATTCTAGCACAAATTTTCAGTTTTTAGTAGAAAAAATTATATTACCATAAAATGTAAATGATGTGATTTTGGTTGCCAATTTTTAGAATCAATCTATAGTCAAATCTTGAAAGATGGGTATGGTTTCCAAGTAGAATATACATGTTAATCACTCTAAAAACGTATAGGAATGTTTAAGAGACAGACCTTGGGAAGGGTTTCTGGGGTTGCTTGCTAAATAGAGAGCTATTTGGGTATCTATGGATAGGGAGGCACATGGGGAGTCCATGGGTAATGAAAAAAAAATCAGGGTGTAAGTATGTTATTTGAATATTGAAATGACAAGAAATTTAGAATAGTGACATAAAAACTGGACTTAAAAAGATACGGTGATAGTACAAGTAAACTAAACTCTTACCTTTTAGCATAAAATTAAGAGACAAAGACTACATTCATAAACTAAGATATAATAGAATAAAATTTTGACTTAGGTTTATTGGTTACCTCTGTGGAGCAAGACTCTAAAAATACATACTAGGGTAGTGAATTATTGCTTTTCTATGAGACTCTTTGTACCACTGGATTATTAAAATAATCTCAGTTAATTTTGATTAAAATTTAAATAAAAATAATAGTGAAGTGATGTCACCTTATTTTGTTTAAAAAAAGAAACTTTGCAAGGAAACATGACCAAATGAAACTGTATTATAAAAAAGTTTTAGTTGAACGTATTTTTTGGGTGTCATATCTTTGATAATATTTCTTGCTTTAAAATTTTGAGTTGGAATACAGAGTATTCTGTAAGGCACTGTTGGAGCTGCAAAACCAGAATTTTTAGTTGATCACATAACAGGTAAATGATATTGTATGCAGTATTTGACTACTAAATAAATTTCAATTTTTCTAATGTAAAATTCAATGAACATCTACAAACTAGCTCTGAAAAAGCTATGTCTGTTTCACCAAATATAGTTGTATATGCAGAATTTTGAATAAGGCTCTACTCACTTCAGTCTTACTTCTGTCATTTATGTTGCATGTTCTTGGATAAGTCCTATAACCTTTTGATGTGAGCCTGATTATATAGTCTTTAGTTTCCCATTTTGCAAAATGGGGATTATTATTCTTATTAGGAAATACCCTTTGCTAAGTGCCTAGCATTGTATGTGACATATAGAAAGCATTGAGAATATATAAGCTATTATAAATATTGTTGGAGTGTTCCATCTACAAAACTTTATGTACCCCACACTACAGTCACGTTATTTTATTCATATTATTATAACACATTTTTTGTAGCATTCTGTATTCATATTATCCTCATTTAACAGTTTACTTTTGTTTGCTGCTGCTGCTGCTGCAGTTGTGTCCGACTATGTGCGACCCCATAGACGGCAGCCAGGCTCGGCCGTCCCTGGGATTCTCCAGGCAAGAACACTGGAGTGGGTTGCCATTTCCTTCTCCAATGCAGGAAAGCGAAAGTGAAGTCGCTCAGTCGTGTCTGACTTTTCGCAACCCCATGGACTGCAGCCTACCAGACTCCTCCCCATGGGATTTTCCAGGCAAGAGTACTGGAGTGGGTTGCCATTTATTTGTTTAAACGTCTCTTATTTAGATAATAGATGAAACCTCTTTTGAGAGTAGAACCATATTATATTCAATTTTGGATCCTGTAACTCATAAGTATTTTGCCTGGCATATGAAATAAGTATCAAAACAAAGTCTTTTCAAAAGAAAATAATAGAAAAAATGTTGAATTATGTGGAATTATTATTTCTAACTTCAGAATATTGGCTTTAAGAATGAAGATGTATTTACAATTTGTTAAAATTTATCTTCAAAAATTTGGTTAAAGAAAGTGGTATCATTACTCCTATTTTAAAAATAATATCAACAAGGGATGATGTTGGTTCCACACATTTATTTACTGATCAAAAATTAATATAAATAATAATAATTATAGTAGGATAATAACAATAATAATAATAGAATTTTTCCAAGTCATTGTTTCTTAGACTGTTCTATCATGTACCACTCTTTGCAATCCCGTGGACTATAGCTTGCCATGTTCCTCCAACCATGGAATTCTTTAGGCAAGAATTCTGGAGTGGGTAGCCATTCCATTCTCCAGGGGATCTTCCTGACTAAGGGACTGAACCCAGGTCTCCTACATTGCAGGCAGATCTCTTTACCATCTGAACCACCAGGGAAGCCTGTCTGTCACTAAATCTCTCTGGTGCTTCCCAAATAAGAGAGAGATAAAGAAAACATTGATTCATTTGTTCACGATGCCAAAAATCCAATAATTGCCAGCTTTTTGACATTCTGGAATGACATTGAGTAGAGAATGCTGAAATGTTTAAAAAAAACTACCAAGGACATAGAATTCAATGTATAATTTAGGAAAGCTGCATAACACTGAGGAAATCAAATGGCTTGAGCATGTTTGGGTACCTTTGTTAGTCACATAATAGCAGTTCTATTGTTGTTTAAAATCCAGAAGTTATTTTGATCACAGGCATACATGTCATTTGGAGAAGAAAATGGCAACCCACTCCAGTAGTCTTGCCTAGAGAATCCCAGGGATGGAGGCGCCTGGTGGGCTGCAGTCTATGGGGTCGCACAGAGTCGGACATGACTGAAGTGACTTAGCAGCAGCACATATATCATTTAATGATATAAAGCAGCAAAACCCAGAAGAAAATCAGGCACCTCTACTACTTCTCTGTCTGCTTTTGGCTAAATCACTCGAGTCTCTATGCTTTGATTTCCTTATCAGCAGCATGATGCTCTCAATATTCCTTTCCAGTTCAATATGCTCTAATTCCATGAAAGTCACTTTGAAATAAAATAAGCAACTGAATAGCAAGAAATAGGAGAAGGAGGAGACTAGGAACCATACTGAGGAGAAGTTGTGTCCTTATCCAATATAGTATGTTTTCTAAAATTCCAAGATGATTTGCTGCTTTTCATCATTTTACTAAAACTCGTCAAATGGATACAAAAGGATATTGATAATTCTGTAACACTGTAGCCACAAATAATAAAGATTTTTTTCTTGAAAAGTGAAAGTGTTAGTCACTCAGTTGTATCTGACTCATCATAACCCCATGGATTTTTGCCCACCAGGCTCTTTGGTACATGGAATTTCCCAGGCAGGAATATTGGAGTGGGTTGCCATTTCTTTCTCCAGAGATCTTCCTGACCCAGGGATCAAACCCAGATCTCCCACACTGCAGGCAGATTCTTCACCATCTGAATGCTTGTCAAGTGAATAAAAAAGGATATTGGTAACGTTGTGAAACTGTAGCCATAAAAAAATAAAGATGTTTCTTAGAGCTGAAATAAAGATTTCACACTTTTATTATGATTTCCATTTGAAATGACCTTTTAGAAAATGGCTTGCCTTCCTTTGCCCTAAATTACAGTACATTCTTCCACTGCACTAAAAGGATATATTTTTAAAGTTGAAACTCCCTTTGGATGATTGAACTACAATGCCTCTGTAACACTCAGAGACTGCCAGAAGGAATGCTGTCACCGAGAAAGGAAGATTAATAACAGTAATAGCAGGTTAGATTTGACCCTCTGATAATCTGAGATCTCAATGGAATAGCTATCTCAAAATCACTGTTGCTAAGATGCATTTATAGAGAGGAACCAGGGCAGTAAGTAGAAGTTTCAAACTCCAGCAAAGAAGTCTGGAATTTAAATTTAGTTAAAATTGAGGGATGCAAGTATATGTTATATCATAAACCTTTTCATTGGAATCACATGTCTAGATGTAGTAGACAGATTATAGTATTATAGAAACTTCTAGACAGTGTAGTATTTTATTAGGTCTTTATTTTGAGATTCCATAAAAATAGTCTTATCACAGCATTATTTAGTAACATGAATAGTGAGAAAAAGCCAAAGAACATCTCTGTCAAAAAAATTTAGATTTTTTAGGCCTTTTGGATGTACCATATGTCACTGCTGAATTTGTAACTTTCAAAATGATCATGAGCAAGGTATAAATAAATACAGATTATTCATTCCACTAACAGGGAATTTTATTTGCAGTAAAACATTTTGTGTGGATCCTTAATCTCTAGATTTGATCCTCAGTTATAGGCATTCATCATGGACTAGAAAACCTTCCTCCAAATATTAAACAAGTTCCTATAAAAATTTTAGTCATTACATTTTGGGGAAGCAAATGGATGCTCTGCAACCTGTTTTCAGAACTGTCTTGCTTTTCAGAGCATTGTCACTGCAGCAGTGAAACATATGTGAAAATTCTTAGTATAGTACCTAACTCTCCTCCCTGTTTATTTGTTACTTCTGTTTCTCAAACTGCCTTAGGATACTTCACAGCTGAGGGACCAGGCACACAGAACTGTTAACAGCTTGACTTCAAGGTAACAGACAAAACACTTGCTTTCTCCTCTGATGTTGGATAGGATACAGAAGTAAGAGAAGGGCATGGAGAAGAGGAAAGTTTAGTCTGTCAAGTGTTTTGGATCACGTTTGGAAGTGGCAAACAAATGGTGACTCTTTTTAAGGCATTTTCACAATCATATTAAGACTAAACAGGATTTTATTACCCTTGATTATATATTTGCAAGCATCTGTTGATTAGAATATATGAATAAGTTAAGATGTCTTTAAATCCTATTAATTAGATAGCTTAGGGTATGCTTTGAATACTTTATAAAATTGGTGAAAAAACCTGCAGAAGATAATACTGCCATTTCCTAGGTGTTGGTAACTATAAATATTTTTTAAAAAAATCTATTTGAGGGGAATAAGTAAAATAAGCTTTTAGTTCAGTTCAGTTCAGTCGCTCAGTTGTGTCCTACTCTTTGCGACCCCATGAATTGCAGCACTCCAGGCCTCCCTGTCCTTCACCAACTCCCAGAGTTCACCCAAACTCATGTCCATGGAGTCGGTGATGCCATCCAGCCATCTCATCCTCTGTCACCCCCTTCTCCTCCTGTCCCCAATCCTTCCCAGCATCAGAGTCTTTTCCAATGAGTCAACTCTTCGCATGAGGTGGCCAAAGTACTGGAGTTTCAGCTTTAGCATTATTCCTTCCAAAGAACACCTAGGACCGATCTCCTTTAGAATGGACTGGTTGGATCTCCCTGCAGTCCAAGGGACTCTCAAGAGTCTTCTCCAACACCACAGTTCAAAAGCATCAATTCTTCGGCCCTCAGCTTTATTCACAGTCCGACTTTCACATCCATACATGACCCCTGGAAAAACCATAGCCTTGACAAGACGGACCTTTGCTGACAAAGTAATGTCTCTGCTTTTCAATATGCTATCTAGGTTGGTCATAACTTTCCTTCCAAGGAGTAAGTGTCTTTTAATTTCATGGCTGCAGTCACAATCTGCAGTAATTTTGGAGGCCCCAAAATAAAGTTTGACACTGTTTCCACTGTTTCCCCATCTATTTCCCATGAAGTGGTGAGACCAGATGCCATGATCTTCGTTTTCTGAATGTTGAGCTTTAAGCCAACTTTTTCACTCTCCACTTTCACTTTCATCAAGAGGCTTTTTAGTTCCTCTTCACTTTCTGCCATAAGAGTGGTGTCACCTGCATATCTGAGGTTATTGATATTTCTCCCAGCAATCTTGATTCCAGCTTGTGCTTCTTCCAGCCCAGCGTTTCTCATGATGTACTCTGCATAGAAGTTAAATAAGCAGGGCCTTGATGTACTCCTTTTCCTGTTTGGAACCAGTCTGTTGTTCCATGTCCAGTTCTAACTGTTGCTTCCTCACCTGCATATAGGTTTCTCAAGAGGCAGGTCAGGTGGTCTGGTATTTCCATCTCTTGAAGAATTTTCCACAGTTTATTGTGACCCACACAGTCAAAGGCTTTGGCATAGTCAATAAAGCAGAAATAGATGTTTTTTCTGTAACTGTCTTCCTTTTTCTGTGATCCAGCAGATGTTGGCAATTTGATCTCTGTTTCCTCTGCCTTTTCTAAAACCAGCTTGAACTTCTAGAAGCTCATGGTTCACATATTGCTGAAGCCTGGCTTGGAGAATTTTGAGCATTACTTTACTAGCGTGTTAGATGAGTGCAATTGTGTGGTAGTTTGAGCATTCTTTGGCATTGCCTTTCTCTGGGGTTGGAACAAAAATGGACCTTTTCCAGTCCTGCGGCCACTGCTGAGTTTTCCAAATTTGCTGGCATATTGAGTGCAGCACTTTCACAGCATCATCTTTCAGGATTTGAAATAGCTCAACTGGAATTCCATCACCTCCACTAGCTTTGCTCGTAGTGATGCTTCCTAAGGCCCATTTGACTTCACATTCCAGGATGTCTTGCTCTAGGTGAAATAAGCTTTATAAATATATAAAATAATGCATACTAAATTATTTGTGTGGAGACAAGCATTTTAGAATGTAGATGGTGGAAGGATTTGTGTAGTACATAGAGCATTGATTTTATTAGAACTGGAACTGAAAGTGAATGACATTTAGCCTTTGACATTTGGGGTCTCACTTATCTATTTGACTATTAACTGCCAATAAAATTTTAACTAATTACTTTGTATGCTTATAAAAGTAGGATAATATTATAATTCATCTTATTATTGAGTTTTATTTCCAAAAATATTCTTAAAATATAAATCTTAAAATGCCAGATTCAACCATTTTATTTAAGGAATCCTCTAAATAGTAGCTTCTTAGATATGACCTTCAGAATAATCTGACAAAACAATACATTTCTGAGTCTTCTCCCTCAAGTTCCCATGTATTGAAACTTTTATGGAGCATCTGCTGTGTATTAATAGCACTCATCTCTAAAAAGTGCTTCAGCAGGATACTCTACTCAATATTCTGTAATAACCCATATGGGAACAGAATCTGGAAAAGGATGAATATGTGTATATGTATAACTGAATCTTTTTGCTATACATTTAAAACTAACACAACATTATAAAACAACTATACTCTAATATAAAATAAAAATTAAACTAAATGGAAAAAATAAAGTAAACAAATATTTGACACATTGAAAGCAGTTAATCAACAATCCCTAATCATCAAGATACCCCATGGAGAAAAAGAGAAGTAAAACCAACTATTCTAAATGTACGAGAGCCTTGTCCCAACTTGGACAAATGCAGATCCTTGAAAAGGAGGATCACAAACTATAAGTAAAATGGTTATTTCTTAGGAGAGAAATGCTTCTAAAGATAATAGCAAGCAAGGGGAATAACTAAACAGATGAATTAAGCATTTTCAAGCAACATGAAGAAACTTATTTCTCCATCAATCCACTCATATTATTTCTGTTGTTTTGCCTTCCTTACAATGTTTCCAGGCAAGAACTTAAGCAGACAGAAGTTGCTGCTTGCTTTTAAAAGTCTGTCTTGTATAAGCCTTTGGAATTTCCCAATGTGTTTTCCTCTTGGGGAGTATCTGGAAATTCTATACAAATCATTCTTTAACAACTTGAGTACAGTGTCAACATTCTAATTATTTAGGGTTGCAAGGAGATCAAACCAGTGCATCCTAAAGGAAATCAGTCCTGAATATTCATTGGAAGGACTGATGCTGAAGCTGAAGCTCCAATACTTTGGCCAGCTGATGCAAAGAACTGACTCATTGGAAAAGACCTTGATGCTAGGAAAGATTGAAGGCAGGAGGAGAAGGGGATGACAAGAATGAGATGGTTGGATGGCATCATCGACTCCATGGAGATGAGTTTGAGCAGGCTCTGGGAGTTGGTGATGGACAGGGAAACCTGTCGTGCTGCAGTCCATGGGTTTGCCGAGTCGGACATGACTGAGCAACTGAACTGAACTGTTTTGAAAAACTAAAAAAAAAAGAAAGAAAGAAATTCTTTATTGGGTGGGTGATTAGAATGTATAATCAGCAAAATGTATCAATCATTTTCCCTTATCTGGTAGAGTATGCTTCCCAGGTGGCTCAGTGGTAAAGAATCTGCCTGCTAAGGTTCCCTGGGTTGGGAAGATCTCCTGGAGATGGAAATGGCAACCCACTCCACTATTCTTGCCTGGGAAATTTCATGGACAGAGGAGCCCAGCTGGCTACAGTCCATTGGATCACAAAAGGGTCAGACATGATTTAGCAACTACACAACACCACCACCACACCCTGGTGTGGCCTGGGCAATTCCTACAAGTAGAATCACTCTTTTAAGTTTTAGTGTGAAAAATCTGCCTTATAACTATTTTTATGAACCATTTGGTTTTACCTAATACTTTATTTCAAAGATTAACATTATATCCACTCTTCTGTAATAATGCATTCTATCACTTGTCCAATTTCTGATGGTTTGAAATGGATCATTTATTCAACATGGAATTATTAATAAATCCTACATATAAAATATTAATTTAAAGTGAACAAAATATATCCCATGCCCTTGAGTTTACAGGTCTTTTCAGAGAAACCAATGCAAAGTAATTATTTTAACAATAATTAAAATGTGCAAACAGAGAGGAGAAACAAACTGATCTTTTATCTGTGCATTAAAGAGATTTTTCAAAGAGATTCTGATTAATATCCTATAGGATATGGAGACTAGACATTTTTTCTATTAAAAAAATGTAAAAGAGCACAAAGGCAAGAAATAACAAGCATATTGAGAGAATTTCAAATATTTCTGTATGGTTGTATTATAAGATGATGGTTAGAGTAAGAGATGTAGAAGAATTAGCTAAGCACAAATTAGGAAACGTCTAATAAAAATTAAAATGAGAAATATAATATTTAGATATAATTATCTAAGGGGCTTCTCTTTCTATACATTATAAATTTTAATTTGATTCAAATTATATGATGTATGTTTACATATTTGAAATGGATTGGTCTCTTCCTCTCAGTTCATATTTCTCGTAGAAGCCTCCACTGAGTTATTTTAAATGTATTCTTCACTTTCACAGAAATCATTAAATATTTAAATAAATCAGATTTCATATTTGTTACAAATTTGTGGTTGAGAATTTCTACTCTCAAAAATAGATATTACATGCCAAATAAAATATATTTTAAATTTCATTTTAGTAAAACCTGTATCCTTTTTAAAGCCACAGTTAGTACCTTTTTGTGATAAACATCTAGGATTTTATTATATTCTTATTTTGAGTTTCGCACAAAATACCAGGATATTCAATTGATACTTTATAAATTATAATACCAATTTTTTTTCTGTTAGCACTGGCTCTTATTTTCTATGTCCCTTTTCACATTTTTATTGTTTATGTCCTATGTCCTTGAATAAAACATTCTCTGAATTATTTATGCCAATATATATAGTGTAAAAAAAAAATCAACAACTTAGCCTATAGTGAGTAATATGCTTCTACTGTTATTATAACTCTGGTTTCCCAATTTTAATTCTTCAAATTAAAATGCTTTACCCAACATTATCATATTATTTGAATATTTATAGAATATAGTGAATATACATATTTAAATGTTTAATATCTGTGCCCATTTGAGTAAAGTTTTGTTTTAGCAATATTGAGTTAGCATGTTCTAAATCAATTTTTAGAGTTATTTTCTGCTATTTTTAATCTTTTTTTGAAAATGAAATTTCTAACTATGCTAATACACATTTAAGGTAAGAAATGAATAGCAATAATTAAGCTTTCCTTTAGAAACTATGGGAGACTAGGTGTTCTTTCTGTGATCCAAAGTTTTAGTTAGTGAACATTTCCTTTTGTTTGTCCCTATTTCCCTTTGTAGACTTTGAGAGCCAACAGGAAGTCCTAATAGGGTTATAATTTGGTATGGAGAGCATACAGTATTTATTTACAAATGAAGAATACAAATTACTTATATATAAAGAACCACTTACACAAGTTTTGCCACAGAGCAATACAGAGTCTAGTAGCAGGGATAAAACATACAGATCACAACAGAAGTCACTTTAAGGATGTCAGTAGAGCAGTGTTAACAATTTGATCTCTAGAGACAGATAATTTAGGCTTGGATCCCACCTCTGCCAATTTCAAGCTAGGTGCCACTGGGCAAGTTATTTGACCTTTCTGGTCCTCACATTTTTTAGTATAAATAAATAGAATATTGTGTGCTCAGTTGCTCAGTCACAACCGACTCTTTGCTACCCCATGGACTGTAGCCTGCCAGGCAAATGGAATATTATTATTTTCTTTTTGGGCCAATGTAAGTATTAAGTAAGAAAATCTTTTTTAACATGCTTATCCCTTTTCTATTAATAATATGTGAGAGACAGAATAAGGGTGATTTAAAGAGACACAGGCAGAGGACCCAAATTATTATTAAGTGTTGAGGGATTCAAGAGGCAGTAATTAAACTGGCCCATGGAATTTTTATTTTTTGACAGTCCTGATGGGCAGTGTATTCAAAGGCTTGAAAGCAGGAGAACTGGCAGTGAAGATAGTAGCTTACATGCACTATGTGTTCATCTGAGGAAATACTGAGAAATGGGGCTGAAAACATAAAGATCGGTGTGTGGCAGATGCTATCTGTCTGTCTCAAAGGCTACTTAATAGTGGCTATCTCTTGGATGATTTTCTCTACATTTTTAAGCAGGTTGCTGTTTGATTTCCCGGCACAGAAACCTTACAATGTTAAGTAGATTTAAAGTCCTACTAAGTATTATGGGTCTTATATGCAAACCCTTGTGGCTCAGCTAGTAAAGAATCCACTTGCAATGTGGGAGACCTGGGTTCGACCCCTGAGTTGGGAAGATCCTCGGGAGAAAGGAAAGGCTACCACTCCAGTATTCTGGCCTAGAGAACTGCACGGACTGTATAGTCCATCAGGTTGCAAAGAGTCAGATGCGACTAATTGACTTTCACTTTCTTTCACTTTATACTCAAACACTCAGAAATTATCATGATACTTACATTTAACAAAAAGAGAAATTATCATATTTATACCTTCCGAGCGCGCATGCGCACGAGCGCGTTTTCACACACACACACACACACACACACACACACACACACATTTAATTAGTAGCACTGTTCAGCAAATATTGTAAATAAAATGATATTATGAAGACAATAGACTGCATAACCACATTTTGTAAAGGGCAGGATGAGTCTGTGGAACGCTCAGAATAATGACTGAGTGAGTAGGTCATGACAAGCTTAGACCTTATTTCGTCTAAAAGGCCTTACTGTTGATTTGCCCTTTTCTGTCTACATAGACTGTAAAAAGCAATAAAGATACATAACAACATAATGTAGACAAGGTTCCTCTGTACTATTTAAGTGCACAAAATAAGAGAGACAGTAGAGTAAAGAGCTGTCATCCAACAATTGATTCTGTCAGCTACAGTCTCTGCAGGGGATAAGAACATCCTAATTTGCGTGTTTCTGCATAGAATATCAAACTTCTAATAGTTTAAATCTAAACAACTCACTTCAATAAACCTCTGAATCAGTGATAGTCACTCAGTCACATCCAGCTCTTCACAACCCCATGAACTGTAGCCTGACAGGGTCCCCTGTCCATGGAATTCTCCAGGCAAGAATACCGGAGTGGGTAGCCATTCCTTTCTCCAGGGTGCTTTCCAGGGATCAAACTTTGGTCTCCTGCATTGCAGGCAAATTCTTTACAGGCTGAGGCACCAGGGAAGCCCCAATACCTCTATGGAGTAACTATTCTAAACAAATTACTATGTAAGGCTCTGGTGGGGAGAACAAGGATGACAAACTGACAAAATCTATGGTCTTGGCACTTCATACACCCATCCATTTCATATAAGGCAAACTATGGTAAGTGTTAAGAATAAAACCTGTGGATTCAGAAGGCAGACTTATTCCTCAGGGAAGAGATGGGTCATGGAGTCACACAGGGAGTGAAATATAAGTTGGAACTTGAAGGATGGTTTGAATTTTGATAGCTTAAAATGTTTTTCACATAGAGAATATTCTGAAAAATGACTTAACTTGAAAGATCTTCCAGGCAGAAGAAAAAAGGTGAGAAAAGACCTAAAACTGGAGAAGTACAAGTATATTCAAGAAACAGAGGTAACATGATCCTTTTCATTATAATTCAATTTTTATATATCATTTAAGTCTCACAACAACATAAAATGGTTATCTCCATTACTTGTAAAATGGTAAAATGGCAAGCTGCGGGTAAGGCAGAAAGGTATTTGGATGCAGTTATATCTGTCTTTGAAGTCTATGCTCTTACCAGTATTGCAGTTCAGTTCAGTTCAGTCACTCAGTTGTGTCCCTTTCTTTGTGACCCCGTAGACTGCAGCATGCCAGGCCTCCCTGTGCATCACCAAATCCTGGAGTTTACTCAAACTCATGTCCATTAAGTCAGTGATGCCACCCAACCATGCATCCTCTGTCATCCCCTTCTCCTCCTGCCTTCAATTTTTCCCAGCATCAGAGTCTTATTCAATGAATCAATTGTTTGCATCAGGTGACCAAAGTATTGGAGTTTCAGCTTCAGCATCAGTCCTTCCAATGAATATTCAGGACTGATTTCCTTTAGGATAGACTGGTTGGATCTCTTTGCAGTCCAAGGGACTCTCAAGAGTCGTCTCCAACACCACAGTTCAAAAGTATCAATTTTTCAGCTCTCTGCTTTCTTTATACTCCAACTCTCACATCCACACATAACTACTGGAAAAACCATAGCTTTGACTAGATGGACCTTTGCTGGCAAAGTAATGTTTCTGCTTTTTAATATGCTATCTAGGTTGGTCATGACTTTTCTTCTAAGGAGCAGCGTCTTTTAATTTCATGACTGCAGTCATCATCTGCTGTGATTTTGGAGCCCAAGGAAATAAAGTCTGTCACTGTTTCCATTGTTTCTCCATCTATATCCCATGAAGAGATGAGACCAGATGGCGTGATCTTAGTTTTCTGAATGTTGAGCTTTAAGCCAACTTCTTCACTCTCCTCTTTCACTTTCATCAAGGGGCTTTTTAGTTCTTCTTCACCTTCTGCCATAAGGGTGGTGTCATCTGCATATCTGAGTATATTGATATTTCTCCTGGCAATCTTGATTCCAGCTTGTGCTTCATCCAGTCCACCATTTCTCATGATGTACCCTGCATATAAGTTAAATAAGCAGCGTGACAATATACAGCCTTGACATACTCCTTTCCATGTTTGGAACCAGTCTGTTGTTCCATGTCCAGTTCTAACTGTTGTTTCCTGACCTGCATACAGATTTATCAAGAGGCAGGTCAGGTTTTCTTGTATTTCCATCTCTTTAAGAATTTTCCACAGTTTGTTGTGATCCATAGAGTCAAAAGTTTTGGCATAGAGAATAAAACAGAAACAGATATATTTCTGGAACTCTCTTGCTTTTTTGATGATCCAACAGATGTTTGCAATTTGATCTCTGGTTCCTCTGCCTTTTCTAAATCTAGCTTGAACATCTGGAAGTTCACGGTTCATGTATTGCTGAAGCCTGACTGGGAGAATTTTGAGCATTACTTTACTAGCGTGTGAGATGAGTGCAATTGTGCGGTAGTTTGAGCATTCTTTGGCATTGCCGTTCATTGGGATTGGAATGAAAACTGACCTTTTCCAGTCCTGTGGCCACTGCTGAGTTTTCCAAATTTGTTGGTATATTGAGTGCAGCACTTTCACAGCATCATCTTTCAGGATTTGAAATAGCTCAACTGGAATTTGATCACCTCCACTAGCTTTGTTTGTAGTGATGCTTCCTAAGGCCTACTTGACTTCACATTCCAGGATGTCTGGCTCTAGGTGAGTGATCACACCATCCTGATTATCTGGGTCATGAAGATCTTTTTTTACAAGGAAGTATTACAGGGAAGAATCAATTCTGAGTCCATGTTGTAAATGTTTCTTTTACTAGTTTTTGTTTGTTTTTGTTATTATGATCATATATGATGATATGCCTCCGAGAATCCTGCCCCTCTGCCTTTCTGTTTAACAAAAATACCTTTTGTTCAGATCACAGAGAGATAATCTGACCCTGCCCACCTGTGAATGTCTGCAGGAAAGACAAGTTTAACACATCCCTTCCACAAGCTGGCCATTTATTTCCTTACCTCCACTCATATCTGCTCTATAAAAGAACTCAGCATTCAGCTCCTAACAAGATGGTTGTTTTGAGACTTAATTTATTATTTTCTCAGTCTGTGATCTTTCCTAATAAAGTGATATTCCTTGCCTCAACACCTTATTTCTCAGATTTATTGGTCTGTTGTGCAGTAAGCAGAGTGAGCATAGACTCAGTAACACCAGTACTATAGGCTGCCTGGATAGGGTAAAGCGTGCAGTTGGGGTATCGTCTGAAACTCAGAAAGTTATCCAGCCTGAGTGTGAAAGTCCTCCCCTCTAATACATAACAGACACGACTGGTCTTGGGAAGAATTAGGATTCTGGAAGATGACTGTTGGGGTGTATTCTTTCCAACCTGCTGATCTTGTGTGATTTTTGGCATGTGATTTAATTTCCTAACCCTCATTTTATCTTTATTGAGGTGATAAAATTAATAGCTATCTCAAAGGGCCATCGTGAGAATTAAATTAAAAATATAAAATGCTTTTTAACATGCTGCCTAGGTTGGTCATAACTTTTTTTCTAAGGAGCAAGCATCTTTTAATTTCATGACTGCAGTCACCATCTGCAATGATTTTGGAGCCGAAGGAAATAAAGTCTGTCAATGTTTCCATTGTTTCTCAATCTATGCTATGAAGTGATGGGACCAGATGCAATGATCCTCATTTTCTGAATGTTAAGTTTTAAGACAGCTTTTTCACTCTCCTCTTTCACTTTCATCAAGAGGCTCTTTAGTTCTTCTTTGCTTTCTGCCATAAGGATGGTGTCATCTGCATATCTGAGGTCATTGATATTTCTCCTGGCAATCTTGATTCCAACTTAAGCTTCACCCAGCCCAGCATTTCACATGATATACTCTGCATGAAGTTATATAAGCAGGGTGACAATATACAGCTTTGGCATACTCCTTTTCCTATTTGGAACCAGTCCATTGTTCTATGTCCAATTCTAACTGTTGCTTCTTGATCTGCATACAAGTTTCTCAGGAGGCAGGTAGATGGTGCGATACTCCCATCTCTTTAAGAATTTTCCACAGTTTGTTGTGATTCACACAGACTAAGGCTTTAGGGTAGTTAATAAAGCAGAAATAGATGTTTTCCTGGAATTCTCTTGCTTTTTCTATGATCCAATGGATGTTGGCAATTTGATCACTGGTTCCTCTGTCTTTTCTAAATCCAGCCTGTATATCTGGAAGTTCTCGGTTCATGCACTTTTGGAGCCTAGTTTGAAGGATTTTGAGTATTATCTTGCTCCGTGGAAGAAAAGCTATGACAAACCTAGATAAAGTATTAACAAGCAGAGACTTCACTTTGCCCACCATGGTCTGTATTGTCAAGGCTATGGGGATTTTCCAATAGTCATGTATGGATGTGACAGTTTGACCATAAAGAAGGCTGAGTACTGAAGAATTGATGCTTTTGAACTGTGGTGCTGGGGAAGACTCTTGAGAGTCCCTTGGACAGCAAGGAGATCAAACCAGTCAATCCTAAAGGAAATCAGTCCTGAATATTCACTGGAAGGACTGGTGCTGAAGCTGAAGCTCTAATACTTTGGCCACCTGATGTGAAGTACTGAGTCACTGGAAAAGATGTGATGCTGGGAAATGTTGAAGGCAGGAGGAGATGGGGATGACAGAAGATGAGATGACTGGATGGCATCACTGATTCAATGGACATGGGTTTCAGCAAACTCCAGGTGATACTGAAGGACAGGAAAGCCTGGTGTGCTACAGTCCATGGGGTCGCAGAGAGTCGGACACGACTGAGCAACTGAACAACAATGAAATTCTTAGCGTGGTGCCTGTAAGTTTCTTGGAGATGAATCAATATCAGCCCGTGCTACTCTTTTTAAAATTGTATTATGAATTTTATTACAATGAATTTTTTATTGTGCATTAAGTAACTGCTTATATTAAGTTTGGCGCTAGCTTAGGAAAATCAAAGGTGGAATGATCTTAAATGAGGAATTCCAAGACCATTTCTAATTCCAGTGGTCTGATGCTTAGACATTTATGAGCCAAGTTAGCTAACATGCTATTTGAAACTCAAGGAATCAGAAGAGTTTTCTCATTAATAGCAGAGCATGATTCCTATAACCAGTTATATCATATATGTAATTCTTCCCTGTAGTTCAGTTTCTATAAGTTTATGGCTGTAGTTAATGATATAAATATACTTTGCTTCACCCCACACCCACTAACTGAAAACTCACTAGTGATAGGGATTAGGATGAGTTTATCTTTGCATGCATCTTAATGTTTGGTATATAGTAGTCTTTTAATAGATGTTTGCATAGTAAGTATCTATTAGGTAAATGGAGAAATTACAAAATTTTAGAAAATTTCCCAAGGACCTTATCATATTTTCACTTATATATATTTCTTTATTCTCCATAAATACTTAAAATATTTTTTATAAAATAGTAATACATATTTCCTGAGCTCTTGAAGGGAGTTTTTCATCTTAAGGATGGAGTATTCATAAAGACCTTCTCATTTCCGCCTATAAAAATAATGAAGTTGAGGTCATAGTTCAAAAATAATAGCTTTTAGGTGGGTAACCTTTCAAGTGATGGGGACTTAAGTGTGTCCCTCATGTCTCAGCCAAATTACAGAGAATTTCTAGCCTCAATGATCCTATTATCTAACACAAAAAAATGTCAGAATAGGTCATTTTCTGTATAGAAAATTAACAGCACAAAACAAGCGAGAATAGAGCATTGTGAGTGGAATGAAACATTCAGAATATGAATTTATTATTCTTGCTGTTCATGAGAGACTGAACTCTTTTATTACAGATAATTTTTGGAGCAGTTATAAGTTCACAGCAAATAGAGGAAATGGTACAGAGATTTCCCATCCCTTCCACCTCGTAGTTTCCCTCCTTATCAACATTCACATCAGAGTGGTGTATTTGTTACAATTGATGAGCCTACTTTGACATATCATAATTACCCAAAGTTCATTGTGTAAATTTACAGCTCATTCTTGTTGTTGTATATGGATAATGATTTTTATCCATCATTATGTTATCATACAGAATTGTTTTCATTGGCCCCCAAATCCTCAGTGTTCTGCCTATTCATTCTTCCACTCACCCATCAATCCTTGGCAACCATTGATCTTTTTATTGCCCCAATAGTTTTGCTTTTCCCAGGCTGCCAAATAATAGAGTGAAGAACCTTCTCAGGTTGGCTTCTTTAACCTAGCAATACGCATTTAAGCTTCTGCTGTGTCTTATCATGGCTTAATAGTTTATTTCCTTTTAGCAATGAATAGCGCCCTCTTCCAACAACACAAGAGAAGACTCTACACATGGACATCACCAGCTGGTCAACACCAAAATCAGATTGATTATATTCTTTGCAGCCAAAGATGGAGAAGCTCTATACAGTCAACAAAAACAAGACCAGGAGCTGACTGCGGCTCAGATCATGAACTTCTTATTACCAAATTCAGACTTAAATTGAAGAAAGTAGGGAAAACCGCTAGACCATTCAGGTATGACCTAAATTAAATTCCTTATGATTATACAGTGTACGTGAGAAGTAGATTTAAGGGACTAGATCTGATAGATAGAGTGCCTGATGAACTATGGAATGAGGTTCATGACATTGTACAGGAGACAGGGATCAAGACCATCCCCACGGTATAGAAATGCAAAAAAGCAAAACGGCTGTCTGGGGAGGCCTTATAAATAGCTGTGAAAAGAAGAGAGGCAAAAAGCAAAGGAGAAAAGGAAAGATATAAGCAACTGAATGCAGAATTCCAAAGAATAGCAAGAAGAGATAAGAAAGCCTTCTTCAGTGATCAATGCAAAGAAATAGAGGAAAACAACAGAATGGGAAAGACTAGAGATCTCTTCAAGAAAATTAGAGATACCAAGGGAACATTTCATGCAAAGATGGGCTCAATAAAGGACAAAAATGGTATGGACCTAACAGAAGCAGAAGATATTAAGAAGAGGAGGCAAGAATACACAGAAGAACTGTACAAAAAAGATCTTCACGACCCAGGTAATCACAATGGTGTGATCACTCATCTAGAGCCAGACATCCTGGAATGTGAAGTCAAGTGGGCCTTAGAAAGAATCACTACAAACAAAGCTAGTGGAGGTGATGGAATTTCAGTTGAGCTGTTTCAAATCCTGAAAGAAGATTCTGTGAAAATGCTGCACTCAATATGTCAGCAAATTTGGAAAACTCAGCAGTGGCCACAGGACTGGAAAAGGTCAGTTTTCTTTCCAATCCCAAAGAAAGGCAATGCCAAAGAATGCTCAAACTACCGCACAATTGCACTCATCTCACATGCTAGTAAAGTAATGCTCAAAATTCTCCAAGTCAGGCTTCAGCAATATGTGAACTGTGAACTTCCTGATGTTCAAGCTGGTTATAGAAAAGGAAGAGGAACCAGAGATCAAATCACCAACATCTGCTGGATCATGGAAAAAGCAAGAGAGTTCCAGAAAAACATCTATTTCTGCTTTATTGACTATGCCAAAGCCTTTGACTGTGTGGATCACAATAAACTGTGGAAAATTCTGAGAGAGATGGGAATACCAGACCACCTGACCTGCCTCTTGAGAAAGCTATATGTAGGTCAGGAAGCAACAGTTAAAACTGGACATGGAACAACAGACTGGTTCCAAATTGGAAAAGGAGTACGTCCAGGCCGTATATTGTCACCCTGCTTATTTAACTTTTATGCAGAGTACATCACGAGAAACGCTGGGCTGGAAGAAGCACAAGCTGTAATCAAGATTGCCGGGAGAAATATCAATAACCTCAGATATGCAGATGACACCACCCTTATGGAAGAAAGTGAAGAGGAACTAAAATGCCTCTTGATGAAAGTGAAAGTGGAGAGTGAAAAAGTTGGCTTAAAGCTCAACATTAAGAAAACGAAGATTATGGCACCTGGTCCCATCACTTAATGGCGAATATATGGGGAAACAGTGGAAACAGTGTCCAACTTTTTTTGTGGGGGCTTCAAAATCACTGCAGATGGTGATTGCAGCCATGAAATTAAAAGACGCTTACTCCTTGGAAGAAAAGTTATGACCAACCTAGTAGCATATTCAAAAGCAGAGACATTACTTTGCCGACTAAGGTCCGTCTAGTCAAGGCTATGGTTTTTCCAGTGGTCATGTATGGATGTGAGAGTTGGACTGTGAAGAAGGCTGAGCACCAAAGAATTCATGCTTTTTAACTGTTGGCAAAGACCCTTGAGAGTCCCTTGGACTGCAAGGAGATCCAACTAGTCCATTCTAAGGAAGATCAGCTCTGGTATTTCTTTGGAGGGAATAATGCTGAAGCTGAAACTCCAGTACTTTGGCCACCTCATGCAAAGAGTTGACTCATTGGAAAAGACTCTGATGCTGGGAGGGATTGGGGGCAGGAGGAGAAGGGGACGACCGAGGATGAGATGGCTGGATGGCATCACCGACTCGATGGACGTGAGTCTGAGTGAACTCCGGGAGTTGGTGATGGACAGGGAGGCCTGTCGTGCTGAGATTCATGGGGTCTCAAAGAGTCGGACACGACTGAGAGACTGAACTGAACTGAACTGAATGCTCAGAAGTCTAAGCATTAAATTTCTCAATAAAATACTGTAAATTTGAATTCAGTAAAGAATTAAAAACTGCAACAGATTATGACTATATGTAACTTATGCCAGGAATGTAAAATTGAATTAACATTATTTAATTAAACAATGCAATTTACACAGTAACTGAGCAAAGAAACATAGTTGTATAATAACCTCAATAAATGAAGACAAAAATACGGTAGAGAAGCAAAGTAGTCAAATTCCAGAAAATTGTAGGCCTTAACCTTATTTTTAAAATATTTTCATTATAAACTAAAAACCCTAGAGCCACAAAGGTAGAAAAACTTTACTTACTCATCCTTCTACATGAAAGTACCAGAAATTTATTTGATTTAAATACAAGCAGGAAATAACAGTTGTCATGTTCCAGGAAACTAACAAGTGCTGAACTAGAGAACTTGCTAGCATAACAATGTTATGGTACTGATGCTATGATACTAATATTATGTTACTGATACAGTAATCTACTGATTGTGTTGAGCATATACCATGATATTCTATATCTGGACTCAATGATTGTAGAGGTCAAAGCTAACATTTTCTACTACTGTCACTAGTGTACATATATTTTTCATTTTAAAAAATCCCAGTATACACTTTCAGATATTCTGATTCACCTGAATTAGAAAGAAGAGCCCATATTAATAAATATCTTTTTACTCTTGGAAACATAGACAATTTTAAAACATGTTTTGACAGTAACTGTGAATTTTGATGTATCATTATATACTTTTCTTAGAGGATGGTTATCTTATTTACCTTCTACTAGAACATCTAAATTCACCATTTAAAGAGTACTTCACAAATTATTAAAAGCTAGAGCTCAGAGGCATTTGGAAAACCATTATCCCTCTAATTTCTCTACTGGGCTTATTGGATAGCATTTTCTGCATAATAATTATGAAATCCCAGTAGGATATAACACTCAGATCTCTGGGTTGGTTGAAGCTTGGCTGACCCAGTTTTGCTTCACACTGGGCAGGTATCCTGGCTATGCTTATTCACTGTCAGGAGGTCAGCAGAGCAACCAGCTTCCTGTGTCTAATTTGACCAACAGGCTAACTGAACATGGTCTCACAAGATGGGCATAAGCAGGAAAGGTCAAGAAAAGCCGTACATGTCTTCTAAGGCCTGTGCTCACAAATAGTATGCTTTGGCATTTATCTTAGCAAAAGAAAGTAAGTCATGTGGCCAAGGCAACAGTCAAGGGGCAGAGAAGCACTCTCTGTCCATAGTGAGGCTATAGCATGGGTTTGGATATAGCGAGCCATGAGAAATCAGGTCAATAATTTATTCTGGGAAATGACTAGTATGCCAACGACACAGGGAGTATAGTGACTAGAGGGTTTCTAAGGTGATTCAGAGGTAAAGAATCCTCCTGCAATGCAGGAGCTGCAGGAGATGTGGGTTCAATCCCTGTGTCAGGAACATCCCCTGGAGGAGTACATGGCAACCCATTCCAGTATTCCTGCCTGGAGAATCCCAGGGACAGAAGAGCTTGATGGGCTATAGTCCATGGAGTCGCAAAGAGTCAGACATGATTGAAAAGACTTAGCATGCACACATGCATAGTGACTAGAGTATTATGCTTTTCTAAATGGTCTTTCTAAAATGAATAGCTTCAGGAGTGATTCAAGGAGGGGGTATTACTTAAAAAGCACAAGGTTAGTTGGCTTGCAACATTTTATAGTATGATTTTTTCTCTATGTATTTAAATTTCCTGACCTTGGACGTCTAGGTTCAAGCCCTAACTCTCTTAATTGGTTACCTGTATGATTTAGAACAAGGATTCTTAAACTTCAATCACATCACAGCCATCTAATGGGCTTCAGACACAACTTTCTGGATTTTTCTCTCAGTGGCTGATTCAATAGCATTGGGGAGAGGGGCTTATGCTGATGTTACAGATTCTGTACTTTGAGAAATACTGATTTAAGAAATCCAAAAATGAATCACTATAAATATGATAGTTGGTTTCTGTTTTAGGAAATGCCAATAGGCCAGCAAATTTAGAAAACTCAGCAGTGGCCACAGGACTGGAAAAGGTCAGTTTCATTCCAATCCCAATGAAAGGCAATGCCAAAGAATGTTCAAACTACTGCACAATTGCCCTCATCTCACATGCTAGTAAAGTAATACTCAAAATTCTCCAAGGCAGGCTTCAACAGTATGTGAACCATGAACTTCCAGGTGTTCAAGCTAGATTTAAAAAAAGCAGAGGAACAAGACATCAAATTGCCAACATCTGCTGGATCATCAAGAAAGCAAGAGAGCCCCAGAAAAACATCTACTTCTGCTTTGTTGACTATGCCAAAGTCTTTGACTATGTGAAGTGAAGAAGTAAACTCACTCAGTTGTGTCTGACTCTTTGCAACCCCATGGACTGTAGCCTACCAGGCTCCTTCCATGGGATTTTCCAGGCAAGAATGAATACTGGAGTGGGTTGCCATTTCCTTCTTCAGAGGATCTTCCCCACCCAGGGATTGAACCCGGATCTCCCGCATTGTAGGCAAACGCTTTACCTTCTGAGCCACCAGGGAAGTCTTTGACTATAGTCTTTGACTATGTAGACCACAACAAACTGTGGAAAATTCTTAAAGAGATGGGAATATCAGAAAACCTGACCTGCCTCTTCAGAAATCTGTATGCAGGTCAGGAGGCAACAATTGAAACTGAACATGGAACAACAGACTGGTTCCAAATAGGGAAATGAGTACATCAAGGCTGTATATAGTCATCCTGCTTATTTAACGTATATGCAAGGTACATCATGAGAAACACTGGGCTGGATGAAGCACAAGCTGGCATCAAGATTTCCGAGAGAAATATCAATAACCTCAAATATGCAGGTGACACCACACTTGTGGCAGAAAGTGAAGAACTACAGAGCCTCTTGATGAAAGTCACAGAGGAGAGTGAAAAAGTTGGCTTAAAACTCAGCATTCAGAAAACTAAGATCATGGCATCTGGGCCCATAATTTCATGGCAAATAGATGGGGAAACAGTGGAAACAGTGACAGACTTTATTTTCTTGGGCTCCAAAATCACTGCAGACGCTGACATTAGCCATGAAATTAAAAGACGCTTGCTCCTTAGAAGAAAAGTTATGACCAACTTAGCATATTAAAAAGCAGAGACATTGCCCACAAAGGTCCATCTAGTCAAAGCTATGGTTTTTCCAGTAGTCATGTACGGATGTGAGAGTTGGACTATAAAGAAAGCAGAGAGCTGAAGAATTGATGCTTTTTAACTGTGGTGTTGGAGATGATTCTTGAGAGTACCTTGGACTGCAAGGAGATCCAACCAGTCCATCCTAAAGGAAATCAGTCCTGAATATTCATTGGAAGGACTGAGGCTGAAGCTGAAACTCTAATAGTTTGGCCACCTGATGTGAAGAAGTGACTCATTTGAAAAGACCTTGATGCTGGGAAAGATTGAAGGTGGGAGGAGAAGGGGATGACAGAGGATGAGCTGGTTGGATGGCATCACCGACTCGATGGATGTGAGCTTGAGTGAACTCCGGGAGTTGGTGATGGACAGGGATGCCTGCCATGCTGCAGTCCATGGGGTCGCAAAGAGTTAGATATGACTGAGCAATTGAACTGAACTGAAGACTCCTTTCTCTTTATTTTCGTGGCTTTCCATTTTGAGGGTAAATGGCTCTCCTTACCCTGTCCTACATGTTCCATCTTCTATTCACAGACATCATTAAATCTGAGAGGATTTGTATTTGTGATGACTTGGGTGATATACAATCAGCAGAATGAAGTGTTTGTGAATATCAAATAAGCTTGTTTGCTTCACCAGCTAACTGAGGAGATTTAAGAGAAAGAATCTGTCTTCATATTAATTCGAAGTTTCCAGTATTTAAATCTATTAATCTAAATGTAATTCAATTCATCAAATAAGTATTGAGTTCTCAGTCTACAATTCTCAGATAAATGTTCTTGGAAAAACAGTGAAGGTTAAGCAAAGGACTCCACTAATATTTATTCTTATCAGTGAATTCCCTAACATAGCAGACACTGTCATAAACTATTGAAGATACAATGCCAAGAGAAAACTGGTCATTTCTTGAGGTGCATATGGGTGATGGCATAAGATGAGCTGTTGAGAGCAGTCATTTTCAAAAGGGAGTGAAGAAATGAAGAATGAATAATATGGAAAAGCAGTGATAGGAATCAATTCACATCTTGTTATTTATGTTGCTCAGAAAAAGAACAGAACCCAAGTTTACATAGGACCCAACTTTCCTTTGAATTGAGTGTCTTAAAAAAAAATACTTTTCATAAAGATGCTTTAAAATTTTTGTATAACACAACAAAATCTAAAATTCAGTGACTGTAAAAGAATCAATTATCTGTTTTATAAGTGGATAAATCAGGTTATCGAAAAAAATGTTTGAAGGTCACAGACCAACTCAGCAAGAGAGATGGGACTAAAATAATTGATTCATGACTTTCTATCACTCCTAGACTCATTGCTGAGAAGAATTAGTCATCTTTGTCCTTTAGTGAAAATGAAGATTATTTGAAATATTAAAGCCAAAAGATTTATTAATCAATCATGTTAATAAATAAAAACTGAATTAGAAAGGATGTACTTTTTCTTTTTTGCTATAGGAGTATTGCTACTCATAAAAGTAACCTAATTTTGCTTTCTTTAGTTTTGCTTCTATTCTTTGACTTATTCCTAATGCACAAATTTTCAGAACACTCAGAATACATGCTTAAAGTAATAACTTACATTAACAAGGCATAACTATTTGTAGAAAAAATGGTTCTTTCAGGTGATATGGAAATGGTAAACCTTCTGTGGGGATTCCCTGATGGCTCAGCAGTAAAGAATTTGCCTGCAGCGCAGGAGACTCAGGAGACAAGTGTTCAATCTTGGGTCAGGAAGATCTCCTGGAGAAGGGCAGGGCACCCCATTCCAGTATTCTTGCCTGGAGAATCCCATGGGCAGAGGAACCTGGTGAGCCACAGTTCATAGGATCATAAAGAGTCAGACATGACTGAAGCAACTAAGCACAGAAGCATGCAGGGATCTTAGTGTAGCTACACAAGAGGTAGGAACTGAAAACAATACAGCTGATAATCACCTCTGGATTTGATCTGCTCTACATTTATTCTGCAATGATCAGATTTGTACTCTAGAAAAAATGTTCCGGTGACAATGTGGAGGCTGAATAGTAAAAGTATTGGTAAGTAAGAGCTCTTTCTGTAAGGAATATTTCAAGTTTTCCACAATGTCAGAGTCTGGACACTTTGTCAAGGGTGGAGAGGATGTCTACGTCTTCTACCAAGCCAAAGTGTTACAGGCTGGTGTCTCTGGGTATCATTAGCCTCTTACAAACCCATGAATGTAGGAGAAAATCCTGCTTAAAAATTGGTATGGAACCATTATACCACAGCTGATTTAGTGTATTACAAAATTAAATTGCTGCAAAATCCATCAACATTTACTATAAATTCATACATATGTAAAAATCTGTAGAAAGCCTTAAATTACTCTGGCTTTTCTTTGCTTACCCCAGCTTTACTGATATATACTTGATCAATAAGATTGTACGATTTTTAAAGTGCACAGTGTGGTGGTATGAAATATGTATGTATATATACATATATATGTATAAGACTTGATAAGACTAGCAAGTGGGTCACTCTTCATCCCCCTTCTGATGTCTATGTCAGAAGTCTTCTCTTTCCTTTTTCCCTGTAATAAAACTTCTGCTACAAACACACAGAAAATAATGTATTCTGAGAAGATTTTCCCTATCAATTTAACTAACACATATATCACTTCGCATGTTTACCTTTTGTGCATGTGTATAAGAACACTTAGCTTCTACTCTGTTAGCAAATTTCAATTATGAATAATCCTGTTATTAAACTAGTAACCATGATATATATTAAACCCTCAGACCTTATCCATCTTACAACTGAAAGTTTGTACCCTTTGACAAATGCCAGCTACAGAATGTCGCTCACCACTTGGTTCTACCAGAAGTGAGTTATTAGCCACTGCAGTCCCTGACCTACTGTAAACCTTGGAGAGATTCAGGGCAATGATGAGGAAGGAAGTGCTCTGTGTTCTGGGAAAACTGACAGAACAGTCTCTCAGATAGTCAGATATTTTCAGGAGAAATTTTTATGATTTCCTGCATCTTCCCATACTTAGAAAAGCACAAAATAATTGACTAAAACATTTGTTCCCTGTGATTAGCAACAACTTTCTAGTGAGATGTGTGTTTGATTGCATGTACTCAGTTCATGAGCAAGGAACATTTTTCACATATTTGTGTTTTTTTCATTTTCTTTAATCCATCTTTTATAGTACTGTATAGATCTTTCATCTCCTTGATTAAATTTATTCCTAAGTATTTTATTCTTTTTGATACAACTGCAAATAGTAGGAGGATTTGTTTTAGAATTTCTCCTTCTGATAGCTTATCATTTATGCATAGACATGCAAATGATTTTTGTATGTAGATTTTGTATCCTGCAATTTTGTATCCTGAATTTCTGTATTCTAACAGTTTTTGGTTAAATTCACCCGTTCCAGTCCATTTTAGTTCGCTGATTCCTAGAATGTTGATGTTCACTCTTGCCATCTCCTGTTTGACCACTTCCAATTTGCCTTGATTCATGGACCTCACAGTCCAGGATCCTATGCAATATTGCTCTTTACAGCATTGGACCTTTCTTCTATCACCAGTCACATCCACAGCTGGGTATTGTTTTTGCTTTTGCTCCATCCCTTCATTCTTTCTGGAGTTATTTCTCCACTGATCTCCAGTAGCATATTGGGCACCTACTGACCTGGGGAGTTCCTCTTTCAGTATCCTATTATTTTGCCTTTTGATACTGTTCATGGGCTTCTCAATGCAAGAATACTGAAGTGGTTTGCCATTGCCTTCTCCAGTGGACCACATTCTGTCAGACCTCTCCACCATGACCTGCCCATCTTTGCTTGCCCCACGGGCATGGCTTAGTTTCATTGAGTTAGACAAGGCTGTGGTCCTAGTGTGAATAGATTTGCTAGTTTTCTGTGAGTATGGTTTCTGTGTGTCTGCCCTCTGATGCCCTCTTGCAACACCTACCATCTTACTTGGGTTTCTCTTACCTTGGACATGGGGTATCTCTTCACGGCTGCTCCAGCAAAGTGCAGCTGCTGCTCCTTACCTTGGATGAGGGGTATCTCCTCACCACCACCCTTCCTGACCTTCAGTGTGGGATGGCTCCTCTAGGCCCTCCTGCGCCCACGCAGCCACCACTCCTTGGACGTGGTGTTGCTCCTCCCGGCTGCCGCACCTGGCCTCGGGCGCTGCCCCTGGCCTTGAACAAGGGGTAGCTCCTCCTGGCCGCCGCCCCTGACCTTGGATGCGGGGCAGCTCCTCTCGGTCATTCCTGCGCCGCCACAGCCTGGCACTCTAGGCCGCTGTCCCTGACCTCGGATGTGGGGTAACTCTACTTGGCCGCTGCCCTACAGGCATGGGGTCACCCGGCTTCTGCCCCTGACCTTGACGTGGGGTAGCTCCTCTCAGCTGTGCTTAGTGTGCCAGTTGCAGCCGCCTGCGCTTACTGCTCCAGTTGCTACTACTGCGGGCAGGAATCCCTCAGAAGAAATGGAGTAGCCATCAGGGTCAACAAAAGAGTCCGAAATGTAGTACTTGGATGCAATCTCAAAAACGACAGAATGATCTCTGTTTGTTTCCAACGCAAACCATTCAATATCACAGTAATCCAAGTCTATGCCCCAACCAGTAATGCTGAAGAAGCTGAAGTTAAATGGTTCTATGAAGATCTACAAGACCTTTTAGAACTAACACCTAAAAGAGATGTCCTTTTCATTATAGGGGACTGGAATGCAAAAGTAGGAAGTCAAGAAACACCTGGAATAACAGGCAAATTTGGCCTTGGAATGCGGAATGAGGAAAGGCAAAGACTAACAGAGTTTTGCCAAGAAAATGCACTGGTCATAGTAAACACCCTCTTCCAACAACACAAGAGAAGACTCTACACATGGATATCACCAGCTGGTCAACACCAAAATCAGATTGATTATATTCTTTGCAGCCAAAGATGGAGAAGCTCTATACAGTCAACAAAAACAAGACCAGGAGCTGACTGCGGCTCAGATCATGAACTCCTTATTGCCAAATTCAGACTTAAATTGAAGAAAGTAGGGGAAACTGCTAGACCATTCAGGTATGACCTAAATCAAATCCCTTATGATTATACAGTGGAAGTGAGAAATAGATTTAAGGGCCTAGATCTGATAGATAGAGTGCCTGATGAACTATGGACTGAGGTTCGTGACATTGTACAGGAGACAGGGATCAAGACCATCCCCATAGAAAAGAAATGCAAAAAAGCAAAATGGCTGTCTGGGGAGGCCTTATAAATAGCTGTGAAAAGAAGAGAGGCAAAAAGCAAAGGAGAAAAGGAACGATATAAGCATCTGAATGCAGAGTTCCAAAGAATAGCAAGAAGAGATAAGAAAGCCTTCCTCAGTGATCAGTGCAAAGAAATAGAGTGAAACAACAGAATGGGAAAGACTAGAGATCTCTTCAAGAAAATTAGAGATACCAAGGGAATATTTCATGCAAGGATGGGCTCAATAAAGGACAAAAATGGTATGGACCTAACAGAAGCAGCGATATTAAGAAGAGGTGGCAAGAATACATGGAAGAACTATACAAAAAAGATCTTCATGACCCAGGTAATCACGATGGTGTGATCATTCATCTAGAGCCAGACATCTTGGAATGTGAAGTCAATTGGGCCTTAGAAAGCATCACTATGAACAAAGCTAGTGGAGGTGATGGCATTCCAGTTGAGCTCTTTCAAATCCTGAAAGATGATGCTGTGAAAATGCTACACTCAATATGCCAACAAATTGGGAAAACTCAGCAGTGGCCACAGGACTGGAAAAGGTCAGTTTTCTTTCCAATCCCAATGAACGGCAATGCCAAAGAATGCTCAAACTACCACACAATTGCACTCATCTCACATGCTAGTAAAGTAATGCCCAAAATTCTCCAAGCCAGGCTTTGCCAATATGTGAACTGTGAACTTCCTGATGTTCAAGCTCGTTTTAGAAAAGGCAGAGGAACCAGAGATCAAATTGCCAACATCTGCTGGATCATGGAAAAAGCAAGAGAGTTCCAGAAAAACATCTATTTCTGCTTTATTGACTATGCCAAAGCCTTTGACTGTGTAGATCACAATAAACTGGAAAATTCTTCAAGAGATGGGAATAACAGACCACCTGATATGCCTCTTGAGAAATCTGTATGCAGGTCAGGAAGCAACAGTTAGAACTGGACATGGAACAACACACTGGTTCCAGATAGGAAAAGGAGTACGTCAAGGCTCTATATCGTCACCCCTGCTTATTTAACTTATATGCAGAGTACATCTTGAGAAACGCGGGCTGGAAGAAGCACAAGCTGGAATCAAGATCGCTGGGAGAAATATCAATAACCTCAGATATGCAGATGATACCACCCCTATGGCAGAAGGTGAAAAGTAACTAAAAAGCCTCTTGATGAAAGTGAAAGAGGAGACTGAAAAAAGTTGGCTTAAAGCTCAACATTAAGAAAACGAAGATCATGGCATCCGGTCCCATCACTTCGTGGGAAATAGATGAGGAAACAGTGGAAACAGTGTCAGACTTTATTTTGGGGGCTCCAAAATCACTGCAGATGGTGACTGCAGCCATGAAATTAAGAGACGCTTACTCCTTGGAAGAAAAGTTATGACTAACCTAGATAGTATATTCAAAAGCAGAGACATTACTTTGCCCACTAAGGTCCATCTAGTCAAGGCTATGTTTTTTGCAGTAGTCATGTATGAATGTGAGAGTTGGATTGTGAAGAAGGCTGAGTGCCGAAGAACTGATGGTTTTGAAGTGTGGTGTTGGAGAAGACTCTTGAGAGTCCCTTGGACTGCAAGGAGATCCAACCAGTCCATTCTGAAGGAGATCAGCCCTGGGATTTCTTTGGAAGGAATGATGCTGAAGCTGAAACTCCAGTGCCTTGGTCACCTCATGCAAAGAGTTGACTCATTGGAAAAGACTCTGATGCTGGGAGGGATTGGGGGCAGGGGGAGAAGGGGACGACCGAGGATGAGATGGCTGGATGGCATCATTGACTCGATGGACATGAATCTGAGTAAACCCCGGAAGTTGGTGATGGACAGGTGGCCTGGCGTGCTGCGATTCATGGGTTTGTAAAGAGTCAGACATGACTGAGCGACTCAACTGAACTGAACAGTTTTGGGTGGAGTTTTTAGGATTTTCTATGTATACAGAATTAAGTGAAAGTGTTAGTTGCTCAGTCACCTCAGACTCTTTGAGACTATGTAGACTGTAGCCTGCCAGTTTCCTCTCTTCACAGGATTCTCCAGGCAAGAACACTGGAGTGGGTATCCATTCCTTTTTCTAGTGGAGTCTCCCAATCTAGGGATTGAACCCAGGTCTCTTACATTGCAGGAACATTCTTTAAGGTCTGAGCCACCAGGGAAGTCCATATATAATATTATGTCATCTGCAAGCATAGACAATTCTATCAATACTTCTTTCTTTCTGATCTAAATGTCTTTTATTTCTTTTCCTTGCCTAAATTCCCTGGCTGAGATGTCTAATATTATGTGAAGTAAAACTGGTAAGAGTGAGCATCTTTGTCTTCTGATCCTGAAGGAAAGGTGTCTAGCTTTTCACCATGTTATTATGTTAGGTAATGGCTTGTCACATATGACCTTTATTTTCTGGGATATATTTTCTCTATACTCAGTTTAAGAAGTTTTTTTAAATTTTTTAATCAAGACCGGATGCTGAATTTTGTCAAATACTTTTTTTTTGCACTATTGAGATGATCATATGAAGCTTCTTCTTCTTATTTTTTGCTAACGTGGTGTATCACATTAATTGATTTGTGGATGTTGAACCATCATTACATCACTGGCATAAATCCCACTGAATCATGATGCCTGATCCTTTTAATGTATTGTTAAATTCACTTTGCTAACATTTTCTTAAGCAATCTTGCATCTATGTTCATTAGGAATATTTATCTGTAGTTTTCTTTTCTTATAGTGTCCTTAATGGCGTTGGTATCAAGGTAATGCTTGCCTCATAAAATGAGTTTGAAATATTACCTTCTCTTCTGTTTTTCAGAATAGTTTAAGAAGGTGTCATGCTAATTCTTCTACGAATATTTGGCAGACTCCACCAGGGAGTAAAGCATCTGCCTGCAAAGCAGGAGACCAGGGTTCGATCCATGGGTGGGAAAGATCCCCTGGAGAAGGAAATGGCAAACCACTCAAGTATTCCTGCCTGGAGAATTCCATGGACAGAGGAACCTGGTGGCTATAGTCCCTGAGTTTGCAAAGAATCTGACACAACTGAGTGATTAACACTTTCACACCAGTGAAGCCATCTGGTCCTGGACCTGTGTTTATTGGGAGACTTTTGATTACTGATTCAATCTCCTCGATATTCAATCTCTTCATGATTCGATCTTGCCTACATGTTTAATGTGGTTATTTTCTCTTTCTTGCTATGTGTAGGATTTTCTCAGCTGATCTCTTGATTGTTCCATGTGTATCTATGCAATCAGTGTATCCTTGTAGGAGAAAAATTCAGGACACTCCTTTGTTGTCATCTTGGTTGACTCCATCTGACAGCCCTTTAAATCAAATTGACCATAATCTGATTGGCTCTTAGTACTTAGCTGAAAGTTTTCAGTTTGAATGAGTTTGAAAATTAGAATAAACACTTACTTCTTAGTTGGCATCAGTGAAAAACTAAATGCACTTCATTTTGGGCCAACTATAATAGATCAACAGGGTCTATTCTTAGGGACAATTTTATTTTTGTTAATTGGGAATTCCTGCCAAGCTAAAGGAGAATCATAGATTTACTTCCTATTAAAAGGAAACACATAATGGGAATTCTGAATTGTACCACTTATACGTTAGCAGTAGCACTTCTTGGATTAGATTTATTGTTTGCATGAGAATTCTATTGAGATATTTGCATACATTTTATAACACATACACTGGTTAAGCTCTTATTTTGAGTATTTGGGTTGTTAACCAATTCACCTTATCATCTACTTTTAATTATTTTTATTGATATTTAACTCATACATATGCTATTCACATTTTTAAAAGCAAGGGTAGATGGAGGAAACTCATACAAATAATCTGGTTGTGTGAGACTTGTTCTGAAATGTTTCTATAGTATATAATCAGTGTTATGTAAGGCAAGCTCCTGTTTCACAATGTTGGAACTATTTCACTAGGAAAATGTGTTTTCAGTTTTCAACTAACTTGCCTTCCTTAGATTGGAAGAATAGCATAAAGGTTCTCCTTGAAGTGTTTCACTGTAATATGCAATAAAATATTAAAATACTTGTTAATTTCTGATCAGCTGATTATCTTATATCTCATCAAGTCTTATTCTTCTCCACAAAACACTTCACTTTGATCCTGAATAATTAAGATTTCAAGGATCTCATTTTTTCTTTTAATTGAGATAGTATGTCTTTGAAATCTACATAAGTAAAATGTTGGCTGTTATAGAGTGAATATTCATTCTTCTGTTAGCACAGACATGTAAATATCTTGCAAAAGTCAATTAAGAGAAGACTATAAGCTAGGGAGTTAATTTTATAATTATGTCATTGACTTAGAATAGAAATGAGGATTAGATGTTTAGATACTAAAGTTTATTTCAATATATTTAACATCCATCATTTCTCTCCACATTTTCTTCTTCCCTTTGGCCCTTTCTCCCACATGATTTTAATTGAATATGTGTATGTTTATAAGTAACTGGATGCATTGCTTCAGTAGAAGCAATAGCTACAGTTCAAGTCCTGAGTTTGGGATTATAATAAACATTCACACTGTTTTATATCTTGAAATATCAGGATTCTCTGAGTTGCAAAAAAAAAAAAAAATCCCAGTGCTATTACTTTAATAAATTTAGTGAAGGTTACAAGTTTTGTGACCTTGCAGAGGTCAGCTGGTCTCTCTGCTACCTTGTTACTTCATCTATAAAATTAGAAAACATAAAAGAATCCAAACAAGATAAAGATCTAGCTTTTTCTTCATCAAAAATCTATCAACAAATGATTCTTTTTATTCTTAGTGTTGCTGAGCAGGAAAGTCTGCCACTTAACAAGCACTTTTAGGCTGGCATGAGGCCAAAGTAATTTTGAAAATCACCAGGGTAAGGTCACAGCAAATTGGAATTTCATTGAAATTCAAGTAATTTGCTTTGAATTATGTATTATAAAGCAGGCAAAAAGGAACCAACATAGTAAGCTTATATGCTGATGAATTCTCAGTTTTGAATTACTTTAGAGCAAAATCTTAAATCTCATGGCAACAATTAATTCAGTTTACATCTGTGATACAAAAATTGTCTGCTTATGTAAATCAACTTAAATAAAAGTCTATAATGCAAAAGTTTGTTTCCATGACTCCAAAAATCTGACTTTATATCTTACATGAATTGATCTTCTCTTATCTTCTTTAAATAGATTTACTATGCTGCTGCTGCTGCTGCTATTGCTTCTAAGTCACTTTAGCCATGTCCGACTCTGTGTGACCCCATAGATGGCAGCCCACCAGGCTCCTCTGTCCCGGGGATTCTCCAGGCAAGAACACTGGAGTGGGTTGCCATTTCCTTCTCCAGTGCATGAAAGTGAAAAGTGAAAGTGAAGTCGCTCAGTCGTATCAAACCCTTAGCGACCTCATGGACTGCAGCCTACTAGGCTCCTCCATCCATGGGATTCTCCAGGCAAGAGTATTGGAGTGGGGAAGAAGAAAAAACAAAAAAACCAAACCAACTTCCCAGGTGGTACTAGTGGTTAAGAATCTGCCTGCCAATGCAGAAGATACAAGAGACGCAGGTCTGATACCTGGATCAGGAAGATCCCCTAAAGAAGGGCATGCAACCCACTTCAGTATTCTTGCCTGGGAAACCCTAAAGACAGAAGAGCTGGATGGGGGATGCTGTCTATGGGTTCACAGAGTTAGACACGACTGAGCACACACAAACATAAGAAAATAAATTTTACTCTATAGAAAACATAGTCAATGAGGACCCTCATTTCAATGCTGATAAAAATGAACACGTTGAGGAAAAAAAAATACCTCTTTCAATAATAAAAATTAGAAAAAAGTTTGAAAAATAACAGTTCTGCAAAATTACTTTAAATTACCTCCATAGGAATAAGTAACATTAGTTTGCTAGACTACTGTCTGGCAATTTTACCTTTCAATCAGTTCAGTCACTCAGTCATATCTGACTCTTTGCAACCCTATGGACTGTAGCACGTCAGACTTCCCTGTTCATCACCAACTCCTGGAGCTTGCTCAAATTCATGTCCATTGAGTCGGTGATGTCATCCAACCATCTCATCCTCTGTCATCCCCTTCTCCTCCCACCTTCAATCTTTTCCAGCATCAGGGTCTTTTCAAATGAGTCAATTCTTTGCATCAGGTGACCAAAGTATTGGAGTTTCAGCTTCAGCCTCAGTCCTTCCAATGAATATTCAGGACTGATTTCCTTTAGGATAGGCTGGTTGGATCTCCTTGCAGTGCAAGGGACTAAAGAGTCTTCTCCGACACCACAGTTCAAAAGCATCAATTCTCCGGTGCTCAGCTTTCTTCACAGTCCAACTCTCACATCCAAACATGACTACTGGAAAAACCATAGCCTTGACTAGACAGATCTTTGATGGCAAAGTAATGTCTCTGCTTTTTAATTTGCTGTCTATGTTGGTGATAACTTTTCTTCCAAGGAGTAAGCATCTTTAAATTTCATGACTGCAGTCACCATCTGCAGTGATTTTGGAGCCCCCAAAACTGAAGTCTGCAACTGCTTCCACTGTTTCCCCATCTATTTGCCATGAGGTGATGGGGTCGGATGCCATCTTACCTTTATAATGTCATAAATTCATACATTTTTAGTTTTGATTTTATTTTTTACACACCTAAAAACCTCTCAAAAGAGAAGTTCCATGACACATTGCTTTCTCTAAACTTCTATATGTAGTAAAGTTGAAGTCAACTTTATGTAATCATGATAACTATTTTTTAACAAATTAAAAACAAAACAGTTACTTTGATCTGATAAAGAGAATATTAAAAATATATAGCAGGTATCATATCAGTGATGGATTATTAAAAGCTTCCCATAGACAATAATGTCAGCTATAACCACTGCTGTTTAACAGTTTACTATAGATCCTAGTGATTACAATTGGAAAAGGAAATAAAAGACATACAAATGGAAGAGGAGAAAAAAAACTGTTGTCATTTAAGGATAACATAAAATACCATTTCGTATATAAGAACTGTTTAAATAGCCAGGACATGGAAGCAACCTAGATGTCCATCAGCAGATGAATGGATAAGAAAGCTGTGGTACATATACACAATGGAGTATTACTCAGCCATTAAAAAGAATACATTTGAATCAGTTCTAATGAGGTGGATGAAACTGGAGCCTATTATACAGAGTGAAGTAAGCCAGAAAGAAAAACACCAATACAGTATACTAATGCATATACATGGAATTTAGAAAGATGGTAATGATAACCCTGTACGTGAGACAGCAAAAGAGACACAGATGTATAGAACAGTCTTTTGGACTCTGAGGGAGAGGGAGAAGGTGGGATGATTTGGGAGAATGGCATTGAAACATGTATAATATCATATAAGAAATGAATAGCCAGTCTAGGTTCAATGCAGGGTGCAGGATGCTTGGGGCTGTTGTACTGGGATGACCCAGAGAGATGGTACTGGGAGGGACGTGGGAGGGGAGTTCGGGATTGGGAACATGTGTACACCCATGGCGGATTCATGTTGATGTGTGGCAAAACCAATACAATATTGTTAAAAAAAAAAAAAAAAGGTTTTTATAAGAATAAAATAAAATAGTGTAAAAAAAAAAACAAGTATAAACATTCTACAAACTAAAACTGAAAGCAAAGTGTGGTAAGATTGTTGGACACAAAGTCTATTAAAAGTTAATTATGTTGAAATTTTTAAATGAATGTTATTTTAAATAGCATAAAAATACTCAGGGGTACATTTAACAAAGGATATGCAAAACTTTTACCAGAAAACTACATACTTTTATAAGCAAAAACAAAAGAAAACCTAAAGAAATGTAATTAAATACTATGTTCATGGATTGAAAGGCACAATGTATAAAACTGTCAATTTACAATAAATTGCTACATAGATTAAAAATTTAATGTCAATAAGAAACTAAAACTCCCAAAAGTTATTTTTAGTGCAGGATGGCTAAAAGTTAATTCTAAGTTTATGTGGAAACACAAACAGCAATATTGAAGGCAATTTTAAAGACAAAAAATTTTTAGATGTTTATATTAATGAATATCAATAATTACTACAAAGCTATATTAGTAGTGTTTTCCTGGTACAAGAACTGATAAATAGGCAAAAAATAGAAAGTCCAGAATATATATCATCACCTAAATTATGACAAAGTAACATTATGGTATAGTAAGGAAAGGTGATTTTCAGTTAGTAAATAGTTCTGGAACAATTGGCTTTTCCAACTCCTATACAAATACTAACTTATTATAGATAAATTAAAGATATAAATATAATATAAAAAGAATTTTAGAAGAAAGTAGATGAATTTTTTAATGAATTGAGATAAGCTTTCATAAATAAGACACACAAAAATTGGTAAACAAAAATAGATGAATTGGACAAGTTAAAATTAAGGGCATATGATGCAGTATACATGGGTTCAATCCCAGGGTCAGGAAGATTCCATGGAGGAGGAAATGGATAACCTATTTCCTTCATTATTCTTGCATGGAAAAATCTCATGGACAGAGAAGACTGGCTGGCTACAGCCCATGGGGTTGCAAAGAGTTGGAGACAACTTAGCAAAAAAGCACACATTCACTAAAAGTCAACTTGAAGATAATGAGAAAGGGAAAAATAGAGTGAGAAATATTTACCAATATTTTAAGTCTGATAAAGGCCATATATAAGGTTTAGAATATATAAACAAAACAATGGTAATATAATAGATGTCAATAGGAAAATGATAAGCAAAGACTTGAAAGACATTTTACAAAAGAAGATAGCCAAATGAAAATATGTTCAATATTTAGTCATAAAATAAATGCAATCTGAAGCCAAATGTAATACCACTACATAACTGACAAAATGAATTCATTTAAAAAAGTAAATAATACTAATCTTTTTTTCAGGTTACAAATAACTGGAAATCTAAGTGTGTTGTAGGTCAAGACAGTTGTTAATCTTGTGCAATGAGGGGAGCTTCTCAGGGACTTGGAAGGTTGTGTGTCTTGTGTGTCTTACTATAGGTGTTGATTATATGTGTGTGCTCAGTTTATAAGAAATTAAGTGCATTTTCCACAGTTTATTACGATCCACACAGTCAAGGCTTTGGCATAGTCAATAAAGCAGAAGTAAATGTTTTTCTGGAACTCTCTTCCTTTTTCCATGATCCAGCGGATATTGGCAATTTGATCTCTGGTTCTTCTGCCTTTTCTAAAACCAACTTGAACATCTGGAAGTTCACAGTTTACATATTGCTGAAGCCTGGCTTGGAGAATTTTGAGCATTGCTTTACTAGCATGTGCTGCTACTGCTAAGTCACTTCAGTCGTGTCCAACTCTGTGTGATCGCATAGAGAGCAGCCCACCAGGCTCCCCTGTCCCTGGGATTCTCCAGGCAAGAACACTGGAGTGGGTTGCCATTTCCATCTCCAACGCATGAAAGTGAAAAGTGAAAGTGAAGTCGCTCCGTTGTGTTCTACCCTTAGCGATCCGGTGGACTGCAGCCTACCAGGCTCCTCCATCCACGGGATTTTCCAGGCAAGAGTACTGGAGTGGGGTGCCATTGGGAGATGAATTCAATTGTGTGATAGTTTGAGCATTCTTTGGCATTGCCTTTCTTTGGGGTTGGAATGAAAACTGACCTTTTCCAGTCCTATGGTCACTGCTGAGTTTTCCAAATTTGCTGGCATATTGAGTGCAGCACTTTCACAGCATCATCTTGCAGGATTTGAAATAGCTCAACTGGAATTCCATCACCTCCACTAGCTTTGTTCATAGTGATGCTTTCTTAGGCCCACTTGACTTCACATTCCAGGATGTCTGGCTCTAGGTGAGTGATCACACCATCGTGATTATCTGGGTCGTGAAAATCTTTTTTGTACAGTTCTTGTATTCTTGCCATCTCTTCTTAATATCTTCTGCTTCTGTTAGGTCCATACCATTTCTGTCCTTTATCGAGCCCATCTTTGCATGAAATGTTCCCTTGGTATCTCTAATTTTCTTGAAGAGATCTCTAGTCTTTCCCATTCTGTTCTTTTCCTCTATTTCTTTGCATTGATTGCTGAGGAAGGCTTTCTTATCTCTCCTTGTTATTCTTTGAAACTCTGCATTCAGTTGCTTATATCTTTCCTTTTCTCCTTTGCTTTTTGCCTCTCTTCAAAGAGATGGGAATACCAGACCTCCTAACCTGCCTCTTGAGAAACATACATGCAGGTCAGGAAGCAATAGTTAGAACTGGACATGGAACAACACACTGGTTCCTAATAGGAAAAGGAGTACGTCCAGGCTGTATATTGTCACCCCTGCTTATTTAACTTATATGCAGAGTACATCATGAGAAATGCTGGGCTGCAAGAAACACAAGCTGGAATCAAGATTGCCGGGAGAAATATCAATAACCTCAGATATGCAGATGATACCACCCTTATGGCAGAAAGTGAAGAGGAACTAAAAAGCCTCTTGATGGAAGTGCAAGAGGAGAGTGAAAAAGTTGGCTTAAAGCTCAACATTCAGAAAACGAAGATCATGGCATCCAGTCCCATCACTTCATGGGAAATAGATGGGGAAACTGGAAACAGTGTCAAACTTTATTTTTGGGGGCTCCAAAATCACTGCAGATGGTGATTGCAGCCATGAAATTAAAAGACATTTACTTCTTGGAAGGAAAGTTATGACCAATCTAGATAGCATGTTCAAAAGCAGAGACATCACTTTGCCAACAAAGGTCTGTCTAGTCAAGGCTATGGTTTTTCCAGTGGTCATGTATGGATGTGAGAGTTGGACTGTGAAGAAAGCTGAGCGCTGAATAATTGATGCTTTTGAACTGTGGTGTTGGAGAAGATTCTTGGGAGTCCCTGGGACTGCAAGGAGATCCAACCAGTTCATTCTAAAGGAGATCGGTCCTGGGTGTTCTTTGGAAGGAATGATGCTAAAGCTGAAACTCCAGTACTTTGACCACCTCATGCGAAGAGTTGACTCCTTGGAAAAGACTCTGATGCTGGGAGGGATTGGGGGCAGGAGGAGAAGGGGATGACAGAGGATGAGATGGCTGGATGGCATCACTGACTCGATGGACGTGAGTTTGAGTGAACTGAGGGAGTTGGTGATGGACAGGGAGGCCTGTCATGCTGCAATTCATGGGGTTGCAAGGAGTCGGACACGACTGAGCGACTGAATGAACTGAAGTACATTTTATATTCTTTATATTTCCATTTCTCTCTGTTACATTTCAAAAAAAACCCTATAGAATAAAAACTGGTCTTTCTGCATTAAGAAGATATGGTCAAAATGTCAATACAATGCATACATTTATCCATTTATTGGGAAATAATTTTGAAATATTTATGAGGATAATTTACTGATAGGGAATTTCTAGATGAAAGATGTAAAATACTTGGAAGTTTTTAATGCAATATTGTCAGAACTTTTCTCATAAAGAAAGCCAAATTTCTATCAAAGTTACATAGGAAAAAAAGTATGGTGGTATTCCTATAGCCTTAACTATATTAATATTATTTTATCAGATTTTACTGTAATTAAAAGACAGCTACTCTATTTTTAAAATTTTGTGTCATCTTTAGATATTGACTTACCTTGTGCTTTTCCTTTGGAAGCATTATCTAGTCATATCCTCTGACTACAAATAGACTATGATTTTAATTCCATGTTTGAATTTCAATCTGCAAAATTATTCCTGCCCTCATTTTCAAACAGAAGGTATACACTGTGTCACACCGTTACCAGATAGTCATAAACTGAGCAAGCAATCTAATACAGATTCTGTGCTGTGTAATTATTAGCCCCTACCTGCTGAGTCCAAGTTCATTACAGAAAACATTAGGGGGTTGCGTGTCTCTCACTGATTGTATGTGCAGCATCTATGAACTTTAATGGGATTTACATGCACACAGTCAGTAAAGTTTCAATAGACAAATTTTAAAATAACCATTTTCTAACTGCAGTGATACACTGTAGGTTTTCCAGTTATATGGAACTCTTGGGGACTAGATTCATTTAGCATTTGACTTCATTTAGCACAGTGTACCCACAGGAAACTTTTATGGAATTTTAAATGTGTTTGCTATCCTGTGTTACTGCTCACATAGAGCTATGCTTGTATGCTCAATTTTTTAGGCCATAATAGTTTTTGGTTTTCATCATCAGACTTTGGCTTTATGTAGTTGCTTAGATAAGGGAAAAAATTGATTTTATAATTGAAGTAAGCCTCAGGTTTTCTGGAGACTATTTTTTTTCTTTTTTTTCTAATCAGAAAGTTTTAAGAAACTTTGGACGATTTTCATTAAAATATTATAAAACCCCTTTTATTAATCATGTTTTGTTTTGCACATTTAAGTGCTGGAACTCTGGAACTGGCTGAGGAGCCCACTCATAAAACCTGGACCTCTAATGCCGTTAGGTTTATTAATGGCAAATTGTCCTTATGTTCAGTGAGATAATTGTACCAGAAAATCATGATTGCTATGTTCCTCCTCTTGTTCTCTAGTGGGTCACTTCATCAGAGAAAAGAATAGTGAACTTCAGTTACATATACAAAAAGAGGCTGCTGTCTGCATGGGTTTATCCAGAGTTTTAAGAAGCACAAGTGCATTCTTCAGAGAAATAAAACTAATATTGTTATACGTTTAAATTTGGGGTATGAATTCAAAAACAGTTTGCTTTACAGGTATGTCAATGTACGTCTACATTAGGCACTGACTACAGACATAAATCAATGATTCTCAAACATTTTATTGCATCTGGATCACCAGGAGGGTTTATTACTGCATAGATTGCTGATCCTCATTCCTAAATTTTTTATTCATAATATCTGCCTGAGAATTTGCATTTTAAGCACGTTCCCAGATGATGGTAAGGCAGGCTAGGACCTGGGACCTGGGCCCTTTACTACCCTACTTGTACCTGGACAAACATTCCCTCAAGAATAGAATATAAAGAAACTATAAGGGACTAAAAATAATTGCATGTATGAGCAGCTGGGTGAATTATGAACAACAAGACACAAAAAGACCAAAATGCAACTGCTGCTTCTGAGATGCTGAGAGCAAAAGTAGGTTACAGTGCATGATCCCTGCACACAGTATGTCTAAGGAGGTGGCCAGACCACCTAAGCCACACCTCCTGCCCGGCCCACCAATCCACCCCTACCCTTTCACCACATTTAAGGGACCAGGTCACCTCGCCTCTTGGTGAGAGCAAGGGCACTTGTTTCTCCTTCATGCTGCAGCATTGCAGCAAGAGTCATAGTAAAGCTTTGCCTGAATTCTTTGTCTGGCCTTTTATCCATTTCTATTGATTAAGGAGTCAAAGGACCTTGGAGGGTAACAATGGGAGGTGCTCCACTCATTCAGTGAGGTCTGAATATCTCACACTGAGAACCACCGATACAGTTACAAGCAGTATTCCAGGTATAATTTGGCAGCACTTCCTCTATCCTAGATACCCTGTGCTGTGCTTAGTCTTGTCCAACTCTTTGCAACCCCATGGACTGTAGCCCACCAGGCTCCATTGTCCATGGTGATTCCCCAGGCAAGAATACCAGAGTGGGTTGCCCTGCTCTCATCCAGGGGATCTTCCCAATCCAGGGACTGAACCCAGGTCTCGCATTGCAGGCAGATTCTTTACCGTCTAAGCCACCAGGAAAACCCAAGAATACTGAAGTGGGTAGCCTATCCTTACTCCAGTAGATTTTCCCAACCAAAGAATCGAACTGGGGTCTCCTGCATTACAGGTGGATTCTTTACCAGCTAAAGGGAGCTACCAGGGAAGGCCACTAAGACACTACTAGAAGGCAAATCTTTGAGTGTGATGTTATTTTAAGCATAAACACACACACACATATATACTTTATTTACAAAATAAATAACTTAATAAGTTTGATATTTTACTGGTAACAATTTTTGGCATACTCTTCACTTTCATGCGTTGGAGAAGGACATGGCAACCCACTCCAGTGTTCTTGCCTGGAGAATCCCAGGGACGGAGGAGCCTGGTGGGCTGCCATCTATGGGGTCGCACAGAGTCGGACACGACTAAAGCGACTTAGCAGCAGCAGCAGCAGCAGCAAGTGTACCCTAACATAACAGTTGAGACTGACTTCTGGAAAAGCGCCCCAATAGAACAGTTTCTAGTTGCTCCTTCTCCACTTGCTCTGTTGAAGTTTTTAGCCAATGTCTCAATGTTTTTTAGATCCACCATTCTCTGAAGTCACTCTCTGATTCCTGCTTTTCTACCTCATTATATTCTCCATATGCAGAATGTTTTCAGTTCTACTGTGACTTTCTGTATGTTCTGGGACCTTCTCTGCAGTTTCTCCACTAGGTCACTGATGTACAATGTGCTGATCATTTTTTGATACTTCCACGTGTCAGTAACCTACATCTTCTGATGCCTCCTGGCCACGGCAAGCACTTATACTTCTCCAGAAGATCAGAAAGTTAGTCATTGTACCATTCCAAAGTTCAAAGGAAGGGGGAAACTTCATCGTGCTCTTCACTGAGGTTCCCACCCTACAGAGTGCTTAAAACATGAGGTTAAGAGTGAATCATAATTCCACTGCAGACATTCAATTTAAGCTCTAATCATAACTGTGAATTATGGGTACAATTAATAACACAAATTCACGCTACAGGGTGACTCTGTGCCCAGTTACTTGCTGTTTTAAATGAGAGAGGCTAAAACATGCCAGCCAAATGCTATTCTCTTTTCCTTGACACGTATTTCAATTTTTGTACATTAAGTTAATTTCGAACAACACTAAGCACATTTGGGCTCTCAGAGGGTAGTCTCTAATTTTAATCTACTTTAATCCTTTATGCATTGTTTCTTTTAAGGCACGCAGCTTTATTTACATTTAATAGAGTTTATCTTTAATTCACTTTAGGAAAGTTTCCTGTGGTAACCTGCTGCTTGCTCATTCCTGAATGGCCTTGTCTCTGCCACTCCTCTCCTCACTCCCTCTCTGTCCATGGAAATTGTCATATTTTAAGGCACACATCAGGTTTTGATTATTCTTTCCATGTTCATCTCCCTTGTCCCCCTAATGAAAATTTTACCAAAATTTGGCTTTGTTTGAGTCATTTTTATTTTCTATTAGTACTTGGTAAGATGCTTTGTGTGTAAACATGATAAATAATTTCTGTTATTAAAACTAACCAACTTATTATTAATGAGTAGTTACTGAGTATTAACTTTGTGTTAGGTCCAACGGAAAAGCCTGGCATTGTAGATAGAAAGACTATAAGTCCCAGAGGAACTCATAGTCTAGGGAGGACACAGGTATGCATGCAAAACAAAAAATATAAAAGAATTTTATAATAGACACACCTCCAGAGTGCTCTGACAGCACCAAGAGTAGTATAACTCCTTAGTTCTTAGGAATTAAGGAGGATTTTGCACAGGAGGTAATATCTGAGCTGTTCTGAAATAAAAAAAAAACCACTGAAAGGAGAGGAAAGAAAACTGCTTCATTCAAGAGTTAATGGCATGTACAAATTACAGAGTTGCAGGTTGATATGGTAGATGGCAAAAACAATAAGTAGTATATCAACTGTAGGGTACTATATACTAAGGAGAGTTGCAGAATATGAATTTGTGTCTCCAGAATTAGTCAAATGTGTGTGCCTCTTATTCTTTTTTAAAGAATTTTTTTAATTGAAGTACAGTTGTTTTACAATGCTAATTTCAGCTGTACAGCAAAGTGATTAAGTTATATGTAAAAGAATATTGTTCAGATTCTTTTCCACTATAGGTTAGTACAAGATACTGCATAGTTCCCTGTGTTATACAGTAGGTCCTTGTTTTTTTAATCTATTTTATATATAGCAGTGTGTACCTGTTAATCTCAAAGTCCTAATTTATCCCTCCTCCCACTTCCTGTTTGCCAGCCATAAATTTGCTTTCTAGGTCTATGAGCCTATTTCTGTTTTGTAAATAAGTTCATTTGTATCCTTTTGCTTCTTATTCTTGCCTTTTTAAAGGTTCCCTCTAATGGAGGTGTACACATTAAGAACTGAGTGGAAAACAACAGAACCTCAAGAAAGGATTGAGAAATCCTTCATAAATCTCATCAATAAAAACAGAGGTATAAATCAGGCTAGTTGAGATTCAAGTAATATTCATATGTTCCAGAAGTATGACACCATTTTTCGTTTAATGCACACAGTAGACGTTAGTTGAGGATCAACAACTTGCATGATACTGGACTGATTACCACAGAAGGTATTGAAGATATAAAGGTACAGACGTAATTCAATCAATCAATGTAGTAGAGAAAGTGCAGACACAAGTAATAATGAACATATTCTCTTATACAGAAAATCTGCATGGTATGTTTGGGTGAAGGGGTAGAACAGAGAATGATGGGGAAATATGGGACTACTTCACAAGGAAGGTAGCAGTGTCAGTAATTTTTTCCTGCATGGTAACAGTTGAAATAGGAGAAGAGAATCTTAGAGAAATTGGAAAAAACTAACCAGTAGGATGTAACTATTTAGTATAATAAATTGAACAATCCAGGAGGCCCCTCTTGATTTTGGAGTTTCTCCCCTTGCCCTTCAGGGCCACATATCCTGGTAAAAACAGAGTAATATTTGCCACTGACTAATTCTGCAGCATTTGATTAAAGAGGAGAGTGAAAAAGTTGGATTAAAGCTCAACATTCAGAAAACGAAGATCATGGCATCCAGTCCCATCAGTTCATGGGAAATAGATGGGGAAACAGTGGAAACAGTGTCAAACTTTATTTTTTTTGGCTCCAAAATCACTGCAGATGGTGACTGCAGCCATGAAATTAAAAGACGCTTACTCCTTGGAAGAAAATTTATGACCAACCTAGATAGCATATTCAAAAGCAGAGACATTACTTTGCCCACTAAGGTCCATCTAGTCAAGGCTATGGTTTTTCCAGTGGTCATGTATGGATGTGAGAGTTGGACTGTGAAGAAGGCTGGGTGCTGAAGAACTGATGCTTTTGAACTGTGGTGTTGGAGAAGACTCTTGAGAGTCCCTTGGACTGCAAGGAGATCCAACCAGTCCATTCTGAAGGAGATCAGCCCTGGGATTTCTTTGGAAGGAATGATGCTAAAGCTGAAAATCCAGTACTTTGGCCACCTCATGCAAAGAGCTGAATCATTGGAAAAGACTCTGATGCTGGGAGGGATTGGGGGCAGGAGGAGAAGGGGACGACTGAGGATGAGATGGCTGGATGGCATCACTGACTCAATGGACATGAATCTGAGTGAACTCTGGGAGTTGGTGATGGACAGGGAGGCCCGGAGTGCTGCAGTTCATGGGGCTGCAAAGAGTCGGACACGACTGAGTGACTCAACTGAACTGAACTGAATGAGCACTTGAAACAAAGGATCAAATTCAGTGTGGTTCATCCATAATGTCATCCAACCAAAAATTAAACAAACACACTAAATAAGCAGCATATATAGAAAAGAAAGAAAAAGAAATTGTTGCTGTGAATTTTTTTTAGAGCAGCATGTAATCTATTCACTACTAGTGCCATGATGCATCACTTATGTAGCTTTATCTTAATAATAATAAAGAAGAACATCATTTCATTGGAGCAGGAGTCTCTTCCATAACTGGCTGCATCAGCATCATTAGAGTTCTAGAGAAGTCATTCTTGGGTAAGCCTTGTTTGGGATGTTATTTATTTATGGTCAAGCTTCCTCAGATTTGGAAGCACTCAGGTAATATGCTGACAGGTCAGATCAACAGAACACACTGAATCAGCTGACCTTTGCTATTCCTTGGAGTGAGAAATATTTATGAGGCTAAATTTTCTCTTAGACTACAAAGCCTTGAAGGTAACTGTTAGTCATGCTGTGTCACTTAATAGAAAGAACAAGGGCATGGAATTGGGGGTCAGAAGGGCTGAAATCAAGTTGTAGTTCTATCACTTATAAGCTACTAGACTGACCAAAATATTCAATCTCTCTAGGCTGTCTTTCTCCCTTCAAATCCTTATAATCCAGGTAACTAATATCTGCCTTATCTATTATCTATTTACCTTAATCTCCACGTTTGCTATGAAGATGATGAGAAAAGGTAAAGGTGATTTATATAATGTTTATAATTATCAATTCATATTATTGTTACTTTTATAGTTGAAACTTCAGTAAAATGAAGAGTGCCATTACTAGGTTAGAATAAAGCAGAAGTCTTCTCATGTTTCTATGTTTACTATATATTAAGATTTTCTATCCAAAGATCTCATAAGATTTTCCTTTCTTATATTCATGTTTCCTTTTTTTTTGTTGTTACTAAGATTTCTTTTAAAGAAAGGCCACTTTAAGTGACCATTTATAACTCTTAAGACTTCTGCCATTTTATTAAACTTTACCTTTGAGATAATACAGGTAATAAAAAGATGAACTTTACATTTCTCAAACTTTTCTCAAGCATTTCTCAAATGCAAGTCTTCTCCCATTACCCCATCAGGCATTTGATGTACAATATACGCCCCCTCATGCTCTGTGATGTGCTAATTGTCTCTAGAATGTGGCCTCATAACTGTAATTAGTTCTTTCTAGTTTCTTCCTGCTGTGGATAGTATTTTTCTGAATAAATGATAATATGGGATTGTCTGTGTCAGAGCAACAGCCCATTGTTCCCAAGAATATACATCTCAGAAACCAGCAGAAGAGTCATCTTCTGAAATGGGTGGCAGCTCTCCTGTCACTCTGTTGCTACACCCTTTGTGGAAGCAATGTCAATATGTACCCAGAAACATGATCAGGGAGATCTATTTCTTAGGTAGAAAGCAATTAAAATTCCAAACCATTCTTTAATTATACCTAAAAAAAAGCTGAATATAAATACATTTAGCAAATATTAATGCAGTGGTAATTAGACTTGTGAATTTAGTAGGTCTGAATATAAGATTTTTAAAATCTTGCAATTTCATGTATATTTATATCCTATGGGTCTTTGAGGGGCTTCCCAGGTGGTGTTAGTGGTAAGGAATCTGCTGCCAATGCATGAGGCACAAGAGGTTCGGGTTTGATCTCTGAGTCAGGAAATGGCAATTCACTCCAGTATTCTTGTCTGGAAAATTCCATGGGCAGAGAAGCCTGGTGGGCTTACAGCCCATGGGGCAGCAAAGAGTCGGGCAAAACCAGGCACAACACAGCTCAAGGCAAAACGCTGAGCAATTTAGCACAGGTCTTTATGTAACATGTAACTTAACATGTATTTTAAATTATGATTTGTTATTACATCATAAAAAGGAGAAGATTCTGTCAATAAGTACAAGACTTTAGCAACATTTGTTATGGAAAACATAGAGGAAGTTCTTCAGGGACTAGAGAAATAAGTCTTTGATGATAGCTCAAAAGGGTCAAGGAAGGTAAAATGATAAAGACATTTAAACACAAAATTGTGATATGTTAAAACAAGCAGCACTGGAGATATAGACACATTTCTAGAGCAGTGGTGACAATGAAATAGCAGTGAAAATGGCAAAAATAAATATATTTAAAAAAATTTGGGACACAAAATTGATCAGAATGAATAAATGTTTTAGTATGGAGGTAAGAGGTTAAAAGAGTAAATAATAATTTTCAGGCTTGAGTTTGGATTACTAGGTGGTGTCGATCATTCATATGAGAATTATAATGAAAAATTAATTTTAAAATAAGGAAGGGAAGTATATTGATAATTTGAACATTCTGAAATGAGTATGTCTTTGGAGTATTGAGAATATCCTGTGGACACAGTACATGTGTATACAGCTTTGGAAGGAATGATGCTAAAGCTGAAACTCCAGTACTTTGGCCACCTCATGTGAAGAGTTGACTCATTGGAAAAGACTCTGATGCTGGGAGGGATTGGGGGCAGGAGGAGAAGGGGAGATGGCAGAGGATGAGATGGCTGGATGGCATCACTGATTCAATGGACGTGAATCTGAGTGAACTCCGGGAGTTGGTGATGGATAGGGAGGCCTGGCGTGCTGCAGTTCATGGGGTCGCAAAGAGTCGGACACGACTGAGTGACTGAACTGAACTGATAGAGCTTGGAGGAATGTCGGGGCTAAATGTACAGATTTTAAAGTCATTTATACATAGATCCTCATTAAAACTATGAAATGGAACAGAAGTGAGAAAAGCATAGAAGATGGAAAATAGCTCAGAAGGATACCAAGGGTAGGCAGAGTAAGAAAATTTAATGACCGAGGCTTAGAGTGAATAATTAAAATGGAAATTGGAAAAGAAAGGATGCTATTGAACTCAACAGAATAATAAATTTAAGGAGAGAAAAACTGGTCACCAGAGTCCAGTACTGTCAATGTGGACAAGGATTATAGAGAATTCATTGAATTTAGTACATGGGATGCCTTAGTACATGGGACTCCTGAGAGTCCATTGGACAGCAAGAAGATCAAATCAGTCAATATTAAAAGAGCTCAACCCTGAATATTCAATTAAGGACTGATGCTGAAGCTCCAGTATTTTGGTCATCTGATGCAACAGATGACTCATTGGAGAAGTCCCTCATGCTGGGAAAGATCGAGAAGGAGAAGAGGTTGTCAGAGGATGAGATGGCTGGACAGCATCACCAGTACAATGAACATGAACTTGGGCAAACTCCCGGAAATGGTGAGGGACAGAGAGGCCTGGCTTGCTGCAGTCCATGGGGTTGCAAAGAGTCGGACAAGACTGGGCAACTGAACAACAACAAAATGCCTTTGTTGACATAATGAAAACGATTTGGTTCAATAGAGTCGCTCGGGTAAAGCACCAAGTGGGCTGTGGAATGTTGGGAGAGGGGTGGGGATTACTAGAAATTCAAAGTGTAGGAGTGACTGGCAAGAGAAAGAGAACAAAGGTGATGACCACAGAGGGAGAAGGGTACAGATTCAAAACAGAGCATGTTTATGTTTTTGGCTGAGGAAGGCAAAACTTGAGGATTGGTATGAACAGAGGAAAACATCCAAAGTAGAGAGAACACTTGGAGGTAAAGGAGAGGAAGGAGATAATAAAGTGAAACAGAAACCTTGCAGTATCAAGAGAGCTTGTCATGAGGGAAATTAATGTTTAACATTCATCTTAAATATAAAGATTGTATATTTACATAAATATAAATATACTGCCTTGGAGAATGGAGTGAAAGAGAGAAAGCTGAAATCCAATATCGGTAAGTTTAAGGAAGTTAGATGGGAAACCAAGGCAGTCCAAATATGTCTATTCATGTCCAGATAAAGTTACTTGTGAGAGACTCTTTTGCTTATGCTTGCTTGTGCATATAAACAAAATTAGCTTTGAGGGGAAAATATGTGTAAACTATGGTTGATCACTGGCTTCTCTGGTGGCTCAGTGGTTTAGAGTCTGCCTGCAACGCAGGAGATGCGGGTTCAATCCCTGGGTTGGGAAAATCCCCTAGTGAAGGAAATGGCAACCCACTCCAGTATTCCTTTAAGGAAATCCCATGGACAGAGGAGCCTGGCAGGCTATAGTCCATGGGGTCACAAAGAGTTGGACACGACTTAGCAACTAAACAACAACAATGGTTGATCACATGAAAAAAGGATGGTCTTATCCATCACATCTGTTAATACCTGTGAACAATGTGAAGTACTTTCCTGCCACTGCATTTATGATTTTATGATTTTGGACCTGAATTAAGCAATTCATAAAACTGTAACTGCTTTTTTTTTTCCTTCTGAAATTTTTGTGGAATTGCTTTGCTTAACAAGTAAAATATTTGGAATGAAAAATCCAATAGTTTCTGATTTAAAAGATCTCTCTAGCACATTAAAATAACTTTCTAGAGATAAATCTTAACATTTTCAAGAGGAATGGAGATGCATTTGTTTTCATACCAAGAAGAATGGCCCTTCAGAAAGGTCTATTGATTTCGTAAAGATTTCAAAAAGAATAATGGCTAACTGAAAATAGCAGTGGGGGTGAGAAATGACACTGCTGTAACTCCTTAGTAAACATAAGAAGTTAGATTAGGCAATTAAATCCAAATGAGCCTGATTCTTGCATTCTTGCAGAGTGACACCCTGTGCAGCACATTCAGGGCTGAGACTGCAACTTGGACATTTCTAAAGCTCCAGGACCTCACACAGAGTTTGGCACAGGAACAAAAGAAGGAAAGTGTGGAAAAACAGTGAAATAAGGCGATCAGAGAAAGACAAATACTGTATAATTTCACTTATATGCGGAATCTAAAACTGCAAAACTCATAAAAATAGAGAGTATAACAGTAGTTGGCAGGGGTTGAGGTTTAGGGCAATGGGAGATTTTGGTCTATCAATACAGTAAGTTATAAAATGATTACATTTTAGGGATCTAAGTTACAGCATAGTGACTACCATTAATAATACTATATCATATACTTAAAATTGCTATGAGAATAAAGTTTTAATATTCTCATCATGGCAACAGTGAAAATGTACTTATGTGAGATGAAAGATGTGCTAACTAACCTTATTGTGCTAAACATTTGAAAGAAAACATGTGTAGCGAATCATTACATTACAGACCTGAAGATTACACAATGCTATTGTCAATCACATATTAGTAAGGCTGGGGAAAAAGAATAGGGAGTATTTAGCTTTATCTATAATACCTTATCAAGAAGAGAAGCCTGTGAAGCAAGTAGGGCAAAATGTTAATAACTGTTAAATCTATGGAGAAGCCAATCACATGTCTATTGTATGTTATTTTTTATGCATCTCTATATGTTTAAAATATTTCCAAATTAAAAAAATAACTCAACAAGAAAAACAGATTGTAAACCATCTGGAATTTGTTGAAACACTATGTTTTAGATATTGAGAGTTATTGAAATGCAACTGCAAGTGTTTAGTAGACCCAGCTGTCTTATTGGTTTTGACTGCTTGACTTACTTTTAAATAAGTCTGTGTTCAGACATCATGAAAGTTACAGCAAAGCCCTGAGATGTGTGAAGGATTTCTGCCATCCTAAATAATTTTTATTCAGTCATTCAAGAAGGATAGGTGCATTAATTAGAACATATTAATTAAAAAATAATTAATAGAAATTCTTACTGGAAAATATACAGAATGACCCAACCCAAAAGATCCCTTTAAGAAACATCCTAAACTTCACATGTGGAAAAATCAGACATATAATCAACTGTTACATAACCAAGTGAGTTCTCCAAAATAATGGGTAAAAAAATCTAAATCTTTGTCAGTTCTATAAACCTACAGATTAGGAACCCTAGAAAGATGTTTTACCTCCTATGATTCCACAGGCCCCTAATCACTGTCAAACATCTAAATCCTTCTTTATTTAAATATTTTGAAGTATCAGTGCCATAATACTACCCTCAAGATTATTTAGGCACTGACTTCACTGACTTAGTTATTCACAGATTTTTTTCCCCCTTCTGAATATTTCCACTATTATTTTGAGTTCATGACCTATAATCATCAATAGCCCTCATTTTCTTAAACATTCTCCTAATGTTACTATTTTCTATGCAGTTCGTTATGAGGATGATCATTTCTTTCCTTAAGCTCCCTGTGCCTCAGGGTCTGGATGAGAGAGTCAGTGCTCTCCTGCCTTCCTTCTCCGACTTCAAAAATTGTTTCCAAACTCTTTTCTCTTAGCTTTTTTAAAGCCAATGCTGTGAGATTTAACCATCTGCATTGCCTCATGGTCACTTTCACCTTCTCACCCTCTGGCTACTTCTCTTCACTGACTGATGGCTTACCCAATAGCTTTACTACTAGAAAAGTCTCAAATTTATACCTTCAACACTGTGACCTATACCTCCTAGTCTTCTAGCTCACTGGTATAGCATTTTTTTTCAACTTTTAAAAAATTCCATTGAGATGGGCAATCAATTAATCCTATCCTTTCCTTTTGCCATATATTGAATGTTTGTATCCTTTCAAAAACTCATGTGTTGAATTCTTAATGTCCAAATTAACGGTATGCAGAAATGGAGCCTTTGGAAGGTGATTAGCTCATGAAGCCAGAGCAGTCATAAGTGGGATTATTGCCATTATGAAAGAAGCCCAAGAAAGCTCTCTTGCCCTCTTTCACCATGTGAGGCTATGATGGGAAGATAGCAACCAGTGAGGAATATGGTTTTTTCACCCAACACTGAATCTGCCAGCTCCATGATCTTGGACTTCTCAGACAGCAGAACTCTGAGAAACTAACATTTCCTGTTTGTAAGCTATCCAGTTTATGGTATTTTTGTTCCAGTAGCCTGAATGGATAAAAGCACCTCACTGTTATTCACCTCCCTTAATCCCTTCCTCTGCAAATATTTCTAACCCTCCCACCTTTCTTTCCACTTTTATACAAGCCTGGAATTATCAGTTTTGGGAAAACTAAACTTTGATGATGAAAGACACAAAACCACATTGATTTATTTCATTGCAGATTCTTGGTGACAAACCTCAGATTAGTCTTGAACACTGCCTGGCAGTTCTGGTACAATTCCCTGAAATTTTTTTCTTTCTCCCTAAAGTAACTATGTTATGTTTCTCTTTCTTTGGATTTCTAGTTTGAAGAAATTCTCTGAATGACATTCAGTTGTTGACTTTGTCACATAATTTAGAAAGTACAAGCAGTTGGTAAGAGAAGGTCCCCATGTTGTCACAACCAATATATAGAACACCCTTCTCTCAGTGAAGAAGATGAACTGTTCTTGTCAAGGGTTCACACTTCCTCACATGCTCTAGGTCCACTGCCAACACTTCAGTATAAGCCATGATTACCTCTTGCCTGGACAATTGCAATAGCTTACTAACTGCTTTCTTCCTGCCTCTACATGTTTGCCTTTCTCTTGCCCCATCATAATACATTTACTACCCAGTAGCCAGTATTTCTTTAACATATAGAACATATTCTTTAAACATACATCACATTCATCACACTGGCTTAAAACTATCCAATACTTTTCTATCACAATTAATATAACACACAAAATCCTTATTCTGATTTTAAGAGGGAGAGAGAAAGAAGGAGGGAGGGAGAGGATGACCCTTAATAACCTGTTCTACTTCATCTCTCACTCTCCTCATTCTGTTCCTCTCCAGTGATGCAGTCCAGGCTGGTTCCTGTCTTAGAACTCTTATATTTGTTATCATTATTATCTCTGCCTGAAATGGTTTTTCATCCATATTCATAAAGATGGCTCATCCTTGTTCCTCAGATATTGGCTTTACAAGTAACCCATTCAGAAAGGACTCTACTATTTTCTTTCTAAAGTGAACTAACTCTAATTTTCCATTAATGGACATTTTCCAATCTCTTTATGGAAACAAACAAACAAACAAACAAACAAACTCCCTGAAATCTAAAGGAAGAAGACAAGGAGGGTAGGTCTGTAACAGACTGCTGCCTGATGTAGAGTTGCAGACAATTCACAACCCTCACAAAATATGAGCAAGAACAGAAACTGTTTTTCTTTTTTTTTTAAAAAAAAAGAAGTATAGGGTTGTTTGTTTCCACAGCAAAGTTGACTAGTAACAGATGAAATTAGTACAATTATCACGAAAACCACAGGACTCACTCTTCTTCAAAACTCATCAAGGAAGTACCTAAAAAGGAGATGATATTTGTGTGCTCTTTAGAGTAAAGGTAGTTGCTGAATGGTGAAGTGGAATGGTGAAGTGGAATATAATATTCTAAGCAGAGGTCTGGGGACTAGAAGGTTCATGAAGTGTTTGTGAAATTGTGAGTAGTTTTGTATGACTGGGACATGAAGTGATTGAGTGAAAATACAGAAAGATGAAGAAAAGGTAAGCTGTAGATAATATTAATGATAATTTGAATTTCTCTGTAGGCTAGTAAAACAAGCTTTAAATTATGTCTGGTTTGAACAGACCTGGATACTATAAAGCTTAATTAGGCAGAAGTTTGGAAAATCCAATAAGCAGTGAAGAGACGGCAAGTAGGAGTAAGTTTACTGTTGGAATACTGGGGAGACATCTAAAGGTTATGGAATGTAGTAATCAGATATTTAGTCAGTTATAAAGAAAGCATATATAAAAATGGATAGATAGGAATGCAAGGAATTTCTATCTGTCAATTTTATATTCTGAAACTTTACTACATTCATTGATTAGCTCTAGTAATTTTCTGGTGGAGTCTTTAGGGTTTTCTATGTAGAGGATCATGTCATCTGCAAACAGTGAGAGTTTTACTTCTTTTTTTCCAATTTGGATTCCTTTTATTTCTTTTTTCTGCTCTGATTGCTGTGGCCAAAACTTCCAAAACTATGTTGAATAGTAGTGGTGAGAGTGGGCACCCTTGTCTTATTCCTGACTTTAGGGGAAATGCTTCCAGTTTTTTACCATTGAGGATAATGTTTACTGAGGGTTTGTCATATGTTCCTTCTATTCCTGCTTTCTGGAGGGTTTTTATCATAAATGGATGTTGAATTTTGTCAAAGGCTTTCTCTGCATCTACTGAGATAATCATATGGCTTTTATTTTTCAATTTGTTAATGTGGTGTATTACATTGATTGATTTGTGAATATTGAAGAATCCTTGCATCCCTGGTATAGAGCCCACTTGGTCATAGTGTATGATCTTTTTAATATGTTGTTGTATTCTGTTTGCTAAAATTTTGTTAAGGATTTTTGTGTCTATGTTTGTCAGTGATATTGGCCTGTAGTTTTTTTTTTTTTTTTTTGGTGGCATCTTTGTCAGGTTTGGTATTAGGATGATGGTGGCCTCATAGAGTGAGTTTGGAAGTTTACCTTCCTCTGCAGTTTTCTGGAAGAGTTTGAGTAGGATAGGTGTTAGCTCTTCTCTAAATTTTTGGTAGAATTCACCTGTGAAGCCATCTGAACCTGGGCTTTTGTTTGCTGGAAGATTTCTGATTATAGTTTCAATTTCCATGCTTGTGATGGGTCTGTTAAGATTTTCTGTTTCTTCCTGGTTAAGTTTTGGAAAGTTGTACTTTTCTAAGAATTTGTCCGTTTCTTCCACGTTGTCCATTTTACTGGCATTTAATTGCTGATAGTAGTCTCCTATGATCTTTTGTATTTCTGTGTTGTCTGTTGTGATCTCTCCATTTTCATTTCTAATTTTACTGATTTGATTTTTCTCCCTTTGTTTCTTGATGAGTCTGGCTAGTGGGTTGTCAATTTTATTTATCCTCTCAAAGAACCAGCTTTTGGCTTTGTTGATTTTTGCTATGGTCTTTTTGTTTCCTCTGCTTTATTTCTGCCCTAATTTTTAAGATTTATTTCCTTCTACTAACCCTGGGGTTCTTCCTTTCTTCCTTTTCTAATTGCTTTAGATATAGAGTTAGGTTATTTATTTGACTTCTTTCTTGTTTCTTGAGGTATGCCTGTATTGCTATGAACCTTCCCCTGAGCACTGCTTTTACAGCATCCCACAGGTTTTGGGTTGTTGTGTTTTCATTTTCATTCTTTTCTATGCATATTTTGTTTTCGTTTTTGATTTATTCTATGATTTGTTGGTTATTCAGCAGCTTGTTGTTCAGCCTCCATATGTTGGAATTTTTCATAGTTTTTCTCCTGTAATTGAGATCTAATCTTAATGCATTATGGTAACAAAAGATGCTTGGAATGATTTCAATTTTTTTTTGAATTTACCAAGGCTGGATTTATGACCAGGATGTGATCTATCCTGGAGAAGTTTCCACTTGAGAAAAAGGTGAAATTCATTGTTTTGGGGTGAAATGTCCTATAGATATCAATTAGGTCTAACTGGTCCATTGCATCATTTAAAGTTTGTGTTTCTTTGTTAATATAGATATCAATTAGGTCTAACTGGTCTATTGTATCATTTAAAGTTTGTGTTTCTTTGTTTAATTTCTTTGTTAAGTTTGATCTATCCATAGGTGTGAGTCGGGTATTAAAGTCTCCCACTATTATTGTGTTATTGTTAATTTCACCTTTCATACTTGTTAGCATTTGTCTTACATATTGTCATCCCTTGCATTCCTATACACTAATAATGAGAAAATAGAAAGAGAAATTAAGGAAACAATTCCATTCATCATTGCAACAAAAAGAATAAAATACTTAGGAATATATCTACCTAAAGAAACAAAGGATTTATATATAGAAAACTGTAAAACACTGGTGAAAGAAATCAAAGAGGACACTAATAGATGGAAAAATATACCGTGTTCATGGAAAATCCCAAGGACAGAGGAGCCTGGTGGGCTGCAGTCCATGCGATTGCTGAGGGTTGGACACGACTAAGCGACTTCACTTTCACTTTTCACTTCCATACATTGGAGAAAGAAATGGCAACCCACTCCAGTGTTCTTGCCTGGAGAATCCCAGGGATGGTGGAGCCTGGTGGGCTCCTGTCTATGGGGTCGCACAGATTCAGACACGACTGAAGTGACCTAGCAGCAGCAGCATGGATTGGAAGAATCAATATAGTGAAAATGAGTATACTACCCAAAGCAATCTACAGTTTCAATGCAACCCCCATCAAGCTACCAACGGTACTCTTCACAGAACTAGAACAAATAATTTCACAATTTGTATGGAAATACAAAAAACCTCAAATAGCCAAAACAATCTTGAGAAAAAAGAATGAAACTGGAGGAATCAACCTGCCTGACTTCAGGCTCTACTACAAAGCCACAGTCATCAAGACAGTATGGTAGTGGCAGAAAGACAGAAATATAGATCAATGGAACAAAATAGAAAGCCCAGAGATAAATCCACGTGCCTATGGACACCTTATCTTTGACAAAGGAGGCAAGAATATGCAATGGAGAGAAGACAATCTCTTTAACAAGTGGTGCTGGGAAAACTGGTCAACTACTTGTAAAAGAATGAAACTAGAACACTTTCTAACATCATACACAAAAATAAACTCAAAATGGATTAAAGATCTAAATGTAAGACTAGAAACTATAGAACTCCTTAGAGGAGAACATAGGAAAACACTCTCTGACATAAACCACAGCAGGATCCTCTATGACCCATCTCCCAGAATATTGGAAATAAAAGCAAAAATAAACAAATGGCTCTTAATTAAAATTAAAAGCTTTGCATAACAAAGGAAACTATAAGCAAGGTGAAAAGACAGCCGTCAGATTGGGAGAAAATAATAGCAAATGAAGCAACTGACAAAGATTTAATCTCAAAAATATACAAGTGACTCCTGCAGCTCAATTCCAGAAAAATAAATGACCCAATCAAAACATGGGCCAAAGAACTAAACAGACATTTCTCCAAAGAAGACATACAGATGGCTAACAAACACATGAAAAGATGCTCAACATCACTCATTATCATATGTGAAATGAATCGCCAGTCCAGGTTCAATGCATGATACAGGATGCTCAGGGCTGGTGCACTGAGATGACCCAGAGGGATGGTATGGGGAGAGAGGTGGGAGGGGGATTCAGGATGGGGGAAACGTGTACACTTGTGGCGGATTCATGTTGATGTATGGCAAAACCAATACAATATTGTAAAGTAATTAGCCTCCAATTAAAATAAATAAAATTTTAAAAATGGATAGATAAAAAAATATTTTTTGTTTTAATTTCAGCGATTCAAAGGCTTGAAATTTCCGATACTCTAGGTAGTTAAAAACATTAAAAACAGGAGGAAAAACATACTAACGAAGTAGTAAAAGTAAAGAAAAATATTGCCACATTTATCTTATTTATGGTTTGATTCTCTTCCAGTTCTCCCTTTTTTCAGACCATATCATCTAATTTTGGGATGAAGCATTATTTTGGAATGGTAAAATATATCACAGCAAATCAAAAGTAATTTTGGTGCAATTCTGTGTTTATTCTGTTTCTCTAGCATTTATTTACTGTTAGCCTCCTTTAATCTTGTGGAACAAGCTCATCAGCCAGTCTGTCAGTACTCACTCATTCATCCCTTAATCATTTCACTTAATATTTCCTATGATATGAGCTTTTTACTCACTATTGCAAGTGTATATCTCTGATTCACATCTGCTTTTTTTCCCCTTTAGATACACACTCACAACAGTCCCTGTATGTTCCCAAATACAGTTGGCTTTCAAGAAAAAATCTGTTACAGAATATATAGCAATTACTTGTTAATCAATTTTTATGAGACTGTGATCTAGAAGAAAGTACTGAAGATAATCTAGTCCTCACAGATAAGGAAATATACAACATTGGATTATCTAGTAAAACTTAGCAACTCTTTATACTGTCTTATTTATTCTTCATAATTTACAACATATATCAAATTCAAGATGAGCCTCATAATCATTCTAGCTCAGAATAGGTACACACGGTTGTAAATATGATTTTATAAATAAATACCATATCTTTTTAGCATGGTCAACTTCATGGGCATATGATGTTGCAGCTGCACAGATCCTGTTCTTAAATGGATCCTCAGTTTGGCTTGATTGTTGTTGCCATTTTAAAATTGCTAACAATTTTGAACTTGGAGTCCCACATTTTCATTTCACTCTAGGCCTATAAATTATATAGGTGATCTTGGGTTCAAAAAATGAGATATATGCAAGGATTCACAAGGCACAATAGGCACATTCAACAAAAGAACATCAAAGCACCTTAATCACATCCCGATTCCCTTGTCATTAACTCACAGCTGACTAGAATCACAGAGTGGACCTGTCTTTCCTGTGCTAACTTGTCCAAGTTTTGTAGCTCATGAAGGCCCATCAACTGTAAGCCATTCAACACTATACCAAATATTATATAAAAGACAGTGACAGGCTCAACCTTTATTTTCTTCTCCATTGAAAACAATATCCTCTCTAACTTGTGCCAAGTGTTTTTGCTTTGGAACAAACCACTAGCCAGAAAAACCAATCCTAAAGCATACCCATTTGTATGGAAGATGGCTTTGTGTTATTAAGACAGACGGAATTGTTGAGCCTGACTGCTCTGCTCTGAAATAACAGGGCGATTACCCAAAAGCAGAGAGCACATGGACATAGAGAACAATGACCCGATTACTTTCTTATAGGGAAAAAACAAACAAACAAACGAACTATAAAGACCAATAAGAGCCAATATCCTGATATTTTGCCTGTCTAAACTCTATTAGAGATTAACTGAAAATGTACACACTGGGAAGACAGGAAGTAAATGATGTTAGTTTGCCTTTATCTCTTTAAAACATTTATTTCAACAGATCACATGTCTTAATTCTCCAGAGATGCATTATTTTATTATATTAAGAGAAATAACCTTCAGCCAATGTGTAAGAAACTATGTTTAAGAAGATCTCTGTACAATCCAGGGGGGTTAAAGTCTCTGTACAATCCATGGGGTTGCAAAGAGCTGGACACAACTGAATGATGAACACACTTTTTTACAATGTAGGCACAAATTAACCAAAATAGGGCAACATTAAAGTCACAAAGTATTTTCTAATTTTTCACTTTAACTCTACAGCTTCATCAGAAACTCTTAAGCGTAACACTAGTGACTTTGAAGATCTTTTCATGTTGAAGAAATGTTTCTTTTTTTTTTCCAGTCTCAGAATTCAAATAATTTTACTTATTACATTTACTAGATGAGATTGAAATGTTATGAAAGGATAAGTGCATTTCTTTTTCAGATAAGGAATGGAAGGTTTTAGCTGTTTTTAACAATAAAGGCATTGGCAATTATCTGTATTCATGATTTTTTTTAATTTTTTTATTTTTTATTTGAAAAAAGTTACTTTAATTATGTAGCACATATAGACCTCTATTTTAATGGTCAAGCTCACATGTAAATACTATTAAAGGTAGGACTTGTCTCCTTGTTTATAAAGTATCCTTGTCATGTAAACCAGTGCTTTCACATAGAATTTATTCAATAAACATGGACAGGATGAGTGAATAAGATCAGGCTGAAGATATGAGGGTCTAGGAAGTTAAATTAGTTGTAATATGACAAAAAATTGTGATTAAAACTAAAAACTCATTCAGAATTATAATGTTTTGGGCCTTAAAAATTTTGATCAATTATAAATGCACACATAGTGGAACAAATTTTCAATGGTACTGGATCTGCTTGTTCTGATTAAGTCTAATTTAATACAGATAATTATTTTAAAACAGAAGCTAGTACTCAACGAGTTGTATGTGTTTATGTGTGTGTGTTAATTGAGCCCATTTCTTTAAAAATAATCAGGAGATATCACACAAAAATATGGCTTCTTTAGAAAAATCTGAGGGTCTTTAACATTGGATCTGCATTTCTAGACAGATACAATTTACTGAAACTCTACTGATGCTGCGCCCAATAAAAGAGATTACAGATGCAACAATTTTCCACGGTCCCCAACAATCAATGCTATCTTTCTGACATTTTATTTGGCCTTGTCATTAATTTAGGTTCTCTATCTAGAACCTGTATGGGCTTTACCTGGTGATCTTGCTTCAAATGATCTGAATATTAATTTGCATGCATGGTAACCAAACTTTATTACTAAGTTCCAATTCTATCTACTGAAACCCTTTGTAGGCAAAGACAAAATCATATCCCTTGATAATATGGCATAATCCAAGTGTATTAAAGTTAAATGTTTTTTCTGCCACTACAATGACTTCAGGTGCTAAAAACAGTCACTGTCAAGTACTGACTACTTACCATTTAAAGGACTCTCTAATGAAGAGAATCATCCTTTTACATAGAATAATTCAAATAAAAACACTAAACATCAAATAGAAACTCTTATCTAAACAGATAGTATCATATAACACAGCAGAGCAGATAGACTTCAGGGAGCTCAATAACTTGACTCTAAGAGCTTTAATAAATTTTACTTTGAGAGAAGAGTCACATAAATACATTTAAGCTAAGAAAGCAACTAACCCATGAAATAAAGTGAAGCGAAAGTTGCTCAGTCATGTCCGATTCTTTGCGACTGTATAGTCCATAGATTTCTCCAGGCCAGAATATTGGAGTGGGTAGCCTATCCCTTCTCCAGCAGATCTATCCAGGAATCTATCTAAGGTTTTCTGTATTGCAGGTGGATTCTTTACCACCTGAGCTATGAGAGAAGCCCAACTAACCCATAGCCAGAAATAAAGTTGATAAGATCTGAAATAAATAAACAAATAAACTGTAAAATTTTAGTGCATTAAAGCAGCTAACAAATGAATGGTCTCTGAATTGGAAAAGATATTAATGAAAAAAATCAAACTATTAGATACACATTAGATACAGATTGCATACACTATATGCAATCTACATAAAAATGTCCCAGATGTGGCTAGGAATGTGCTAGGAAAGGAGTCCCACTGATAATCTCTTATAAACATAAAAGTATCCTCATAGGCATTTGCACTGCTAATCTACTTGAGGATAGGACCTGCTTTCAGGAGATAACAGGATCACCTAAATCAGCACTGTGTTCCTTGGGAGTTGTTACCTAAGTATTACGTAAAGCTTACTTTAAAAAATGCTTCCAAAGGCTCTAGATTTACAAGTAGGCAAGGTTCAGCACTGAAAGAAAGGCACACCTTTAGAAAGGACATAGCAGGGAGACCTTCCTTCTGCCTAAGATGTCATAGGCCATGGCAGACCAACAGTCTCACTGTGAAACCAGAAACTGAAGAATAATCACATGGATTATAGTTTTAGGGGATTGGAAAGTTTTAGGAGCAAGGGCTCCTAAATTTTCACACAAAAAAAGGGCCCTTCTGAGATGAGTAAATCTCAGGTATTTTCTTCTCTGGGCATATATATATCCCAATTAAAGTATAAGGATTAGGCTTGTCCTTGGCAGAAGAAACTGACTGTGAGAAGGAGAAACCAGTCAAGCGTTTAGGGGTCATGTTGGGTTGCTGTGATGTAATGGAAATGGGAGGGGCTTCGAATGTGTGTCAAGTTCTGACAACGAGACATTTACTGTGTTTCAGGGCTCACATAACACACTGGGAAGAGAATAATTTTTAAATAGTCCTTCTGTAGTTTACATCACTTAGACAAAAAGATCATTAGAGGAAGGATAAATCCTTGACTTAACTTTCCCTCAAGAGATTTGACAAAACTTAAGTTACATGTGGTAAAGGACCAGAGAAAAAACCTCTGAGTAGAATGACTGTAAAACTCCTTCACTCTTTCAGAAATTAGGAGAAGAAAACTTCCATATTCTGGGTCAAAAGTTCAGCAGGATTTATCTGTTAGGAATTAGTTTGAATGATAGCTGTACTGAGTCTTAAAATTACCATCTATTCCATACCCGGAACAATCCTGATTGGATGAACATGATAGAATACAAATTCTCACAGCCTAATGAAGCTAAGGCTTCTGAGACTCCTTCTATCTTCTAGACTTTTAATTAAAGAATTGGGTAGAGATGAGAATTTCAGTGACTCTAGGAGAAAGGCCTTGAGTAAAGCAAAGTCACACCTGTCCTTCAAGAACCAGCTCAGAACTTTGGTAAGAATGACTGTCAGTCTCATTTGTGTATCCCTTATCAAATTTCATCCATGGTCATCAGTGGTAAAGAATCTGCCTGCCAATGCAGGAGACGCAAGAGGCATGGGTTCAATTCCTGGGTCAGAAAATGCCCTGGAGTAGGAAATGGCCAACCACTAGAGTATTCTTGCCTGGAAAACTCCATGGACAGAAGAGCCTGGTGGACTACAGTCTTGGGGATCACAAAGAATCAGACATGACTGAGCACACCCACAAATTCAAGCAAAATCACATTTCATCAGGGTCATCTTTTTCTTTTCTAACCTGATGAAGTTTAAACTTAATATTTCTTGATCCTTAGCAATGAAACAGGTATTCTTAGGAAGAGATCCATGAATAAAGTTCAGAGGGCCAAAAAACTTGGGTGTGATTAAAAAAAACAAAACACTTTACTTTCATTAACTTCTAATTGAAATATATTTTACTCAGAATTTTTCTCAGTCAGGAATATAATTAACTCATCATAGTAAAATTAGCATATCTGTAACATGACCATATCTGTAACACTGTACTACAAGTGCTTTGGATATTGAAAACATGATTTGTGCTTATATACATGACTATAAATAATTGGATATACATACATAAATATATTAATATGTATACTATTGGAGAAGGCAATGGCACCCCACTCCAGTACTCTTGCCTGGAAAATCCCATGGACAGAAGACCCTGGTGGGCTGCAGTCCATGGGGTTGCGAAGAGTTGGACACGACTGAGCGACTTCACTTTCACTTTTGACTTTCATGCATTGGAGAAGGAAATGGCAACCCACTCCAGTGTTCTTGCCTGGAGAATCCCAGGGACGGTGGGGCTGGTGGGGTTGCACAGAGTTGGACATGACTGAAGCGACTTAGCATAGCATAGCATATATACTCTATATATGTATACTGTATACATTTGTATATGTATGCATCACTTTATCACAAATGTGGTTTTCAAAATATTTGGTAGCTGGTTTTTCATATTTTGGTATCCTTTTTATATCTATTTATTTTATGTTACATATTTAAAGTATTGTAAGAAGTTTCATGTTACATGTTTTAAAGTATTGTAAGAAGTTACATGTATGAAGTATTATGTTACATATTTTACAGGTTTACCACACTTACTAAGAAAAGTCTCTATTACTTTGCTATAGAAACTCTAAGAAATTGTCACAAATTTTGGGACTGAAAAAGCAACACACATTTATTATATTACAGTTCTATAGGTCAGAATACTGGGCCACAACCAAAGTGCTGGCAGAGCTGTGCACTTTTCTGGTGATTCTATTTGAGACTCCCTTCCCTGGACTCCTCCAGCTTCTGGAAGATACCCATATATTTTGGTACATGGTTCCATTAATCCATCTTCCAGGACAGCAGTGTTGTATGTTTCTGACCATTCTTTCATAGTCATATTTCCCTCTAATTCTGATCTCAGCCAGAAAAGATGCTTGTTTTTAAGGATCTATGTGATTAGGCAGGATAATCTCACTGTTTAAAAATTTTTAATGTAATCACATTTGCCAAGTCTCTTTTGCCACCTAAATTAACTATTCACAGGTTCAGGATTTTAGGATATGAACATCTTTTCTGTAGGGTGGGGGCATTCATTTATTCTGTCTACCAGAAAGTCCTTGGCACACAAAGTATAAGAACATCTGAATACTTCACAGACTAAAATGAGGACATGGAAAACCTAATGAAAAATCATTGATGAAAAATTCTCAGAAGAAATACCAGATGCTGATGGTGAGTCAAGTCATCTACTTTTTAAATATGAGGCCAAACATTAGAAGGTCTAATTAGAAGGTCATGAGAGAGAAATATGAATATGTATGGATAAACATATCTGGCAGGGTAAAAATCAAGTTGATCCTCATGATACCTACATATAATTTTCCTGATATGGTCTATTAAAATGAAGAAATTAAATATACTGATAAAAGGATTTCCTAATATTCATCAGAAGTTAGCAGTAAATAGAAAGATGAAATTTTAGATATATTCTCTCCTGCTCTACTTAGATGTCTGTAAGAGAAGTTGAGGTTTAGTCCACCATCTATCACAGGGGTAATCTTAATATCAAAGCAATTAAAGCAAGCAAAACAAAATCCCCCAAACTATTGCTACCATAAGTTTTAAGCAGCCAAGAATTCAACTAGTTGGAAAATTTTAAATGTCTATTTCAGGAATGAATAAAAAAGTTTTATACTTATCTTTAATTTTAAAGATAATCTTATTAACATAGATTGGACAAATAGAGGAAGCAACAGTTAGAACTGGACATGAAAACAGACTGGCTCCAAATAGGAAAAAGAGTACGTCAAGGCTGTATATTGTCACCCTGCTTATTTAACTTATATGCAGAGTATATCGTAAGAAACGCTGGGCTGGAATCAAGATTGCCAGAAGAAATATCGATAACCTCAGATATGCAGGTGACACTACCCTTATGGCAGGAAGTGAAGAAGAACTAAAGAGCCTCTTGATGAAAGTGAAAGAGGAGAGTGAAAAAGTTGGCTTAAAGCTCAACATTCAGAAAACTAAGATCATGGCATCTGGTCCCACCACTTCATGGTAAATAGATGGGGAAACAGTGGAAACAGTGTCACACTTTATTTTTTAGGGCTCCAAAATCACTGCAGATAGTAATAGCAGCCATGAAATTAAAAGACGCTTACTCCTTGTCAGGAAAGTTATGACCAACCTAGACAGCATATTAAAAAGCAGAGACATTACTTTCTCAACAAAGGTCCATCTAGTCAAGGCTATGGTTTTTCCAGTAGTCACATATGGATGTGAGAGTTGGACTGTGAAGAAAGCTGAGCCCTGAAGAATTGATGATTTTGAACTGTGGTGTTGGAGATGATTCTTGAGAGTCCCTTGGACTGCAAGGAGATCTGACCAGTCCATCCTAAAAGAGATCAGCCCTGAATATTCATTGGAAGGACTGATGTTGAAGCTGAAACTCCAATATTTTGGCCACCTGATGCGAAGCGCTGACTCATTTGAAAAGACCTTGATGTTGGGAAAGATTGAAGGCAGGAGGAAAAAGGCATGACAGAGGATGAGATGGTTGGATGGCATCACCGACTCAGTGGACAAGAGTTTGGGTAAACTCCAGGAGTTGGTGATGGACAGGGAGCCCTGGCATGCTGCGGTTCATGGGGTCACAGAGTTGGACACCACTGAGTGACTGAACTGAACTGAACTGGAGGAATAGTTGGATTTTTTTTTTTTACAAAGATCTAAAAAATGATTTTTGAAACATTCCTTGGATTTAAATGTTATGCAGCATTTATTCATACTACTACAACATTAACTTTCATCTGAGATCAACATGAAATTAGTTTTGTTTTACTGATGATGAGCAGAGAAAGAAAATGACTTGTTCAGAGTCATCAAGCAAATGGCAAGTACTTGAACTCAAAATTGGAAAAGCTTTATGAGCATTTGCAAGCTAACATAGGACTCAGGATTTCTACATTCTATGATTAAGATTTGGCATAGAAGCCAATATTTAAGCTTCAGTGTCAAAACATATGACTTTAGTTCTGGTTCTGGTTGCTGATGTGTAAAACTACTCTATAACTCAGAAATATTGCAGTCTTTTTCCTCCCAAATGTAAATGTTCAGCCTACTATCCATGCAGCATCTGCCTAGCTTCAACCTTAAAAAAAAAAAAAAAAAAAGACAGAAAGATAATTTGTTAAACTCACATGTTTATTGAGGGGATTTGATTTAGGTAATGTTTGGGAAAGGACTGTAAAATATAAAAAACTACTCATATATAAAACATTATAATTGAGTTTTGCTAGCAAGATATTACACATTTGTCATTGCCTTTTCTCTAATATATATTTGCTATGTTATTCTATAAAACATATCCAGTGAAAATGCAAACACATTAAATTCAATAAATTATTTATGTGCCAATTATAATAAAATAACCAACAACCCTGAAATGTCCCTCATGCTTAATTCCAGTTGATATCCAAAGATAATCACTATGGTGACCTCCATTATCATAGGTTATTTTTGTCTGCTTTTAAACTTTGTAGAAATGAACTTATGTATACTATTATCTTAATATTTTGGGTCTGGCCTCTTTTGCCCAAGGTTATGTCTAGGAGATTTATTCATGTTATTGCATATAAGATTAGTTCATCATGTTCCATTGCTCCATAGAATGAATATACCATGGTGTATCTATTCTACCACTGATGCACATTGTGTTTATCTAATTTGGGGCTACGGTGAATAATACTTTGCTATGCATGCATGTGTCTTTTCATGGATATAAGCACTTATTCCTCTTTAGTTTGATGTGTTCTAAGGCATACATTCAGAAAACTAAGATCATGGCATCTGGTCCCACTTCATGGGAAATAGATGGGGAAACAGTGGAAACAGTGTCAGACTCTTTGGGGGGCTCCAAAATCACTGCAGATGGTGATTGCAGCCATGAAATTAAAAGTTATGACCAAACTAGACAGCATATTAAAAAGCAGAGATATTACTTTGCCAACAAAAGTCTGTCTAGTCAAGGCTATGGTTTTTCCAGTGGTCATGTATGGATGTGAGAATTGGACTGTGGAGAAAGCTGAGCACCAAAGAATTGATGCTTTTGAACTGTGATGTTGGAGAAAACTCTTGAGAGTCCCTTGGACTACAAAGAGATCCAGTGAGTCCATCCTAAAGGAGACCAGTCCTGGGTGTTCATTGGAAGGACTGATACTGAGGCTGAAACTCCAATACTTTGGCCACCTCATGTGGAGTTGACTCATTGGAAAAGACCCTGATGCTGGGAGGGATTGGGGGCAGGAGGAGAAGGGGACGACAGAGGATGAGATGGCTGGATGGCATCACTGACTCGATGGACGTGAGTTTGAGTGAACTCCAGGAGTTGGTGATGGACAGGGAGGCCTGGTGTGCTGCGATTCATGGGGTTGCAAAGAGTCGGACATGACTGAGCGACTGAACTGAAGGCATGCATGTTTTTAATTTCAGTAAATATTGCCAAAAATCTTTTTTTGAGTAGTTTTACAAACTTATACTCAAATCAGCAATCTAACACAGTCCTGTTTGTGCTAGCACTTTTTGTATTTTCCGTCTTTTTCATCAGAACCATTCTCAGAGTACCTTCCTGTAGTTTTAATTTTTATTTCCCTGAAGACTTCAGAGTTGACCTATTTAGGCATCCTATTTTGTAAAGTGCCTTATTAAAGAATTTTTGCCCCATTTCTTTTCTTTTTTATTTTTTTGCTTTTGTCCTTTTTTATTGGGTTGTTTACCCTTTCTTTACTGATTGTTTGGAATTCTTTGTAAATTCTGAAGAGTCTTTTGTTGAATATGTGTATTAAAAATACATTCTTTCCACCTCTGTTTTGCCTTTTACTCACTTAATGTAAATTTAATAAAATTCAGTTTATTGATCTTTTCTTTTTGTATCTTGTTTATAAAAAAGTTTTGTTCACCCCATGATTATGAAGATACCCTTTTATTTTCCTTTAGACTAACTCTCAGGTCCAGAATATGGTTTGCTTTGACAAATGGCTTTTTTATATATTTGCAAACAATTGTATTCAGTAGTTGGTGGATGAATTTTACTATACACATCAAATAGCTCAAATTGGTCAATTTGTATTTCTGTATCATCATTAAATTTTGCCATTTGACATGTAAACTATGTGGTTTCATTTAAATCTCCATCTGTTCTGGGATATATGTGAAAAATCCCTTACTAGGATTGTTGATTTGTCCATCTCTTTTTTTTACTTCTATCAAAATTTCCTTCAGTTCTGTTACAAATATGTTGACAATGTTATTTGATACATTAAAATTTAGAATTATTAAATCTTTCTTTTGAATTGACTTTGTCTTCACAAAATGTCCCTTTTTATATTTTATTTCCCTTTGATTTTAATATAGTTATACCAGCTTTCTTACAGTTGGTACATCTTTCTCTACTTTTTATATCAGCTTTTCTCTGTTCTTACATTTGAAGTATGTCTCTAAGAAACAGCATGTAGTTCTCTCTTCAACATTTGTAGAATTTTATATTCTTTATTTTCTGTTTGATGTATATAAATAAATTCCAATTAATGTAATTATCAGTGTAATTAGACTTAAGCTCATCATTGGGCTATCTGTTTTTTTTTTATTTTAGCATTCTTCCATTTTCATATTTTGAATTTATAAACCGCTTTACTTTTGCATTTTTCATTCTTGATTTTCTTTTAAATTATATTGCTTTTCCTTCTTCCTTTAGGGGTTATTCTAGAAATTACTATATGCATTTTTCATTATTGCTATCTGCTTTAAACCTGTACTTTATCATTTTCTCATCATAACAAGATTACCTTATTTTCACTGTTTCATTACTTTTGTGAACTTAGTGTTCTTGTTTTTTCATAATATTTTGCTTATATTGTATGTGTGTTCAAAATTCACATATCACTATTATTAGTATACTATTGTTTTAAATAAGTAATATTTATTTTCATATTCCATAAGTTTAACGTTTCTAACCTTCAATACTTTCCTCAGCCCCATGGTTCAATATGAGATTATTTTTCTTCAGGATCCTTTTAATATTTCTCAGAGCATATATCTCTTGGTGACTGAATCATGTGCATGTGTGGATGTGTTTGTGTGATGGCACTTTTATTTTGCTTTTAATCTTGCTAATAAATAAGATCTTGCTAAATATAAAATTCTAGATTCACATATTTTTGTTACCCTTAAGAAGTTAATTTTCTTTTGGCTTCTGTTGAATAATTAGTCATAGCTTATGATCCTTTCTCTTTTCCCTGTTTTTCTTGGTATATTAACATTTTACCTCATTTCTAATTTTCTGATGTACCTAGATGTGGTTTATTTGAATTTTTGCTGCCTGGGGTTTCTGATATTATTGAATTTATGGGCTAAGGAATTTCATCAGATTTTGAAAATTCTTGACTATTATTTCCTCAAGTACTCCTGTCCTATCCTTACTCTTTTCCTTTTTCATTTTGTGATTGCAATTATATATATGTGCATATTTTGAAGTGTCATATACTTAAGTTTTGCATTCTGTTATTTTCATATTTCCTTTGAGAAATACGTAAATAGAATCATACAATTTATACTCATGTCTGCCTTTCTCTACTCAATACAATGACTATGACCTTAGTCTGTGTTGTTGCTTTTAACAAAATTCATTTTTTCATTCTTTCATGGTCTTCTAGTATTTAAGAATATTTTATTTGTTTTCATTTCAGTCTATTGCAAACAGTGCTATTAAAAACAAAATTTAGCAATTTTAGTTTATATGAGAATTTTCCTACTCTGATAATTTTTAAAATTATTCAAGTGATTCTAAATTATAAACTAAGCCCATATGGAGCTGAAAGATGGAAACATGATTTTTAAAGATCTAAAGAGTTTTGGGGGGCAGTACTATGATTGAAACTCAAATTAAAATGGAATTGTCTGTTGTTTTTTAAGGTATTTGTTTGGCTCATGTCTTAAGATTAAAGTGATTCACAAAGCTTTGTGAATTCTTAGATGTGACTCCAATTGTTTTCACTTCCACTTATCACTAATTGGCATCCAAGTTTGTTAGTTAAATCAGTGAAATTACTGCCATTCTTTCCTTAAGACATTCTTCTTGTAATAAATAAAAAGGAAAGGAAACACCTCAGGTTAGAATAACTGTCTGAGCCTCTAGGAAATATCTTTTCTCCCACTTTCTCTATCAGTTCATCTCCTTTTATGAAAAACTGTAATCTTGTGAATTTGAAATTAATGTCTTTGTAATACTCTAAATACGGACAACATCTCTATGATGATAAAAATTCAAACAACAAAGATTGCATCAGTGTCATTAGTGAGTTAAATTTTAATTATGTTCACTCTAATGTTAAAGCTAATTCCTTTAAGTGAGCTTTCCACTTGCCTGTATTCAAAAAGCAGCATTGCAGACAAATATATCACTTATTAGCTGGCATGTACAATTTACTTTTAATTATATAAAAGAGAAGTCAAATTCCACTTCTTCACAAACTATGTGACCATTTTCTGCAATCATCCAGAATGTCTGCTATCTCAGGAGTTACTGAAGGAGACATGTTCAGAGGTCTACTTGTATAGTTCGAAAAGAGAGTTAGTCATATCAACAGAAAGTGACACATTGATTCACTAAACAGGAGAGGGAGTGAAACTCTTATATCAACCATTACCTGGTGATACATGATTATGACTACATTTTATGAATCAAACATGGTAGAGTGCATGGGAATTAAAAATGGAATAAAGGATCAGTTTTGGGTGGACCTGAGCAAAGTATAGGGAATGGAGACACACACAAGCTCATTAAACACCTTCATGCTAAATGCAACAGAATTTCCTGGAGACAAAGGAATAAGTGAGATATGGTGTCTAAAGAGTAGAGAAAAGCTAAACAAAGTGTGTGTATAAGTTTTCCAGAGGGTGGAAGAAAACATCCTAGGAGTAGTAAAAAGTGAAGGGTAGATGCATAAATCATCATGACATCAAGTGTTATTTGCTGGCAATCCAGTATTCCAAGGTAATACCTTTTGAGGAGGAAGACACAAACATGCTTGGTAAGATCCATGCCGAAAAGACACAAACATGCTTGGTAAGATCCATGCCATCAGAGACTTTATATGCCTCACACAGGACGCCTGAACTGTATTCCCTCAGTAATTAGGGGGTATTGAAATCTTTGAGGAAGGCAGCAGTCATATACACATTTCAAAGATTCTCTGTTAGCTTGGTTTTCCACCAGACCAGAGATTAAGAAAAGGATTTGTGATGAATTGTTCAAGACAGTTCCAGAGAACCATAGTGGATTTCCTGGGAGAGAGAGGCAGCAAACGAAGAGAAAAAAACAAAAAACAAAAAACAAAAACATAAGGATTTAGTGTTAATGTCACCATTCTGGGCAGCAGGGGTTTGTTTCTCCACCGACCTTTTGAGAAATCTACAAAAATATATGGTACAGAATTATCTGCTTGAGTGACAGGAGGTTCAGTTCAGTTCAGTTCAGACGTTCAGTAGTGTTCGACTCTGCGACCCCATGAACTGCATTACGCCAGGCCTCCCTGTCCATCACCAACTCCCGGAGTTCCCTCAAACTCACTTCCATCGAGTTGGTGATGCCATCCAGCCATCTCGTCCTCTGTCGTCCCCTTCTCCTCCTGCCCCCAACCCCTCCCAGCATCAGGGTCTTTTCCAATGAGTCAACTCTTTGCATGAGGTGGCCAAGTACTGGAGTTTCAGCTTTAGCATCATTCTTTCCAAAGAACACCCAGGACTGATCTCCTTTAGAATGGACTGGTGGGATCTCCTTGTAGTCCAAGAGTTTTCTCCAACACCACAGTTCAAAAGCATCAATTCTTCAGTGCTCAGCCTTCTTCACAGTCCAACTCTCACATCCATACATGATCACTGGAAAAACCATAGCCTTGACTGGCACTCTAAAGTAATATCTCTGCTTTTTAATATGCGATCTAGGTTGGTCATAACTTTCCTTCCAAGGAGTAAGCGTCTTTTCATTTCATGGCTGCAATCACCATCTGCAATAACTTTTGAGCCCTAAAAAGTAAAGTCTGACACTGGTTCCACTGTTTCCCCATTTATTTCCTATGAAGTGATGGGACCAGATGCCATAATCTTCGTTTTCTGAATGTTGAGATTTAAGTCCATTTTTTCACTCTCCACTTTCACTTTCATCAAGAGGCTTTTTGTTCCTCTTCACTTTCTGCTATAAGGGTTGTGTCACCTGCATATCTGAGGTTATTGATATTTCTCCCAGCAATCTTGATTCCAGCTTGTGCTTCTTCCAGCCCAGCGTTTCTCATGATGTACTCTGCATAGAAGTTAAATAAGCAGGGTGACAATATACAGCCTGGACGTACTCCTTTTCTTATTTGAACCAGTCTGTTGTTCCATGTCCAGTTCTAACTGTTGCTTCCTGACCTGCATACAGATTTCTGAAGAAGCAGGTCAGGTGATCTGGTATTCCCATCTCTTTAAGAATTTTCCAGTTTCTTGTGATCCACACAGTCAAAGGCTTTGGCATAGTCAATAAGGCAGAAATAGATGTTTTTCTGGAACTCTCTCGCTTTTTCCATGATCCAGTGGATGTTGGCAATTTGATCTCTGGTTCCTCTGCCTTTTCTAAATCCAGCTTGAACATCTGGAAGTTCACGGTTCAGGTATTGCTGAAGCCTGACTGGGAGAATTTTGAGCATTACTTTACTAGCACATGAGATGAGTGCAATTGTGCAGTCATTTACCATTCATTGCCACTGCTTTCTTTGGGTTTATAATGAAAACGGACCTTTTCCAGTCCAGTGGCCACTGCTGAGTTTTCCAAATTTGCTGGCATATTGAGTGCAGCACTTTCACAGCATCGTCTTGCAGGATTTGAAATAGCTCAACTGGAATTTCATCACCTCCACTAGCTTTAATCATAGTGATGCTTTCTAAGGCCCACTTGACTTCACATTCCAGGATGTCTGGCTCTAGATGAATGATCACACCATCGTGAATATCTTGGTTGTGAAGATCTTTTTTGTACAGTTCTTTTGTGTATTCTTGCCACCTCTTCTTAAGATCTTCTGCTTCTGTTATGTCCATACCATTTCTGTCCTTTATCGAGCCTATCTTTGCGTGAAATGTTCCCTTGGTATCTCTAATTTTCTTGAAGAGATCTCTCATCTTTCCCATTCTGTTGTTTTCCTCTATTTCTTTGCTTTGATCGCTGAGGAAGTCTTTTTTATCTCTTCTTGCTATTCTTTGGAATTCTGCATTCAAATGCCATTATCTTTCCTTTTCTCCTTTACTTTTCACTTCTCTTCCCTGGTGGCTCAGAGGTTAAAGCATCTGCCCGCAATGCGGGAGACCCGGGTTTGATCTCTGAGTTGGGAAGATACCCTGGAGAAGGGAATGGCAACCCACTCCAGTACTCTTGCCTGGAGAATCCCATGAAGGGAGGAGCCTAGGCTACAGTCCATGGGGTCACAAAGAGTCGGACACGACTGAGCGAATTCCCTTCACTTCACTTCTCTTCTTTTCACAGCTATTTGTAAGGCCTCCCCAGACAGCCATTTTGCTTTTTTGCATTTCTTTTCTATGGGGATGGTCTTGATCCCTGTCTCCTGTACAATGTCACGAACCTCAGTCCATAGTTAATCAGGCACTCTATCTATCAGATCTAGTCCCTTAAATCTATTTCTCACTTCCACTGTATAGTCATAAGGGATTTGATTTAGGTCATACTTGAATGGTCTAGTGGTTTCCCCTACTTTCTTCAATTTAAGTCTGAATTTGGCAATAAGGAGTTAATGATCTGAGCCACAGTCAGCCCCTGGTCTTGTTTTTGCTGACTGTATTGAGCTTCTCCATCTTTGGCTGCAAAGAATATAAACAATCTGATTTCGGTATTGACCATCTGGTGTTGTCCATGTGTAAAGTCTTCTCTTGGGTTGTTGGAAGAGGGTGTTTGCTATGACTAGTGTGTTCTCTTGGCAAAACTCTATTTGCCTTTTCCCTGCTTCATTCCATATTCCAAGGCCAAATTTGCCTGTTACTCCAGGTGTTTCTTGACTTCTTACTTTTGCATTCCAGTCCCCTATAATGAAAAGGACATCTTTTTTGGGTGTTAGTTCTAAAAGGTCTTGTAGGTCTTCATAGAATCATTCAAATTCTTCAGTGTTACTGGTTGGGGCATAGGCTTGGATTACTGTGATATTGAATGGTTTGCCTTGGAAATGAACAGACGTCATTCTGTCATTTTTGAGATTGCATCCAAGTACTGCATTTTGGACTCTTTTGTTGACCATGATGGCTACTCATCTCTTCTAAGGGATTCCTGCCCACAGTAGTAGATATAATGGTCATCTGAGTTAAATTCATCCATTCCAGTCCATTTTAGTTCACTGATTCCTAGAATGTCAACGTTCACTCTTGACATCTCCTGTTTGACCACTTCCAATTTGCCTTGATTCATGGACCCCACAGTCCAGGTTCCTATGCAATATTGCTCTTTACAGTATCGGACCTTGCTTCTATCATCAGTCACATCCACACTGGGTATTGTTTTTGCTTTGGCTCTATCCCTTCATTCTCTCTGGAGTTATTTCTCCACTGATCTCCAGTAGCATATTGGGCACCTACTGACCTGGGGAGTTCCTCTTTCAGTATCCTATTATTTTGCCTTTTGATACTGTTCATGGGGTTCTCAATGCAAGAATACTGAAGTGGTTTGCCATTCCCTTCTCCAGTGGACCACATTCTGTCAGACCTCTCCACCATGACCCGCCCTTCTTTGGTGGCCCCACAGCACACAGCTTAGTCTCATTGAGTTAGACAAGGCTGTGGTCCGTGTGATTAGATTGACTAGTTTTCTGTGATTATTATTGGCAGTAGGATCTCTTATTCCTCAGCTTATGTCTATAACAGGCCAAGGGTTCCACTCAGCAGTTTTAAATCTCTCCTTCAGTGCCTCACTTGCCCTCCCAGAATGAGCTTGGAGGGACAGCTCTAGGGGAGAAAGTAACAGTGTGCTTGTTGTGAAACTCTATCAGGAGAGAACTGCTTTCCAGATGAGAACAGGGACACTGAAGGCATCTAATATACAGGTCTTGAGAGACAGAACATTTGATGGGTGAGTAGCAACAAAGCCTAGTACTTGGGATAGAAATGTCAGAGAAAACCAGTAGGAGCCAGGAAGCACAGCCTTCTTGACTGTGTTTGTAATGTACTCATAAGCAAGCTTGACTATTTGTTAGAATAAGTTACCAAATGGTGGTTTTGGCTGTGCACTTATTTTGGTACTGTATATTGCAAACTTCAGGTAATATCTTTGTCTTTGAGTAATATTTTAAGTATTTTTAATGGAATACAGGCACAGATGTTGGTGTTGTCTAATGATCATTCTACATAGTTGCATTTCAAAAGTTTCCATTTAATTTGCATTATAGAACAAGATATAATTCTAAATGTGCTGAAATTTTAGCAGCTTGAGTTCTTTGTTTGGTGCCCTTGTTCATTTGTCATTAGTGCTGACCAAAGTAACCGTGGTTTCTTATGGTTGAATGTTTACACTGGCATTTCTCACCATTCTGGGCAAGGCTATTATTTATTTTTCTGGTTCATTTCTTTTATTTTATAATAATCAATATGCATAATCCTTCAAAACTTGCCAGAATGACATTCAAACACATGAAGGATAGTTTGTCTTTTGATGGTGGATATTTATTTATGTGAAATAGAGTTTTGATAAGAATCTTCATTGTGCAGATATGAAAAATGCAACATAGCCAAGGTAATTGGGAAATCTCAGAAACAAATGCTTCCATAAAGACAGTGAATCACATCTCTATTTTGGATATTGGTGGTGCTAGATTCTCTTTCCCTGAAAGTAAATCTTCAAAACATAAAAAACTTGTCAAAACAATGAACTGGTATTTCAACATTCAGTGTTGTTCCACTTCCCTCTTTCCTCTTATTTTTTCACCATTCTTTTAAAATTTAAAATCAGTTTTTGTGCACCTTATACATTAAAGAATTTTATGAAAATAAGAATATTGTGCTGCCTCAGAATAGGACACAATTCTTCAAGCCTTCTTTTTAGACAATGGATACTGTTGAATAATTCTTACCATATCCTATACTGAATCAAAAAATCAAACTGGCTCCTTCATATGTACAATTTAAATATTTCTTTAGTAGACTCTCAAAAGTCTCTGTGATGCATCATTATTAATTTCTTTCCACTATTTTTTGAGTTCCTTATCACATATTTTTTCTACTTGCTATTCCCTGTAGATCACATGCCTTATCTCTACATTCGTGCCTACCATATACTATCATGAGAAATTTAATTGCCCTTCTTTAGGTCTTAATATTATTTATCCTTGAGAAAGTAAGGCAGGACTCAATCTACCCTTCTCCATCATTCTCAACATATAACATTATGTCAAGAAATTGGAAATTGAGTCTCTTTCTTCTAATACTTTCTTTCGTTTCTGACATATATGGTATCTTTTGACATATGCATGTCTTCTTCTTTGTGTTAAGAAAAATATGTGAATAACCTTATCAGTTGCATCTGATTATTTCTACACTCTGAACTGCAGCATTGGCTATACCACCTATAAATATGCTTGATAGATGCTCATTGAACAAGTGGATGAGTGGTGGTGTGCACTATAATCTACTACATGCATTTCAAATTTGCAAAAAAAAAAAAAAGAAAAATCACTATTGCAGTTTTCTGGACAAATGCAACTATTAGAGCTGATGCAATATTTTTCCATTCCTGTTCATCATCATGACCAAAACTCCATACATTTATTGAACTTACAGTATATGCCAACTCTTATACAGACATGAGGAATTTAAAAGAAGTAAATCAAACAAGGATCTGTCCTCAATTTACTCACAGTCTAGCAGAATAAACAGGATATGTGTAGAAGAATATATAACAGCACAATCAAGACCAACCTGATGTTGAGTTAATAAAACAGACAATAATCACTGTTACTCTTCAGAATTGGATGTGAGCACTAGCAGAGACTATAGATAGACAGTGCTTTTCAAATTAACCCCAAAGAACACACCCAATATCAAATTTCTGATGCAACAATGCATAATAATGGTTTAATTTCTCTTTTATTACTAAGCATTAAACCAGGCAGTTATTACCAAACACTTAAAATGAATAAATAAAAACTCACAGTGTTTTCTTGATTTGCCAAAGCCCACGTGACATGAGAGGTATTAGAGATTAGGCCTGTTGACTCCAAGTATCAATAACATCAGTACAACATCTTGCAGCAGAATTTCCTGATATACTTTTAAGTGGGCTGTTTCTTTTTATTTTTCTGGATGCTTTAAAATTTTATCTAGAATCTATCCCCAATTTTTCACACAATGTAAGTAATAAATGATTGGTTAATATCATTTGAGGCAAGTATAATCATTTCCTGAATATAATTAATTAATATCTAAAATATGTGGAAATATTTAGCAAAAGACTTGCATTTACTGCACACAAAGATATGTAGCTGATCCAGGACTCCAAGATGGATAGTTGCCTGTAAGTCCAGTATTCCTTCCACTGCATCACAAGTGCAGGGCGTTTCATTAGCTTGTACATGGACAGTTCTTCTGTATATCTGTGAATAAAAGAAGTCGACTTCAATTTGTTGTTGAAATGATGTCTGTTAATTAAAAAGCTGTAAATATTTGGGGAAAATGAAGTTAGTACCAAGTCACACTTACTAATCCTAACAAAGATATTTTCCAATAATGCCTCTCTTGTTCTTAGCTATTAAATGATAATACACCCTGAATTCTATTATGCTTATGTCTACAAATATTCTTTCTCTTTTTTTTTTGATTGTTACAAAGATAATTAACTCCAGAGTATGTGTTGCTAACAATGGTCTTGGTTTTCTAGGTCTAATTCTGAGTTTAAGTTTCGTCTTCTGAAACTATAAAAAGTAGGGACTTCCCTGGTAGTCCAGTGGTTAAGACTTCACCTTTCAATGAATGGGGTGTGTGTTTGATTCATGGTTGGGGAACTAAGATCCCGCGTGCCTCGAAGTCAAAAAATCAGAACATAAAACAGAAGCAATATTGTAACAAATTAAATAAAAACTTCAAAAATGGTTCATATCAAAGATAAAAAAAACACAAATAGTAGATTGGATGAACTTTAAAATACATTTTTAGCTCTTATTTCCTCAACTTACCCTATTTCTTACTCTCTTCTCTCTACTCAATCTCACTCCATTTATCCTTGAGAGAGCAAGGCAAGACTACCTTGCCCAAGACTACCCTTCCCCAATCCTCTCAGCATATCTTACCTTTATCCTAATAATTCCTTGTCTCCTTCTAATGAGATCTAGAATGTTAAAGAAATAGTCGGTGAAATTTATTAAAGATGGTAAGACAGACTTCATTCAGGACCCTCATGATAGGTATAGGGACATTACCAAGATGGAGAGAGATTGGACTGAACTCCAAATACAACATGGACAAGGGACAATTTGTAATGAAGGAGCAGGCTGGGAGCCAGAGGTTAGAAAATTACCAAGAGGAAATATCAGGGGAAGCAAGATTCTATCTAAACTGACCTAATAGAATTCTTTGCTGAAGATGGTCCAGGGTGATCAGGCATCACTGAAAGATGGTAGAGGATAAGAAATCCCATCAGATACAATGAGTGATCACATGTTGAAGATGGAGGGTTCTGGTTAAACTTTCCTACCAGGGTTCTTGCTAAAACTGTATTTTTAAAATAATTGCACAGGTGGCTCTAGGAGGAAATTAAGGAGCTTAACTAAAGTTTGTTCAAGCAAAGAATCTTTGTCAGGAGGAAATGGTACCTTTCATTGCTTTTATTCTATATCCCATATATTGCTTCTTAAATATCCAAGCACTGCCATTTCCTCTTCTTTTAAGTCTTCAACAACTCTTAACTTTCTAATCCTTTCTTTTTAAACTCATATTAAATATGTAATCTTATAATTGTGACATTTGGAAATAGGATTTATTTAATAGTTTAGATCTCTTACTGTCCTACCCCTATACTGCATCTCCCCTCATTCCTCTCCCCACTGGTAACTACTAGTTTGTTCTCTATCTATGAGTCTGTTTCTTCTTTATTATATTCACTAGCTTATCATATTTTCCAGATTCCACATATAAGTAACATCATACAGTATTTGTCTTATTTGTTTGACATTTCAATTAGTATAATACCCTTCAATTCAATTATCCATATTGTTGTAAGTGGCAAAATTTCATTTTTTATGGCTGAGTAGTATTCCATTGCATATATATACACAACAGAGCTGCTTCATCCACTCATCTGTTGATGGACATATATTGTTTCCCTGTCTTGGCAACTGTAAATAATGCTGCTAGGTGCAAATAAGTGTTTTTTATGAAAAACATAAATTTTTAAAAGTGAACAAGGACTAGAATATTCAGGTCTTTTATTCTGAGATCTTTTGAGGAATTTATAAGAAGTGTTTACATGGAAATGTTCCATTTTGCAACTGGCACAGAATATTCTATACCTCTCAGCAATGCCCTGCACTCAGGGGATCCAAGCGAACGATAGCCCCCAAAGCTTAAGCTCATTACTTTCATGGAAAATCACCATTTGCTATTGCCTTGTTTTCCGCTCTCTGTTCAGAGCCAGGCCTCTAAATGGAAAATGTTATGCTCAATTTTCACTTCCTCCTAGCTCATTCATTCTTCCACTCACTGCAAAATGGACTCTACCTCTGCTGTTCCATTGTAATTTTGCCTAAAAGTAATCAGAAATTTCCTTCTTGGCACAATAGAGTTTATATTTTCCAATAATGGCTTTTTGGCATTTACATTTGTATTTAATCATCAGTTCTTTTCCTTGACTTCCAATACATTCTCCTAGTTAGCCTTTGGTCTTGTAGATATCTTTCCCTAGTTTTATTAACCGATGTCTTTGATTTTATTCTTGGGATACTGAAGCATAGTTTTACCATTGCTCTATTTTAATACTATATAATATATTCTTATTTCTCTACATAACATCTTACTTATTATATATTTTCCCCTTCTACAAATCTCCATCATCAGCCCATACTTCTTTCCTGACTTTCAAGTGTTTATGTACAAATGCTTATGCAAAGTCCCTGAGATGAGAGTGTTTGACTTGTCTAAGGACTGGCTTTGAGGTGAGTATATGAGAAGTAACGTGTTAGAAGAAAAGAAGTAGGAGATGAATTAGGAGAATTAGTATAGTGATTCTTAATGAAGTACTTGCAGCGGAGTAGTTAACACATTGCTTTCAACTGTTTACTGTTTCATGACTTCACTCCTAAACTGAACTGCTTCTAAAAGGAAATTATACTCTCCTTGCCTCTGCTGTCCCAGGACCTTTTAACTTGTACAAATTTTACTGAATGAGCATGTGATTGAATAGAAGGATTTCTATAAAACTTGTTCAAAGCAGCATGATTAAAAAAAAAAAAAAGCTTCTGGTGAAATAATCTGTAATGTTCATCTTGTAAGAACACAATAGAGAGCTCTTATACAATTTCAAATTAAACTGCATATCTTTTTTTTTTTTAAATGTCAGTGACAGAGCTAAGTTATATATTGACATTTGGCAAGTAACATCTTTCTATATGCTTTCTGAATTTCATTAACATGCCCTTGTTTCATAAAATGGTATTAGATATATAAGCTTTCTCAAAGTGTCTATACTGTAAAATTGGTAAGCTGAAAACTTCAGCAATAAATTTAACTCTTGTCTGGAGTGCTAAATGAAGAATTTTCATGTGATAGTCACTTATATTTGATCACTTAAGTGGTTAGGAAGAAATACTAGTTACTGTCTCTATGTTATATATTTTCAATAGGAAAACAGAGACTAAATTTCCATAATAATTCATAGGAGACACAAACATTTCTAAAATTATTCTACCCTTATAAAACCATCACTTGTACTGCAATCTCCTTTAATATAACCATAAACCAATTGAGCCCCATCATTTCCATCTCCTTTCTTTTCTTTATGGGTTCTGACAAAATAAAAAGAAAATAGCAATATGATTAAACTATCAGTGCAATATTTACATTTGCTAGATTTCTCTTGAAAGTCAAGAAGTACAGATATTATAGTAAAGTAAAAGAATCTGTGAAATCATTGAGTCTAGGAGTCAGAATATCCCATGGAAACCTTGAATAAAAATAGTTATGACCAAACCATAAATAGCAGCAGGACTTGGAGAAAATCAGTAGCCATGTGGTAAGGGCAGCTGAAAGAGGAGGAAAGCACTTGAACTCAATTTGCAGATGGTTTAGCTCAAGACTTGGGTGCAAGCCAAAAATGGATGGTGGCTCCCAAGCAGAAGAGCTGCAATTGGTGTACCTTCTGCTTTGTGTAGAAGTAAAAGCAGCTTGAACTGAGACTGTGCATAGGTTCATGACAGTGATCAAGGGCCTGGTCATCTGTTAAAGAGTGGGAAGGTAAAGAACTAGATAATTAGTGACAAGGTAAATGTATGTGGTTTTACCACAGAGATAAAGCCATGTGGTTGGACTCAAAAGGGTAAGCATGAAGTTTTCACACCACCTCTTAACACCCATCATAAAAGAGTCACTTAACAATCAAGTGGTTAAAATGACTTGCCTGGTTGATGTTATCCAATACTTATCATTAGCCACCTCAGAACTAGGGGCTTCCCAGGTGGCTCAGTGGTAAAGAATCTGCCTGTCAGTGCAGGAGACACTGGAGATGTGGGATTGATCCCTGGGTTGGGAAGATACTCTGGAGGAGAAAATGTCAACCAGTAGGAGTATTCTTTCTGGGAAAATCCCATGGATAAAGAAGCCTGATTGGCTACAGTCCATGGGGTCACAAAGAGTCAGACACAGCTGATTAACTGAACACACACATATACCTATACACCCTAGAACTACCATGATTGATAGTCACATGAATAGAGTGGTCACAGAGGCAGAACAGAAGCTACACATAGGTCCAACAGCATGGACTCCTACTAATGAAGTATATCTAGCTACATCTGCTTCTAAATAGTCAACTTGTTAATGATAGAAAACAATATTGAGTCTCTATCTGATATAATTCCTCTAAGAGATCAATTGACTATTGGGAGCCATGAAATCCAATAAAAATTTAGAAAACTTCCATGCTGATGAAATTTGTAGGAAATTAGTGATCTGAGACATGTTGAAATCCTCCATTCAATCCAAGAAATGAAGTTCTTGCATCTGGCAGCTAAGAAAAAAAGGTACAACATCTAATGACCTTCTTTGGATTTTAGAGTCAAAATATACCTCATTTGGGATGCTACTTAGGCTTTGATAAAATAATCAATCCAAAAATCTGCCAGTCTTGAGTAGGGTTCAGAATCAGAGAAATATATGCACTAGGTCCCGGCTGCCAGGCAAGTTATTCTGATGCTTGGGCCACATAACAGTTTAAATTTGATGGTCTTGGACTGTCTGTGGCAAATATGAATGGGGTATGGATAATTTCACAGGCATTTATAGGTTCGTCATGGTACAGACCTCACAATTTTGGAGAAAAGCTCTATAGTCCTCTACATTTAACCATTTTTTTGAAAAACAGTGTTTTGGCTCACTAGGCCCACATGTTACCATGTGACCTGGGATGCTCACTGCAAATTGAGTATTTTCTGACCTACCAAGTAATAAAGTTGAATGTACACAGTAGCATTCCATCATCAAATGGAGATAGACTTGAGAAAGTTCTAAAGGCATAAGTTTAATGGGGAAAAAAATGGCAGAGATGCCAATGGCCTGAGCTCATACCCCATATCTCCTCTCTATTAATTCGCATCTATGGTCTCAGGGGATATTCCTCATGACCAATGACTCAGGAAGAAGAAACCTTGGTCTGGCAGTCTATCTAGTACTATAGTCTCACCAGGGTTTCCCTACATGACAGCTCTAAGGGAAAATTAGAAAAGTAGTCATAATTGTTTTAATTAATAAAGAATTTTAGAGCAGTATTAGGTTTAACAGGAAATTGAGGGAATAGTAAGGAGAATTCCTAAATAAATATTCTTCTCCTACCCATCAACACCCTCTCACAGTTTACCCTGTTATGAACACTGTGCATTTGCATGGTACATTTGTTTCAATTGATGAACCAATAATGATACACTATTATTAAATAAAGTTCATAGTTTACATTAAGTTTCAATCTGTGTTATACTCTTCTGTGTTTTTGCCAAATACATAGTGTTATGTATCCATCATTACAGTATTATATATATATATATATTGGGTTGGCCAAACAGTTCCTTCAAGTTTTTTCATTACGCCTTATGGAAAAACCCAAATGAACTGTTTGGCCAACCCAATACAACAGTTTTTCTGCCCTGAAAATCCCCTGAGCTCCACCCATCCATGCTATCACATTACAAGTCTGAAAACCATTGATATATTATTACCTTTATAGTTTTTCCTTTTCCAGAATGCCATATAGTTGGAGTTGTACAGAATGTGCATAGCCTTTTTAGGACAGTATGATGTGTTTTACTAGGCAATTTGTGTGAACTGGACAAAGCTGAGCTGCCAGGTGTTAAGGTGCTCAGTTAAGGCAAAGAGCCAAAATGAAAGGAACAGTCATGCCTTTAATCATTTAGTGCAGTTGAAAGCAAGAGGCTAGCCGGGATAAAACACCAGTTCCTTCACAGTTAAATTTTTCCCATGGAATTGTGCTAGAGGAAGGTCAGATGTATTAGTGCAGATGGGCGAATCCACCAAGGGAGCCCTGAACCAGTTCCTGCTGTTTTATGGGCCTGCTGGGGCGGAGGGGGGAGAAGAGGCTAGGAATGGAAAAGTACTGAATATGGAGTCAGAGTGGATAAAAACGTCTCAAGGCCCTCCAATAAGGGGGTCTTGGCAGAAGTATCTGAGAAAGGCCTTGGCAGAGGGCTCCCTCCGTATAAGCAGGTCTCAAACTTGAGGCATTTAGAGTAGGAACGCAGGAATGCATCTAAGAGCAGACCACCCAGGGTGGAGATGGGCAGGCCCTGAGTACTTGAATACAACTCCCTTAAACTATATTAAGACTGATATGAGGAGGGCAGCTTTCTTTCCTGAGGACAACAAGATAAAGGCTTTGTAATTGCTTATAATCAAGGCTTAAATATCACACAGGATTTTGGATTGGACATGGACTCTTCAATATGCATTCAGAGTTCCTTCGTCCCTTTCCTTGGCTTTATAACACTTTTTTTTTAAACTGTGAAATAATGTTCTGTGATATTGGTACAGCAGTTTGTTCATCCATTCACCTTTAGAAAAACGTCTTGGTTGCTTCCAGTTTTTGAAAATTATGAGTCAAGACTCATTGCAGGTTTTTATATGGACATAAGTTGTCAACTCATTTGAGTAAATACCTAGTGGGGTGGTTGGTTGCTGGATCATAGGCTGAGACTATGCTTGGCTTTAAAAAACTGTCATATAGTATTCTGAGTGGTTGTGCCTTTCTGTATTTCCACCATCAATGCTGTCCTATAGTAACATAATGGTCTTAATTTTGATATAATAGTCCCTTCTTTTGTGTCTTACAGTTTGTATTTTGGGGATTCTTAAGATGATTTTCTCTGTCATATTAAAGTGATGGGGATATTTGCCTATATTTTCTCTTATTAGTCTTATCCTTTTATCTCTAAATTTATTTTGTGAAAAATTCCTCCTTCCTCCCACCATTTAGTGGTGAGAAAGTGAGAGAGACTGATATCATAATATTAGAGAATTAGTTCTATTTCTCAGGAGAACTTTAATTAAAACATTTATCAATTTCTATTTCCATCTCTGTATTGTCTCCAAAAATACAAGTATCCTAGTTCACTTTTGCTTTTCTTTGATACGTCCTGCATGGCAGCTTTCTAACCACCTCAGGCTTCTACCAAGCATCATTCCAGCACTGACTGAGAACAAATTTTCTTTCAATCCAAGGGTATTGGTACTTATTTAAAGAATTTGTTTATTAGATTAATTTATATTCAACTGCTATTAAATTGTTATTATGTCCTAAGTTGGAATTTGAGAAGGGAGCCTGTATATTTCATTAATCACCATCTTGTCAAAAATCCTTATTGCTTTTCTTATGCAGATATCCTTTGTGGTGTTTAAAATTTAATATCATCCAAATTTTAAAACTTTTGTTGATCACTTCATTCAGTTAAGTGTGAGAATAATTCTGCTTATTATCAAAAGTCAAGTCAATGATATTAGGGTGAAAAAAATTGGTAAAATAATGCTATATAAATGCAAAGTACAAGTCAAGTTCTATTAAAACACACAGACTTGCCAAATTTGTTGTCATGTGCTTGAAGTTTGGGGAAACGTATGCAGATAATGTTGAGTACAAAAATAAAACAAAACATAAAGGTGCCATTTAAAAAGAAACTTTTCAAAAATTTGCATATAATTTTAGAGTAATGCATGTCAGAGATTGTTTAATACATGAATAGAAGAATTAATAGCATGGTTCAAAGAACACCTGAGGAACCAAGATTTATATAACTTGTTGGGAAATTCATACTGGAATAATTTTGTTAAGTTAGAGGGTCCACTGGGGTAATAAAATATACGGAGTTATCTTTTCTACAGGGCAGACTCATTTGAATCTTTACTCAATTAAAAGATAAATAAAAAATGATAGGCAACTTCTCAGAATATGGACACGAATAAAAGGGAAAGCCTGCTAGGTAATTAAAAAATTACTATGAAGGACTGTTAGACAATGCTCTAGTATTACAATGAAAACACACGCAATCATATTTTGTCTTATTTCTAAATTTTGGATATTTTTCCAACTATTTAAAAATTTTTCGTAGTCATATAAATCAACTATATTCTACTTCCCTTCATATATTCCCAATCCTTAACATTTTAAATTATTTAATTCAATCTTAGAAAATAACAGTCTCTGAATAGTAATGGTTGATAGTTTTATCCCTCACAAATCTTGACAACTAGAGATAGAGCTTTTCCCAAACTTTTTAATCTGATCTCATCAAGAGATATCAGTGCAGAAAAAATTATTTCTCTACTCTCTGGTTCTATGCCTTATTTTTCCTACAACTCAAGCCTTGACTCGTATATTTTTGCACTCCTAAGGTAAGTTTTGGAGAAGGCAATGACACCCCTCTCCAGTACTCTTGCCTGGAAAATCCCAGGGACAGAGGAGCCTGGAAGGCTGCAGTCCATGGGGTCGCTGAAGGTCGGATACTACTGAGTGACTTCACTTTCACTTTTCACTTTCATGCATTGGAGAAGGAAATGGCAACCCACTCCAGTGTTCTTGCCTGGATAATCCCAGGGATGGGGGAGCCTGATAGGCTGCCATCTATGGGGTCACACAGAGTTGGAAATGACTGAAGTGACTTAGCAGCAAGCAGCAAGGTAAGTTTTTATTTTTCCCACACTGAGTTAATTTATTTTTTCAAGACACTAATCTCACTGATGATTCTTTTTCTTACTTTCTCCTAATATGGCCTCTCTAAAATAAACTGCATGAAAAATTTAGTTGCATATTTAATATTTGCCTATCATAAGAAAAATATGCAATGATTTTTAACTTCCACCTTAATTTAGTATGAAATTATAGTCTCTTATGTAGCTTCAAAGAAGTGATGGTGATGATGCTGACGTTTACCTTCTGCATGTATTCAGAGTTTATCGGTGCTTTAACTTACCATGTCTTATTTAATTCCAGTTGATTCCCCCTATAAAGCTGGTAGATGGAAGAGACAGATGGATGATCCTCTTTATAAAGGCAATAACACTGAAGCTTATGAGTAAGTGAATTTGCAACTTTACTAGTAAACTCTAGTGCTAGTGCTAATGTGTGTCTGCTCAGTCATGTCTGACTCTGTGACCCCACGGAATGTGGCGCCCCAGGTTCCTCTGTCCATGGGATTTCTTGCAAGAATACTGGAGTGGGTTGCCATTTCCTTCTCCAGAGGATCTTCCAAGTTCAGGGATTGAACCTGAGTCTCTTGAATCTTCTGCATTGGCAGCCAGGTTCTTTACCACTGGCACCACCTGGGAAGCTAAATCCACTAATAAAATACAGATTTCTCTGAATCCAAATTCTACCCACTTTGCAGTATGTCACATTCTGCAAAAGTACTTTGTAAACTACAAACTGCTACAAAAATGTATAGGGTTTTCAATACCAAATGTATGATTTCTTCCCTTTTGACTATCCTTTTACTACAGTATATCTCCATTCACTCAGCAGAAAGAAGTTAAGACATGTTTCTATGAGTGAAACTATCTGAGGCTAAAAGTGAAACATCTCAATTTGCTAACCAAGTAAACTGGACTTTCCAATTTATGAAACTACTTTTGAAAATGCAAGTAATACTGCCGATAAACCTATCCCAAGTATATATTAATAATAAGGAGTATAATGGGCCTATCAGATGACTCAGCAGACTATTCCTTGGAGAGACGTTTATATGAAAGAGGCTGTTCCCATTAGACATCATGTCCTCTTTATAAGATTTGTGGTAGAATATGTAATTCTGAGTGATTTAATAGATTGCATAAAGGAGAAATCTAAATGGTGTTTGACTATAAGGAAAACAAAACAAGTAAAAATCAAAGCCATTCTAAATTGCAATTAGCATAGTAATCACTGCCCTCCTCAACAGCAGGAACAATTTTGACTCTGTTAAAATGAGGATCTAACTTTTCTCCAAACATGGTGTTCTATAGCTCATCTTTAGCTCAGCATTTACTGTTGGGATTACCGTAGGCAACCAGCTGTTCTCTAATATAGGGAAGGAGGCCAGGACTCAGTTGGAAACAATCAGAGACTAAAATCCTGCTGTTTAAAAATAAGTGAGAATCAGAGAATCAAGAAAACTTCAGGAGTTGCTGTGAATCAATAAATGGACAATTTTGAATGAATGGGTTTTTATCTGCCTTCCCTCTGGACTATACTTACACTGTCTTTAATAACAGATCAGGCAGTGGCATTTATAAAGCTAGTTGGTACTGAGTTTGGAAGCATAAGACAATTTCTATTACGTATTTTTCAGAAGAAAATTTAAACTTCAAAGTCTTTAGATGTTAAAGTTTAGAGTGAGCAAACTATAACAAACAAATTTTTACTTCCTAATTTTGTTTTGGCTGTCCCACAACTTGTGTTTGCTCATCTTATTCCCTCAACCTTAGTCATTCTTAATTTTTTATTGTGACACTGATACCCTTGAGAGTATGAAGAAAACTATGGTCCCTTGGAAACAAATGCATAAACACAGAAAATTAAATAATTAGTTTATGAGTCCCTAGAAGCCTATCCTTTAAAACCAGCTGAAGAAACTTCACTGCACATTATGTTCTTTTATCCTCTGCTTGTCAAAAGCCAGTTCAACTTTCAATACTCATTTCAAATATGCCACCTTTGAGAAGCCTTCTCTATTTCTATTCCTCCATGCAAGTCGATATTTATTATTCCCTCCTCATGCTTATACTTTTATTATAATCATTTACTCATTTTTCTTACATTTTATTCCTTCCTTCAAAATTTATTTATTAAAGAGTCATCATAAAACTGAAATGAATAAAATAATCTCTGCCCTTGGAGAACTCTCACTTCACTGATGAGACTTATACTAATGTGTGATCATGCAAGATAACTGCTAATAAACACACAGGAAATACACACAGTGGGAGTACCATGGAAAAGATGCCCAATGTTTCTTGTAAATATACTGAACCTTATTCATGAGAGTTTTGCAATTTGCTAAAAACTCTCCAAGAACTCATCTTCATTTAATGGGCTTCCCTAGTGGCTCAGACGGTAAAGCGTCTGTCTGCAATGCAGGAGACCCGGGTTCTCCCAACTTTTCCAAATGCAGTATTATTAACAACTAAATTATTACAGTTGATAAAATAAATTTAGAGCAGTAAAAATATATTACTCAGAATGACCCAAGAAGTAATTAATGAAACTGGGATTCAAAATAATGTCTTATGCCTCCAAATCCAATATATTCTCCCATACTATGCTATTTTTTTTAGGCTTGTTGAAGTTAGTGTAAATCACGTGTCCATTTCTCTACTACATTATAAGGTTCTTGGATTAAGATACCATACCTTTTTCACTTTATATTCTCTTTCTCTGTCTCCATCTCTCTCTCTTCCCACCAAAATATTCACCATATATAATACATGGTTGGCACTTAGTAATATGCTTTTGTACTGTTTCCAGGTTGTATCTGTCCCCATGTACTTGCTCAATCCCTAGTTAGTAGAGGTGTGAATTAATTTTGTAAAGCTCTTATAGTGCGGCAGGCACTGAGCTATGTGCTTTACATATATTATCTCAATTAGCTCCGTACTGGACCTTAAAGGTCGGCTCTTGATTTTCATTGTATTGATAGATGGGGAACTTAAAACTTCAAAAGCTAAGTAATATTTCTAAACGCATGACATTTATAAATGTTTATGCTAGGCAACATATTTCTGCTTAAAGTCACCTAATGGGCCTTCAATGATTATTTAGATTTATTTCTGTTTTTGAGGAATAATGTAAATGTTAGCTAAGGAGTGATCCAGAACTGGGGTTAAATTAATCAATGTAGTCATTCAACATAAATATATTGAGTGCTACTAGGTTTCAGGTACTTTTCAAGGTAATATGGATGCAAAAATGAATAAAAGGGCATATTCTCTTTCCTCATGAGAATTTCCATTCTAATAAAGAGAGACAAATAGTAATCAAATATAAAAGTAAATATGTATGCCCTGTGATGACAATCAATGCAATGGAGATAACAAAAATAGAATTTCCTATAAGGTTTAGGAATTGTGGAGAGGAGAAGTTACCATTTTATATAGGTAAAGCTGAGTAGAAACCAGAAGTCAAGAAAATAATCCATGTGAGTATCCAGAGAAAAGTGTTACAGATTATTTTACAGTTTCTACCATTTCATTAACACTTCACACCTCTACCATTTACACTTCATTTCTGTTAATTCTGGGATTTAAGACTGAGATCTTATTGATTATTGATGACGATACATGAGCATCTATTTTTTTTAAAGGAAGAAATTTGCATCAAAAAATAAATTCAAATTTTCTCATGAAAAAACTATAAAATATAGGTGAAATAAGCCATTATATAAAAGTAAAACATTTTAGAAACAATGAACATATTGAGTATAATGTTTGGAGAATTTAAATAAAATTGGCTGTTTCATTAAAACAATTTGAATTTTTTCAGTCCATCTAAACTATCCAAATCATTTTTAGAAATCAATTTAGGCTTATTAATTTTTTCCTTGAAACTTTAGAATAAGTCTAAAATGCAATTTGAAAATTCTTCCAAACACGCATTTTGACACATTTATAATTGTCTAGGCATTCACTTGCTTCATAATCCATATATTGAGCACATCTATATAGAACTTCTTTGGACCATATAAGAAGAATGAAATGTGATTCCTGATCCTGTGTATATTACTATCCAGTAAGAATGATAATCCAGCACATGAAAAAATACTGTAAGTGCTGCTGTAAGAGCTATACAACAAAGAAATCAGTGGGCAAAAATAATAATTTCTAACAAAGGAAGAAATAAGAAAACAAAAAAAGAAGGCATTTCTACTGATAATGGAAAATCAACAGAATTGTATAAAACAGTGCAGGTGAAGGTATTATAAGCAGATCTCAGCAGATGCCAAGGCACAGAGGTGAAAAGAGACAGCCTAAAGAGAAGAGTGAATAGTTTGATGTGGTTTGGGCATGGGTATTAAAGTGATAGAAAGAGATACATGATGAGATGTGGCCGAGTGTAGAGTGATATAATATTGAAGATCTTTGAGGACCTTAATTTTAGTATCAATCCATCAAAGTCAGACAAACTGCCTGAAGAGGTCAAACACATTTCCAGGATGTGAGACATTTGGAGTGATTCTTGAGCTTCTGGAATCACATACAACATTACTAATGGGGTAGGTGAGATACAGTGCCTGGCTGAGCTGGTTGCAAGCTGAAAGTAGCTATTTCATTCCTGGGTGAGAGTGTGGCAGAGCATAAGTTTATACAAATGACATTGAAATTAAGTGAAATCATTTTTAACAAAATAATTACAACTTTCTAGCCATTCTACTGGTCTCCTCTGAGCAACATACATGTACATACACAAAACATACCCAAATTACATACATGTAATTGTCAAAATTTGTTATATTGGTAATATGCAGGGTCTACTTCAAATTGCTACAAACAAAGTACAAAAAGGATTATTCAACAGAGAAACAATTTTTTTTTCATTTTTAGAAAAAATTACCCAGAAATATTACCCAACAGTTCAATTTGTTCTTAGCAGGTATGCTGTGGTATTTTACTGTAGGGCAAGCCCTTCACAAATGTTCTGTAAAATTTAGATCAATGTGCAAAATTTATTTTTTTTCAACTTAATATAACTGACAAGATGCTTCCCTCGTAGCTCAGTTGGTAAAGAATCCACCTGCAATGCAGGAGACCCCAGTTCGATTCCTGGGTCGGGAAGATCCGCTGGAGAAGGGAAAGGCTACCCACTCCAGTATTCTAGCCTGGAGAATTCCACAGACAGTCCATGGGGTCACAAAGAGTCGGACATGACTGAGCGACTGTCACTTTCACTATAACTGACAATATCTGTCATACAGAAGATCGATCTTTGAAGTCCCTGTCACACAAGATATCTCACAACCAACGAGGAAGGAACACAACACAAGTGGAAGGTGGCACCCTAGTTGTAAAGATAGACTACTTTACTGAAAGATGTGAACATTTTTAAGGAGAGCTTGAGAGTAATAAGGAAACTTATTCAAAGAGAGGCACAACATAGAAGAACAGATAAGTAAGTTATGTGATGCTTGGCAAAGCTTTTGTAGACACTGAGAGATATTGTTATCTTTTACAGTGATTGTATCATAATAACTTGATTTGTTTGCTGCTGACTTGGGTCTTTAACACCTTCAAGTGGATGCTGCCACAAATTCTAGAATTAGAAAGTATGTCATGACACCCAAAATGCTGATGACATCAGCTTTTAAACATTTAGGATTAAGGCATAATTTACTCTTATCTCTTGAGATCTTCAACAAGGAAAGCTGAAGAGAAAAGGTCTGTCAACCAGTGCCCCACTTGAAGCACTGTAATTACTCCCTGGTTGACATATTAACATGAGTGTTCTGTATTGAGACCAGCTGAGTTCAAATTTCACAAGAATATCCAAACTCTCAGTGGCTTAACATAATAAAAGTGTATTACTCACTCTCTAATAGTCTGATGAAGGTAGACAGTGAGATGGGAGTCTCTTCTGTATAACTTTATTCAAAGATTTAGAGTCATTCTTTTTTATACCTTTGCCATCCCAATGGACTCTGAGGACTCTGTGGGATGCTTTCTCTTAGACCAAAAAACCAAGAAGGGAATGGCTACCCACTTCAGTACTCTTGGCCAGAGAATTCCATGGACAGTGGAGCCTGACAGGCTACCCTCAATGTGTTTGCAAAGAGTCAGACACAACTGAGTGACTAACACACAGACAAGAAACAAGGGACAGAAGAGAGAGTACAAATGAATCTTATGAGAACAGGTCATACCTAGAAGTAATATATGACCTCTAGACTTATTCCTTTGGTCAGATCTCAGTCATACGTGTCTACCTAACTGCAGAAGAGTCTGAGAAATTCAGCTAGCTATGTGGCAAGGAGAGAAAAGGTAAAAGGATTGTTTGCACCCATGTGGGCTTCCCTGGTGGCTCAGCTGGTGAAGAATCTGCCTGCAATAGGGAGACCTGGGTTCAATCCTTGGGGTAGGAAGATCCCCTGGAGAAGGGAACAGCTATCCACTCCAGTATTCTGGTCTGGAGAATTCCATGGAATGTATAGTCCCTGGGGTTGCAAAGAGTTGGACACGACTGAGTGACTTTCACTTTCATGTATGGTCTCTGCTTCAAGTGGAGTATGACCACATCCATAGAACTGAGATATAGAATATTGGGATTAAAACATACTCTACCTTGAACTGGTCAGAGTTTTTGTGAAGTTGTGGCTAGCCTTCAATTCAGATGGATGCTGCTGCTACTGCTAAGTCACTTCAATCATGCCCGACTCTGTGCGACCCCAGAGACAGCAGCCCACCAGGCTCCCCCATCCCTGGGATTCTCCAGGCAAGAACACTGGAGTGGGTTGCCATTTCCTTCTCCAATGCATGAAAGTGAAAAGTGAAAGTGAAGCTGCTCAGTCGTGTCCGACTCCTAGCAACACCATGGACTGCAGCCCACCAGGCTCCTCCGTCCATGGGATTTGCCAGGCAAGAGTACTAGAGTGGGGTGCCATCACCTTCTCCACGGATGGATGCTAACAATCCAGAAAGGGCCATGAGGAAACCTACCAGGGTGAGGAGAGGCAAACACAAGTATAACAATCCTGAACAGACTGAGGATTCTTAGCACTGGGAGAAGAAAACCAGAAAGGCTGACATATAGAGGAGGTATTGGATTTCATACATGGGGCTTTTATTCTGAAGTTATAAACAATGATAAAAATTCCTGAAAGATAGGTTTGATTCAGTTCAGTTCAGTTCAGTCACTCAGTCATGTCCAACTCTTTGAGATCCCATGAACTGCAGCACGCCAGGCCTCCCTGTCCATCACCAACTTCCGGACTCCACCCAAAACCATGTCCATTGTGTCAGTGATGCCATCCAACCATCTCATCCTCTGCTGTCCCCTTCTCCTCCCACCTTCAATCTTTCCCAGCATCAGAGTCTTTTCAAATGAGTCAGCTCTCCACATCAGGTGGCCAAAGTATTGGAGTTTCAGGTTCAACATCAGTCCCTCCAGTGAACACCCAAGACTGATTTCCTTTAGGATGGACTGGTTGGATCTCCTTGCAGTCCAAGGGATTCTCAAGAGTCTTCTAAAATACCACAGTTCAAAGCATCAGTTCTTCTGTACTCAGCTTTCTTTATAGTCCAACTCTCACATCCATACATGATCACTGGAAAAACCAAATCCTTGACTAGATGGACCTTTGTTGGCAAAGGAATGTCTACTTTTTAGTATGCTGTCTAGGTTGGTCATAACTTTCCTTCCAAGGAGTAAGCGTCTTTTAATTTCATGGCTGCAATCACCATCCACAGTGATTTTGAAGCCCCAGAAAATAAAGTCAGTTGCTGTTTCCACTGTTTCCCCATCTATTTCCCATGAAGTGATGGGACCAGATGCCATGATCTTTGTTTTTTGAATGTCGAGCTTTAAGCCAACTTTTTCACTCTCCTCTTTCACTTTCATCAAGAGGCTCTTTAGCTCTTCTTCATTTTCTGCCATAAGAGTGGTATCATCTGCATATCTGAGGTTATTGATATTTCTCCCAGAAATCTTGATTCCAGCCTGTGCTTCCTTCAGCGTAGCGTTTCTCATGATGTGCTCTGCATAGAAGTTAAATAAGCAGGGTGACAATATACAGCTTTGACATACTGCTTTTCCAATTTGGAACCAGTCTGTTGTTCCATGTCCAGTCCTAACTGTTGCTTCCTGACCTGTATACAGGTTTCTCAAGAGGCAGGTCAGGTGGTCTGGTATTCTCATCTCTTTCAGAATTTTCCCCAGTTTCTTGTGATCCACACAGTCCAAGGCTTTGGCATAGTCAATAAAGCAGAAATAGATGTTTTTCTGGAACTCTCTTGCTTTTTCCATGATCCAGCAGATGTTGGCAATTTGATCTCTGGTTCCTCTGCCTTTTCTAAAACCAGCTTGAACATCTGGAAGTTCACGGTTCATGTATTGCTGAAACCTGATTTGGAGAATTTTGAGCATCACTTTAGTAGCGTGTGAGATGAGTGCAATTGTGCAGTAGCTTAAGCATTCTTTGGCATTACCTTTCTTTTGGTTTGGAATGAAAATTTACCTTTTCTAGTCCTGTGGCCACTGCTGAGTTTTCCAAATTTGCTGGCATTTTGAGTGCAGCACTTTCACAGCATCATCTTTTAGGGTTTGAAACAGCTCAACTGGAATTCCATCACCTCCACTAGTTTTGTTCATAGTGATGCTTTCTAAGGCCCGACTGACTTCACATTCCAGGATGTCCAGCTCTAGGTGAGTGTGAGTGATCACACCTCTGTGATTATCTGGGGGATGAAGATCTTTCTGGTATAGTTTTGCTGTGTATTCTTGTCACCTCTTCTTAATATCTTCTGCTTCTGTTAGGTCCATACCATTTCTGTCTTTTATTGAGCCCATCTTTGCATGAAATGTTCCCTTGGTATCTCTAATTTTCTTGAAGTGATCTCTAGTCTTTCCCATTCTATTGCTCTCCTCTATTTCTTTACATTGATCGCTGAGGAAGGCTTTCTTATCTCTCCTTGCTATTCTTTGGAACTCTGCATTCCAATAGGTATATCGTTCCTTTTTTCCTTTTCTTTTCACTTCTATTCTTTTTTACAGCTATTTGTAAGGCCAGGCATTTTGCTTTTTTGCATTTCTTTTTCTTGGGGATGGTCTTGATCCCTGTCTCCTGTACAATGTCAAGAACCTTCATCCATAGTTCATCAGGCACTCTGTCTATCACATCTAGTCCCTTAAATCTGTTTCTCACTTCCACTGTATAGTCATAAGGGATTTGATTTAGGTCATACCTGAATGGTCTAGTGGTTTTCCCCCCTTACTTCAATTTGAGCCTGAATTTGGCAATAAGGATTTCATGATCTGAGCCACAGTCAGCTGCCGGTCTTGTTTTTGCTGACTGTATAGAGCTTCTCCATCTTTGGCTGCAAAGAATATAATCAATCTGATTTTGGTGTTGACCATCTGGTGATGTCCGTGTGTAGAGTCTTCTCTTGTGTTGTTGGAAGAGGGTGCTTGCTATGACCAGTGCAAACACCAGTGACCAGTGACTCTTGGCAGAACTCTGTTAGCCTTTGCCCTGCTTCATTCTGTACTCGAAGACCAGATTTGCCTGTTACTCCAGGTGTTTCTTGACTTCCTACTTTTGCATTCCAGTCCCATATAATGAAAAACACAGCTTTTTTGGGTGTTTGTTCTAGAAGGTCTTATAGGTCTTCATAGAACCATGCTGCTAAGTCACTTCAGTCATGTCCGACTCTGTGCGATCCCATAGACGGCAGCCCATGAGGCTCCCCCGTCCCTGGGATTCTCCAGGCAAGAACATTGGAGTGGGTTGCCATTTCCTTCTCCAATGCATGAAAGTGAAAAGTGAAAGTGAAGTTACTCAGTCGTGTCTGACTCTTAGTGACCCCATGGACTGCGGCCCACCAGGCTCCTCCATCCATGGGACTCTCCAGGCAAGAGTGCTGGAGTGGGGTGCCATTGCCTTCTCCATCATAGAACCATAGGTTTGATTAAAGCTGTATAAAAATAAAAGATTTATAAAGGCCTAACTACTGTTTGGAGGCTTATAAAGTTCTACATTATTGCATGTTGGAATTAATCATCAAATTGTACAGTGAAGGTGGTACTAGATAGAACATTTAACCAATCAATCTCATGCCTTTTCTGAGCCCAAAATTCTAAATTCTATGGTTGATTTTTAAACTGTAGTTTCTTACTGTAAATCTTGACCAAGGAAGATTCCTACTCACATCTTCCCAACCCCTTAAATATGAAAATTATTTAAAAATATTATCCCTTACCTTGTACCATTTATTTAACATTACCATACATATGTCCCATTTTATTTGAAATGTTTTTAAGTTATTTTAAAATGTCAGCCAAATCATTGTCCTTTCTTTAATTTTATATTTGGAATAACAGAAGGAACGACTTGGCTTCCTATAATAAAGATTCGCCCTGTGTCATTTCAAGAGGCAATTCATTTGTGGGCTGGTTGTCATTATTCTGCAATTGTATATAGTGCTTTCTGTATTATGGGAGAGACTAGAGAACCCAAAATGACCTGGCAACATTCAGGGTGATTGTTGCCTCAAAGAAGTTGTCTTTAATCCAGCAGCTGCCTCCTAAAATCTTTCTAGCTGCTTAACTTTTCAAGGTTTGATCCCATATCCCCAAATCTTATACTTTGGAAAGTTTCTGATAAACCTTTTTTCCCCCCCAAGGTATTGCATTATCTTTGTGAAATTGAATATTGATCCCTTTCACTCAGACAATTTTGAAGTCAAGGGCAATTCTGAGCCTTAGGTCGTGGTTTAAAGACACAGTATATAATTTTACATGTTGTCTTCATGGACAGTCTCCAGTGGATTTAGATTCTGTAATCAGTCATCTAGTTTGCAGTAAGCTGTGGAGACTGGTCATTTGTCATATATCATATGTAAATATAAATTCTCATGTACCAAAGAGTTTCTGAGAAGGCATATCAGAACGGGTTGAATCTTTAACTTTATTTAGTCATTAGAAAATCTTAGACTATGACTAACCTTCCAATTAACATCAGATATCTTTAGTTCCTTTTCAGGACTTAAATCTCCAAAATCAGAACAAAATGTGTTGTACTGGTTAAAGCTAAAGCTTAAAGGGTCTAGTACTACATTTTGCATTAATGCAGAATGCAGTGTGTTAAACTGGTAAGGTGAGGTGGGGGCAGGGAGCACTAAATTTTACATTGTAATTGTGGTTGAGTTGTGATGTTTTTCTAATGTTTTACAACCCTGAAATTATTGGTAAGACCTATAATTTCAAGTACAAGAGGTACAAGGGAAAGGTACCTCTTGTACATATTGTAGAAAACCTACAGCATAGCCTACAAAGCAATTTTTCAGTCTGTATAAATAACTCTAATGGCAGCCATATCACAGCTTCCAAGGTAGCTCATTACTGTGTCAGACAACCGAAGTTTCAGCAGGCTATTCTTATATTAAACCAAATTTTACTGTAGCTAGTTCTGTCCCCTAAGGCCACATAAGACAATCTGTAATTTTCTATCCAAGTAATAGATTTGCAGGAATTGAAAGGCTGTAATTAATGTAGATAAGTGCAATTTATTTAAAATAGTTACTGCATTATGAATTAATTATGATAACCTATTAAAGAGTTTTTTAAAAGCTGGACAGAAAAATAGCTTGAAAACATCTTTGCAGCTTGTAGCATGGTGGAGTTGCATCTTCTGTAAGCTCTAAAGGCAGTTCATATATTAAATTCATAGATAATATGAATGTTATATTTCTTTTGAGGAGTTAAATAACAAAATCTGGGTATAACTGCCTATGTTGAACAAAGGTAATTTTTCTTTTACTTTTAATATACTTTCTTTATTACACTAAAAATTCATTGCTTTTTAAATCTTTCTCTTTCCCACTCTCCCTACCTGCCTTCCCCTCTTATTTATCATTATTTTCTAAGTTAAAGTTCTGCTCTTGTTCCATTGATCTATATTTCTGTCTTTGTGCCAGTACCATACTGTCTTGATGACTGTGGCTTTGTAGTAGAGCCTGAAGTCAGGCAGGTTGATTCCTCCAGTTCCATTCTTCTTTTTCAAGATTGCTTCAGTTATTCTAGGGTTTTTGTATTTTCATACAAATTATGAAATTATTTGTTCTAGCTCTGTGAAAAATACCGTTGATAGCTTAATAGGGATTGCATTGAATTTATAGATTGCTTTGGGTAGTATACTCATAAATCACAGCAGGATCCTCTATGACCCACCTCCCAGAATATTGGAAATAAAAGGGAAAAATAAACAAATGGGACCTAATTAAAATTAAAAGCTTCTGCACAAGAAAGGAAACTATAAGCAACGTGAAAAGACAGCTTTCAGAATGGGAGAAAATAATAGCAAATAAAACAACTGACAAACAACTAATCTCAAAAATATACAAGCAACTCCTGCAGCTCAATTCCAGAAAAATAAACAACCCATTCAAAAAATGGACCAAAGAACTAAATAGACATTTCTCCAAAGAAGACATACAGATGGCTAACAAACACATGAAAAGATGCTCAACATCACTCATTATCAGAAATGCAAATCAAAACCACAGTGAGGTACCATTTCACACCAGTCAGAATGGCTGTGATCCGAAAATCTACAAGCAATAAATTCTGGAGAGGGTGTGGAGAAAAGGGAACCCTCTTACACTGTTGCTGGGAATGCAAACTAGTACAGCCACTATGGAGAACAGTGTGGAGATTCCTTAAAAAACTGGAAATAGAACTGCCTTATGACCCAGCAATCCCACTGCTGGGCATACACACTGAGGAAACCAGAATTGAAAGAGACACATGTACCCCAATGTTCATCGCAGCATTGTTTATAATGGCCAGGACATGGAAGCAACCTAGATGTCCATCAGCAGACGAATGGATAAGAAAGCTGTGGTACATATACACAATGGAGTATTACTCAGCCATTAAAAAGAATACATTTGAGTCAGTTCTAATGAGGTGGATGAAACTGGAGTCTATTATACAGAGTGAGGTAAGCCAGAAAGGGAAAAACCAGTACAGTATACTAGCGCATATATATGGAATTTAGAAAGATGGTAATGATAATCCTGTATGCGAGACAGCAAAAGAGACACAGATGTATAGAACAGTCTTTTGGACTCTGAGGGAGAGGGAGAGGGTGGGACGATTTGGGGGAATGGCACTGAAACATGTACAATATCATATAAGAAATGAATCGCCAGTCTAGGTTCAACACAGGATGCTTGAGGCTGGTGCACTGCGATGACCAGGAGGGATGGTACAGGGAGAGAGAGGTGGGAGGGGGGTTCAGGATGGAGAACATGTGTACGCCCGTGGTGGATTCATGTTAATGTGTGGCAGAACCAATATTGTAATTAGCCTCCAATTAAAATAAATAAATTTAAATTTAGAAAACAAAACAAAAAATGCTCTGCTCTTTTCCTCCTCTGTCTGACCTGCAAAATCCGAATCAGAAATTTTGCCTCCCCCGTTAGTTTACATTCTGAATTGATAAGTGAATGAATGAATTAATAAATGAGTCCCATGAAGGTCCAGAAGTTTAGCTTCATAGCAAGAGTTCCTTTACTTTTCCTCTTTTTATTTTTGTCTCAGGATAGTTTGTCTTTTTACCCCAAATATGGTAACTTGGCAACTCATGTATGTGTCTTCCCTTTTAAGATCACCGACCTATTCTGAATATCCAGTAATGAGTCCCCAGTTGCCAGAGTCCCTGTAGTGGAAAACCAATTGTGGTAAAGCCTTTTGAGGTGAACACTCTCAGAATTTTGACTGCAATTTGTACTCACTGGACTCTAGGCACACCTGCCTGCAGTTGCAGAATCAGCTTGTATAGGTGGTTTAAGTCACTGCTTGACCACCTGCTTCTAGTATGTACAGATTCTTCAGTGTGTTAAATGTTTAATCTTTGTGGTGCAAGTCGTGAATTTATAATGTATAAAAACCATTTAAATTATGTGGTGATTCAGCCTCAAGACATCTGAATGATTTTTGTTCTTATCAAACTTGAAAAATTAACATACAACAGACCATCATCTGCCTGCTACAGCAATCTACGATCATTAGGCTTTTTGTGTGAAAAGGAGAATAAAATGTGAGATTTCTCACATAAAATGAAATCTCTTATAAACGTGAAGACTTTTTCACATGTATTCTTCCTGAATAAAAGTTCAGGCCCAAGAGTTGATATTAATACTGATTGAAAAATGTTTAATCTGTGTCTCTGTGTGGTAGCCAGTATTCTACTGATATGGTTATACAAAATATTTTGCTGTAATCTTATATAGTACATTACCTGATAATCAAATTAAGATTTCCTTCTGGGGACACTGTCTCCCAAGACATTTTATGTGCCCTGTCAAGACTTTTAAGCACTGACATTTCATATTTATCTGGAAGAGTGATACTTCCAATTCTGCTTACTCTTATATTTGAGAATTTATTGCAGCTCATGCAGAGCAGTTGATTGTCATCAAACATCTTGCAAAAGAATTGATGTGAAAGTTAGAGGGCAGGACACAGAGAAAGATGGATCAATGTGGCTCTGAAAGAGAGACTATGAAAATAACTCCTGTCAAAATTTTCGGCATCTTCTTTAATAAAGAAATTGCAACTGGTTAAATATGTATATATATTTTAGAACTCTTTTTATCACTCATGCAAAATGAAATTCAGTCTTAAAATAAAGACAGAAGTTAATAAATTCTAAGTCCAGAAACCAACGCCAAGCCATCTTTATCCATTAGTAGGTTAAATTATGATACTCTTTGAGCATCAAAGTCTCCAAGTAATACAAAATAACCCTCATGAAAATGGACTGTAGAAGAGGAAAATTATATTCACATCTAGATACCAGGACAAAGATAGGTCATAAACCAAGATGGTTTCTGAGCTCAAAGATCTAATTTCAGGATTAGTTGCTAACCTTTAAGTTTTTAATTGTATAGAAGATTTTTGCCATTTATTAACTCTATCAAGAATTAAGTGGCTCTTTCATCTGGATGCAATTTAAAACTGCTAAAAGTATTTCCATGTTGATAAACTGGCACAGGCATTCTTAAGATCAAGTATTCATACTCTCAAATTATATCAATGTTTATTTGTGAGTACATCAAGGCTGAATAGGGGCTTCTGTGGTGGCTCAGAGGTTAAAGTGTCTGCCTCCAATGCGAGAGACCCGGGTTCAATCCCTGGGTCAGGAAGATCCCCTGGAGAAGGAAATGGTAACCCACTCCAGTATTCTTGCCTGGAGAATCCCATGGATGGAGAAGCCTGGTAGGCTACAGTTCATGGGATGGCAAAGAGTCGGACATGACTGTGCGACTTCACTATTCAAGGCTGAATATTGAAACCTTGCTTATTTAACTTATATGCAGAGTACATCATGAGAAGTGCCAGGCTGGATGAAGCACAAGCTGGAATCAAGATTGCCAGGAGAAATATCAATAACCTCAGATATGCAGATGACACCACCCTTATGGCAGGAAGTGAAGAGGAACTAAAGAGTCTCTTGATGAAAGTGAAAGAACAGAGTGAAAAAGCTGTCTTAAAACTCAGTATTCAAAAAATGAAGATCATGGCATCTGGTGCCATCACTTCATGGTTAATAGATCAAGAAACAATGAAAACAGTGACAGACTGTATTTTCTTGGGCTCCAAAATCTCTGCAGATGGTGACTGCGGTCATGAAATTGAGAGAATGCTTGCTCCTTGAAAGAAAAGCTATGACAAATCTAGACAGCATATTAAAAAGCAGAGACATTTCTTTGCCTACAAAGTTCTATTATTCAAAGATATGGCTTTTCCAGTAGTCATGTATGGATGTGAGACCTGGGCCATAAAGAAAGCTGAACACTGAAGAACTGATTCTTTTGAACTGTGATATTAGAGAAGACTCTTGAGTCCCTTGGATTGCAAGGAGATCAATTCAGTCAATCTTAAAGGAAATCAGTCCTGAATATTCATCGGAAGGACTGATGCTGAAGCTCTAATACTTTGGCCACCTGATGTGATGAGCTGACTCATTAGAATAGACCCTGATAGTGGGAAAGAGTGAACGCAGGAGGAGAAGGGGATGACAGAAGATGAGGTGGTTGGATGGCATCACCAACTCAATAGACATGAGTTTGAGCAAGCCCCGGGAGTTGGTGATGGTCAAGGAAGCATGTCATGTTACAGTCCATGGGCTCAAAAATCAGATAAAACTGAATAACTGAACTAACCTTTAATTTTATTATAAGATAGATTTCCTTGGCATCCATTATGGAAAATTTAAAATGTATAAAAAAAACCCAGAAAACAGAAAACCCAGCTTCATCAATTATTAGTTCCTTGAACAATCTTGTTTCATCTACAACTCATTTTCCATTTGTTCTATTCTCTTTGGCCTCTCACTTGGCCAGTTGAATTATTTTGAAGGAAATTCTTTTAAGCAGTTTTTGCTTGTCTATTTGTTTGTAAAGAGTAAGTTGTGTTTTAAGTGAGACTATTATGAGCTTCACACGTGGTGCAGTGGTAAAGAACTTGCCTGTCAATGAAGGAGACCCAAGAGACTCATGTAAAATCCCTGGGTCAGGAATATCTCCTGGAGAAGAAAATGGCAACTCACTGCAGTACTCTTGCCTGGAAAACTCCATGGACAGAGGAGCTGGGTGGGCTACAGTCCATGGAGTCACAAAGAGTCGGACATGAGAGAGAATGCAAGCACGCATTACATAAGTCTGATATTTGTAGATTAAAAAAAAAAAAAACATGTGTTTCTTAAAATAGTTTTAAAGTGATCAGCTCTAGTTTAACACCAGTCCCAGATTAAGGTAATAGTTGTCAAAAATGTCCTTTCTCAATCAATGAATAAGCACATAAAAATTTAGCAGATGTAAGAAATTCTCCTCAAAGCAAACACTGAGGCAAACTTCATCAACAGACTAATCAGGAGTCATAAATACTGGTGAGAGTTAACATATGAAGATGTGATCAATATAAGGACATTTAAAAAATTAAGATATTCTTGAAATAGTGAATAAATAAATCTCTCCACTTAATTTTGAGAAAACGTAAAGAAATTACAGTTATGATACACATCATGTTCTATTGGCAGTAATCTTGTAGAGAAACAGTCTGGCCCCAGAAACAAGAGGGAATTAATGAGTCTAATGGGAATCAGGACCTTTTGAAGTGTCACCTTCAGTCTTTGGTTAATCTACTGCTTGGAACCTACCTGTTCTTTAATTTTCTCTGGGAAACGAGTGATGCTGCTGCTACTTATATCCATGTACACTTAAAAGAGAATGGGGTCTTACTCTATAAAAGTACTCTTGGTACTTTATAACTCACAAAGCACATTCATTTCATTTTCCAAGTAAGCCTGAACAAGTATGTTTCCCTCTGTGACTAAGGCAGCTGAGGCTGAAAAAGTATATAATTTACCAAAGGTCAATAAGGAGGAGGACTGCAGGGCCGCTACTTGAATTCCCCACCTTCTTACTCTGGTTCAAGGCTTAGGATAGGACACTGCTGCTGATGCTGCTGTGGAAAAGCGGTAGATAGGCTCTATTTGCCATGGTTTCTACAGCAGAGCCATGGTTTTTACATCTGTCAGCCCCTCTACTGTTTCTGTTCAGTCCCAGAAGACCAACTTGTTACATTTTGAAAGGTCCAGTGTCAGCCACACATAGGAGCAGAATCACTCTACCAAAATGAGAAATTCTCCTCTAGAATGTACAAATAGGATCTTGGCAGGACAGCAACTAAAAAAGGAAAGGAGAAAGAGCCTTCAGAGCACAGGCATGTTGCAAAATAAAGGTGGCATCTAAGAAACACTTTGGAATTTGCTGGGACTTGAGCATGACTCCTCACTGAAGCATTTTATAGAAGAGAGTACCAGATTGCTCAGCCCTGATAATAGATAATTCAAGATTATAAAAGGCCATTACAGAAGCCTATATCTTCTTCCTTTACCGAAAAATAAAGTTTCCCTAAAATTTAATAAAAATATCCATGTCTATAGATAATGGCCAATTCTTGAGTAGGGGGTGAGGGTTGAGTGCAACATAGCCATGTTTTCTTTTCTGTCACTCCTTTTCCATGTGCTCGGTTTAGCATTTATGTACGCAGACAAAACACAGTGTTTATGCAGACAGGTTTGAAATAAATGAGCAAGGCACACCGGAGTTTGAGCGACAGCTTAGTATTAAAGAGAAAATACTGTATTCAAAGTCCTCTTCTAGCTCTGATTTTAGCCCCATTTCTGCTTCTACTGTGTGACTTGGGTTATTCAATTCAACTCATCCAATTTTCATAGAATCCAAACTATATTAGATACTAAAGGGGTAAAACTATGACTAGCCGCCATCAGATGGATCTTACAATTGCATAAGAAAATGAAGGCAATTTCAGAAATTACTTTAATAGAGGTGGATTAAGGTAAGTGCACTACAAGAGGCACTAAGAGAGAGAGATGCAGTTCTAATGCAGATAATCTCACTTTGAATGGTTTTCCAGGAAAAGTTTTGCAGTAGGCAGAATTTTGGCTACATGACCTTCTTACCCCCTGCCCCACCCCTGAGTTATGCCATGTGACTTATGTTATATTATATGAACATAAGGGACTTCATAGATGTAACTAAGGCTGCTAATCAATTGGCATTAATTTGGGAAGATTATTTTGGGTTATTCTGATGGGCCTGCTGTAAACACATGTGCTCTTAAAAGTAGAGCTGTCTGCACCATGAGGGCAGGAGAGGAAAAAATGTAGCAGAAAGGAAGGCAAATAGATTCAAAGTGTGACCCATCTTTGCTGGGGGTGGATACATGAAAATCATGAAGCTGAGTGCCTTCTGGGAGCAAATATCAGCACCTCAAGGAAATAAATCTTACCAACACCCTGAACAAACTTGGACGTGAATTCTTCCTCAAGGACTGCAGTGATAAATACAACACTGCCAACTCCTTGATGTTGGCTTAAGGAAACCCGGAACAGAGGATCTGGTTGATCTATCCAAGACTTTGGACCCATAGAACTGTGAAGTTAAATTTTTGCATGATTTTAAGCCTCTAAATATGTTGTAACTTTTTGTGGCAGAACAGAAAACTAATACTGGCTTCATGGATACGGACTTTGATATATGGTTAGGACAACAAAAAAAAAAAAAAAAAGAGAGAGAGAAAGATTAAGAGGCAGCATCCCAGGCAGAGTGTGGAGGATAGGTAATAGCACAAAGGCAGGATAATTCAAGTGTGATACAAAATCAATTCAGTTTGTCTCATAAAACTGAATCTCACAGCTTCAGTTATCTCACCCATAAGTGAGTTATAAACAGTATTCTTTGGAGGACTGGAAGATCCAAGAAAGTCCTCAGATGAAACTGGGAGAGGGGGACAACTATTCAAGGAAAGAATCTTGTTGATTTATTTGAGGCCAATACACTTCTCCCTCTTCTAATATCTTAACCATTAATGTTTCACCTTTATCCATTCTCTATACAGGACTCAACAAAGTGTTATTCGAAGAGAGGATTCGGCAGCTTAAAACTTTTAGAAACCACTAAACTTGACAATTCCTTCCAGGTCAACAATCTACAACTATTTCTTGGACATGTTATGAGCATCAAATTAGATAACAGTGAAATGTTCTAGTTTCACATTACTGTCAGCTTTCCTACGGTGATGCACACTGAAATAAGCCTGGCCCAGAGAATTACCGTCAGGACTGGCATTGTTGCTAGAAATAAACGTGCTCTAGTAAAAGTATAAGGATTTCAATACACTAGAACTCCACCCCCCCACCCCCACCCCCGCTTTTTTTTTAATAGTTCATAATGTCTGTTCAGGGTCAAGGAGAAAAAAGATACTGTTCTATATAGTCATTCAGGACCCATATTGCCTGAAGCTTTGCTGTCTTCAGTGTGTGTGTGTGCACATTCACTTAGTCATGTCCAACTTTTTGAAACACCAGGTACTGTAGCCCACCAGGCTCCTCTTTTTATGGAATTTTCCAGGCAAGAATACTTAAGTGGGTTGCCATTTCCTACTCCAGGGGAACTTCTGACCCAGTAACGGAACCCATGTCTTCAATGGCAGGCTGGCTCTTTACCACTACACCACCTGGGAAGTCTACTGTCTTCGATATGTGACAACTAAGTCTTCTCAGGTTATCATTATTGTCAATCTAGCCAAAGGGAGAGGAAAAGAGCAGGGGGAAAAATTTGAGGGAACTTTTATGATTCAGGATAGGACATAGTACCTATAATGTCTATTTTCATTTCATTAGAGAGCATATGACCTGATTACATGCCAGACTGGGACACGTAGTAGTACCAGTTGGAAAATGACAGGTGCTATGGAAGGTGTGCAGTTAAATATTTAGACCAATGACTGTCTCTGCCTCAGGGTCATGTTCAAACATATGTCTCCAAGATAGGCCAAAAGTACTGTTTTTTATAATAGCAAAAATCTATGAGGTTGTTGAGTAGAGGGTGTGTATAGGTGGAAGGACAAGAGTGAGTTCAATGGTGGTAGCAGAGAGAAGAAAAGATAGAAGTAAGAGAAAGGTACTAGGATTTTCTCACATATTTTAGGAAACCTAAATTTTTCTGCTTGTGCTAAGATTTTGCGATATTTCACAATAACAGAGGAATAGTCAAGAATCCTAAATAAATTCCAGGGCCACAGGTGGGCACAGACCTCAAAAGAACTAGAAGCAGTACACCTACATGAGGCTTCATGAAACTGGAAAGAGCATCTGTATGGGAGCTTCAAGATGTACACATGCTGCAAAGGCAATGAGATCTAAAAAGGGAGATCTTAAATTTTCACCATTACAACAGAAGTGAAGGACAATAAGAGTTTGGAACTTGATGGCAAAGACAAAGAATTTTACAAAGGTCATATTTGGGTAAGAGAATTGCTATTTAATATATTCTTTACTATACAATAAACTTGTTAGTATGACTTTGTGCCAAGGATGCTTTGAAGATACGTTTGACATGAAAATAAAGGATATGACTCTTTTTTATGATGCCTATGAAGTGATGTGAAGTGAAGTCGCTCAGTCGTGTCTGACTCTTTGTGACTCCACGGACTATAGCCTACCAGGCTCCTCAGTCCATGGGATTTTCCAGGCAAGAGTCCTGGAGTGGGTTGCCACTTCCTTCTCCAGGGGATCTTCTTGACCCTGGGATCAAACCCGGGTCTCCCACATTGTAGGCAGACGCTTTACCATCTGAGCTACCAGGGAAGCCCTTACAACTAACAATAAGAGATTCATGGAATATATCACACATCCTTCAAATGAAAGAGATAGTTATCACGAGATAAACCATAGTGGGTTACTGATGAGTGAAATGGAAGGGAACATGCAAATTGTGTTTTTAAAGACTTGAAAGCTCTTGTGTAGAAGAGGAACTACATTTGCTCTTTGGAATGCAAAAGGTAGAGCCACCAAGAAACTGGAAATTTAGAGGAATTGAGTAGGTTGTTTTACAAACAAACTTCCCTTGGTGCTTCAAAGATAGAGGGAAGCCTTAGGAGAAAACTTACACTCTTGTTAAGCAGAAGATTGCAGGCAAATTCCAGTTGACCATTTGGAAGGAATGCAGCAGAGAGGGGAGATGGATATTAGAGTACAGATAGTTACAAACGCTTTAAGCTTCCTTCAAATCTTAAAATTATCACTTCATGACAAAAATACAACAAAAACAAAATTCATGCAGGCCTTAAAAATAATGCAGATGTGCTGGGTCATATTTCTCTTTTATGGAACAAGTGTTTTGTTTTGTTTGATTTTCCTTTTTACTTTTTTAAAAGTTTGTGCAAAGATGATCCAATATAAATCAACCTACTTTAATGACATTAGACACTACAATCTGTTACTTAATCCTTACTTAAGAGAGAAAAAATAAATTTTCTGTAGAGAGTAGAGATATTCCTACAGGCATTTACTTAGTTCTAAAACTCCTAAGAAATCGAGGTGAAGGAAGTTATTAATATACCTACTTTATAGACAGGATACAAAGCATAAAACTATTTGCTTAAGGCAAGACACCAAGTCAGTGGAGGAGAGAGAAAATATCTCACCTTTGACTCTGTTTTGGTGTTCTGAGTCCTCATAGCAGCTGAATCCTAAAAATGTGACTTTTATGTTGATTAGTGTTATTTTAAACTATGAGTTCAGAATTATTGGCCTGAAGCTTCAAACTAAAGAAAACAAAAAACAACTTTCACTGTCCAGGGAAAGACAATTTTTAAAGAAAACAGAAATTGGAACTTCCCAACAACAAAAAAAGTCTTTGTCATATATAGAATATTGATTAAAGACATCATCTTTGCTTTGTTATTCTATAATACTAAACAGCTTTTTCAAAAAGTTTTTAACTCACGTTTATTTCAGAAGTTCTGGGAGCTTGTGTAGCATTTTTATTTTTATGCAACTAGCTTTGCTTCTGCTGAGTTTTCAACTTCTGCTGCTGCTAACCTAGTTTAAAGCATCATCTATTCCCTGAACTATTGCAATACTTTCTTAAAGAAACAAGTCAAACCCTTCAATATTCAATCCATGAGTGGTTGCCTGGAGAAACATTCTAAATTATAGACTTGGATATGTGAATTTGTCCAAGAAGCTTGAATGCCCTCCTGCTAAATACAAAGCTCCTACTAAATACAAGGTAAGTACAAATTCATTAGCTTAACATAAGCTCAACAAGTTGGTACCAAAATACCTTTAAAAAATCTTCTCTTTTTCCAGAATCATCACTTGCTAATTTTGAATTAAATAGTATGCTGCTAATTTGTGCACATAAAAAAAAATCTTTTCTTCCAGTAATTTCTTATACCTTCTTATGCCTTCATAGTCCAGTTATATGAGGGCACTTAATACCCATTTTAAATAGTTATTTTAAATTTATTTTTTCTGAAAGCCCTATATTTTCACACTACAAGCTTCATATATGCTTCACCAATTTCTTCTCTATGCATCAAGCTTGATTCAAATCTAAAGTCTTCTTGTAAACCGTCCATGAACCATTGTAGCCATGAAATTGTCTTTCTTCCTTTTATTTCCATTATATGTTATAATCAGTATCATAGAACATCTACTACTGATTATTTTGTTTTAGAATCATTTATACAAATGTCACTGACTCAATGGACATAAGTTTGAGCAAACTCCAAGAAATAGTGAAGGACAGGAAAGCCTAGCATACTGCAGTTCATGGGGTCAGAGAGTTGGACATGACTGAGGGACTGAACAGCAACAATGTAAGTATCTGTGGCTCTCCATCGATTAGTGTCCAGTCAAGAAAATGTAAAACACACCAAATATTTAACAGAAAAAATGTACATAATTATTTGGTTATTGATTATTAGAAGATTAAAAAGACAAAACAAAAAACATTGGGATAATAAAGAGCTATTTCTTTCTGGAGGAAGCAACCGTTCTTAGAAATTAGGTTAAAGAAAGGGAAGAGGTAGATGTTTTTAAAACTCTACAACTTGAAGAAGGCTCTTCAGAGGTGGGTCCTAGCCCACTTTTGAGAAGTTGCTGCTAAGCTGTGCTGGGACGTCAACATCTCAGAGGAGAGAATGTGAAGCTGGCACTCAAACTACTGGTTTTGTTTCTAAGGGAGCACAATGAGATCAATTCTGGAGTGAAGAGAGAAAACTAGAAAGTGGCTATCAACTGCCACTGCCAGAATTAAACAGATGCTGCTGGCATGTGTGGACAGGAACAGAGATCAGCACGCTGTGGGACTCAGCTCCTCATTTTTCTCTAGCACTCCTCATTAGCAGATCTATCAGGGAGACATCTAGGCAAAGTAGAAACATGACTTGCACAGCCCAGTGAAAACATCACAAAGAAAGCATATAAGGGTGGGGTTGACACAGTAAGGCAGAGTATCATAAACCAGCACATGTCCACAAGACTTTGCATTCCCACAGGACCAAATCATGTCTGGCTATCCATATGTCCCCTGTTGAGCATATCATAGTACTTACCAAGTAGTAGAAAATCAATAAATATTTTATTTGAAATCTATATAAGTTCTTGATTATCTGAGAGTCACAGATATCTCAAACGTAAAACTTTAAAAATGCAGTACCTTCTAGAACTAAAAGGTAGAATGATATAAAATAAATTATGTAAAGAGTTGAGAATTTTTGATGAAATTTTACACTTCCATTTTCTGTTATGCTATAGTCAGGAGACCACTGCAGATAAATACAATAGATCTTTCCTAGTGTTAAGGATACACTGGTTTTCCAGGGGGAAAATACTAGAAGAGCATTCAGCTGTGTTACTAGGCCTTTTTCTTGATACTGTCTGCCATCTTTTATAAGTATGAAAAAATTTCAGCTGTTCTGGGTATGGAAAAATAAAAGAGATGTCTCTGAAATGAAATAAAGATAATAATTCTGAGCAAATAAGAATCAGATATTTAGAAGGTGGGATGAAGTAGATAAAATATCTTAAGTACACCTTTCTGGGCTTCGCCGGTGGCTCAGTGGTAAAGAATCTGCCTGCAAGGCAGGAGTTGCAGTAGATATGGGTTGTATTCCTGGGTCAGGAAGATCCTCTGGAGGAGGGCATGGCAACCTACTCACCCGCTCCAGTATTCTTAGTTGGAGAATCCGATGGACAGAGTATCCTGGTGGGCTACCATCCATAGGGTCAGAAAGAGTCAGACATGAGTGAAGTGACTTAGCATGCATGCACATACATCTCTAGACATGACATTAATCTTATATCTCAGGAGCTAATCTGGGCTAATAAGACATTGTAGATAACATGGACTTGAGATGGGGAGTATCATCTAAAGAACAAGAGATCTAAGTAAATTAAACCTCCATAATTGTATCTTTTGATAAAAAATACTTCTCCATAATTAAGCAGAGCATGAGAGATATTTCCTATAAAGTACCATTTATTATGGCAAAGCATATGATATATTTGCCATCTTAGGCATTCAGAAAAAAAGAAAGAGAAGAAAATAAAGTGAGAAAAAACTTGTGTATGTGCACATATGTATGGTAAATATTTGGTACTGAAGTATTGTGATTTCATACATTAATATTCCTAAATTCTTCAATAAGATCAAAACAGAAAACATCTTTATTTCTCTTTCTTGAACTTCCATGTACTTTACAAATGAATAATCAAACAAATCTTTACATAAAAAATTGGCTAACAATAAAATAACTGAACATTTATGAAGCCTTTAATGCTAGTCATTTGAGGCAAGTCCTATATAAAATTATTTATTTTTCACAACATTCCCATGATGAAAGTACTATTATGTTATAAGGAAAATATCTGGTGCATAAAGATATTGTGTTAATAATTAATAAATAGACAAATCACTAAATTCCAATTTTACAGATGATATTCTAAGCTATGAAGGAAAAGTTGCTCCATGTTCTATTATTAAACATGTTCTCAGGATTTAGGTTCTGTTTAAAGAAAAACAATTATCAGGTTCTGAGATGAAGGTTTGGTATGATTTAAATAGTTAATGTTTAAAATCATGTGTTCAGTGTAGAAAGTTTTCCCTCTTTGAGATAATGTGTTGCAGAATAGTAGTAGCAATGGTCTTGACATTAAGAATGGCAGTATTATAAAGTATTCAGTATATTCAGTATAGAAAGACAACCAGTATAGTAAGAAAACCACTGCATCTTATTCCTCACTTGATTAAGGCAAGCCATGTCTATTTCCAAGAATGATTTTAGCTTATCCATGATTTTTCCTGTGGTCATGTATGGATGTGAGATTTGGACTGTGAAGAAGGCTGAGCACTGAAGAATCGATGCTTTTGAACTATGGTGTTGGAGAAGACTCTTGAGAGTCCCTTGGACTGCAAGGAGATCCAACCAGTCCATTCTGAAGGAAATCAGCCCTGGGATTTCTTTGGAAGGAATGATGCTAAAGCTGAAACTCCAGTACTTTGGCCACCTCATGCGAAGAGTTGACTCATTGGAAAAGACTTTGATGCTGGGAGGGATTGGGGGCAGGAGGAGAAGGGGACGACAGAGGATGAGATGGCTGGATGGCATCACGGACTCTATGAACTAGAACACTTTCTGAGTGAACTCCGGGAGTTGGTGATGGACAGGGAGGCCTGGCGTACTGCAATTCATGGGGTCGCAAAGAGTCGGACACGACTGAGCAACTGAACTGAACTGAACTGAACAGAAAACAGGAGGATGACAATAAAAAGCTTATTTTTCTCTATGTGTTTTTTTTTTTAAGAAAAGTTCACTTTATTTTTTTTATTTTTTAAATTTTACTTTATTTTACTTTACAATACTGTATTGGTTTTGCCATACATCAACATGAATCCACCAAGGGTGTACATGTGTTCCCAATCCTGAACCCCCCTCCCACCTCCCTCCCTATACTATCCCTCTGGGTCATCCCAGTGCACCAGCCTCAAGCATCCTCTATCCTGTATCGAACCTAGACTGGCGATTCCTTTCTTACATGATATTATGCATGTTTCAGTGCCATTCTCCCAAATCATCCAACCCTCTCCCTCTCCCACAGAGTCCAAAAGACTGTTCTATACATCTGTGTCTCTTTTGCTGTCTCACATACAGGGTTATCATTACCATCTTTCTAAATTCCATATATATGCATTAGTATACTGTATTGGTGTTTTCCTTTCTGGCTTACCTCACTCTGTATAACAGACTCCCGTTTCATCCACCTCATTAGAACTGATTCAAATGTATTCTTTTTAATGGCTGAGTAATACTCCATTGTGTATATGTACCACAGCTTTCTTATCCATTCATCTGCTGATGGACATCTAGGTTGCTTCCATGTCCTGGCTATTATAAACAGTGCTGTGATGAACATTGGGGTACATGTGTCTCTTTCAATTCTGGTTACCTCGGTGTGTATGCCCAGCAGTGGGATTGCTAGGTCATAAGGCAGTTCTATTTCCAGTTTTTTAAGGAATCTCCACACTGTTCTCCATAGTGGCTGTGCTAGTTTGCATTCCCACCAACAGTGTAAGAGGGTTCCCTTTTCTCCACACCCTCTCCAGCATTTATTGCTTGTAGACTGGCATGAAATAGTACCTCATTGTGGTTTTGATTTGCATTTCTCTGATAATGAGTGATGTTGAGCATCTTTTCATGTGTTTGTTAGCCATCTGTATGTCTTCTTTGGAGAAATGTCTATTTAGCTCTTTGGCCCATTTTTTGAATGGGTTGTTTATTTTTCTGGAATTGAGCTGCAGGAGTTGCTTGCATATTTTTGAGATTAGTTGTTTGTCAGTTGCTTCATTTGCTATTATTTTCTCCCATTCCAAAGGCACAATTTGTATGGAAATACAAAAAACCTTGAATAGCCAAAGCAATCTTGAGAAAGAAGACTGGTACTGGAGGAATCAACCTGCCTGACTTCAGGCTCTACTACAAAGCCACAGTCATCAAGACAGTATGATACTGGCACAAAGACAGAAATATAGATCAATGGAACAAAATAGAAAGCCCAGAGATAAATCCGCACACCTATGGACACCTTATCTTTGACAAAGGAGGCAAGAATATACAACGGATTAAAGACAATCTCTTTAACAAGTGGTGCTGGGAAAACTGGTCAACCACTTGTAAAAGAATGAAACTAGAACACTTTCTAACACCATACATAAAAATAAACTCAAAATGGATTAAAGATCTAAATGTAAGACCAGAAACTATAAAATTCCTAGAGGAGAACATAGGCAAAACACTCTCCGACATAAATCACAGCAGGATCCTCTATGACCCACCTCCCAGGATACTGGAAATAAAAGCAAAAATAAACAAATGGGATCTAATTAAAATTAAAAGCTTCTGCACAACAAAGGAATCTATGTGTTTTAATACATTAGATTAATCTCCTAAGTATGTTTTTAAAGTCACTTTTTCTGACCATTTATCTCTTTTCCCCTTCCTCAATCTATAATTCTAGGCTATGTATGTCAAACTCCTAACCATTCATACAGATCTTATTCACAGCCCACCTCTTTCACAAAAAGTTTGTTCTTGATTTTTTAGCTCCAATAGGTATATACTTCCTGTGAATGCTTATTTCCTTTCAACTCTGAGTTTTGGGGGGTGCATTTTGCCATCTTCTTCTATAATGAATAACTGGAATTGAAGCTCAATTAGTAGCTAATTCAGTTCCCGAATGGCTTAAACTATCTTCCAGAAAGAAAAGTAAATTATACATGGAGGAAGACAGCATCATTCAGAGCCTTATTAATTTTTAAAATTTTATCCACATTTTCTAGCACTCTATAAAAAATAATCAGCCACACAGAACTGACTGATAATCAAGAGAAAATAACAATAAGAAATGCATGAGAAATTTAGATTTTAAAATCAGAACTATACTTTAAAATTATTTATATGTTAAATAATGTTTACAAATTATTTCATAAATTAAAGAGCTAGTCATGAGAGTTGAGTAAAAATTATAAAAAAATGAATTATTCAGAAATTCTGTTGTACACATTGATGTCGCTCAGTTGTGTCTGACTCTTTGCCACCCCATGGACACCAGGCTTCCCCGTCCATGGGATTCTCCAGGCAAGAATACTGGAGTGGGTTGCCATTTCCTTCTCCAGGGAACTTCCCGACCCAGGCATTGAACCCAGGTCTCCCACATTGTAGGCAGACGCTTTAACGTCTGAGCCACCAGGGAAGTCATTACTTAAAATGTAATCATTTGATGCTCCATGCATGGACATACTAATGTATTAGGCCCAGTCGATAAAAAGAATTTGGGATGTGGAAGATAGGATTGTAGAAATATCTGGACTAAAGCATGGAGAGACAAAGGAAATGATGCAAAATACAAAACAAATCCAAAGATAAATGAGATATGGGAAAGAGGTTCATATAAGATTGAAGATTAAGAGAGGGAAAAAAGAGATACTAGGCCAGAGCCATGAATTTTTCAAAATTGATAAAAATTATATTAAGCTTAGCAGAATATATACAAAGAAAATCAAACTTAAGTATATCATAGCAAAACTTCTGAAAACTAAATACAAAAATAAAACCTTAAAGTAGCCAGGGACAAGAAATTTGGAATCAAAAGAACTGCAGAATTTTATAAATGATTTTAAACAATAACAATGAAAATCAAAAATCAGTGGAATGGCATATTTAATGGCTAAAAGAAAATACCTGTCAAACTACAATTATTTACCTGATGGAAAATCCTTTAAAAAATAAAGGTGATATCAAAGGTATTTTTCAAACAAGCAAGAATTCATCACCAAGAGACTACACTAAAGGAAATAGCAATAAGATTCATAAATCATTATGAAAAGAATGGATTAGTCAATAAATGGTATAGTTTGTTATTCATATAAAATTTATGGGACTCTCTACTTCATATCACAGAAATAAATTTCAGATGATTAAACACCTAATGTGAAAAAAAATCTTTAATTTTTTAGGAGAAATATGTGGCAGCATTTCTCTGCAACTGCATGACAGGGAAAGATGTCTCAAATACAGATCCTCAAAATAAGATAAATATGTTTATAATAATAGTAAAGCTTTCTTTGAATAAAAATTCTCCATAAACAAATAAGGCTACAATAAATCATATATTGGAAGAAAATATGTATATTCCACACAACTGATAAAATTATTATTCAATGCATATCAATAATTGCTATAAAGCTATAGGAAAAAAAGAAAAACTTCTCAGTAGAAAAATCAAAAGAACACATAGAAAAGCAATTCAAAAACAAAGAAATCTGAGTTCACTAAAGCAAATAGACAAAAGAAAAAGAGAACTAAAAAATACCCAAGTTAATGAGAAATCAAGAAAATTTAGTTTAAAACAGTAAGGTATGAAGGACTTCTGCTTCTACTCAAGATGGAATAATAAAGGTTGAGTTTACTTTCTCATGCAACAAGTGAAAAAAATAGACAAAGCACAAGATACTTCAGTGTAAAGACTGAATATAAGCCAATGAAGGACGTTAAATCTTTAGACATGGGTGCCACAGGAGCTACTTCTCGAGTGTACTGACTTGAGAAAGTTTCTAGGTCTTCTTGTAGTGATGAAACACCTACGTGTACTAGTAGAATGAAAGTGAAAGTGAAGTCGCTCAGTTGTGTCCGACTCTTTGCCACCCCATGGACTGTAGCCCACCAGGCTCCCCTGTCCATGGGATTCTCCAGGCAAGAATACTGGAGTGGGTTGCCATTTCCTTCTCCAGGGGATCTTCCTGACCCAGGGATTGAACCCAGGTCTCCCACATTGCAGGCAGATGCTTTAACCTCTGAGTAGTTGTCCTCAAAGATGTCCATTTCCTAATCCACTGAATCTGTGTGAATATATTAACTTACAAGCAAAGGATCTTTGTAGATGTTGATTAAATAAAGAACTTTAATATGGGGAGATAATCCTGGATTATCTGCATGAGCCAAATCTAATCACATGAGTCTTTTAAAATCAGAAAATTTCCCAGTTCAGTTCTGAGATAGAAGGAGATGTAACTATGGGAAAATGGCTAAAGAAATAGAGATGTAATATTGTTGGTTTTAAAGATGGAAGAATGGGACATAATCCAAGGAATTTGGGCATCCTCTACAAACTGGAAGTCAAGGAGAGGGTTCTCCCTGGAGCAACCTGAAAGGAACTCAGCCTTGCTGAGTCCTTGGCTTTAGCACAGTAACACTCATGTTGGACTTTTAACCTACAGAACTATAAGATCATAAATTTGTGTTGCTTTAAGTTACCAAGTTTGTGGATATTTGCTTTAGTAGCTTTTTTTTTTTTTTTTTTTTAGCTAAGTTGCTTCGGTTGTGTCCGACTCTTTGCTACCTGTGGACTGTAGCCTGCCAGGCTCCTCTGTCCATAGGATTCTCCAGGCAAGAACGCTGGAGTGGTATACTTCACATTTAAAGACACAAGCAAAAAGTTAGAAAAATATATGCTGGCACTAATCAAGAGAAAGCTGGGATGGCTATATTAATATAAAACTGGATTATATATCAAAGTATATTACCAGGAATAGAAAATTATTCAATAATAATAAGTAAGCAAATTGATCAAGATAATAAATCTGAATATCATTAATAGAGCTTCCAGATAAAGGAAGCATCTGACAGAATTACAAGGAGAAACATACAAATCCACAGTTATAGTTAAAGATTTCAATACCCCTCTAAATAACTCACAAATACACAAGGAAAAAATAATCATATAGAAGGTCAAAAAAAGTTCCTGAAACAACTTGACTAAAAATTTGGAACAAAATTTTAGCAAGTCAAATACAAAAACAAATATAAGTTAAAACACATAACAACCAAAAATGCAGTTTGTTTAATATTTGAAAATGAATCTATGTTTAAAACCATATTTGTAGATTAAATAACAAAACACTCTTGATATCTCAAAAATTGCAGAAAAAGTATTTAACAAATTCAACTATCATTCCTGACAAAAGCATTCTATAATTTTGGAATAAAAGTATATAGCAAAGAGCTAACTCAACGGGTCTTAGTTGCTCAGTTCAGTTCAGTTCAGTTCAGTTGCTCAGTCATGTCTGACTCCTTGCAGCCCCGTGAACTGCAGCACGCCAGGCCTCCCTGTCCAGCAACAACTCCCAGAGTCTACCAAAACTCATGTCCATTGAGTCTGTGATGCCATCCAACCATCTCATCCTTTTCTGTCTCCTTCTCCTCCTGCCCTCAATCTTTCCCAGCATCAGGGTCTTTTCAAATGAAGTCAGCTCTTCACATGAGGTGGCCAAAGTATTGGAGTGGCAGCTTCAACATCAGTCCTAATGAACACCCAGAACTGATCTCCTTTAGGTAGGACTGGTCGGATTTCCTTTTAGTTCAAGGGACTCTCAAGAGTCTTCTCCAACACCACAGTTCAGAAGCATCAATTCTTCAGAGCTCAGCTTTCTTCACAGTCCAACTCTCACATCCATACATGACTACTGGAAAAACCATAGCCTTGACTAGATGGAACTTTGTTGAGAAAGTAATGTCTCTGCTTTTTAATATGTCATCTAGGTTGGTCATAACTTTCCTCCCAAGGAGTAAGTGTCTTTTAATTTAATGGCTACAGTCACCATCTGCAGTGATTTTGGAGCCCAGAAAAATAAAGTCTGACACTGTTTCCACTTTTTCCCCACCTATTTGCCATGAAGTGATGGGAACAGATGCCATGATCTTTGTTTTCTGAATGTTGAGCTTTAAGCCAACTTTTTCACTCTATTCTTTCACTTTTATCAAGAGACTCCTTAGTTCTTCTTTGCTTTCTGCCATAAGGGTGGTGTCATCTGCATATCTGAGGTTATTGGGCAATCTTGATCCCAGTCTGTGCTTCCTCCAGCCCAGCGTTTCTCATAATGTACTCTGCATATAAGTTAAATAAGCAAGGTGACAATATACAGCCTCGACGTATTCCTTTGCCTATTTGGAACCAGTCTGTTGTTCCATGTCCAGTTCTAACTGTGGCTTCCTGACCTGCATATAGATTTCTCAAGAGGCAGGTACAGTTTTCTGGTATTCACATCTCTTCCAGAATTTTCCACAGTTTCTTGTCATCCACACAGTCAAAGGTTTTGGCATAGTAGATAAAGCAGAAATAGATATTTTCCTGGAACTTTCCTCCTTTTTCAATGATCCAGCGGATATTGGCAATTTGATCTCTGGTTCCTCTGCCTTTTCTAAAACCAAATTTGAACATCTGGAAGTTCATGGTACACGTATTGCTGAAGCCTGGCTTGGAGAATTTTGAGCCTTAATTTACTAGCATGTGAGATGAGTGCAATTATGCAGCCGTTTGAGCATTCTTTGTCATTGCCTTTCTTTGGGATTGGAATGAAAACTGAAGTTTTCCAGTCCTGTGGCCACTGCTGAGTTTTCCAAATTTGCTGGCGTATTGAATGCAGCACTTTCACAGCATCATCATTCAGGATTTGAAATAGCTCCACTGGAATTCCATCACCTCCACTAGCTTTGTTCATAGTGATGCTTCCTAAGGCCCACTTGACTTCACATTCCAGGATGTCTGGCTCTAGGTAAGTGATCACACCATCGTGATTATCTGGGTCATGAAGATCATTTTTTGCACAGTTCTGTGTATTCTTGCCACCTCTTCTTAATATATTCTGCTTCTGTTAGGTACTTACCATTTCTGTCCTTTATTGAGCCCATTTTGCATGAAATGTTTCCTTGGTATCTCTAATTTTCTTGAAGAGATCTCTAGTCTTTTCCATTCTGTTGTTTTCCTCTATTTCTTAGCATTGATCTCTGAGGAAGGCTTTCTTATCTCTCCTTGTTATTCTTTAGAACCCTACATTCAAATGGGTATATTATTCCTTTTCTCCTTTGCTTTTCACTTTTCTTTCCACAGCTATTTGTAAGGCCTCCTCAGACAGGCATTTTGCTTTTTTGCATGTCTTTTTCTTGGGGATGGTCTTGATCCCTGTCTCCTGTGCAATGTCACAACCTCTGTCCATAGTTCATCAGGCACTCTGTCTATCAGATCTAGTCCCTTAAATCTATTTCTCACTTCCACTGTATAGTCATAAGGGATTTGATTCAGGTCATACCTGAATGGTGTATTGGTTTCCCACTTTTTTCCATTTAAGTCTGAATTTGGCAATAAGGAGTTCATGATCTGAGCCACAGTCAGTTCCTGGTCTTGATTTTGCTGACTGTATAGAGCTTCTCCATCTTTGGCTGCAAAGAATATAATCAACCTGATTTCGGTGTTGACCATCTGGTGATGTCCATGTGTAGAGTCTTCTCTTGTGTTGTTGGAAGAGAGTGTTTGCTATGACCAGTGCGTTCTCTTGGCAAAACTCTATCAGCCTTTGCCCTGCTTCATTCTGTACTCCAAGGGCAAATTTTCCTGTTATTCCAGGTGTTTCTGGCAACCTACTCCAATGTTCTTGCCTGGAGAATTCCAGGCATGGAGGAGCCAATGGGCTGTCATCAATGGGGTTGCACAGAGTCAGACACGACTGAAGCAGCTTAGCAACTGCAGCAGCATGTCTTCATAGAACCGTTCAACTTCAGCTTCTTTAGCATTACTAGTCAGTGCATAGACTTGGATTACCGTGATATTGAATGGTTTGCCTTGGAAACGAACAGAGATCATTCTGTCGTTTTTGAGATTGCATCCAAGTACTGCATTTTGGACTCTTTTTTTGGCTATGGCGGCTACTCCATTTTTTTCCTAAGGGATTCCTGCTCACAGAAGTAGATATAATGGTCATCTGAGTTAAATTCACCCATTCCAGTCCATCTTAGTTTACTGATTCCTAGAATGTTGACATTCTCTCTTGCCATCTCCTGTTTGAACACTTCCAATTTGCCTTGATTCATGGACCTAACATTCCAGGTTCCTATGTAATATTGCTCTTTACAGCATTGGACCTTGCTTCTATCACCAGCACATCCACAACTGGGTCTTGTTTTTGCTTTGGTTCCGTTCCTTCACTCTTTCTGGAGTTAGTTCTCCACTGATCTCCAGTAGCATATTGGGCACCTACTGACCTGGGGAGTTCATCTTTCAGTGTCCTATCTTTTTGCTTTTTCATACTGTTCATGGGGTTCTCAAGCCAAGAACACTGAAGTGGTTTGCCATTCCCTTCTCCAGTGGATCACAATCTGTCAGACCTCTCCATTATAACCCATCTGTCTTGGGTGGCCCCATATGGCATGGCTCATAGTTTCACTGAGTTAGACAAGCTGTGGTCCGTGTGATCAGATTGGCTAGTTGTCTGTGATCATGGTTTCAGTCTGTCTGCCCTCTGATGCCTTCTCTCAGTGCCTACCATCTTACTTTGGTTTCTCTTACCTTGGACATGGGGTATTTCTTCACGGCTGCTCCAGAAAATCGCAGCCACTGCTCCTTACCTTAGACACGGGGGGTCTAAGGGGTAGCTCCTCTCAGCCGCTCCTGCACTGTGCAGCCACCACTCCTTAAGTCTTGCATTTTGTAGTTTTTATGACTGGCACTTGACCAATTCTTGGAAATCGAACCCTTGGAATGATCTAACTGATAAGAGTGTTTTGAATGTTTACAGCCTGGAAACATAATATACTAGCTAGTCTAAAAACCTTGTGCAAACAATGTGATTTATGTGAACACCGACTTTTCTTCTAGGGCAATCAGTCATGTGGTTATGTGCCTACACCACAGATCCCCAATAAAACTTCAGAAACCTGGGCTCAGGCAAGTTTCTCTATTCAATGGCACTTCGTGTGTGTTATCACAACTCCTTGCTGGAGGAACCAAATGTGTCCTATAAAAGTTTACTGATAGTTTACTCAGAAGCTCTGTCTGGTTTCATTCAGACTTTTCTCTTTGATGATTTTTCTATATCTGATGATTTTTCTGTGTGACCCCTAGAAGAAAAGCCTGTGTTCACATAACTCATATTGTTTTCACAAAGTATCTAGACTAGCTAGTATACTGTGATAATTGTAATAGTGAGTATAATGACTATCCAGTCAGTCACTGATCTTGGGAGTTGTCTTGAGGACTCGTGATACAAAGGGTAAGTAATACAACCTGATAAAAACCTTATAGGTAACACTGGACCAAATGATGAAAAACTGAGCAATCTATCCCTAAGATCAGATACAAGACTCTTCAAGTCAAAAGTGTAAAGGAAATTCTGGCTAGTGTAATAAGGCAGGAAAAAGTAATTTAAGACATTTACATTGCAAAGGGCTTCCCTGGTGGCTCAGCAGGTAAAGGATCCCCCTGCAATGCAGGAGACCTGGGTTCAATCCCTAGGTTGGGAAGATGCCCTGGAGAAGAGAACGGCTACCCACTCCAGTATTCTGACTTGGAGAATTCGATGGAATGTATAGTCCATGGGGTCTCAAAGAGTCAGACATGATTGAGTGACTTTCACTTTCTTTGTTTCTAGGTTGTAAATGAAGTAAAAACTTTCTTAATTCACAGGCATGATTGTCTGTTTAGAACTCAATAGAATCTATCCCAAAATGCTATTAAAACTAGTGAGTTTTCAAAATTAGATATATATGAATATATATTCATATATGAATGAATATATATATTCCTATACATATATATGAATCGTTTTTCAAAATACTAGCAACAATTGAAAATTGAAATTGAAAAATTTCAATATAAATATAATCTAAATATTATAAAACACTAAAAAATGAAATCTAATAAAGTAGGCAAAACCTGTACATGGAAAACTACAAACTAGTGCTGAGAAAAATTAAAGACCTAAATAAATGAAGAAATGAACAGCAGTCATAAGCTGAAATATTTACTACTGTTAAATATCAATTCCCCTAAAATTTACTTATAGATTAAATACATTCTCTATTAAGATGACAAAAGTCTTTTTAAAAAGTTACATGTGAATTTACAAACTCTTTTTAAATGTATGAAGAAATGCAAAAGATCTAGCATACTCCCCTAAAAAAAAACCTTGAAAAAGCATAAAATTGTACTATTATTTCCTCATTTTCATGCTTATTATTAAGTTATAATAGTAAATACAATTTTACGTTGGTGTAAAAATAGACTAATAGGACTACTAAACTAAAAAGAAAGCCCATAAATAGACTCATATATATATATATGTATATATATATGTGTATATATATATATATATATATATATATATATATATATATATATATATAGAGAGAGAGAGAGAGAGAGAGAGAGAGAGAGAGACCTTAATTTTCATAAAGGTGCAAAAGTAATTCAATGGGGAAAAAAGAATCTGCTCAACAATAGTGTTACAACTGCTAGGTGTCTATATTTAAGAAAAAAGAAACCTTGATCTACTTTTCAGATCATACAAGAACTAATCTAAAATGAATCACAGATCTAAATGTCAATTCTAAAAACGTAAAATAACTAGAAGAAAATATTTGAGAAAACTTGGCAATTTTCTGCTAGAAAAGATAATTTTTAACCTGAGAAATGAGAAGCAAGATCCATAAAGGTGCAAACTAAAGAATTTGATTCCATCAAAATTAAAAACTCTTCCTCTCTGAAAGTCACTATTAAGTGAATGATAAAGCAAGTGAAAGACTGGGACAAAGTAATCTTCAAATCATGTAATTAATAAAGAACTTGTATTCAGAATATATAAGGAAACTTCAAAACTCTCATTCACTCCTGATTAGGTTGTAAAATGGTAAAACAGCTTTGGAAAATGAAGGTAAACAGACACCAATCATATTATTCAGCCATTTAACTTCTGAGAAATGAAATAGAGAACTAAAACAAACTGCAAGTACGTATCTATACAAAGATATATAAACGAAAACTTATCACAAATTTAATATAATAATTCCAAACTCGAAACAACCCAAATGTCCATCAAAAGTTGAAGGCATGGTCTCCCATGCAATGGGATATCTTTCAACAATAAAAATAAGTGAATTATTCAGATTACAACATGGATGAATCTTCAAATAATCAAACAGTGAAAAAAGCTTGCCAACCCCTGCCTCAACTGCCACCAACCATGTGCAATGTTATTCCAGTTATTTAAAATTTTAGATATTTCTAACTAATTTTTTAGAATTTAGAATCTGTTTGTGGCATAAAACAAGTCAGAAGGTAAAGTGAAAGTGAAGTCGCTCAGTCGTGTCTGACTCTTTGCGACCCCATGGACTGTGGCCTACAAGGCTCCTCTGTCCATGGGACTTTCCAGGCAATAGTACTGGAGTGGATTGCCATTTCCTTCTCCAGAGGATCTTCCCAACCCAGGGATGGAACCCAGGTCTCCTGCAACGTAGACAGACGCTTTACTGTCTGAGCCACCAGGGAAGCCTGGGGACAAAGGTGAGGGGCAGGGAAATAAGGAGGAAGGGCTTACAAAGAAGCATAAGGAAATCTTTAAGAGACAGGAATATATATATATTTGTCAAAATTTATCAAATTGTATCCTTTAAATATATGCAGTACACTACAAGTCAACAATACTCAGTAAGTTTGTTAAAAATGTAAAGCACAATATGAGGGATCATTTTAAACCCCAAACAAGTATTGGTGGTATGTGGAGTAGTGGGAGTTCTCATATATTACAGGAGGGGTATAAATTGTTGCAGCAAATGTGGAGAGCAATCTGGCAAATTTCACTAAAGTTGCAAGTCATGTATAACCTGGAGTACATCAATTCCACTTCTAATGATATTCCCTGTCAAAATTTTTGTACATGTTCACAGGGAGATAAGATGTACAAAAACATTTAATTCCACGTTGTAATAACAAATTTAAGATAAAATGCAACATTCAGAATAAACAATACATATAAACACAAGTCGTAAAACTCAAAAACACACATATGGGAATGATCTTCATAAAAAGAAGTTTTAAAGATTATCCTTAGGGAAAAATGAGTGAGAATGTGATTGGGGAAAACGGTATAGCATCTTCAATATTTATAAGTTCTTAATTCTTAAGTAAGTAAATTGGTACCTATTATATTATTCTCAAAGTGAAGAGGAACAAATGAGCCTTTGATGAAAGTGAAAGAGGGGAGGGGAAAAAAGCTTCTTTATTTTTGACATATCTCTAACATATGTAGGAGCTAGTCTATTAATTTAAAGACATGAAAAATTTAGAATCAGAAAGACTTTGGAGTTTTCCCAATGTCACATAACTAGTGAATAGAAAATTCACCTAGGATATAAACCTTCTTTCTTCTGGTCCTTCTTCTGGTTTGTTTACACCACTGTTTTAATTTGATTTTTAAAAACAGAAAATAAGAAATTAGTTGTATATGAGATCACAGAAAGATGTTAATCTTTTGTTACCATAAGGCAGTAAAGTGTCTACTTAGCAAAATATATGTAATAGAGATAAAAGGGCATTCGTAAGCATACTCTGGTGCCTGGATATTGTAAGGAGAATGAAGCAGCTAAATCTATGAAAATCTGAACTGTCAGGAGCTTGTGGGAGCAGAAAGAAGTAATAAGGGACACATAGGTAAAAAAGATATTTGGTAAATAAAAATAAAATAAAAATGAGAAAAGACATATTTAAGCAAAGGACTTCCATGTCATTATGTGGAGAGATTTTTAATGACTGGGTAACAGAAAGATTCATGTAAAAAAACACTGCCTTTATGCTGATGCAAAAAATGAAGTAATTTCTTAAGTCCATACCTTAAAAGTTTTAGTGTTATTTGCCAAAATGGACTTATATGTGGCCCTAACAAACTAAACATATCAAGACATACATTTATTCATTCATACATGTGCAGAGATATTTGCTTATCCATATCATTAATTAAAATAAGACAAAAAGCTGTAACATAGAACACATATATTATATAGCTAAGCATTATCTTTGAACAAATTAAGATTTTCACACAAATGTTATCATGGGAGAGAATGTCCTACTTGATAATTTATATTAAACTTTAGTTAAATCTCAATCGAATATATTAGGACCATAATCAGAGGAAAGTGTTCTGTAATGCTGACTAAACCATTGCTAGTCTATTTATTCCTTCTCTATGCAATAATGATTTATTCAACATGCATTCTTTATCAATAAATGTATACAGCGTAGGTAGGTGGCAGGTACTACCCAAATATTGGTGATATAGAGATATTTATGCACTTAATGACAAATGTTGGGCTTCCCTGGTGGCTCAGATGGTAAAGAGTCATCCTGCAGTGCAGGAGACATGAGATGCAGATATGATCCCTGGGTTGGGAAGATCCCTGCAGGAGGGTACGGCAACTCACTCTAGTATTCTTGCCTGGAGAATCCTCATGGACAGAGGAGCCTGGAGGGCTACAATCCATGGTGTCACAAGGTCGGACACAACTGAGTGACTAAGCAGAATGACAAATATTAAAAGACTTATCAAAATACACTCTTATGAAGACTATGACAGGAGTATTTTTAAATTGCTTCTGAGAAAGGAGAGAAACACAGGCCAGACAAGTCAGCAAAAGTTTCAAAGATGTCATTATAAATAAATGGAATAATATCTGGAAAAGTGTCATCTTAACATTAAAGACTTATACTATTTAAGAAATTATTATTATAAATTCTTCCATCTCAGTTCTCAATAAAGAGGACATTTCACAGCATGATAGAACTTTGGAGATGTAAGCATTCAAATATTTTATGGACTGCCAAGGCTTAGTATCTTCATAAACATTCCTTTTTTTTTTCAGAAAGGAAAAAAAAAATCTACTTATAAGTAAACATCTCACACATAAGTGAAAATAAGTGCAGTTAACAATTTACCAGGGGTAATTTTTGCACAATTCATTGCCAGACCAGCATATCATTTTTTTGAAATGTTATCAGTAGGTAAAATAATGGCCTCATAAGTATGTCCACATTCTAATCCCAGTAACCTATGAATATGACAGGTTACATAATTAAATTAGCAGATGGAATTTTTAAATGAGTTGCTTGAGGTGTATGCAGGGTACATAATGAGAAACCCTGGGCTAGATGAAGCACAAGCTGGAATCAAGATTGCTGGGAGAAATATCAATAACCTCAGATATGCAGATGATACCACCCTTATGGCAGAAAGTGGAGAGGAACTAAAAAGCCTCTTGATGAAAGTCAAAGAGGAGAGTGAAAAAAGTTGGCTTAAAGCTCAACATTCAGAAAACTAAGATCATGGCATCTGGTCTCATCACTTCATGGGAAATACATGGGGAAACAGTGGAAACAGTGACAGACTTTATTTTGGGGGCTCCAAAATCACTGCAGGTGGTGACTGTAGCCATGAAATTAAAAGACATTCCTTGGAAGGAAAGTTATGACCAGCCTAGACAGCATATTAAAAAGCAGAAACATTACTTTGCCAACAAAGGTCTGTCTAGTCAAGGCTATGGTTTTTCCAGTAGTCATGTATGGATGTGGGCTGGATTATCAAGAAAGCTGAGTCTGACGCAGGATACAGCATGCTTGGGGCTGGTGCATGGGGATGACCCACAGAGATGTTATGGGGAGGGAGGTGGGAGGGGGGTTCATATTTGGGAACACATGTAAGAATTAAAGATTTTAAAATTAAAAAAATAAAAAGCTATAAAAAAAAAGTTACTAGACAAGAAAAAAAAAAAAAAAGAAAGCTGAGCACCGAAGAACTGATGCTTTTGAACTGTGGTGTTGGAGAAGACTCTTGAGAGTTCCTTGGACTTCAAGGGTATCCAACAAGTCCATCCTAAAGGAGATCAGTCCTGAATATTCATTGGAAAGACTGATGTTGAAGCAGAAACTCCAATATTTTGGCTACCTAATGTGAAGAACTGACTCATTGGAAAGGACCCTGATGCTGGCAAAGATTGAAGGAGGGAAGAGAAGGGGACAACAGAGGATGAGATGGTCGGATGACATCACTGACTCAATGGACAAGAGTTTGAGTGAACTTCAGGAGTTAATGATGGATGGTTGCATAGTCGGACAAGACTGAGTGAGTGAACTGAACTGAACTGAGACGTAGAGCTTATTGTTTGTTATCTATCTAGGTGGGACCATTAAAATCACTTGGGACCTTAAACGTGGGAGAGGGAGACAGAAATGTTAGAGTCAGAATGTTACAATACAGTGTGAAAAAGATTTGAAGTGCCATTTCTGGCTTTGAAGATGGAGGCAGGGTACACAAGGCAAAGAATACAGTCACTTCTAGAACTAGAAAAGGCAAAGAAGTGAATTCTCCTCTGGAGCTTTCAGAAAGTAGCTCTGCCTGATTTTAGCTCAGTGAGACTGAATTTTGACATCTGACTTCTGAACTGTTAAGATAATAAATTTGTGTTGTTTTTTGCTTTAAAATTTGTTGCTGTTTGTTACAACAGGAATAGGAAACTATTACAGTGAACACATTTCATCCTCAAAAATACAAGTTCCATGATCCTTTATTGAAAACCTCAGCCACCTCTGTTATAGTTTTCTATTCCTGCAATTTACTGCAACTGTGGTGGCTTAAAACAACACCCATTCATTATGGCAGGTTTTGTAGGTCAGACATATAGGCAGACTCCACTGGGTTCTATGGTCAGGATCACACATGGCCAAAATTAAGGGTTGGTCAACCTGGGTCCTTATCTGGAAATTCTGAGAAATAATCTGTGGTGCAGTGGTTTAGACACTAAGTCACGTCCAGCTCTCTGGAACCCCATGAACTGTAGCCTGCCAGGCTCCTCTGTCCATGGAATTTTCCAGGCAATAGTATGGAGTGGGTTGCTATTTCCTTCTCCAGGGGATCTTCCTGATCCAACCCAGAGACTGAATTCAGGTCTTATGCATTTCAGGTGGTCTCCTGTGCTGCAGGAAGATTCTTCTCCAAGTGAGCTACATTTCAGCTTCTCAGTAGACATAGTTCTTCCTTGCAGCAATAGAATGCGGGATCCATTTCCTTGTTGGCTATCCCCTTGGGGCCTCTCTCAGCAACTTCACATATGGCCCACTTCAGTCTAGTAATGGCACTTCAAATCCTTTTCATGTTTCAAATCTCTCTCACTTCCCCTTCTGTCATCAGCTGGAGAAAGTAATGCCTCCTGTGATTAAGTCAGATTCATTTGGATAATCTCCCTGTTTTACAGTCACATAATATAATCATGGGAGTGATATCACACCATATTCATGGGTTTTGGGAGATCATAGTGGGACATAAGGGCTTCCCTGTGGCTCAGATGGTAAAGAGTCTCCCTGCAATGCAGGAGATACAGGTTTGATTCCTGGGTCGGGGAGATCCCTGGGAGAAGGAAATGGCAACCCACTCCAGTATTCTTGCCTAGAGAATCCCAGGGACAGAGAAGCCTGGCACGGTACAGTCCTTGGGATCACAAGAGTCAGACACAAACTTAGTGACTAAACCTCCACAGTGGGACATATTTGGGGGCTCATTTTAGAAATTTTGCCTACTACAACTATTCAATTGCTTCTTTAATTTTCCATATATTTAAATGATTGATGGATTTACTTATGTGGCTTGCTTATACACTGCCCTGTCTTCTGATGTATTTTTTTTTAAGGAGACATGTTTTCAATTAAACAGGAAACTCCTAAGCACAAGAATAACATGCTGTATTCTTTCATTAACTGGTATTGTTAGAGCTAAGGATACAGAAATAAATAGGTTGTCAAGAAAGAGTATAATGGAATAATATTAGGAAGAATTGGGAGAAGTTCAGACAAATTTGAAGAATACAAAAAACCTATTGATACAGATATAGTGCTTATATGATCTAAAGGCAAAGTGATTATGGAGTAAGAATCTTTACTCTTTAATCAAGTTTAGTTATCTCTGAATGCATCAAAAGTATATTAAAAAAAGTATATTCAATGAACACTAACTATGTGCTAAAATGGAAGAAAAAAATACTATTAGCCTATTATCAAGAGTTTTCTGAGAGTCAAATGAAATTACCTAAGCCAAAATACTTATAATAAAGTATTAAATTCTATTCAAACATGAATTATTAAAATTATTTGTGTTCAGTTCAGTTGGTTAGTCATGTCCGACTCTTTGCGACCCCATGAACCTCAGTATGCCAGGCCTGCCTGTCCATCACCAACTCCCAGAGTCTACCCAAACCCATGTCCATCGAGTAGGTGATGCCATCCAACCACCTCATCCTCCATTGTCCCCTTCTTCTCCTGCCTTCAATCTTTCCAGCATCAGAGTCTTTTCAAATGAATCAGCTCTTTGCATCAGGTGGCCAAAGTATTGGAGTTTCAGCTTCAACATCAGTCTTTCCAATGAACACCCAGGGATGATATCCTTTAGGATGGACTAGTTGGATCTTCTTGCAGTCCAAGGGACTCTCAAGAGTCTTCTCCAACACCACAGTTCAAAAGCATCAATTCTTTGGTGCTCATCTTTCTTTATAGTCCAAGTCTCACATCCATATATGACCACTGGAAAAGCCATAGCCTTGACTAGACAGACCTTTGTTGGCAAAGTAATATCTCTGCTTTTTAATATGCTGTCTAGGCTGGTCATAACTTTCCTTCCAAGGAGTAAGCGTCTTTTAATTTCACGACTGCAATCACCATCTGCAGCAATCTTGGAGCCCAGAAAATTAGTCTGCCACTGTTTCCACTGTTTCCCCATCTATTTTGCATGAAGTGATGGGACCAGATGCCATGATCTTCGTTTTCTGAACGTTGAGCTTTAAGCCAACTTTTTCACTCTTCTCTTTCACCTTCATCAAGAGGCTCTTTAGGTCTTCACTTTCTGCCATAAGGGTGGTGTCATCTGCATATCTGAGGTTATTGATATTTCTCCCAGTAATCTTGATTCCAGCTTGTGCTTCCTCGAGTCCAACATTTCTTATGATGTACTCTGCATAGAAGTTAAATAAGCAGGGTGACAATATACTGCCTTGACGTACTCCTTTTCCCATTTGGAACCAATTCAAACATGAATTATTAAAATTATTTGTGTAGGTTCTTATATGCGGTTTCTATGCCTACATCATCCAGTAGAGAGCAAATCATGTAACAGATGCTCAAAAGACTGACCACTGCCATCAATAAGTAAATACATGCATTATATTGCATTTCTTTTTAACCATAACATTTTTCTCTAGAAAATCAAAGTAATTCCTGTTTATCACTTCTTCCTTCATCCATATTCTTCCTTGTTTGCCCGTTGGCTATACAGGACTTTAGTTTTACATTTGTTTTACATTTGCCTAGAAGTGTCCTGCTGCAAAAAGCCTTCCTAATAGGTGAGATGATTCAAGGCCAGACAAGGGTAGCAGATATTACAACACTGATGTGATGTGGCTGAGCTTGCAACAATCTGCTGGAGAAATTCCCTGTACTAGCTATTCTTTCATCTCCTGAATTGCCAGGCTGATTCTTTACCACTGTGCCACCTTGGAAGATCACAGAGAACCTCAGAAGCTACCCCAAACCTACTGTCCAACAAGCTTATTAATGAAGTGCTGGAGAGTTAGCTAGAGGCAGTGGGACTCACGAACTTTCTATGCATAAAAATTATCTAGGATTACCTGTTAAAAATACATACTCCAAGTACACCCTGAGAAATTCTGGTTTAGAAGGTCTAGGGGAAAAGGAAGTATGAAACCTAGAAATCTGTATCTTTTAATAAATTATCCATGAAATTCTGAAATAGAATAGCTAATCAAAACATTTATATTATTTTTCTTAACTCATATGAAGAACAACATTTGCCCCCCCCCCGCCAAAAAAAACCACTTAAGTCATGTCTTTTCACAGTAGTTTGCATGTGAATTTTAACAATTCCAACATCTTATCTACTGTGTGATGTTGAATAAGTTATTAAAACTTACTGTCTCAGAAATTTCATCTGTAAAATGATCATCATTGTAAATGATGCAAGTGTGGTAGGGATTAATGTTTTAGCTATTCTAGTTGTTTTTGTCATTGTAATCACTATTGTTATCCTCCCTGAAGTGCTTACAATGGTGTCTCTAAATTACCAGGGCCCAAGGGCACAACTTACTAGTATTGAACATCTCTAAACCAAATGATTAGAAAACTCTTGCTGGATCCCTATGGTATACTCATACTAACAAAGCCCCTTTTCATATTTTAATAATAAGCAGCATTAAAACATAAAGGACAATGCCATTGTGCAAGAAGAAATTAAACTGAAGCTATGTGATGGGACAATAACATTTGCTGAGCAATATTAGTCATTGCTGACAGCACAAAAATGATCCTGGGGCCATGCTGTGGGGGTGGGTTCATGGACTAAGAAATTTCAACAAAACTGGAATAATAGGATCCTGTATCATTGTTTTTCACATCCCTTATTCAGAAGTAGGGTCAAGAAAAGAAAGAGAATGTCCAAGTCTCTCATATCTACAACATTTACTATTCCCTGCCCCGCCCCCCCCCCCCCCCCCCCCCAACCAAATATACTTATTGGTAAGATGCAGTGGTAAAGAATCTGCCTGTCTGTGCAGGAGATGCAAGAGATGCAGGTTCAGTCCCTAGGTTTGGAAGATTCCCTGGAGAAGGAAATGGCAATCCACTCCAGTATTTTTGCCTGGGAAACCTCACGGACAACAGGAGCCTGGCAGGCCATAGCCCATGAGGTTGCAGAGTTGGACGTGACTGATCACACACAAGATGCTCTGTATGCTAGATTCTTCACATATATTAGGCTGTTTTGAGGAAGAAAGTGAAAATCATACACAAATAAATTCTTAAAATGGGATTGTTATTCAGACAGACAGTCAGAAGAGATGATACAACATTTGAATTACTAGCTCTTAGAAGTGGGGTCTTCACAAAGCTCCTGCCCCTTTCCTAGCAGGAGGGGGATTTCCAATGATACAGGTTCAGGATGGTAGCTTGCCTCTCCCCTGGAAGAAGACAGTTAATTTCTGATCTTTCTCTACAGCTATACTGGGTCTTCTTCTGGGCCTAAGAGAAAGAGATCTTGCTCCCTTTCCTCAACGGTTTATAGCTTTGGTCCTATAGGTAAGAAAGGGCAAAGGATCCTGGCACTATCCTGCCTTGTGTATAGCACCGTGGCTTCTCTGCTCAAGCCTGGACACAAGGAGGCTTTCTATGGTCTTCTGCTATGCCCTCAATCCTTCCCAAGTGCATCTGTTGAGATTCGTGGAGAAGAACCTGCTAATTGGTGATAATTTCCACTCTATCTGTGGCTCCCGGCAGTATTATCTTCATTCTAGACCATACGCTACTTGACTTCCATCAACTTACAGAAAGTCTGATCTGAATTCTTCCTAGTTTTTGTGACACTCTATCTGCTCCAGGTAAACAAGTGCTTATATCCCATCTGACCAGCATGACCAAACTTAGGCAGGTTTTCTGTTAACTCTAGGTCCCTGACCTTGCATTTCTTATAGTGTTTACTTTAGAAAACTTTTAACTATAAACTATTCCATCCCTTTGAGATGCAAATCTTTTAAAAAGCCTCTTGCCAGTTTTACAACCCAGGAATGTCTTTCTCAAGGAAATCAGAGTGCTCCTTCTGAAATGTATTCATCTTGAAAGATAATGTCCTTGTTCCCCAATCTCTGTGGAAGAGTAGGAATTAGCCTATCTTCAGTGGATGTTTTGTCCCAAGTTGCAAAATTACTTCTTGTCATAAAACTATGTGAAGTTTATTTTTCCTTTGTGAAAGTGTTAGTCACTCAGCAGTGTCTAACTCTGCAACCCCATGGATTAACATCCATGAGATTCTTCACTGTCCATGGGATTCTCCAGGCAAAAATACTGGAGTGGGCAGCCACCCCCTTCTCCAGGGGAATTTCCTGAACCAGGGATCTCCCATATTGCAGTAAGATTCTTTACCTTCTGAACCACCAGATCATGTCAGCTAGCAAATGCAGATAGCCCATGACTGCTCTCATCACCCTCACTAATTTTCTACTAGCTCACTCCAGGACTTAAAAACTTTCTTGCCCTTTGCTTCTATGGAGTTGAGCTCTGGACTCTCTCTCCTATTGGAATAGCCTTGATTAAAATCTTTATTGCTTGTTTAACTTTGATTAGTGCATGCTTTCTTTGGCATATCTCTCCTTTGAGAATCCTTTTTTTCATTAGATTTTGTGCTAGTTTAATTACCCTAAGATTTTTGATACATGCAAGAAAAGTTGTTATCTGAATTTTTTATGGCTTTAATGATAAAAGTTACACTCTTCCCAGCTTGCTACTCCTTAAATAAAAACCAGAGGACTTTATGCTTTTATTATATTCTTTGGTGAATTCAATTGACTGTAAAGGCACATTGCCAGAATGGAGACAGTACATTTGAATGTTAGAACACATAGCATTCATAAATAATAAATAGTCTGAGGATGCACCCCCAATTATCAATAAGGAAGTGAAATCAAAAGTATTAGAATCACTGTAAAATATATTAGAGAAGATTTAATAAGCCACACCTTGGGAAATTAGCAACAAAGGTCTTTTTTTTAATTGTATTATAAAAACATTATCTTTACACTTCCATGATAAAAAATTGAAAAACTAGACAAAAAAAAATTATTTCAGACATCATACAGCAGAAGTACAAAACAATGTAACCACAAAAAGGAAGAAAAATAAACAATTTAGCCTCACAAATGCTCTGGGTTTCTGAGAATTTAAGAGAACCCAGCGCAACAAAGAGGAATTCAGTGCTAGCAATTGGATCTGAGACAAGGAAAGAGACTAAAGTTCAGGAAAAATGAAAGTAAGCTCAAATGAAAATGCAATTAAAAAAAGAAAATAAAAATAACATAAAGAAACAATGAAAATGATTGGGAAAATAGTGGAAATGGAAGACAGAGAAAAGGAATAATTTTCATATTATTGAAATTTTTGATGAAGAAAACTCAAACAAGGGACCAACTTCAAAATTTTTAAAGTTCTAAATCTTTAAAACCCCTGTGCCAACCAGAAATAGAAAAAGATGTGAATCTGCATATTGAAAAAACTCTCAAATTACCTGGAAAAATTAACCCAGAATAATTAGCTCTGAAACATACTTTAATAAAAAAATTTTTTTCAAGGCTTCCAGAAAAGTAAATTAAAAAGTCAAAAGAAGATTGGCAGAATTTTCAAAACCAACATATAAAGTAAAGCAACTAGGCAGCAGAATATTAAAAAATATTTTAAACAGCTTTATTGCAGTCTAATTGATTGAAAATATGTATAATTTAAGGTGTACAATTTGACCATTTTGATATATGTATACACTTATGAAACCATTACCACAACCAAGATAATGAACATAGTTATTTCCCTTGCCTCTGTAACATCAGTAAGCAACCACTGATCTGCTCTGTCACTATATTTACAGTTTGTATAGATAGAATCAATGTGCTTATTGACAGATTGAGCCCCCTTCCCCCACTAAAAGTCTGCTCTCTCTAAGGAAAGACAATTAAAATGAAACTCTCACAAGGGTCATTTCTTATAAGAGTTGAGCCACATGCCTGCATAATCATGATACTGATATGAAACAACCTAAAAAAGAGTCTATTTTTAAGGGTCATTCCATAGCTATTTTATGCTTCACTGAGATATATTGATAGAAGGTGGGATACAGAAGGCATTTTTGAACTCTTAGTTATATTTTAAGCATTACTTAGCTACAAAGAGGAATCAGACAAAAATCCATATCAAAGCAACTTTAAATATAAAGGGGAAAACAGCCATACATGGAAGTAACTCTAAAGCAAATGCTTTCCTAAAAAGATGCAGTAACAAAGAAATATTCCAGCTAGTAGCCCATTTATGATGCAGACAAAACTTTAACAGCCATCCTGAAAATCTACACTTGGCAGACAAAATAAGTTGAAAAGACATCATCAATCTAAGCTTTTTAAAAACCATAAAATAAAGAGCATTCTCTGTGTTCACATTTGCAAATTCATCCTTCCAGCAAAGCTCAAACAGCACACAGAATTAGCTGAAGCATTCAGTTCAAAATGAATACTGAAATAGAGTTTTGAAAACTCAAATAACCACCCTAATGCGTGCCATGAGAGAGGAATTTAGCTCCGCCTAAGGGGCAATATGTTTCATAAAACCCCTGTCTTTTTCTTCTTTGATATAATGCAACTAGTTTAATGTGTTTTGCCTTTTAAAAATTTTCTAAAATCTGCAGCAAAATAACCCAGAATTACCATATCTTCAATTAAACATACTATGCTGCTCTGGGGATTGGAATTGAATACAGCGTTTACCAAGACTGCAAAGTCTGAGAGTGGCCACTACTCTATTATAAACTGGCTAATCTGAGCCCTAAATGAGAACATTAAAAGGGGAATATAGATCTCTTTGAATGGAAATAATACTTAACCTGATAAGTTTTCTTTTTTCCTGGATTGCAGGCACTACATATCCTAACCATTTCTAGTATCTCAAATGTAGCCCATTTCTTTTTTTAGCCCATTTTTTAAGGTGCAGTTCAAACATCAACTTCTGAATGCCATCCTTGATTTTCTCAGAATAAGGGGAAATCTTTCTTTGAACTTCTTTAACACTTTCTATTCCACAATTTTTAAATATATCACTACTTTTAACACACTATAGTTATATGTATCATCTCATTCTACAGGATTTCAAATTCTTTGATTCCAAAATATGTTTTATATACATTGCTAAATTGATATCTTCAAGGCATCTGATATGTGTCTAATGCAGAGCAAATTAAGAAATTCTTAAAGTAACATAGAAATGACATAACGTCTGTTCATGAGAATAGATAGTTCTATTTTAAAATTCTATTAGTATAAGTTCATTTGAAAATAAAACTTGGTCCTACTATGGATTCAACATTATTTTTTGGAATTTCTAAAATGTTCTTATTTCGTGATTTTACTTGTCATTTTATCTTAAACACAGAAACAGATTTGAAGAAAAATGTGGAGGAAGAAAGTAGCATGGAGAGGAGAAGGTAAGAACTAAACAAAATTCTGTAGGAACGAGGTGATAGAACCTGTTTTAATTGATGTGAAATGAATTGAATTGTGTACAATATTATCACAGGCTTATCAATATGAGTGTGAGTCGATGCTTCTTTGCAAATGGTGTAGTAATCCAAAGTCTGAACTGATAAAGTCAATTTGGAAAATTTCCATTTGGAATACACAGGTGATTTTACTTGAACAGGACATCCATTTTATTCTTTTGCTGGAGAGAAGAAGCATGTCTCTCTGTAGATTATAGGCAAAAGAAAAAAAACCTAATTTAGGTATGTTGGGCTACACATATCTAAGGAGGATGTGACAGAACTTAATTTAAAATGTGGCCATGAAGGTGTGTCTCTCAGATACTCTTAAGATGGATTGCTCTAAGGATCAGAGCTAACTGACCATATCGTTGCTTTATCACTGGATTCACCTAGATAGGAACATGGAAGCCACACTTGGGTTATTCCCAGATAATAACATGGTGGCCTTTGTTGCTGGGCCTCTACTGCATGAATAAGAAACTTTTGCTTGAGTATTATCATAGATTGAGGCACCCTTAGTATCGGGCTGAGGCCTGAGAAGATAGGATGAGCACCACATTTCCTTTCCTTTACCTGAGTTCACTTCTTTTTCTTTCCCTTATGTTAAGATCCTGCATCACTGTCTAAAGCCTCTCACTGACAACTCCAGCTTCTTTTATGATTTGCAAGCATTTCTTTCAGTAAATTTCTCAGACTTCCAGTCTTGTCTTGTCTTCTACTTCTTTCAGTTTATTTAGTTCAGAATGAAAAAGGTTATCCCTTTAGATGTATTTGTCCCACAGATAGAGGCTCAGATTTAAGCCATTCACATGAATACACTTCAGATTTTTCCTATACCCGACATTCTAACTTGTGATTTACTAACAGGTATTTTCTTTATTGTAGTGTCAAGAGCACTCATTTTCAAATACTATTCTGAGAGTTATTCTCAAGCATGCTTTATGGAAAAAAAAATTAAGCATGTTCCTATCTCAAGATATCATGATTGAGTTTAAAAATACTTTAAAAATGTACAGAATATGTGTCTTTAACCACATCCCCTAAGTTAATTATGTAAATATCATGTATATTAGTTTTCTACTGCTGCATAACAAATTATCATAAATTTGGTAGTCATAAAAATACAGGAGTATCTCACAATTTATATGGGTCAGCCATGATTTAGCTGTATTTATGAGCTCAAGATCTCACAAGGCTGTACTCAAGTTTTTTGGTTGTGCTTTATTTTCATCTAAAGTTTCAAGTAAGAAAGAATCTGTTCTCAAGTACATCCAGATTACTGGTAGAATCCTCATCCATGCAGCTGTCTACTGAAATACCCAAACATATTTGTTGGAGGCCCATTTAGGTCCTTAAATATTGCTCACAAGATCCCCAGTATATGACTGTCTTCACAGGTATAACATTCATAACACTGTTATATATTTCATCAAGACCAGTAGAATTTCTTTTTCCAGTCTCCTCAGACACAGTCTTAGCACAACAAAATATAATTTTGGAGGTAGCATCCCATCATCTTGCCATGTATTACATAAAAACTAGTTAGAAGCAAATCATGAACTCTACCGACAGGCCAGGGGAAAGAATTACATGAAGGCTTGGATCATCGTGGGTCACCTTATTGTCTTTCACTACTTTGGGTTTGGGAACCATCAGCCTAGATGAGGAGAATATGCTTTATCTCAGAAAGTGGACCTTGGTGGTGCAGTGGTAAAGAATCTGCCTTCCAAGGCAGGAGATGCAAGAGACATGGATTAGATGCCTGGGTGGAGAAGGTCCCCTGGAGTAGGAAATGGTAATCCATTCCAGTATTCTTGCCTGGAAAATTCCATGAACAGAGGAGCTTGGCAGACTATAGTCCATGGGGTCCCAAAGAGTTGGGAACTACTGAGCGACTAACACACACACAAATATAAGAGACTACTAGTATAATATGTGAATTAAGGGATAGAGGCCATAACTCAGAATTCTCTTCTCAATCAAGTTGCAGACAAAAGGAATAACTTTTATACATTCAAGGTCTATGAAAACATATTATTATTGTGTATTATTTCAGAAAAAAAATTCAAATACATAAGCCGTATGAATGACTTCTAATAAGTAAACCATAAAGTATGAAAAACAAGATAGAAAGGTACTAGTATTTGTGATCAATGAAATCGTTGAATGTGTGGGGATGTGTTTAAATAACTATAGAAATTGTGATCACAATCAGTTCAGTTCACTTCAGTCACTCAGTCATGTCCGATTCTTTGTGACCACACGAATCGCAGCATGCCAGGCCTTCCTGTCCATCACCAACCCCAGAGTCCACCCAAACTCATGTGCATCAAGTCGGTGATGCCATCCAGCCATCTCATCCTCTGTCGTCCCCTTCTCCTCCTGCCCCCAATCCCTCCCAGCATCAGGGGCTTTTCCAATGAATCAGCTCTACATGAGGTGGTCAAAGTATTGGAGTTTCAGCCTCAGCATCAGTCTTCTAATGAACACCCAGGACTGGTCTCCTTTAGGATGGACTGGTTGGATCTCCTTGCAGTCCAAGAGACTCTCAAGAGCCTTCTCCAACACCACAGTTCAAAAGCATCAATTCTTCAGTACTCAGCTTTCTTCACAGTCCAACTCTCACATCCATACATGACCACAGGAAAAACCATAGCCTTGACTAGATGGACCTTTGTTGGCAAAGTAATGTCTCTGCTTTTGAATATGCTATCTAGGTTGGTCATAACTTTCCTTCCCAGGACTAAGCGTCTTTTAATTTCATGGCTGAAGTACCACCTGCAGTGATCTTAGAGCAAAAAAAAAGTCAGCCACAGTTTCCACTGTTTCCCCATCTATTTCCCATGAAGTGACGGGACCAGATGCTATGATCTTAGTTTCTGAATGTTGAGCTTTAAGCCAACTCTTTCACTCTCCTCTTTCACTTTCATCAAAAGGCTTTTCAGCTCCTCTTCACTTTCTGCCATAAGGCTGGTGTCATCTGCATATCTGAGGTTATTGATATTTCTCCCGGCAATCTTGATGACAGCTTGTGCTTCTTCCAACCCAGCATTTCTCATGATGTACTCTGCATAGAAGTTAAATAAGCAGGGTGACAATATACAGCCTTGACGTACTCCTTTTCCTATTTGGAACCAGTCTGTTGTTCCATGTCCAGTTCTAACTGTGGCTTCCTGACCTGCATATAGCTTTCTCAAGAGGCAGGTCAGGCGGTCTGATATTTCCATCTCTTTCAGAATTTTCCACAGTTTATAGTGATCCACCCAGTCCAAGGCTTTGGCATAGTCAATAAAGCAGAAATAGATGTTTTTTTCTGGAATTCTCTTGCTTTTTCGGTGATCTAGTGAATGTTGGCCATTTGATCTCTGGTGATCACAATAGATGGAAAAATGACAGTATACAATTTTAAATTGACTATATATGTATATATACACACATTAACTCTAGATGTTAAAATCTTAGATTTTCAGTGAAGAAAATTGACTAGCAAAACAAATCTTCTTCTTCATCTTTGATAATGGGTACCACAACTTGTTTTTCTGGTTTCAAACAGCATTATACATATATAGGCATATATATATAATCATTGGGGCTGGTGCACTGGGATGACCCAGAGAGATGATATGGGGAGGGTGGTGGGAGAGGGGTTCAGGGTTGGGAACTCATGTACAACTGTGATGGATTCATGTCAATGTATGGCAAAACCAATACAGTATTGTAAAATAAAAAAAAGAAAATTTAAATAAAAAAAAGAAAATGTATGACATTAATTATATCTCTTTATGAAGTCATTAAAAATTTTTTTCTATTTAAAAAAATCCATAATTTGCCCATGTGATTTAAGACAATATGACATAATAAAGTTAAAACAAAAAGAAAAATAATAGTCATGGAGACACAAACAAGTAATAGATCGATATGTAAGATTTAAAGAGGAAAACAGAAAAGATATAAAGCTTCACTTTATGGTAAAGAAACAGACAATTTAAAAATAACCATTCTAGCATTAATAAAGTCAATAAAACAGTACTAAAATAAAAATAATTATACCAAAGGAAACAATAAAAATGATCAGATTTAGCTCCATAAATACCTAGAAAATAGTAAAAGGGAATTTAGTAGGTGCACTTTCTAATTAAAACTAAATAGTTTTTAGAGACTACTTTTTAGTTTCTAGAATAGTTTAATTAGAAACTTTCTAATTGAGTCGCTCTTCCTCAGGCAGCAGCCATGGCGGGACAAGAGGATCCGGTGCAGTGGGAGATTCACGAGGACTGGGCGAACCGGGAGTACATTGAGGTCATCACCAGCAGCATCAAGAAAATCGCAAACTTTCTCAACTCATTCGATATGTCTTGTCGCTCAAGACTCGCAACAATAAACGAGAAACTGACAGCTCTTGAACGGAGAATAGAGTACATACAAACCAGGGTGACAAAAGGTGAAACCCTCACCTAGGACTGTGCCAGGCTGCTGCTGGGAAGCTTACTCTTACAGCAGGCAGCCTCTCGTGGGAAAGGCCCCAGCAGCCTTCAACTCCTTCCTCTCTCCTTAAAGAACAACAGGGCTTATTGTTTTTCCTTTTTTCAAAAGTGTGGCCTTTGGGCTCTGCCATGCACACCCAGAAGTGTGATGTGGCATGTGGGAAGGAGTCCGGGGACCTCTTGGAAACATTGTTAGGCATTTTACCTCTTCAGTAATGTTCACTACGTGTCAACACATTTGAGGCACTGAGAGCCAAAAGCCTGGGACTCTGTCAAGGGCCTCCCCACCTCTCTCTCTCTCAGTCTTTCCTTATAGCTCTCATTGCCTGTGCAATGATTCTATAAACAGTCCTTGTCTTCTTCCCACCTTTGGCTGGGGGTGGGAAGCAGTCCTGGCTGAGATGCCCTGGTGAGATGGCTGCCAGAGAATGTTGTTGCTAACCCACCAGTTTCTTGTCCTTTTGGGGAGGTCAAGGCCAGGCCCCCACTTGGCTTGAAAAAGGACATTTTCAGAGTTTTCTGTCTGTCACTTGGGGTGTCTTTACCTCTCATATTTCCCTAATAAACTCAACTTTATCTGACTGCTGTGATTGTGGTGGGGAGAGGAGCTAGAGACGGGGTGAACCTCTTCCACAGAAATCTGATGTGTGGGTTTCTTTATCTAACAAAACTTTCAGATGTAGCCGTTTGATCAAAGCCTAGGTGGCTTGCAAGCTGGAGCCCCCATATTTGGACTTTGAACTCATTCATCCTGGGAATCCTTTGGTCATTTAGCAGACATTTACCAAGTACTTACTGTGTAGGGACTTAATACTCAATAAAATATACAGTGTTAAAAAAAAAAGAAACTTTCTAATTAAAACTTCCATCAAATAAGTAATTAAAAATGTTCTACTCTTTGAATATTCAAAATCATCCTTTTAGTAAATATTGTATCAAGGTGGTATTTAATATACTGTTAAGTCAATATTTAAAAATAAACACAGACAAAAATTAATTGAATTTGAACAAAGATAACTTTATAAATCTAAATGCTCTCATTATGTGAAAATAGAAAGGAAAAAAATTAGCTGAGTTGAATAAAAAACAACTGGTAGAGAAAAAAAGTAATCTAAGTAAATTAACAAGCTAAAAAATAGCAGCATTCAAAAATATTGAGGTTGTATTGTTTTAAAGTAACACCAGAAAATAACTGGAAAACTAAGTCAAGAAAAATACACAGAAATAAGCTTTTGCAAGAGAAAGAAACTATAGCAATATATTGGATTTGAGCAAATATAATACACTTTAGAAACAATTTACTTTTAATAATTTTTAAAAACAAATGGTTTTCAAAAATGTAAAGTTTTAAAGAAAAAGAAAATGTGAATTTACTTTAAACTAACTTAAAGTGACATAATTTTACTAATGAATTTAGATGATAAACCTATTAATTAACAAAATATTTAAGCTAAATTTTTAATTAAATAGCATAACTTTGGTGTGATATTCAGTTATAATTGAGAAATAGTCTTCAGAATGAAGACTATGGACTATGTAATGACATAAAAAATGCTTAGAAGAAAATCAAGTGAAACGTTGAATAAATATTTCCATAGTTACTCTAAATGTTAAATTAAAAAATTTACTATAAATTCTATAAGATCTATAATAAATTCTAAAGACAAAATTATGTCCAAATGTTAACAATGATTGTAATTTCATATCTTTCATATATTTTTAAACTTCTTATAGTTTTTTGATGCAGATATTATTCTAGGTCCAATGATTTCAACAATAAAAAGAAAGAAATAAAGGAAGAAAGAAAGAAGAGGAAATAGGGAGGGAGGGAGGGAGAGAAAAACAAAAAACCCTCAACCTCTCAGAGCTTCTAATCTAATGAGCGAAACAAAGGTGTGTGTGTGTGTCTGTGTGTGTGTGTGTGTCTGTGTGTGTGTGTCTGTGTGTCTGAAAATACAGGATATACTATGACTCCTGAAAAAAGAGATTGGGATGAAGAATGATGTGAAGCTATCATCACAGATAAAACTTCTCTGAGGATTTATTTAAGAGGAGATCTAAATAAAGAAAGGAATTGAGCCATATGAATATTTGGGCAGGTTGATTAGTTTAAAAGAATATTAATACAAGGCCCCAAGAAGGCCAGATAAGGGTGTTGTAGCCATGCGTTCCAGGAAACGAACTCACTCAGAAGGACAGTGGAGAGAGTGGAGTGCAGTTTATTACACCGGCGGGCCCAAGGTAGAGTCTCCTGTTAGTCAAGACCAGTTTTTGTAAAAACCTTATAAACCCCAAGTGTATGTGCTCAAACCCACCTCCCCTAATTCTCTGAAACTAGTCTGAACAAAGGAAAAGAAAGATACAGTCAAAGTTAACCTGTGATTCATATGCCTTAGGCCTAGGTAGTTAACACTGGACAATTATCAATAGGCCTGCGGTCATACCCCAATAAGCATAATAGAATTTATGATTCTATTTGGTTACACAGATAAATAAGGTATTCTTTTAGGCAACGGAGAGTCTAGGTATGAGCCCTGGGGCTTTTCCATCCTGGGGGTCTGGTTTTCCAGTTGGTATGTCGTTTCCATAGATACTAGGCATATAGCTCAAAGTCCACAGTATGGCCCAAGATTTAGTCATGCTTTCAAGATGGAGCCTGTTCTGTCTGTTTCCTCCTTCAAGGGGATTGAAGTAAGGGGATTGAGTGGATTGAATAAGAAGAAGAGTCATAGATGTTTGACATCATACAGGGCCTTAGGAATTATGTAAAGGATTCTGGATTTCCCTCTGGGGTGGGATGGTTTTGATTAGGGGATGATGTGATATGATTTATGTTCTAAAATTATTCTCTTGGCGGCTTAATAGAGACCCATGCCAAGTGAGACAGGAGGCGAGGAAAGAAGAAACAAGATCAATTAAAAAAGAATATCATAAGCAGAAGATTGTACTAGTTAGGGATGTTTTTTTAATAAAAAATGTATTACTCTATTGCTTAGATATATGATTCAGCAGTGAAAACCTGGAGAAAATACTTGTATTTATAAATGGGTAAGATTTAAACTTATAAAACTTCATACAAATTAATGAGAATAATACTGTGACCACCACAATATTTTAGTTATTAAAAGTTAATTAACAGAAAAGAGATTATACTAATTAAACAAATCTGAAAATATGCATACTTACTGGCAACCACAAAAATGCAAATGGAAACACTGTAACAACCCTGATTACTTATTGTGTTAGCATTTTTATTTTTCAAAACACCAATGCACAAATATAATAGGGTCCTGTGGAAGAAGTTTTACATATATTGCTATTTTAATGTGTTTATATTAGGCCTAAATAGATTTATATCCTTTGACCTAGAAAGCATAACTCTCAGAAAATACCTTATGGAAAAAAATACTTAATTTAAAATATGCTTATAAGCTAAATTGTCTCAGAATTTATAAAAATACAAAACTTAGAGACACTTTTAAAAAGCTAATTTAAAAAATAGGGAATGGCCAAATAAACCTACTGGAATATTTATGAAACCATTAAGAAATCTACTGCTTCATGTAGAAAACTACTTATAGTATTTCTAATTGTGAGGGGCATGTTATAATATTTAACATAAAGTGTAATAAAAACCATGTATTTAAAAGTGCTATAAATATAGAAATATACTAGAAGAAAATATAACAAAATATTAATGTTGGTGATATTTATCTCAGGTAAATATGTACTTTTTTCTTTGCTTTCTTTAAATTTCACATTATCTTTAATAAAGACATATTATTTGAGTACACGTGTTTTAGATTATGTTAAATTCAATGAATTGCATTATTTAGTAGCAATCACTAAAGTGTGCTCAATAGAACACAAACAGCACTATTAAAAAGGGAGTTAGAACCCATTGGGTTGCACATAGGAGACCAACTCAAGGAGAAAGTATCTGTTTTACTGGGCTGTTGAATAAGAGATCTGAGTTCAAGGTTGTCAGTGAGGCTATAAAATTTAGTGGTGAAATTCAGGAAAGGAAGTCTTTATAAACTGTGTATATTAAAATATGCATAAGATACACATCGGGGTAACATCTAAAATACTATGCATGAGTGAAGTTCCCAAGGATATCAACACCTAGAAACTGGAAATAGGGGCTTGGTAAACCTTTCAAGTTTTTGAGATTGCATCCAAGTACTGCATTTCGGACTATTTCTGTTGACCATGATGGCTACTCCATTTGTTCTAAAGGATTCCTGCCTGCAGTAGTAGATATAATGGTCATCTGAGTTAAATTCACCCATTCCAGTCCATTTTAGTTTGCTGATTCCTAGAATGTCAACGTTCACTCTTGCCATCTCCCGTTTGACCACTTCCAATTTGCCTTGATTCATGGACCTAACATTCCAGGTTCCTATGCAATATTGCTCTTTACAGCATTGGACCTTGCTTCTATCACCAGTCACATCCACAACTGGGTATTGTTTTTGCTTTGGCTCCCTCCCTTCCTTCTTTTTGGAGTTATTTCTCCACTGATCTTCAGAAGCATATTGGGCACCTACTGACCTGGGGAGTTCCTCTTTCAGTATCCTATCATTTTGCCTTTTCATACTGTTCATGGGGTTCTCAAGGCAAGAATACTGAAGTGGTTAGCCATTCCCTTCTCCAGTAAGACCTACAAGACCTTTTGGACTAACACCCCCAAAGATGTCCTTTTCATTATAGGGGACTGGAATTCAAAAGTAAGAAGTCAAGAAACACCTGGAGTAACAGGCAAATTTGGCCTTGGAATATGGAATGAAGCAGGGCAAAGGCTAATAGCGTTTTGCCAAGAGAACACGCTTGTCATAGCAAACACCCTCTTCCAACAACACAAGAGAAAACTCTACACATGGACAACACCAGATGGTCAGCACTGATATCAGATTGATTATAATCTTTGCAGTCAAAGATGGGGAGCTCTATACAGTCAGCAAAAAAAGAGCGGGAGCTGACTGTGGCTCAGATCAAGAACTCCTTATTGCCAAAGTCAGACTTAAATTGAAGAAAGTAGGGGAAACCACTAGACCATTCAGGTATGACCTAAATCAAATTCCTTATGACTATACAGTGGAAGTGAGAAATAGATTTAAGGGACTAGATCTGATAGACAGAATGCCTGATGAACTATGGATGGAGGTTCATGATATTGTACAGGAGACAGGGATCAAGACCATCCCTAAGGAAAAGAAATGCAAAAAAGCAAAATGGCTGTCTGGGAAGGCATTACAAATAGCTGTAAAAGAAGAGAAGCCAAAAGCAAAGGAGAAAAGGAAAGATATAAGCATCTGAATGCAGAGTTCCAAAGAATAGCAAGGAGAGAGAAGAAAGCCTTCCTCAGCAATCAACGCAAAAAATAGAGGAAAACAACAGAATGGGAAAGGCTAGAGATCTCTTCAAGAATTATTAGAGATACCAAGGGAACATTTCATGCAAAGATGGGCTCAATAAAGGACAGAAATGGTATGACCTAACAGAAGCAGAAGATATTAAGAAGAGGTGGCAAGAATACACAGAAGAACTGTACAAAAAAGATCTTCACAACCAAGATAATCACGATGGTGTGATCACTCATCTAGAGCCAGACATCCTGGAATGTGAAGTCAAGTGGGCCTTAGAAAGCATCACTACAAACAAAGCTAGTGGAGGTGATGGAATTCCAGTTGAGCTGTTTCAAATCCTGAAAGATGATGCTGTGAAAGTGCTGCACTCAATATGCCAGCAAATTTGGAAAACTCAGCAGTGGCCACAAGACTGGAAAAGTCAGTTTTCATTCCAATCCCAAAGAAAGGCAGTCCCAAAGAATGCTCAAACTACTGCACCATTGCGTTCATCTCACACGCTAGTAAAGTAATGATCAAAATTCTCCAAGCCAGGCTTCAGCAGTACATGAACCTTGAACTTCCAGATGTTCAAGTTGGTTTTAGAAAAGGCAGTGGAACCAGAGATCAAATTGCCAACATCTGCTGGATCATCGAAAAAGCAAGAGAGTTCCAGAAAAAAACACCTATTTCTGCTTTATTGACTATGCCAAAGCCTTTGACTGTGTGGATCCCAATAAACTGTGGAAAATTCTGAAAGAGATGGGAATACCAGACCACCAGACCTGCCTTTTGAGAAACCTATATGCCGGTCAGAAAGCCACAGTTAGAACTTGACATGGAACAAAGATTGGTTCCAAATAGGAAAAGGAGTACATCAAGGCTGTATATTGTCACCCTGCTTATTTAACTTATATGCAGAGTACATCATGAGAAACCCTGAGCTGGAAGAAGCACAAGCTGTCATCAAGATTGCTGGAAGAAATATCAATAGCCTTAGATATGCAGATGACACCACCATTATGGCAGAAAGTGAAGAGGAACTCAAAAGCCTCTGATGAAAGTGAAAGAGGAGAGTGAAAGAGTTGGCTTAAAGCTCAACATTCAGAAACTAAGATCATGGCAAATGGTCCCATCACTTCATAGGAAATAGATGGGGAAAAAGTGGAAACAGTGTCAGACTTTGTTTTTGGGGGGCTCCAAAATCTCTGCAGATGGTCATTGCAGCCATGAAATTAAAAGACACTTACTTCTTGGAAGGAAAGTTATGTCCAACTTAGATAGCATATTAAAAAGCAGAGAGATTACTTTGCCAACAAAGGTCTGTCTAGTCAAGGCTATGGTTTTTCCTGTGGTCATGTATCGATGTGAGAGTTGGACTGTGAAGAAAGCTGAGTGCTGAAGAATTGATGCTTTTGAACTGTGGTGTTGGAGAAGACTCTTGAGAATCTCTTGGACTGTGATGAGACCCAACCAGTCCATTCTGAAGGATATCAACCCTGGGATTTCTTTGGAAGGAATGATGCTAAAGCTGAAACTCCAGTACTTTGGCCACCTCATGCGAAGAGTTGACTCATTGGAAAAGACTCTGATGCTGGGAGAGATTGGGGGCAGGAGCAGAAGGGGACGACAGAGGATGAGATGGCTGGATGGCATCACTGACTCGCTGGACATGAGTTTGGGCGAACTCCGGGAGTTGGTGATTGGCAGGGAGGCCTGGCGTGCTGCAATTCATGGGGTCACAAAGAGTCAGACACAATTGAGCGACTGAACTGAAGACTTTCAAACTTCAGTGAAAGTCCTCCATGGAGGAGTCATATTTTAATAACAAAAACCATACCCAAGAGTTGAAAACATTAGAACAAGTGGTTAAAAAACACTAACAAAAATGGATTACTACAATAATGTCTAAAGCCAGTCTTCCACAAGAACAATATGATGCTCCAGTTTAACTGTTTGTTGGAGTAAAACTTATAAAATGCAATGCCTTTAATAAACAGAATTCAGTTCCTAACCCTTACCACTGATAATGCCCAGCATACAATAAAAAAACTACTATTTATGTGAGGAATAAGAAAAATCTGGAGGAATGTGATCAAATAACTTTCCAAATCACCACATGCTATACTCCATTTTTGAGGAATCATAATGTAAAAAATGCCGAAAGCTCTCTGAAATTTACAGAAATCTGCTTAATGTTGTTTAATTCAATATTTCCCAAACTTATTTCATGTTTTAAAAAAAATCTTCACGGAAACAATATACTGAAGAATACTTTGAGAAAAAAGCTCTCACGAATTAAAACATATAATAATCATTCTAGTTGGGTAATATGTTTTAGTAAAAGATGTAAGTTTGCAGTGTCTCTCCAAAAAATATTAAAAAATATATCAAGCTAGCAGCGTCCTCCCAGAAACATCATATGCAAATGGGTGACCCTGTCTTTTGAGTCTCCTATCATGGGCACATCTACTGAATCATTTCTATCAAAAAGTAGTAAGATTTCCTACATATTTTCTGTTTCACTTATTAATTTCTAACCCAAAGATTTTGTGTTTATATCTCTGAAATGTATCTGAACTTTCCAAAATGTTAAATACCTCAGAGTACTACATTAGTGATACAATGTTAATCACGTTTAAAATAAAATGATCGTTGAATTTTAAATAAGGGTTCCTCAGAGAGCTACTAACTGCTCTATTTTGCATCTTCATGCCTAATTTCATTATTACTTCCTCCTACCATGGAGAACATTATGTTCCTCTGAAACTTTATTTATTTATTTATTTATTTATTTTTGCTGTTTATAAAGCTTTGGGGACCATGCATATGAATTATGAAGATTAATTCTTCTGGGTGCCTCTCTAACTCAAACTTCTAAAATATAAACAAGAACAAGTGAGCAAACAAAATTAGATATTTCTATGAAAGAAAAAAAGGTGCTTAGTTTATAAAGATAGGAAATATATTTTAGCTAATTATCAATTAAGAAATGTGGAGTTAAGAAAGTTATTATGAATGCAGAAAATTCCAAATGTCAAGTAACTTCCTATTTAACTTCAGAAGAGATTAAATAAATTTCTTTCTGTGTAATTTCTGGCTATATTCATTGAAGTAATTTATCTAGATATCTCAGGCCAGAGTCATTTCATTGTTCTTCCTCATACAAGGAAAGATAAAGAACATCTCTAGCTTGGAGGAAATATTTTAAAGTGCTCCACTCCCAGGTTCATTTTGACATTAGCGTCTTCCAGTTTGCCTATGTGGACCTAAAATAGAAACATATATATGACCATAACCCACACATTTATACAGGAATTCTAATCAGTCTTTCTGTTTTAAGGAAGAAGTCCTTTGCTACTGACCCTTCGTTCTGTAGAATAGGCTCTCATACATTATGTGGGTGGATGGCCATGATTTGTGAAAAAGAGTTTGAAAGAGAAGAACTCAGACAAAGAAAGAGATGAATATTAACATGTGTCTCATATCCTTGGAAAGATTTGAGAGTCAATTTCATTCATTGAAAACAAAAATGGACTGCTAAGGAAAGAGATCAATTCTAAAATTTATCGTCTCTACATGCAGTACAACCAGGCATGGTGTTCCCCCTGACATGCTACAATACAAAGTACACAGTACCAGTTCTGAAGTATACTGGCCAAAAGTATTGGAACTGAGTATCATCAAGCTTTTATCTCTAATTTCTAATTCACAGGAAACAGAGTGGAGAGAATAATAATTGTACCATAAGGAGGAAATCAGACAAAGCTTGAATTGGGGCCTTCTATCAAATGATGTGGTTTCCTCAAAAGTCAGCGACAGAAAAAAAAAGAATGGCAACAGTGAATATGATTAAAAGAGACTTTGCTTGAAATTTGATTCAAACGAACTACATATAAAAAGTTGTTTGAGGGCAACTGGGAAAAATTAAAAAAGGATTTAGTATTAGAATACATTAACACATAAAAATATGTTAAAAATAAGTTTTGCTGGTGTTATAATAAAGTTGTTACTGAAGAAACTGTACTCAGATTTTTAAAGATGAAGCTATATTATTTAGGGTCAACATGCAGTGAAATTAGTAAGATAGTTATTAAAAAGTTTTCATAGTAATAAAAAGAATTTAAAAAGACAAAGTTACACAATGAGACACTGGTACTTGTTAAACACAGAGGGTCATTACTGGACATAGTCTATTCTCTCTAATTTTGTATATTGTACATAATCAAATCTTAGATACTAGCCAATGCACCACTAAAGAACAGGCAAGAATTAAACTATGACCATCATCAACTGTGAGCTATATTCCAATCTTAGAGATATTAGGAGCTAAAAAATTAAGTGTACCTTAGATGCAAAGAAATTTTGTACAGTTGGATTTTTCACTTAAAGAAAAATAAGAGGACATTTTGGAGGTTACAAGTGTATGTAAGAAGTAGAGGTGGGGTGGAATTCAGAAAGGTGAATGATCTCAATTCTTTTGGAAGGGACTCTACCTGGCAAGATAGGTAACTGTGCCCCTTCCTGAGAGAGAAGGCAGGTTTAAACATAAACAGCCATGAAAAGAATGAACAGAAATAGACTCACAGACATAGAAAACAAACATGGATATCAAAGGGGAAAGGAGGGGAGGGATAAATTAGGAGTTCGGGATTAAAAAAAATATATATCATATAGAAAGTTAACAAGGACCTATTGTATAGCACAGGGAAATATACTCAATATCTTGTAATAACCTATAATGGAAAAGAATCTAAAGAAGAATATATCTATCTATATCTATATCTATATCTATATATAGTCACTTTGCTGTACACCTGAAACTAACACACATAGTAAATCAACTATATTTCAATAAGGTTTTTTTTTTTTTTCAAAAAATAGGAATTTTGGTGTGTGTATTTGCCTGGAGAAAGTTTCTCTCCCACATAGCTCATTGGCTTGCAAAGAGTCACTTAGAAATTACTCTTAAAACATAGTCCAGAGGACCCTGCCTCCTACATTCTTGGGAGAAGAAAAGCTCCTACATAGAAAGGAACTTTCTTTGGAAGGATGCAAAATTTAAATGGGAGATTATGTAACAAGGTTATAACTCAAATTATAGATCTAATTTTTCTCTGCACACTCCCTTCTTTCTTTCTCTCTTCTGTGAAGAGCCTTCTCTATTCTTTAAGTCACTGGAAAGCAAAAACAAAACTATAAAGCACTAATCCCTCACCTCAACTATATATATATATAAAATTTCCTAAAAGGAATGTTCCATATAAGCCTAGAATTAGAGAAAAGGAGAGAAAAGTGAAGTGTACCTCTTACTGACAAGTGGAAATTAGAAGATGGCCTGGGTAAAGAACATAAAAGGAAAGAATAAATGTGATTACATAAAGATCTATTTCTTTTACTTTAACCTTTGGATTCTCTTGCTTTTGCTACAAGTTAAGAATGTTGCCTATACCTGAAATATACATTATAGCCCATTCTCCGTGTATAATATTCTGCCATTCATACAGAGATAAAAATTTGCAGAACAGAGAATAATATTTGTCTTGTTGGAAGTTTAGAGGAACATTATAACTTGACTTACCAGAACAGCTGCAAGAACAAAGGATTCTGACATCAAGAGATTTGCAACTACCAACCATACCCCTTCACCTTTTAGTATAAAGGAAGCTTGAATTCTAACTTGGGTATGATGTTTTTTGGGGATGCTAGTCCACCCTCTTATTCATCTGCTGGCTTTCCAAATAAAGTCACTATTCCTTGCTCCAACAACTTGTCTCTTGATTTACTGCCCTGTCATTCGGTGAACAGTACAAGATTAGACTTGGTAGTATGAGGGAAAAGATAGAAGGAACTCAAAGATGTTCTTGGGTGTGGGTTTTCTCTATAGAAACATGGTACTTAAGGACAATCTGCCATTTGACAATCTGCGTGGACATTTGTCAGAAGGAAAGGACTTTGAGTCCCTAAACTCATAATACAGACAAATGAGTTGTATGTAAGTTAAGTAAGAAAAAGCTAAAACAGAATACAGTGGGTTGTAATGTATTTTGGGGAATCTTGAGGGCAAGAGAAAGGCTAACTGACTGATTTGGAGACAGAGCAGGAAAGTGTGATGGTGTAGGGATTGCTCTTCACACCAGAGGTTGTTGAGTAAGGAATGAAGATTTGGAGGCTGTCTCCAAATCTTCATTGCCTTAGAGTCCTATCCAATGGGTTGGCTGGGGGAGTCCAGGAAACGTAAGAAGAAAGTAATTGAAATTATTCCCCACTATGTACCGAATTTCAGAGGGAACCACTACAAGCTACTGCTGTGAACAAAGAAGCATCAAGGAACTGAAGGCAAAAGAGCTCAGCAGGAAACGTGTGGAAAGTCACTAAAAGGCTTCAGGAGAGAAAGAATCATCTTTAAACATCTGGCACTCACATAGAACTCAAGGCTGGCACACAAAAGTACAAGTTCAAGTAAGAACTGTCTTCTCTACCTTTCCCCACTTTAACCTTGATGGGAGAGCTAAACAGCAGGGAGTGAGTAGGGAAAGAGATGAGCACAGAGAACAAAGAGACACTTACTGTCTTCTAATTTCCCACCACAGTCTGCAGTGCCTTAAACTGGAAAAGGGGGAAGACTTAACACACGTGAGGATGTCTGTGGCTCAAAGGGACAGCAGTACTGTTTATTATCAAACACGTGGCAGAAAATTCATGACTTTGCTGGAGTTTTTAATGCAGGGACAAGAGAAAAATAAAATTTTATTTGACAATCATTTTTTCTTTTGGTATGGTGTTAAATATGATTATTGTACTTTCTTAATGTGGAGGAATCTTCTCCAGGGGTGAGGCCAAGTAATCATATTACAGGATGGTCTTCTGAAATCAACACTGAAGTGACTAGGTGAATTTCTCCTGGATGAGTTTGTGTTCTCAGGTTCATATTTACCAGACCACTGAAGTCAACTAGCATCCATGGAGCTAAAAGCAACATTTCTTCATCTACTCTCTTTCCTCAAGTAATGAGTTCTAGTAAGACAAGCTGGGACTTCGACCCTTTGCTGCAGTCCTTGCACTTAGACAAAAGTCTCCTCAAGCAGCAAAATACAAATAAACTATAAGAGACTAAAAATAACTGTGAGCATTCACAGTTGGGGCAAACTGTAGACAGGATACAAAAAGACCAAAACAACCTGACTGCCACTTCTGAAGAGCTGGGAGCAAAAGCAAGGGGTTGGGAGAAAGAGCAGAGTACCGTGCATGCCTCCTGCATCCCAAAGTGGTGGACAAACCACCTAAGACACCCCTCTGGTCCGACCCCTGGACACATCCCTACCTACTCTCACTCTATATAAGGAACCAGCTCGCTCCTCCCCTGAGCCAGAGAGTGGACAAGGGAGATTGTTGCTTGTTCTCACTCCCTGCTTTGCAGCAGGGCCCCCAATAAAGTCTTGCCTAAATTTCCTGCCTGGCCTCTGATCAATTTTTTAAAGAGTAAGGAAGTCAACCCTGGTCCATAACATTGGGAACAAAATTTTTCTTGATAAAGTGGCCATGGTACTACCAATGGCTTTACTGCCTGATTGGAAGAGTTACTGAGTTAATGCCCTGCTAGTATTGGATGTCCCATTAACTCTCAGGACTTATGAAAAATTAGGCACATCAGAGACTAAACACTGAATCAGCACAACTTTTGAGACCTTGAAGCTAATGAAAGGCATATCCTAAATGTAGCTGCAAATAGAAAAACATTCATCTTTCTTTTAAAAGGCATCAAGAACACTTTTAGATGAGACTGAGTTCAATCACGTATTTAAAAGCACTGAAATCTCTTTGGACATTTAATTCTGTAGGGCAAATAATTGTATTTCAGGGCTTTATTTTAAATTTTGATGTCTTTAACTTTCAGAGAATTTTAATCTTTAGACATTTATTTTCCCTAGGAGTTTGATATGATTCTAAAATTTGGGGCATCGTTGTATTGTTGGCTTTTATTGTTGGAATGTCTTTATAGATTAAAATTTTAATTTATAATTTAAAAATCAGTAACATTTATTTCTAAATATAGAGGATGGAAGAAGAATATAGTCTGGGTGTTTAAGCTTGAATTCTCTCTATTGGCTTCTGAAAAGACTAGGGCCCTTTATATGAACTGTTCATATCTATCTCATCACAATTGGTTTTGCAGTTTTTAAGAAGCCACCTAGAAAGTGAATAACATGTTAGAAACAACAAAAATAGAACTAGAGAAACTAGTTGGGAGCCTGCTACATAATTTTTGTGAGAGGTGATGAAAACAGTAACTGTGGTAAATGCTAATGGAAGGTGAGGAGAGAGATTGAGGGAGATTCAGGGAGGATTCAGATTTCGTGACTGACTGAATTTGGGTGGTGAGAAATAAATGATAGGGGAGACTAACAAGATGCTCATATTTCTGGCCTGCAAAACTGGGTGCATGGTGATGTCATTCATGGAAATACAGACTAGTAGAGAGGTAATTAGGTCAGGTTGTAACTTACTGAGCTTGAGTTGTTTGTAGTGCCTGTGACACTTTGTTGTGAAACTCTTTTATAGATATTTGGATATAGAGAACTGGTATTCAAAGGGGAAATTTATCTTGAAGGTACAAATTTGTCATTGAATAACAAACTATAGCAATAGTTGAGTACGAACCACTCTGAAAGCACACTGTGATAGAGAAATGTCTCAGTATAAGGAGACAAATGTTTAAGAGCAGAGGGAAATGATTAAAGAAAACAAGAGCAAACATTAGAAAAACATACATTTCTCCTGTGACTTGATAAAGCCTCACCTCAGATTGCTCTCCTAATGCTCCTGCAAAGTCCACTCATAGGAATTACTCTTTAACCTTAAGAAAAGATTTCTTCTTTCTTCTGCTCTTCTATAAAGAATATGAATCAACCTACAACTTAACTGCTATATGTTTTACTCGTGTTCTCTGATTAATTTATCTTACACTTCTTTCCACCCACCCATTTTAAGTGTAATCTTGACAGCAGGAACTGCATATGAATCATGATCACTAGGTCTTCCCTTTCCCGTATTACAATGAATTATCCTGTATTAGAATTTATACAATGCTTTTAACACTCAGAGTCTAATCTGTCATTATTGCAAGGTAGTCAGAACAGTGGTTAAATTATGTTACAGAATTTTTTCTTACAATGAACAAAACTTATAAAATCAGATTCTAGGGATCCTCAGATTAAAATTCTCTAACTTTATATATAAAAGAACAGTCAAGAATTAAAATAGACATTTCATAAAAGCTATGAAATCCAGAAGACAATGGTTCAAAATATTTAAATTATTGAAAGAAACAAATAATAATAAACCAATTTTATAAACAGGCAAAATATTTTTCAGGAATTGGCAAAACAGAGAAAGTTCAGGAAAACAAAACCTGAGATTGTTCATTACCAGCCGTCCTTAAGAAAAGAAAATGGTAAAGAAAGTTCTCCAGTCAGAAGTATTGACATAGTAGCAACAGAAATTTTGATCTACACGAAGGAAGGCAATCAGAAATAGTAAAAATTGTTCAATTGTTTTAAGAGATATTTGCCTATAAGGTAAAAATTCTTGCACTGCACTATCAACTTTCTTTATAGAAATAAAGGTATAACTAATCATACAAAGAATGGGAGAAGTGAAATACCATTTCTTGTAAAGTACTTACACTATTCAGAAAATAAAAATATTGCTTCACCTTAGATTATTATATATTAAATAAATATATCATAAACTTGAGAGCAACCTCCAAAACACTTTTATAAAAGATATAACAAAATAGATCAATAGTGTAGATAAAATTATACCATAAATAATACTCAGTTTAGCAAAAGGCAGGAACAATTTTTTTTTTTAAATAATGAAAAATAGGGCAAATAGAAAGCAACAAGCAACATAAATAAATGGAAGATAAATACATACATCCAATATGCTAAATAATAATTCTCACTGTAAATGGTGCATACACTTCAATTAGAAGACAGCAATTATCATAGTGTACCAAAAAAAGCAAAATTCAAGTCTATACTGTATACAGTAAACCTATATTACTTTAAATATAAAGATATAAACAGGTTGCAAGGAAAAAGTTGGAAAATATATACCTTGCAAATACTAGTGAAAGAAGGCTGAAGAGATTACATTAATGTCAGACAAAGTAGGAATATTATCAGATATATTAATATCATAAAGAAGTCAATTCATCAAGGTGACAGAATTCTTTTGCATTTATCCAACCCATAATATCAAGAACATAAAAATGAAATTCACCATATTAACAAGCTAGCAGAGAAAATCACATGGTCATATCAATAGATGCAAAAACAGCATTTGTTAAAATGCACTATTACTGATAAAAACCCTCAGCAAGTTAGGAATAGAACAAAACTGTCTCCATGATAAAGAATATCTACTAAAAACCTGCAACTAATATCATACCTAATTATAAAAGCCTGAATGCTTTCTAAGACTGCCAATATCTTCTCATCATTTCTACTTGGTATCACAGTTAGGATCTTAGCCAGAGTAATAAGGCATAAATGAATTAATAAATGTAGTATATAGATGGATAAGACAAAAATAGAACTTAATTTATTCACAAATCATATGATTAACCTCTAAGAAATCTCCACCAAAACACCTATTGGATCCAATAACTGACTTTAGTAGTTGGTGGAATAAAATCAGTATACTAAATTCTACTGTCTTTCTAATTATTAGCATTGAAAAATTAGAATAAATTTAAAATTCTATTTACAATATGAAGACATACAAGACCTTGTAGAACTAACACACACAAAAAGGTCCTTTTCATCACAGGGGACTGGAAAGCAAGAGTAGAAAGTACAGATATACCTGGAGTAACAGGCAAGTTTATCACTGGAGTACCAAATGAAGCAGGGCAAAATCTAGCATAGTTTTGCCAAGAGTCAGAGCAAACACCCTCCTCAAACAACACAAGAGATGACTTTATACAAGGACATCACCAGATGGTCAATACTAAAATCAAATTGATTATATTCTTTGCAGCTGAAGATGGGAAAGCTATATATAGTCAGCAAAAACAAGATTGGGAGCTGACTGTGGCTCAGATCATGAACTCCTTATTGAAAAACTCAGACATACATTGAAGAAAGTAGGGAAAACCACTTGGCCATTGAGGGATGACCTAAATCAAATCCCTTATAATTATACAGTGCATGTGACAAATAGATTCAAGGAATTAGATCTGATAGATTACCTAAAGAACTATGGACAGAAGTTTACAACACTGTAGAGGAGGCAGTGATCAAAACTATACCCAAGAAAAAGAAATGCAAAAAGGCAAAATGGTCGTCTGAGGAGTCTTACAAACAGCTAAGAAGAGAAGTGAAAGGCAAAAGAGAAAAGGAAAGATATACCCATCAGAATGCAGAGTTCCAAAGAATAGCAAGGAGAGATAAGAAAGCCTTCCTCTATGATCAGTGCAAAGAAATAGAGGAAAACAATAGAATGGGAAATAGAATCTTCAAGAAAATTAGAGAAACCAAGGGAACATTCCATGCAAAGATGGGCACATTAAAGACAGAAATGGTATGGACCTAGCAGAAGAAAAAGAGATTAAGAAGAAGTGGCAAGAATACAAAGAACTATACAAAGAAGGTTTCAATGACCCGGGTAACTAACCATTATGGTCTGATCACTCACCTAGAGCTAGAAATCCTGGAATGTGAAGCCAAGTGGGCCTTAGGAAGCATCGCTATGAACAAAGCTAGTGAAGGTGATGAAATTCCAGTTGAGCTATCTCAAATCCTAAAAGATGATGCTGTGAAAGCGCTGTACTCAATATGCCAGCGAATTTGGAAAACTCACCAGTGGCCACAGGACTGGAAAAGGCCAGTTTTCATTCCAATCCCAAAGAAGAGCAATGCCAAAGAATGTTCAAGTTACTGCACAATCACAGCCATTTCAAATGCTAGCAAGTTCATGCTCAAAATCCTTCAAGCTAGGCTTCAATAATACATGAACCAAGAACTTCCAGATGTTCAAGCTGGATTTAGAAAAGGCAGAGGAACAAGATGTTGACAAATTGTCAACATTTGTTTGATCATAGAGAAAGCAAGTGAATTCCAAAAAAGCATCTATTTCTGCTTCATTGACTACACTACAGCCCTTGACTGTGTGGATCAAAGCAAGCTGTGGAAAATTCTTAAAGAGATGGGAATACCAGACCACCTGACTTGCCTCCTGGGAAACCTGTATGCAGGTCAAGAAGCAACAGTCAGAACAAGACATGGAACAATGGACTGGTTCCAAATTTGGAAGGAGTACCTCAAGGCTGTATATTGTCACCCTGCTTATTTAACTTATATGCAGAGCACATCATGTGAAATGTCGAGCTGGATAAAGCACAAATTGCAATCAAAGTTGCTGGGAGAAATATCAATAACGTCAGATATGCAGATGACACCACACAAATGGCAGAAAGAGAAGAGGAACCAAACAAACCTCTTGATGAAGGTGAAAGAAGAGAGTGAAAAAGCTGGCTTAAAACTTAACATTCAAAAAAAGAAGATCATGGCATCTGGTCCCATCATCTCATGGCAAGTAAATGTGGAAAAAATGGAAACAATGAGAGACTTTTTCGTGGACTCCAAAATCACTGCAGATGGTGACTGCAGCCATGAAATTAAAAGATACTTGCTCCATGGAAGAAAAGCTATGACCAACCTAGACAGTGTATTCGAAAGTAGAGACATCACCTTGCCTACAAAGGTCCGCATAGTCAAAGCTTGGTTTTTCCAGTAGCCATGTATGGATGTGAGATTTGCACCATAAAGAAGGGTGAATGCTGAAGAATTGATGCTTTTGAACTGTGGTTCTGGAGAAGACTCTTGGGAGTCCCTTGGATTGCAAGATCAAACCAATCAATCCTAAAGGAAATCAACCTTAAATATTCATTAGAAGGACTGATGCTGAAGCTGAAACTCCAATACTTTGGCCACCTTTCGTGAAGAGCTGACTTGTTAGAAAAGACCCTGACACTGGGAAAGATTGAGGACAGGAGGAGAAGGGAGTGACAGAGTATGGGGGATGGTTCGATGGTATCATTGACTCAATAGACATGAATTTGAGCAAACTCTGGTAGATAGTGATGGACAGGGAAGCCTGGTATGCTGCAGTCCATGGGGTAGCAAAGAGTCAGACACAAATGAGTGAACAACAGCAACAAAGAGCACTGATGAGAGAAATCTTTAAAAGTTATACATTAGTGCAGAGACATGCAATGATCAAAGATCATAAGGCTCATCATTGTTAAAATTCCAGTTCTCTTCAAATTGATCTATGAATTCGAAACACAGTTGACCCTTGAACAATGTAGGTGTTTTAGGGATGCTAATCCTCCAAATAGTCAAAAAGACACATATAACTTTACAGATGACCCTCTCTATCAATGGTTCCTCATCAGTATGTTCAACCAACTGTGGATCATAGTACTGTCTATGTGTAGTATCATAGTGCATATTAATATTTAGTTAAAAATATCTGTGTATAAGCGGACCCATGCAGTTCAAACCATGTTGTTTAAAAGTCAACTGTAATCCAAATCATAATTCCACTCTTCTCTTTGGTAGAATTTTGACAAGTTTAGCCTAAAATTTATATGAAAATGCTAATTATCTTGAATAAGGAAAATATATTGAAATTGAAGAACATAGTTGGAAAATTCATATTGCCTGATGAAAAGATTTACTGTAGTCAAAACTACAGTCATAAACAAGATATGATATTACTGTAAAAAATGTATCAATGAAACAGAATAGAGAGCATAAAAACAAACCCATACGTATGTGGTCAATTGGTTTTGTTGACAGATGTGTCCAAGTAATTAATAGAAAAAAGATAACATTTCAATAAAGATTCTGGAAAAATTGGACATCATATTCAACATCATAAAATTTTTTGAACCATTTCTCTCACCACATTAAAAACAACTTGAACTATATTTTGTCTAAATATAAGACCTAAAGTTACAAAATTCCTGAAGGAAACAGAGAAGAAAATATTCACGAAACAGGGTTAGGCGAAGTATCTTAGGACATAAAAAGTACTAACCATGCAAAAAGAAATCAATGAACTTGGCTTCATAATTAAATGTTCGGCAAACGCATATAGAAACATAAGGACAATCTACATACTGCAGAAGAGAGTATCTCCAAGACATGTATTTAACAATGAGCTTGTATATGTATTTTTTAAATGATTCTTAAAACTCAATTACAAAGTTACAAATTACCCAATAAACAAATGGATCACAGATTAAGATTTAAATAAGTACTTTAAAAAGATTGATACGTAAGACAACAACATATGAATAGATACTCAATGTCATCTGCCACCAGAAAAAATGCAAGTTAAACTAAAAGTGAACCAAGATACACACTTAGTGGAGTGGCTAAAGCTGAAAAATTTAAAAGACAATACAAAGCACCAGCAAAGATGTAGGACAGCTGAATATTTCATACATGCTTGTGAGGATGTGACATACAAAAGCCAGTTTGGAAACCCATTTGGCAGTTATTTTAGTAAAGCTAAATCCTAAAATGCTGCAATCACAAACCTCAATATAAATTCAGGAGACATAAAAACATATGTCCATACAAAGGTAACTCCACACAGATTTTATAGCAGTTTTATTCACAGGAGCAAAAAAAGGAGAGGTTTATCAGCTGGTAAATGGATACAGAAATTGTGGTACATCCTCACAATGGAATAATATTCATCATCAAAAAAGAATATTGATACATGCAACTACACATTCATTCATAACAAAATAATTATGCTTAATGAAAAAAGTTGGACATGAAAGGCTATAATGTATGATTCCATTTACATGGCATTCTGAAAAAGGCAAAAACGCAGACACAGAAATAAGATCAGAGATTGCATAGAGGAGAGGACGGAGAGATTGAGTACTGATTTAAAGTGGCATTATAGAACTATGCAGTGAGGTTTATAGTCTGTATCTTGAGTGGCGGTGATGGCTACATAACTGAATACACTTGTCAAAACTTTGAACTGAACATTTATATCTAAAAAGAGTGAACTTAACTTCATTTAAATTATACTTTGCAAAAAATTAATAAGCAGAAACCTTAGTAAAAAGAGAATTGGGAGACCAGAAGGGGAAGCCTCACAAGCCTCACCAAGCAAGGATAGCCAAACCCAACAGAAAGACCTCTTCTTCCTGGCAACAACTCAGTCAATGAAGCCACAGATTCTTGGTTTACTTCAGCCCTCTCAATTTCTTTTTCCCCTCTGTAAAAGAGTTCTTCCCCTGCCATGAAGGAAGACTTGCATGTGGTTCAGATGCATGCGGTGGCAGATCCTATGATGCAGTTCTTCGTGGATCTTGAATAAACCCATTTTTTTGCTAGAGAAATAATTGGCAGTCTATTTATTTTAGGTCAACCTTCAATACACATAACCTATAAAAGAGAAACATGGTTTCAAGTTGTTATTTTCCTTTATCTAGTTGCTTGACCCGGAGACATCTATTACTTAAAAATTGTCCCCAAACCTTGTATTTCTCACCAATAAATTATGGTTTTAAGTTTTCTTAAATAATTTGTAGTGCTCTCTCTAACTGATTAAGTTATTATGGGAATTAAACTAACTTTTACTCAGCAGATAAGCCAAATTAATTCAATACATCTTACTGATTTTTAACTCATTGATTAAATATTTTCACCCCAAATGTCCACAATCCCTTTGTACTTCAAAGACATTTGTAAAATAAGCAGGTTGAGATTGCATCCCTGATTGCTCAATTACTAGGAACAGCTAGAATATGAAAAACTGGTATATTGAGAACTAGATCCAAAAACAAAGAGGCAATTCTAGAAAGACGTGTTTTTCCAGAGTTTGAATTGCATCAGTATCATGAATAGAAATTGTCCAGAGCATGACTAAATCTGTGTCTTTATAACTTTTCCTCAAAAATATTTTGAGTGAGAAAGTAGGTAAAGAGAACACACATATTAGTCTTTACTGTGTTTACTAGCAGCAGTAAATACTTCTGATCTATAGAAACATATTTCAGATATCACAAATGATTCAAAAATTGATTGTCTACAAACACAAAATGTAACAAAACTTTCAATATAATTTAGACTGATAACTGAACATCAGTATATTCCTTCTGAAGGTGAATTTGTATTTTATGATTACTCATGAATTGAGACATAGCATTTTCTGTAAGGGACAAAAGTCATAGATCCCATTAAAGATATTTTTAACGTTAAAACAAGTATTTCAAAATCCGTCTTTCAGCCAAAACAGCTCTTTGTTATCAGGGATTGTGTATTTCTCCTGTGCCTTTTTGGACCACTATAAATAAGACCACTATTTCTGACACATGGTATATACTGAAATTATATTGAGAACTTTTAAATAGTAAAAATCTTGGAAAGTATAAACTTTCAAAACAATTATTATTCATTTATTAAGTTCATGTTAGGTGCAGGAGGAGAAGGGGGAGACAGAGGATAAGATGGTTGGATGGCATCACTGACTCAATGGACATGAGTCTGAACAAACTCCACGAGACAGTGAACGACAGGGAAGCCTGGCGTGTGCTGCAGTCCATGGGATCGCAGAGTCGGACACAACTTAGCCACTGAAGAACAACAAAAGTTCACCCTGACAGACCTCAAGTTATATTTAGCAATAACCTATTTTATAGGCAAAGTGAAAAATGCATTTTCAGTATACTAGTGCTTCAGACAGGACTTGGATGTTTATTTTGATGAAGATAATTTCTGAACTTTTATATATTCAAGCCTAATTACTTACAACTTCTGAAACTTTGCCCTGAGTTTAAATGGCTCATGTGAACATTGCCTTGATTTCTGGAAGTAGCAAGTCTCTTTTCATCTAACTGGTGATACCAGCTTCCAATTCTTGAATTAATTTTGGAGTAAAGCAGATACTTATAATCATTCATTCAGTTTCCAAAGATATCAGTCTTAAAATCATTTTTGTCCCCTGTCTTTCCAGATAATCATGTCTTTTTGAATTTTACTAGCAGGAGAAGGCAATGGCACCCCACTCCAGTCTTGCTCATTTCAGACCATTCTCCATGCTTCCCTGGAATTATACATCTGTAATCCAAAATTCACCACTTGACTCTCCCAGTGATTATGGCTCAGTGGTTCCAAATTATTTACAAGTTCAATTTTCTGAATTTACCTTGTATGTTCTTCTTGATCTGGCCCTGTCTATTGCTAACTTTATTACTAGTTTCTCTCTGCTTTGAAAAATACCCAACACGTATTTTACATACAGTTCTTGCAGAAATTTTATTGTTTATTGCTTCTCAGCCATTTCTCACATTATTCTTCTTCCTGGAACATCTCCTTTAAACTATAATCTAACTTTCACTTATTGTTTAAGACTTTTCAAGAATTATTTTCTCCAGAATTTCCATCCATGATCATAAAATTTGCATGAGCTATTTGATCTCTATATTGCCATAATACTCTATCCATTATTCCTGTGATTATACTTTTATGTTGTAGTACAATCATCCTCTCATTATTTTTGCTTCTCTCAACCTCTCTATTGATGGAAACTTAAGGTTGTTTGTTTTATACTCACAGTGCCTAGGATAGTGTTTGGCACATAACAGGTACTCAGTAAATGCTTATTGAATGGATGAATGAGTGAATGAGTATTTTTAAAGCATCAGTTAGCTTCTTGGGAAATCTGTTTGCTTAACATCCTATTTTATGAATCCCTCTTCATTAGAACACTAAAAAGAGAGATAGGTATTTGGGATGAAACAAAGAATGAACTGAGTTCTAAGAAGAGCCTCCCATTACAATGAAAGGCAGCAATTACTCTTAAATACATATGATAAACAACAACAAAATTAACCTATCTTATATAAGAAATTTTAGGTTTTTTTTTTTTTAATGTACTAGAGCAACAGTGAGAATTTGAATGCTTACTTTGGTTAAAACTAATAATTAATTGGGAGCTTCCCAGATGGAGTAGTGGTAAATAAGACGCCTACCAAGGGAGGAGATGTGGGTTCAACCCCTGGGTTGGCAAGATCCCCTGGAGAAGGAAATGGCAACCCACTTCACTATTCTTGCCTGGGAAAAGTCATAGATGGAGGAGCATGGCAGGCTACAGTTCCGGGGCTCGCAAAGAGACAGACACGACATAACAACTGAACAGCATCAACAATAATCTATCAAATTTCAGTTCAGTTCAGTTCAGTTCAGTTGCTCAGTTGTGTCTGACTCTTTGTGACACCAAGAATCACAGCATGCCAGGCCTCCCTGTCCATCACCATCTCCCACAGTTCACTCAAACCCATGTCCATCGAGTTGGTGATGCCATCCAGCCATCTCATCCTCTGTCGTCCCCTCTTCCTCCTGCCCCCAATCCCATCCAGCATCAGAGTCTTTTCAATGAGTCCTCTATTCGCATGAGGTGGCCCTAGTACTGGAGTTTCAGCTTTAGCATCATTGCTTCCAAAAAAATCCAAGGGCTGATCTCCTTCAGAATGGACTGGTTGGATCTCCTTGGAGTCCAAGGGACTCTGAAGAGTCTTCTCCAACACCACAGCTCAAAAGCATCAATTCTTTGGCGCTCAGCTTTCTTCACAGTCCAACTCTCACATCCATACATGACCACTGGAAAAACCATAGCCTTGACTAGATGGACCTTTGTTGGCAAAGGAATGTCTCTGCTTTTCAATATGCTATTTAGGTTGGTCATAACTTTTCTTCCAAGGAGTAAGTGTCTTTTAATTTCATTACTGCAGTCACCATCTGCAGTGATTTTGGAGACCAAAAAAATAAAATCTGACACTGTTTCCACTGTTTCCCCATCTATTTCCCATGAAGTGATGGGACCAGATGCCATGATCTTCATTTTCTGAATGTTGAGCTTTAAGCCAACTTTTTCACTCTCTTCTTTCACTTTCATCAAGAAGCTTCTTAGTTCCTCTTCAGTTTCTGCCATAAGGGTGGTGTCATCTGCATATCTGAGGTTATTGATATTGCTCCTGGCAATCTTGATTCCAGCTTGTGCTTCTTCCAGCCCAGCATTCTCATGATGCACTCTGCATATAAGTTAAATAAGCAGGGTGACAATGTACAGCTTTGACATATTCCTTTTCCCATTTGGAACCAGTCTGTTGTTCCATGTCCAGTTCTAACTGTGACTTTCTGACCTGCATATAGGTTTCTCAAGAGGCAGGTCAGGTGGTCTGGTATTCCCATCTCATTCAGAATTTTCCACAGTTTATTGGGATCCACACAGTCAAAGGCTTTGGCATAGTCAATAAAGCAGAAATAGATGTTTTTCTGGAACTCTCTTGCTTTTTCCATGATCCGGCAGATTGGCAATTTGAACTCTGGTTCCTCTGCCTTTTCTAGAACCAGCTTAAACATCTGGAAGTTCATGGTTCATGTTTTGTTGAAGCCTGGCTTGAAGAATTTTGAGCATTACTTTACTAGCGTGTGAGATGAGTGCAATTGTGTGGTAGTTCGAGCATTCTTTAGCATTGCCTTTCTTTGGAATTGGAATGAAAACTGACCTTTTCCAGTCCTGTGGCCACTGCTGAGTTTTCCAAATTTGCTGACATATTGAGTGAAGCACGTTCCCAGCATCATCTTTCAGGATTTGAAATAGCTCAACTGGAATTCCATCACCTCCATTAGCTTTGTTCATAATGATGCTTTCTAAGGCCCACTTTGACTTCACATTCCAGGATGTCTGGCTCTAGATGAATGATCATACCATCGTGATTATCTGGGTCATGAAGATCTTTTTTGCACAGTTCTTCTGTGTATTTGTGCCACCTCTTCTTAATATCTTCTGCTTCTGTTAGGTCCCTACCATTTCTGTCCTTTACCGAGCCCATCTTTGCATGAAATGTTCCTTTGGTATCTCTAATTTTCTTTTCTTTTTTTTTAATTTTACTTTACAATACTGTATTGGTTTTGTCATACATCAACATGGCAAAACCAACACAGTATTGCAAAATAAAATAAATTTTCTTGAAGAGATCTCTAGTCTTTCCCATTCTGTTGTTTTCCTCTATTTCTTTGCATTGATCACTGAGGAAGGCTTGCTGTTCTTTCTCTTCTTTGGAACTCTGCATTCAGATGTTTATATATTTCCTTTTCTCCTTTGCTTTTCGCCTCTCTTCTTTTCATAGCTATTTGTAAGGCCTCCCTAGACAGCCATTTTGCTTTTTTGCATTTCTTTTCCATGGGGATGGTCTTGATCCCTGTCTCCTGTACAATGTCACAAACCTCATTCCATAGTTCATCAGACACTCTGTCTATCAGATCTAGTCCCTTAAATCTATTTCTCACTTCCACTGTATAGTCATAAGGGATTTGATTTAGGTTATACTTGAATGGTCTAATGATTTTCCCTACTTTCTTCAATTTAAGTCTGAATTTGGAAATAAGAAGCTCATGGTCTGAGCCACAGTCAGTTGCCTGTCTTGTTTTTGCTACTATAGAGAGCTTTTCCATCTTTGGCTGCAAAGAATATAATCAATCTGATTTCGGTGTTGACGATCTGGTGGTGTCCATGTGTAGAGTCTTCTCCTGTGTTGTTGGAATAGAGTGTTTGCTATGGCCAGTGTGTTCTCTTGGCAAAACTCTATTAGTCTTTACTCTGTTTTTTTCTGTATTCCAAGGCCAAATTTGCCTGTTACTCCAGGTGTTTCTTGACTTCGTACTTTTACATTCCAGTCCCCTATAATGAAAAGGACATCTTTTTGGGGTGTTAGTTCTAAAAGGTCTTGTAGGTCTTCATAGAACCATTCAGCTTCTTCAGCGTTACTGGTTGGGGCATAGGCTTGGATTACTGTGATATTGAATGGTTTGCCTTGGAAACAAACAGAGATCATTCTGTCGTTTTTGAGATTGCATCCAAGTACTGCATTTCGGACTCTTTTGCTGACCACGATGGCTACTCCATTTCTTCTGAGGGATTCCTGCCCGCAGTAGTAGATATAATGGTCATCTGAGTTAAATTCACCGATTCCAGTCCATTTTAGTTCGCTGATTCCTAGAATGTCAACGTTCACTCTTGCCATCTATCCTGTTTGACCACTTCCAATTTGCCTTGATTCATGGACCTAACATTCCAGGTTCCTATGCAATATTGCTCTTTATAGCATTGGACCTTGCTTCTATCACCAGTCATATCCACAACTGGGTACTATTTTTGCTTTGGCTCCATCCCTTCCTTTTTTTTGGAGTTATTTCTCCACTGATCTCCAGTAGCATATTGGGCACTTACTGACCAAAGCATATTGAAGGCTGAAGAAGTTCCTCTTTCAGTATCCTATCATTTTGCCTTTTCATACTGTTCATGGGGTTCTCAAGGCAAGAATACTGAAATGGTTTGTCATTCCCTTCTCCAATGGACCACATTCTTTCTGACCTCTCCACCGTGACCCATCCTTCTTGGGTTGCCCTGTGGGCATGGCTTAGTTTTAATGAGTTAGACAAGGCTGTGGTCCTAGTGTAATTAGAATGACTACTTTTCTGTGAGTATGGTTTCAGTGTGTCTGCCCTCTGATGCCCTCTTGCAACACCTACCATCTTATTTGGGTTTCTCTTACCTTGGATGTGGGATCTCTCTTCACACCTGCTCCAGCAAAGCGCAGCCGCTGCTCTTTACCTTGGACAAGGGGTATCTCCTCACCACCACCCCTCCTGACCTTGAACGTGGAGCCGTTCCTCTAGGTCCCCCTGTGCCCGCGAAGACACTGCTCCTTGGACATGGGGTAGCTCTTCTCAGCCACTGCCCCTGGCCTCGGGCAGGGGGTAGCTCCTCCCGGCCACTGGCCCTGACCTTGGATGTGGAGTAGCTCCTCTCAGCCGTTCCTGTGCTGTCGCAGCCTGGCACTCTCGGCTGCTGTCCCTGACCTCAGACGTGGGGTAGCTCCTCTCAGCTGCGCTTGATCAACGTTAATTACCTAAAAGATCTGAAACTTTTTATTGGCTGTAAATTGCTCTTGTGATGAATTGTCATCATTTTTGAGAGTAGCTGTTTTGTACAGCAAATAAAACAAACAAACAAAAATGCATAGAGAAACCCAATGTTAAATCTTCCCCTAATTTATAAGTTTTTATACCCCCAAAATTCAGCCATGAAATTAAAAGACGCTTACTCCTTGGAAGAAAAGTTATGACCAACCTAGATAGCATATTCAAAAGCAGAGACATTACTTTGCCAACAAAGGTCCATCTAGTCAAGGCTATGGTTTTTCTAGTGGTCAAGTATGGATGTGAGAGTTGGACTGTGAAGAAGGCTGAGCGCCGAAGAATTGATGATTTTGAACTGTGGTGTTAGAGAAGACTCTTGAGAATCCCTTGGACTGCAAGGAGATCCAACCAGTCCATTCTGAAGGAGATCAGCCCTGGGACTTCTTTGGAAGGAATTATGCTAAAGCTGAAACTCCAGTAATTTGGTCACCTCATGCAAAGAGTTGACTCATTGGAAAAGACTCTGAAGCTGGGAGGGATTGGGGGCAGGAGGAGAAGGGGACAACAGAGGATGAGATGGCTGGATGGCATCCCTGACTCGATAGACGTGAGTCTGAGTGAACTCTGGGAGCTGGTGATGGACAAGGAGGCCTGGCGTGCTGCAATTCATGGGGTCACAAAGAGTCGGACATGACTGAGTGATTGAACTGAACTGAACTGTGTTATTCAAGGTCAAATTATTTATAAAAAAGAAACCTGCTCAAGAAATTTTTAAAGGTACAAATTAGTTGTAACATTTGCTGTGTTAATTACATCTAAAAATATTCCAAACTTTTTTTTCTGTTAGCACTTAAACATCTGTTGGTATCTGCAAAGATTCTCTTTGATTCCTGAGTAAATTAAATGATGTTTTCCTTGAAAAGAGTCTAAAATATGACAATAGGCTACCACTAGGATAATTGCCTTAAAATATTATTATCAAAGCAGTCAGCTGCTTTGCTGTTGACCAATGTTTTGGAATTTGTGAGTTTTCTTCCTCTTGATATCAATATGCTTTCTTAAAAGGCCTATAAATAAAAAACAAAGACTATCAATAAAAACCAGTTATTTGAGGTTTAATCTTAATATCAGCAATCCACAGCTTGACCAAAATTCTTTTGTAACACTAATGGCAGTGGATCAGAGTTTTTCAGAAAGTTATATGTCATTAATGCTGTTTTTGTTTAGTTGTAAATCGTGTCCCACTCTTTGCATCCCCACAGACTGTAGCCCATCAAGCTTCTCAGTCCATGGGATTTCCAAGGCAAGAATCCTGGAGAGGGTTACTATTTCCTTCTGCAGGGGATTTTCCCAATGCACGGATTGAATCCATGTCTCCTGAGTCACCTGGGAAGGCGCATGGCATTAATGTAGCTCAGATGTGGGTTCAATCCCTGTGTAGGGAAGATCCCCTAGAGAAGAAAATAGCAACCCACTTCAGTATTCTTGCCTGGGAAACCCCATGGACAGAGAACCCTGGTAGACCACAGTCCATGGGGTCAGAAAGAGTCAAACATGACTTAGCAACTAAACAACAATTTACTAAGGTACCTATAATATCAAAACAGTGAATTATTTCACAGTTAATCATTACAGCACATAATTTATTTATTCTTCAAAAAGCTCCTGAATATCTGCCATTTTTAGGCACTATGCTAAACAATGAAGAAACAGATGATTCAGACGATTGCAATACTTGCCTCAAGAAATTCAGAGTCTTTGTAGACCAATAGGCAGGAGGAAGAATTTTAGAAGAGAAGAACATTAATTTCCACTCAACCAATACAATATAAGCATTGAGAGCAATTGTAATAATAAAAGTAACCATATAATAGTGGTGAAAAAAAATCACAAAAAATCTATATATCACAATTTATTTCTAAAATGTAAAATATATCTAAAGTTAGTCATTACCCAAATATTATTAAAGCTCTGCTAGGAATTTTTAAGATCTACCTGCTTCATATTTTGTGTTAGTTTTGCCAAGAAGCTGGAATCATGTACCTGATTCATGGAAATTAGTTTCTTCATTTCTTGTATCTATATGTAAATTTTGAGAAACTTTTATAAAAGGTGAAATGGAGTTCAGTAAGCAGAAATTTTTTGCTGGAGATAATTGTTTTGATTTTGCATGTAAAATTCCTCAAAACTTTAATAAGTAGTCAAATTCAGTTTTTTAAAGATTGAAACTTGAAAATAGCATGATGATGCTATACCTTTCTTAGGATTTATATTTTTTCTGCAATTTGTTGTTGTTATTCAGTCACAAAGTCATGGCTGACTCTTTGAAACCTCATGGACTGTAGCACACCAGGCTCCTCTGTCCACTATCTTCTGGAGTTTGCTCAAATTCATGCCCATCGAGTCAGTGATGCTATCTAACCATCTCATCATCTGCCGTCCCCTTCTTCTTTGTCTGCAGTTAGGGGTCTTAAAATCTTCTGCTGATGGATGGTATGTCTATTTCAACTTTATTCCTGTTAATTTTAAGCAGCCATCATTTTAAGCAAATAAAATTTTACATCATTCTTATGTACTTAAACTTCTGTCATTATGAAGCATTCTATTTATTCCAGTTAATGCTTTTTTTTTTTTTTTTTTTTTTGGCTAAAGGCTACATTGTACTGTTATCATAAAACAAAGTGAAAGTGTTAGTCACTCAGTCGAGTCCAACTCTTTGTAACCCTATGAACTGTAGGCCACCTGGCTCTTCTGTCAATGGAATTCTCCAAGCAAGAATACTAGAGTGGGTAGCCATGCCCTTGTCCAGAGGATCTTCCTGACCCAGCGATTGAACCAGGTCTCCTGCATTGCAGGCAGATTCTTTACTGTCTGAGCCACCATAGAAGCCCTATATGTTAGTATAGCTCCACCAGATTCCTTGAGGTTGGTGTTCCTAAAGTATATCTTTTCTATCTGTTCATTCCAAGCTTTTTGTTTACTCTTATGAGAAAAAATACACAGACTACTTTTAAAATTAATCTGAAAATTCTTGTCTTTTAATTAAGGTATGCATTCCATTAACATTTAATGAATTTACTGATCTATGTTAATTTTATATCTAATATTTTATTACTTTTCTTTTAACCATATACGTTCTTCATTGTGTTTTCATTTTTTTTCCATCTGATGGACTAACCAAGTATTGTTTATTATCTCATTTTAGATAAGATTGTTAATTATACATTATTTTGCTGTACTTTTAGCAACTATCCAAGAGATAACAATCTCATCTTTGACTTATCATGGTCTGATCATTTAGTATTAATTTACAATACACTTTGCAAATAGTGCTAGGACTTTTCATACTTTCCAATTCTATTTACCAACTTTCATTTTTCATATTGCTATAGCCATGCATTTTAATTTTGCATATATTGAAACTAAAACACATAAGATATTCTGCTTGTTTTTTTAAACTGTCAATATTTAGTTTTCTCATATTTTTTTCCTTTTGTATTGTTCTTTACTACTTTCTACATTTCTGTGATTTTCTGTTACTTGAAATGTTCCCCATAGTACTTCTTTTAATACGACTTGGCTTGCAACTGTTGCTAAAATGTCCTTACATTACCCTCTTTTTTTAAAGAATATTTTTGCTTTATATAAAAATCTGGTTTGCAGTTACCTTTTCAGCAATTTTTAAAGATTTTTAAATTTTTAAAGATGATTTTATTGTTTTCTACCTTCCATTATTTCTACTGAAAAGTGAGCCATCAGTCCATTGTAGTTCCTTTAAAAGTATTTTAATTCTACTTTCTTTAAAACTTTTTTCTTCATTTTCAGTCATCAATAGTTTTTCTATGATGCACCTAAGTAATTTATTTCTCTCTAGGGGTTTCCTATAACTCTTGATTTTATAAATTTCTTTCACTACTTTTGGGAAATTCTCAGTCATTATCTGTTCAAGTATTGTTTCTGCACCATTTTTTTTTCTCTATTTACTTACCATTCTGGGATTTCCAGTTACACACATTTTGACATTATCTCATGTCCTATATGTATCTTAAACTCAGGTTTTCCACTCTTTCTCTCTGTATACATCAATCTAATTATTTTCTGTAACTCTACCTTTTAAGTGTGTTTTCCAATAGAAATATAACTCAAACCACATATATAATTTCAAATCCTCTTTCAGCTATATTTTAAAAAGCCAAAAAGAAGCAGCTAAAGTTAATTTAAAACTTTTCATTATTTTTTGTATGAAGTCTTTGAAATCCAATGTGCGCATTCTATTCACAACACATCTCAAATTGAAATAGCCAATTTCCAAGGGCTAAGTAGTCACATCTCTAACTCAAAAATGTCTAATGTTTTTAACAGTAACTAGAATAGGCCCTAGAATAGGAATTGTCTTGCTAAGAACATATCTACTGTTGAATTGTTACTTTCAATGATTATGGTTTTACATCTATAATTTCCATTTTATTCTTAAGAACTTTCAGTTTTCTGGTAAAATTTCTAAACCTCTATTTCCTTCAACATATTTATCACAGCTGTTCTGAAATAGTTATCTGAAAACTTCTACAGGTCACCTGCAGATCTGTTTCTTCTTTCCATTCTCATCATTTTTGATTCATTTTCTGGATATGCCTGGTGACTTTTTACTGAATTCCAGACAACAGGTATAAAATTTGTACAGGCCTCCTCCAGGGTAAATTTCTCTGTTCTGGCAGGTTGCTGTAACAAGAGTATCTTTAAGTATTGCTTCTAGTTTTTAAGATTCTAACTACCTTTGATTTCAGTTCAGTTCAGTTGCTCAGTTGTGTCCAACTCTTTGCGACCCCATGAACCGCAGCACTTCAGGCTTTCCTGTTCATCACCAATACCCAGAGTCCACCCAAACCCATGTCCATTGAGTAAGTGATACCATCCAACCATCTCATCCTCTGTCGTCCCCTTCTCCTCCTGCCCTCAATCTTTCCCAGCATCAGGGTCTTTTCAAAAGAGTCAGCTCTTCGCATCAGATGGTCAAAGTATTGGAGTTTCAGCTTCAACATCAGTCCTTCCAATGAACACCCAAGACTGATCTCCTTTAGGATGGACTGGTTGGATCTCTTTGCAGTCCAAGGGACTCTCAGGAGTCTTCTCCAACACCACAGTTCAAAAGCATCAATTCTTCAGTGCTCAGCTTTCTTTTTAGTCCAAGTCTCACTTCCAGACATGACTACTGGAAAAACTATAGCCTTGACTAGATGGAGCTTTGTTGGCGAAGTAATGTCTCTGCTTTTGAATATGCTGTTTAGGTGGGTCATAACTTTCCTTCCAAGGAGTAAGCGTCTTTTAATTTAATGGCTGCAATCACCATCTGCAGTGATTTTGGAGACCCCAAAAATAAAGACTGACACTGTTTCCATTGTTTCTGCATCTATTTGCCATGAAGTGATGGGACCAGATGCCATGATCTTCGTTTTCTGAATGTTGAGCTTTAAGCCAACTTTTGCACTCTCCTCTTTCACTTTCATCAAGAGGCTCTTTAGTTCTTCTTCACTTTCTGCCATAAGGGTGGTGTCATCTGCATATCTGAGGTTATTGATATTTCTCCCGGCAATCTTGATTCCAGCTTCTGCTTCCTCCAGTCCAGTGTTTTTCGTGATGTACTCTGCATAGAAGTTAAATAAGCAGGGTGACAATATACAGCCTTGGCATACTCCTTTTCCTATTTGGAACCAGTCTGTTGTTGCATGTCCAGGTCTAAATGTTGCTTCCTGACCTGCATACAGGTTTCTGAAAGGCAGGTCAGGTGGTCTGGTATTCCCATCTCTTTCAGAATTTTCCATAGTTTATTGTGATCCACTCAGTCAAAGGGTTTGGCATAGTCAATAAAGCAGAAATAGATATTTTTCTGGAACACTGGTGCTTTTTCAATGATCCAGCGGTTGTTGGCAATTTGATCTCTGGTTCCTCTGTCTTTTCTGAAACCAGTTTGAACATCTGGAAGTTGATGGTTCTTGTGTTGCTGAAGCCTGGCTTGGAGAATTTTGAGCATTACTTTACTAGCATGTGAGATGAGTGCAATTGTGCAGTACTTTGAGCATTCTTTGGCATTGACTTTTTTGGGGATTGAAATGAAAACTGAAGTTTTCCAGTCCTGTGGCCACTGCTGAGTGTTCCCTGGGCTCCAAAATCACTGTAGATGGTGACTACAGCCATGAAATTAAAAGACGCTTACTCCTTGGAAGGAAAGTTATGATCAACCTAGATAGCACATTCAAAAGCAGAGACATTACTTTGCCCACTAAGGTCCGTCTAGTCAAGGCTATGGTTTTTCCAGTAGTCATGTATGGATGTGAGAGTTGGACTGTGAAGAAGGCTGAGCACCGAAGAATTGATGCTTTTGAACTGTGGTGTTGGAGAAGACTCTTAAGAGTCCCTTGGACTGCAAGGAGATCCAACCAGTCCATCCTAAAGGAGACCAGTCCTAGGTGTTCATTAGAAGGACTGATTTTGAGGCTGAAACTCCAATACTTTGGCCACCTCATGTGAAGCGTTGACTCACTGGAAAAGGCTTTGATGATGGGAGGGATTGGGGGGAGGAGGAGAAGGGGATGACAGAGGATGAGATGGCTGGATGGCATCACTGACTCGATGGACGTGAGTTTTAGTGAACTCGGGGAGTTGGTGATGGACAGGGAGGCCTGGCGTGCTGCAATTCATGAGGTCACAAAGAGTTGGACATGACTGAGCGACTGAACTGAACTGAACTGAGTGCAGCACTTTTGCAGCATCATCTTTCAGGATTTGAAATAGCTCCACTGGAATTCCATCACCTCCACTAGATTTGTTCGCAGTGATGCTTTCTAAGGCCCACTTGACTTCACATTCCAGGATGTCTGGCTCTAGATGAGTGATCACACCATCGTGATTATCTTGGTCACGAAGATCTTTTTTGTACAGTTCTTCTGTGTATTCTTGCCACCTCTTCTTAAGATCTTCTGCTTCTGTTAGGTCCCTACCATTTCTGTCCTTTATCGAGCCCATCTTTGCATGAAATGTTCCCTTGGTATCTCTAATTTTCTTGAAGAGATCTCTACTCTTTCCCATTTTGTTGCTTTCCACTATTTCTTTGCATTGATCACTAAGGAAGGCTTTCTTATCTATCATTGCTATTTTTTGGAACTATGCATTCAAATAGGTATATCTTTCCTTTTCTCCTTTGCTTTTCTCCTCTCTTCTTTTCATAGCTATTTGTAAGCCCTCCCCAGACAGCCATTTTGCTTTTTTGCATTTCTTTTCCATAGCGGTGGTCTTGATCCCTGTCTCCTTTACAATGTCATGAACCTCTGTCCATAGTACATCAGACACTCTGTCTATCAGATCTAGTCCCTTAAATCTATTTTCTCACTTCCACTGTATAGTCATAAAGGATTTGATTTAGGTCATACCTGAATGGTCTAGTAGTTTTCCCTACTTTCTTTAATTTTAGTCTGAATTTGGCAATAAGGAGTTCATGATCTGAGCCTCAGTCAGCTCCTGGTCTTGTTTTTGCTGACTGTATAGAGCTTCTCCATCTTTGGTTGCAAAGAATATAATCAATCTGATTTTGGTATTGACCATCTGGTGATGTTGATGTGTAGAGTCTTCTCTTGTGTTGTTGGAAGAGGGTGTTTGCTATGTCCAGTGCATTCTCTTGGCAGAACTCTATTAGCCTTTGCCCTGCTTCATTCAGTACTCCAAGGCCAAATTTGCCTCAGGTGTTTCTTGACTTCCTACTTTTGCATTCCAGTCCCTTATAATGAAAAGGCAGAGAAGGCTATGGCACCCCACTCCAGTACTCTTGCCTGAAAAATTCCATGGATGGAGGAGCCTGGTAGGCTGCAGTCCACGGGGTCACGAAGAGTCGGACATGACTGAGCAGCTTCCCTTTCACTTTTCACTTTAATGCATTGGAGAAGGAAATGGCAACCCACTCCAGTGTCTTACCTGGAGAATCCCAGGGACGGGGGAGCCTGGTGGGCTGCCGTCTATGGGGTCGCACAGAGTCGGACACGACTGAATTGACTTAGCAGCAGCATAATGAAAAAGGCATCTCTTTTTGGGTGTTAGTTCTAGAAGGTCTTGTAGGTCTTCATAGATCTGTTCAACATCAGCTTCTTCAGCGTTACTGGTCGGGATATAGACTTGTAATACCATATTGAATGGTTTGCCTTGGAATGGTTTGCTCCTCGTCCATGGGATTTTCCAGGCAAGAGTACTGGAGTGGATTTCCATTCCCTTCTCCAGAGGATCTTCCCAATCCAGGATTTGAATCTGAGTCTCCCACATTGTAGGCAGATGCTTTTACCATCTGAGCCACCAGGAAAGTCACCTTTGATTTATCCTCTAGTTTTAATGATTAGTTTTCCTAGGATTGTGAGAGTGAATGGGTGGGGGTTTTATCATGATTCTCTACTTTAGGAGAGCCAGAACTCATTGACACTTTAAGGCTTCCAAAAGTCCTTTTGAATTTTCTATTTTCCTATGACTTTAGTATCCAGTACAGTTTAAGAATTTTCAAAAGCTCCAAAGAAAAACAGAGCTCAGAGCTGTAGGCTTACTTCTACATACTTCTTTCTCTCCAAAGTCTTCGTTCCTCAAATTCTAACTGTCAACATTAATTGTCTCCAGTTTAATAAAATCACATACAGCTCTCTTATTTCAGTAGTCCCTTATCCAACTCCTTTTCTACAGCTATAGGCTGTCACTATCTACAATTTAAGGTGTAAGCGATGACACTGAGCTCACATTAGTGGAATTCCTCTCTTTAAGGATTCATGTCCCTTCAAACACTGGTGCCTCTGAAACTATCCAATCTGTGCACAGAAGTGTTGCTGATGTTGTTTTTCTATGTGTTCTCAGAGTGTTCGTCAGTTGCAAAATGTTCTGTCATAGGTAGAAGGAAATATTCCCAAATTACATATTTCACTTTTTCTGAATTACATATTAGGAATCACTAAAATCCCTAATATTATTGGGAATATTATAAATCCCAAGAGGATAAGCTTCTTGCTGTTTTGGTAACTGTTTTGTTATAATTTTTAGTAATATTTTATTATGTTCAAGAATTAGGACTGCTACAAATTCTACCTCAGGGAATTGTCAAATCATGAAGAAAGGACGTGTTTTCATCCTCATAGACGGAAAGGAAACAAAATTTTATTATGGTGGAAAAGTGCATTTCGGATGTTGTCAGAGATACATCAGTTTCCACTGGATGATTTCAATTTTATGGGGAAAATAGGAAGCAAAAACATTGTCTGAGAATTATTAAGTTATGGCAGTATATTAGTTATCTATTTCTCTCCAACAAATTACCACAAATTTAACAATTAAAAAAACACATGTTTAATATCCCGAAGTTTCTGTGGGCTAGGAGTCTGAATATGATTTAACTGGGTCCTCCATTCATGATTTTACAAGGCTTAAATCAAGGTCTTAGCCATTCTGAGGATTTCCTGGGGAAGAACTGTCTTCTAATCTCATTCAAGTGATTAGTCAAATACATTTTATTGCATCTGTATAATTCTTGGAGACTTACTTCGTCATGGCAACCAGGAAAATCTCTTTGATTTCTAGGCTCTTTTTATGGTCCTCCTGATCAGGTCAGGCTCATTCAGGATTTTTCTTTGCTTAACTTAGAGTCAATTGATTATAGATTTTAATCAGGCCTAGGAAAGTCCTTCATCTTGGCTGTATCTTAGTGGTTAGAAATAAGTTACAGGTGTTACCTACACTTAGAGGGATAGATTATATAAGATCATTATAGGGATCGTCGCAGTATTCTGGCCACTAAAAGCAGTATAGGAGGTTTTTTTGCTTGTTATTTATTTATTTAGCTGTGTTGGGTCCTGGTTGCATCATGGGGGATCTTTCATTGTGGTGCCCAGACTCTCTAGTTGTGGCACACAGGCTCAGTAGCTGTGGCATGCAGGCTCCAGAGCACGTGGGCTTCAGTAGTTGGATCACGTGGGCCTCTCTAGTTGTGGCATGTAGACTCCAGGGTGCTTGGTCTGGAGCTGTGGCTCCATTAACTGTGGCATGAATTTAGTTGCTCCACAGCATGTGGGATCTTAGGTCCCTAATCAGGAACAAAACCCATGTCCCCTGCATTATAAGCTGGATTCTTAACTACTGAACAACAAGGGAAGCCCTGTAGTTTTAAGAGAAGGGCAAAGATTTGAATCAGTCAATCATTGAAAAGAATGTTAGGGAGAATTAATCATTTAGTATTATTTTGGAGTTATAGGTTATAGGTTATAGGTTCATCTAAGGAGACCTCCTATATTTAAAATGGCACTGAAATGTTGTGGGGTTTTGCCCTTTTTTTTTTTTTTTGAATGGTGCAAATCCTTCCATCAAAAGATGGGACCTATGCCCCTTTCCTTGAATCTGAATAAGCTGATGATTCACTTGTAATCAGTAGAATTTTTCATATGGTTCTTAGTGATTTCTAAGTCTCTAAGCCAGAACAATGATAAAATTTTGCTTTGTTGTCTAGGGTACTTACTTTTGAAGTCTTGCTTTTCTACTACAGAAGTCCAATTTCATGGAGGCTTCCATATTGTGAGGAATCCCAGACTGCATGAAAGATCATGTATACGTGCATTGACTGACAGTCCAAACTGAGGTCGAAGTCAAAAGCCAGACAAATAAGTGAAAGTATCTCCATATGATTCCATTACCCAACAATCAAATGATTCCTCTTCTGTTAAGTCTTTCCTGCTGAAGCTTTAGAGAAAAGCCAGTCTTGCTGTGCCCTGTCTGAATGCCTGGTCTACAGAATTTATGAATATAATAAAATAGTGGTATTGGGATTCTGAACTGTTATAGTTTGTAATGCAGCAACAGGAATTGTAATAAGCACCACTTTGAAGATGTGATTTTTCTCTACATTATCCAGGAATTATTTATTTATTTATTTATTTATTTTTTAAATTTTAAAATCTTTAATTCTTACATGTGTTCCCAAACAAGAACCCCCCTCCCACCTCCCTCCCCATAACATCTCTCTGGGTCATCCCCATGCACCAGCCCTAAGCATGCTGTATCCTGCGTCTAATCAGTACTGAATTATCCAACGTGGATACTTGGCAAGTGTTTTAAGAAAAATCATGGAAGCAGTTTTGATGAAAAAGTCAGAATTTCTGGATGCTTTACATTTATTTTATGATTTAAACTCTGTTTATTTTGAATTGCATTTGGTGAAGTATGAGGGAAAACAGAAGTATTTTAACTTTAGTGCCTGTAAAGGTCTTAATCCAGTTTAGAATATAGCAGATAGAAGATGACATATGGATGAACCTGGAGTAAATATGTTATAGGTAAAAGCACATAGAAGGACACAAAGATGAGAATTCAGGCCAAGAAATTGTTGAAATGATTAGCTTTGGAATCTAGGCTGAACAATGATCCACTGACTTGGTCAAACGTGGCTTTGACGAGGTAGTGGTAATAAGAACAGGAAGAAAACAATACTTGAAGGTCAAATGCCTGAAAGGAACAGAGTTTTTAAATGAGTTAAATAGCAATGCCCTAGAAATACCACTCTGTTTATAGGAAAATGCAGGTACCACTCCCTTACCCTGGTTACTAAGGGGTGTGAGAGAAATGAGCACCATATGTTTAAGACAGATGCAATGGAAATAGTGTTCTCAGAAGAGAGTATATTTTCAGTAAAGGGCAAGAAGTAGCAGAATTGGTTACCTAAAACACATGGCCCGGAGAATACATTTGTAATGTCTGAAAGGTTAAAAGTGTAGTGAGTGTTTGAATCAAAGGAAAAGAAGCTTGAATATGATGGTGATGAGAATACTGCACAGAAGAAAACTAGTTATAGCATGATGGGCTTAACTGATTAATTCAGTTCAGTTCAGTTCAGTTCAGTAGCTCAGTCATGTCTGACTCTTTGCGACCCCATGAATCGCAGCACGCCAGGCCTCTCTGTCCATCACCAACTCTTGGAGTTCACTCAGACTCACGGCCATCGAGTCGGTGATGCCATCCAGCCATCTCATCCTCTGTCGTCCCCTTCTCCTCCTGCCCCCAATCCCTCCCAGCATCAGAGTCTTTCCCAATGAGTCGACTATTCGCATGAGGTGACCAAAGTACTGGAGTTTCAGCTTTAGCATCATTCCGTCCAAAGAAATCCCAGGGTTGATCTCCTTCAGAATGGACTGGTTGGATCTCCTTGCAGTCCAAGGGACTCTCAAGAGTCTTCTCCAACATCACAGTTCAAAAGCATCAGTTCTTCGGCGCTCAGCTTTCTTCACAGTCCAACTCTCACATCCATACATACCACAGGAAAAACCATAGCACTGACTAGACAGAACTTTGTTGGCAAAGTAATGTCTCTGGTTTTCAATATGCTATCTAGGTTGGTCATAAATTTTCTTCCAAGGAGTAAGTGTCTTTTAATTCCATGGCTGCAATCACCATCTGCAGTGATTTTGGAGCCCCCCCCAAATAAAGTCTGACACTGTCTCCACTGTTTCCCCATCTATTTCCCATGAAGTGATGGGACCAAATGCCATGATCTTCGTTTTCTGAATGTTGAGCTTTAGGGCAACTTTTTCACTCTCCTCTTTCACTTTGATCAAGAGGCCTTTTATTTCCTCTTCACTTTCTGCCATAAGGGTGGTGTCATCTGCATATCTGAGGTTATTGATATTTCTCCCGGCAATCTTGATTCCAGCTTGTGCTTCTTCCAGCCCAGCATTTCTTATAATGTACTCTGCATAGAAGTTAAATAAGCAGGGTGACAATATACAGCCTTGGCATACTCCTTTTCCTATTTGGAACCAGTCTGTTGTTCCATGACCAGTTCTAACTGTTGCTTCCTGACCTGCATATAGGTTTCTCAAGAGGCAAGTCAGGTGGTTTGGTATTCCCATTTCTTTCAGAATTTTCCAGTTTCTTGTGATCCACACAGTCAAAGGCTTTGGCATAGTCAATAAAGCAGAAATAGATGTTTTTCTAGACAGGTGCCAAAATTTAACATCAGCAAATTTCTGGCCCATGGATAAGGCTAGGGACTCTCTGGAAGTCAGTCAGGGTCTAGTAGTCAGGGTCTACTTAAGAAGTCCTAGATTAACTGCAGAGAAACCATAGGCAAATGTGTTGCCAGGGCTTTGACCTCTTGTAGAAAGAGCACTTGCCTTTGTCAAATGGTGATATGTTAAGTTTGGATAAATCTTCATTGCTACTTTTATGTTTTATTGATATGACTATCTTTATCTTGAGATCATTTGATTATCTTTTGCTTTGAATCCTTCTGTTAATAGTATTCATTATCCCTTGCATGTATTGCTGTATTCATAACTATTTTGGCATGACTCATAAACCACAAATAATTTTAATCCAATTAGAAAGTCTATGGTTTTATTTTAGGATTAGTTTCATTTTCATTTACCTTTTGAAGTAAAATATTTAGCTTTCCTTTATGCCATCATGTTCTCTTTCTCATGTTTATTACATATTTTTACTCTCTTTTGTATCTTTCTCTTTGTCCTTATTTCCCCTAGAGTTTTGAAAGCTACGCATCCTATTTATTTCACTAAATATTTGTTTCAATTTTTCTAAAAATAGTATCTATATAATCTTTTAATAAAATGAGTTAATATATGAAAAAACACAGAGGACAAAATTTAACAAATAATTACCATTAACATATGTATTTGCTAGATGACAGTAAATCTAATAGGAATAAGCTTAAGAGTTTGTTTTTAGCTCTCCTTTATTTTGGCAAAGAGTTGCCTACAATGTTCCTATCTCCTTTCCCTCATTTGGTTTTAAATATTTGCTAAAATAATGTAGGTTTTTAAAATTATATTACAAATTTTGTTTCTGTACTTATTCTAAACTTTGCCTGTATATTCACCATTATAATCAGAATTTATGCCACAAGTGTCCCTATACTGGACTCTTAAGTTTGCTTGATCAGTTATTTGGAGTTTTGAAGTAATTTTTCAAGCTTTTTTTTTTTTTTAAGAATAAAAAGAAGGATTTGCAAGTGCATCTTTTCTGAGCCAGCAAATATTTGAGAGTCTTCTGTTTTTTTAATATGGAAAAAACTTGGCAACATATAAAAGTCTTGTATGTCAATATTTTCCCTCAAAATGGATGATATTTCCCCCTAGTATTTAGTATTGGTAAAAATCAAAGTGTATATTTATGTTTCATGTTTTATACTTTTAAAATTATCAATGTAAATAAAAAAGATTTGCCTAAGGATGTCCTGGTGCTAATATCTTTCCTATTGTTAAGCTTTGAAGATACTATGTTCTTTTGGTTTACATTGTCAAGTCTTATGTCAAAGAAATGGTCTTCTGCTATTGCTTCTGATCCATTTAGGAGAGCCTTTCATTCAAAAATGCCCAAATTTATGTGTGAGCATTCCAGTGTTAATTTCCTGCAATTATCTTCTTTCTCATAATTTTATTATTCTGTTTTTCTGGAATATTTTAGAAAAAAAATCCAAGTTTGTACTTCATATAACTGGTACATATACTCCAAGAATAAATTCTGATTTTTGCTATGTGCAATGCTGAATTATTTCTGCTATGTTATTTTTGTTTCTTTGAAATCCTTTTCTATCCCATTCATTTCCTTTCTGTATATAATTTTGTTGTCCTTTAATCTCAAACTATTCTTTTTGACATTGCTCCTAAGCTATATAATTCTAGATCTTCATGCATTATTCTGAGATCACATAATTTTCTATTTTTTTTCTGTAACAAATTAAACTTTTCAGAGGAATTCTGTACATCTGAATATTCTATTCTCTTTCTCTGTAAAAATTTTCCATAGGGCCCTCCAAAGCTATCTGCACATATTCTCAGGCAACACAGAATCTATATAAACTTGGTATTTCTTAAGAGAGGATGGTATTAGATTGGTACAAAAGTAATTGCCATTTTAGACCATGAATTTTAAATCATTATAACTAGGCTTAAACACATCTTTATTAATCAAAATAGGAACCATTACAATCAACATATTTTTGCCAACAAGAAATCTTTGTTTATTCCTGTAGTGTAAAAATCCAAGCTTCAGGATTCAACAAATGTTGGAAGGTGTTTTCTGCCTCCTGCTGGCTGTGGGAGTGTTTTCCCTGCATAAGTTGTCAAGATACTTGAAGGAGTGGTAGTCTCTTGGAGAGAGGTGAGGTGAATATGGCGGATGAGGCAAATCTTCGTAGCCCAATTCATTCAACTTTTGAAGCTTTGGTTATGCAACATGTGGTTGAACACTGAATGGGGAATTGGGCCCATTCTTTTGACCAATGCTGGCTGCAGGTGTTGCAGTTTTAAGTGCATCTCACGGGTTGGCTGTGAGTTGTATTCCTCAGATGTAATAGTTTTGCTGGGATTCAGAAAGCTCCAGTGGATCAGACCAGCAGCAGGCCACCAGATAGTGACAATGACTTGGGAAGTGCTTGGGAGCCTCTTCTCAATAGTGGTCATTGCTGGTTGTATAAAATCTTTGTGTCACATGTCACAATCTGATCGCGAAATGGTTCGTTGTTTTTGCAAAGAATAAGAAGAAAATGCTTCAGAACAATGATTTTTTTCTTCAGTCAGCTCATGAGGCACCCTCTTATCGAGCTTTTACACCTTTCAATTTGCTTCAAATGCCGAATGACCATAGAATGGTCGATGTTGGGTTCTACAGACACTTCTCATGTAGTTATAAGAGGATCAGCTTCAATGATCTCAGTGGGTCACTGTCACTACCACTGGCCAGTCACTGCACTGTTCATCTTCAAAGGCCTCATCTTCTTTGCAAAATTTCTTGAACCACCACTGCACTGTATGTTTGTTAGCAGTTCCTGGGCCAAATGTATTGTTGATGTTTCAAGTTGTCTTCACTGCTTTATGACCATTTTGAACTCAAATAAGAAAATCACTTGAATTTGCTTTCTAACATAATTTCTATAGTCTAAAATAAATATAAAACAAACAAGTAATAAGTCATTAGCAAAAAAAAAAACATAAAGTGAGAAAAGTGTATTAAAATGATGTATAACATAACATTTAAGAATGCATTCTAATATCAAACGGTGAGTGAGAAGTTCAACAATGCAAAATCACAATTACTTTTGCACCAATCTAATAGATTGTTCTCATCTCACTGTCTGTTGATGTGTCTGTTAAGTGTCATTTATAGTCCTCAAATGGAGAACAGAATAAAATATATATCTCCAAGTTTCCACTGGTCTTCCAGCCAAGATATATCTGCTCTTCAGTAGTATTATCTTCCTCTTTTCTTCACAGCATGACTATCATATACCCTTGAGCAGATATACTTGCTAGTGGTCAGTGCTACCAGTTTTTCATATTTCTGCTTCTGCCTTTATTTGTCCAATACTCAATAAATATCACACAAACATTTAGTTGTCTACTATGTGCCAAGCATTCTGTTTACTGCTGACAATAGTGGTGATCAAAACAGATACAAAGCACAACATGTCCCTAGTCCTATGGAGCCCTATTGATCAAGTAAGGAAACAGACAACCACATGTGCAGAAACAATAAATGACTCCGATGATTGCCATTTAATCATTAATTCATTTAACCAACAAATATTCGTTGAGTGCCTTCTTAGTGCCATTAACTATTCCAGATTCTGTGGATAGATTAGTGAAAAAAGAAAAATGTCTTGTTCCCATTGAGTATCTTTTATTTTAGTGGGCTAGCCTATTGTCAAGAGGAAATGTAAAATAATAGATCTGATTTAGTCTTCAGCAGTCTTTTCTGAACATGTGACATTTGTACAGTGATATGAAGTATCAGTAGGAGTCAAACCATTGTGTTGTTAAAAGTGAGAGAAAGAATACTTCAAGAAGAAGAAAAGGCAAATCCAAAGGTCCTGAGGTAGGTTGGAGCAAAACCTATGTAGCAATTTTTTTTTTTTTTAATTCCAGTGGAAGCATCCTTTAATTAAATTTCCTTTCATTAGTTTTCTATCAATCTTTGTTCTCAATACTGTGAAAGGCATTTCTTTATGAGTTTTTCAGAAAAAATGTTGAGCAAAATCTATTAGTTTTTTCTATCCAGATGACATTTTAAATCAGGGATACTGAGCCCCTTTTGTAATAGCAATTTTAGTTTCTTCACACTGTTTCTTATCTCATGTGGTTTTTTCTCTTTACTTCCGCCTCTCAGCCAGCTGCCTTTTCATCACAGTCTGTTGTCTCATATTGTTGTTTTATATCATCTTTGAAGTTGTTTTATAGATTCTGTGTTTCATTGAATTATATTGAGAGCAAAGTCCAGAAGCTTTGTTAAATTTATTTGTTTTGTAATATAAATCTACAAATAAATGTTCTTGTTCTGTCTTTAGTATTACATTCTTTCAGGTTATAGAGATTTTTCAATAGATCCCATGTCTGGTGTACTAGCTCAATTCCTAAACATTTAGAAAAACACATAATGCAACCTGGCATTGAGTTATTCGGGGAAAGGGAATCAGATTCTCTTGGAGGCTGAGTTTCAGTCTAGCCCCTGAACCCGTACCATGAGCTAGAGTCAAACAAGCAAGCAAGCTGTGCAGCATGTCTTCCCTGATTAATTGGACTGGAGCATTTCACAGTGGTTTTGAAAAATGCCTGTGAGGGGGTGGGGTGAGGGGTGCATATGTGTGTTTCCATATAATTGTGCAGATGCACACATTTGTGTGGGAAAATTGGTTATAACTTTAGACACTAGAATAAGATGCTTAAAATTTCACCTCACTTGATATTTCATGTAACAAGTCATGTCAAATCATTATTGACAGGAAGAAAACAAGAAATAGTATGTAGAGCTGCGCATAATAAAATGTGTCACAAAAGGACAGTATCTGTGTTGGCACAACTTTGATTCCTCTCAATCTACTGAAACACTTCAAGTTGTCCATACCCAAACACTATAACAAACACTCAAAAAGCTAATATTATAATGAATATTTTTATTTCCCATGTACATTGAATACCATAAGAGAATCTTCTAGTCACTGGAAAGTTAATTTCACCACATTTATTCAATTTATCAGTTTCAAATAATTTTGATTATTGTGAATCAGTCTCCAAAGTTTGATAACCTTTAAGGGAGTCTATAAGCAAACTGTTTGCATTTGCAAAATTAAAGATAATACTCTGGACCATGATGACCTCCTCTGTCCATGGAATTTTCCAGGCAAGAATACTGAATCAGGTTACCATTTCCTACTTCAGGGGATCTTCCCCACCCAGGGATTAAACCCACATTTTTTGTGTCTCTTGCATTGGCAGATGATTCTGTCTGTATCACTAGCGCCACCTGGGAAGCCCAATTACAGTATCTCTAATGGCTAACTTAAACATCAGATGGAAAATGCAATTCCCAAAGCAGTAATAACTCTAATTCACAAATACTTGTCCCTTTAAAATTACCATGGATTTCAAACTACCACTTGGCAAAACTAATGGATTATACTCTTAATAATGTACCTACCATAAATATAATAGGTCTTAAATCTATGTTTATACTTTAAATCAATCCCAGTTTATAACTAGAGCAATCCACTCTAATTTCAAAGAGTAAAGAAATACCTAGCTCAAAATAATTAAATCCTGCCTCATAGAATTTTAGGAATGGTGAAGTGATATAGATGTCTAAAAAAAATTTCTTGAATGAGTTTTGGAAGAAGTAAATATTTTGGTCTCAGGCCATGTATCAATCATCTCTCCAATAATGTTCAGTGAACAGGGATGAATTGATCATTTCCATTCATAAGCATCTTCCAATTGAGCAATCAAGATACATAAATTTATGAATAATCATATTAAAATCATTAACATTTTTTTAGTAGGTTGTAGTTCAGGGGATTTGACCTTTAGATATGGAATGTTGTGCAACATGTGGTTGAGCACTGCATGGAGAATTGGGCCCTTTGTTGACCAACACATGCCAAAGAAGCTGAAGCTGAACAGAAGCTGAATGAAGAAAATGAAGTTGAACAGCATTAAGTGATCACTAATGCCAAAGAAGCTGAAGTTGAATGGTTGTATGAAGACCTATAGACCTTCTAGAACTAACACCCAAAAAAGATGCCTTTTCATCATAGCAGACTGTAATGCAAAATGTAGGAAATCAAGAGATACCTGGATTAACAAGTTTGGCCTTGGAGTAAAAAATGAAGCAGGGCAAAGGCTAACAGATTTTTGCCAAGAGAAAGTACTGGTCATAGCAAATACCTCTTCCAAAAGTACAAGGGATGACTCTACACATGGACATCACCAGATGGTCAATACCGAAATCAGATTGATTACAGTCTTTGCAGCCAAAAATGGAGAAGCTCTATACAGTCAGCAAAAACAAGACTGGGAGCTGACTGTAGCTCAGATCATGAACTGAGTTATTGCCAAATTCAGACTTAAATTGAAGAAAGTAGGGAAAACCACTAGACCATTCAGGCATGACCTAAATCAAATCCCTTATGAGTATACAATGAAAGTGACAAATAGATTCAAGGGATTAGATCTGATAGAAAGAGTACCTTAAGACTATGGACAGAGGTTCATAACAGTGTACAGGAGGCAGTGATAAAAACCATCCTCAAGAAAAAGAAATATAAAAAAGGCAAAATGGTTGTCTAAGGAGGCCTTACAAATAGCTGGGACAAGAAGAGAAGCTAAAGCCAAAGGAAAAAAAGGAAAGAGATACCCAACTGAATGCAGAGTTCTAAAAAATAGCAAGGAGAGAAAAGAAAGACTTCCTAGGGTGATCAATGCAAAGAAATAGAGGAAAAAACAGTAGAATGGGAAAGACTAGAGATCTCCTCAAGAAAATTAGAGTTACCAACGGAACATTCCATGCAAAGATGGGCACATTAAAGGACAGAAATGGTATGAACCTAACAGAAGCAGAAGATATTAAGAAGAGGTGGCAAAAATACACTGAAGATACAAAAAAGATCTTCATGACCCAGATAACCATGATGGTGTGATCATTCACCTAGAGCCAGAGAGCCTGGAGTCTGAAGTCAGGTGGGCCTTAGGAAGTGTCACTAAGAACAAAGCTAGTGGAGGTGATGGAATTCCAGTTGAGTTATTTCAAATCCTAAAAGGTGATTCTGTGAAAGTGTTGCACTCAATATGCCAGCAAATTTGGAAAACTCAGCAGTGGCCACAGGACTGGAAAAGGTCAATTTTCATTCCAGTCCCAAAGAAAGGCAGTGTCAAAAAATATTCAAACTACCACACAATTGCACTTATCTCACATGCTAGCAAGTTCAGTTCAGTTCAGTTGCTCAGTCGTGTCCAACTCTTTGCGACCCCATGAACCACAGCAAGCCAGGCCTCCCTGTCCATCACCAACTCCTGGAGTCCACCCAAACCCATGTCCATTGAGTTGGTGATGCCATCTAACCATCTCATCCTCTGTCATCCCCTTCCCCTCCTGCCTTCAATCTTTCCCAGCATCAGAGTCTTTTCCAATGAGTCAGCTCTTCACATCAGGTGGACAAAGTATTGGAGTTTCAGCTTCAATATCACTCCTTGCAAAGAACACCCAGGACTGATCTCCTTCAGGATGGACTGGTTGGATCTCCTTGCAATCCAAGGGACTCTCAAGAGTCTTCTCCAATACCACAGTTCAAAAGCATAAATTCTTCGGGGCTCAGCTTTCTTCACAGTCCAACTCTCACATCCATACATGACCAGTGGAAAAACCATAGCCTTGACTAGATGGACATTTGTTGACAAAGTAATGTCTCTGCTTTTTAATATGCTGTCTAGGTGGGTCATAACCTTCCTTCCAAGGAGTAAGAGTATTTTAATTCCATGGCTGCAATCACCATCTACAGTGACTTTGGAGCCCCCCAAAATAAAGTCAGCCACTGTTTCTACTTTGCCAGCCACATGCCAGCAAAGTAAAGCTCAAAATTCTCCAACTGAGGCTTCAACAGTATGTGAACCAAGAAATTCTAGATGTTCAAGCTGGATTTAGAAAAGGCAGAGGAACAAGAAATCAAATTGCCAACATCTGTTGGATCATCAAGAAAGCAAGAAGAGTTCAAGAAAAATATCGATATCTCCTTTATTGACTATGTCAAAGCCTTTGACTGTGTGGATCACCACAAACTGTGGAAAATTCTTAAAGAGATGGGAATACCAGGCCACCTTACCTGCCTCCTGAGAAACCCATATGCAGGTCAAGAAACAACAGTTAGAACCTGACATGGACAATGGACTGGTTCAAAATTGACAAAGGAGTATGTCAAAGCTGTATACTGACACCTTCCTTATTTAACTTTTAAGCGGTGTATATCATGTGTAATTCTGGGATTGATAAAGCACAAGCTGGAATCAATATTGCCCAGAGAAATGTCAATAATATCAAATATGCAGATGATACCACCCTTATGGCAGAAAAGGAAAAAGAAATAAAGAACCACTTGATGAAAGTGAAAGAGGAAAGTGAAAAAGTTGGCTTAAATCTCAACATTCAGAAAACTTAAGATCATGGCATCTGGTCCCATCGCTTCATGGGAAATAAATGGGGAAACAGTGGAAACAGTGAGAGATTATTTTCTTGGGCTCTAAAGTCACTGCATATGGTGACTGCAGCCATGAAATTAAAAGATGCTTGCTCCTTGGAAGAAAAGCTATCACAAACCTAGACAGCATATTCAAAAGCAGAGACTTACTTTGTCAACAAAGGTCCATCTAGTCAAAGCTATGATTTTTCCAGTAGTTATGTATGGATGTGAGACTTGGACTATCAAGAAACCTGAGCACTGAAGAATTGATGGATTTGAACTGTGATGTTGGAGAAGACTCTTGAAAGTCCCTTGGACGGCAAGGAGATCCAACCAGTTCATCCTAAAGGAAATCAGTCCTGAATATTCATTGGAATGACTGATGTTGAAGCTGAAACTTCAATACTGGCTGCCTGATGCAAACAACTGACTCATTGGAAAAGACCCTGATGCTGGAAAAGATTGAAGGCAGGAGGAGAAGGGGACCACAGAAGGTGAGATGCACATGAATTTGAACAAACTCCGGGAGTTGGTGATGACAGGGAAACCTGGCATAACTGCAGTCTATGGGGTCGCAAAGATCTGGACATGACTGAGCAACTGAACTAAACTGATTCATAAGCAGCTTCCTATTGAGCAAGCAATATCCATAAATTTGTGAAAAATCATATCAAAAATCAAGAGTATTTCTTTTAGTAGATTATCATTGGGGTCTTTGACCTTTAGATATGGAATGTTGAGTGATAGGGGATAAAATAAACCTTGCTTTCAGTCACAGAAAGAGTAATATTAAGAGTTCACAATTGAAATGAGGCTGGACTTTCTCATTATAATCCTCTTACTGAATCGTGTTCCAATGAAGTCAGAAGTATACTCTTTACAGATCACTGCAAATTCTCATTTTAATTATTTTAACTGTCATTCTGAATATCTCTTATGTCAGTGACATTTTACTATGTAATGCAATAAAACTGCTACAGAAACATTGTTGCTACTTATATTTATCTATTTTACTACTAACAAAATGTTTTGAATAAAAAATCATAAAAAACTTCTCCTTTTTAGGTATTTAAGAATATGACAACTCTGTTCATATACGTATGATAAATTTGATTGGGGTGAGTATAAGAATCTTCTTATAGACAAATAAAATACTTTGTGTTTACATGCAGTATATTTTTCCTTAGAAAACTTACAGAAATATACTTAGTTTCACAAATATTTTCACTAATAGAAGCCTAAATTTAAAATTATTATTTCCCCATGATAATAAAAACATCAACCAGAGTAAAAAGTGAGTTACCTTTACTTCACAAAGAGCAGATAAAGGGGAAAATATAGATTAATGTTGCATTCTATTTTGTTTAACTAGCACATAATATATTAAATGAGTTATAATGATGTTCTAAACCACAAACATGGGAGTGAAGGGCTAAGAAAAGGATGAGGGGATTTTTATCAGAGGAGAGGAGAGCTGTCAACCTAGGTAATCTTTTGAATTCTATTTAGCTATTCCCTTCTGAAACACCATCACTCCAAATCACTTCAGTAATATTTCTCACCAAGCTGATTTTCCTTGATGAGATTCTCTTGCAGTGTGAATGCATCTTGCTGCTACACCACCTGGGGCAGCTATTTCTTTGTCTTACTTCAAAGCTGCAGCAAGGAGTGCTTGCTTGGATGGCTGCCCAGGAAACCGAATGGGAATTATGCTTGTTTCCCTCTGAATCACATCCTGCTTGGCCCTTACAGCTGGGGCAGGGTGGAGGTAAAGTCTAAATTTCTAAATACTTGTACAGAAAGATAGAAAAATTTCTTCTTTGGTACATAAATATAGGGTGGAAAAAGTAGCTTTCATGTTAAATTTCATTAACAATGTCTATTGATGAGTGCCTAGTTTTCTAGAACTTAATGAATGATAAATATGGTGAATACTTGGACCACTGCTTATCTGCCACTAGAGACTATCCAGAAGTGTTAGTAGCTCAGTCGTGTCCAACTCTTGGAGACCCCATAGACTGTAACCTGTCAGCCTCCTCTGTCCATGGGGTTTTCCAGGCAAGAATACTGGACTGGGTTGCCATTTCCTCCTTCAGGTGATCTTCCCAACCCAGGGATCAAACCCGGGTCTCCCGCATAACAGGCAGATTCTTTACTGTCTGAGCCACCAGGGAAGACCTTAAAGACTATAGGACATTAATACTGATTTTTTTCTCAGTTTAATAGTTTTGCTCATTTGACTTGGTACTATTGCCTTAAACAGGCTTTCTTAGCACAAACAACTTTCAAAAACCAAAATAATTAGCCTTAAACCAGTAGAATAAATATAGTATACTTTATCAGAGCACATAGATGCATACAATTAGGACAGTGTCTATGTTAAAAAAACAAAATAAAACAAGGAACTGTACACTGAAATATTAACAATTACTGACTACTAATACCCCCTGTCCAACTTTCTAAAAAATGTGCAATCATTGGTATTTGATAGTATATGCTCAATGTATCTGTGTGTGTGTGTGCTCAGTCGCTCAGTCATGTCTGACTCTTTGTGACTCCCATGGACTGTAGCTCACCAGGCTCTTCTGTCCATGGGATTTCCCAGGCAAGAATACTGGACTGGGTTACCATTTCCTCCTCCAGCGGATCTTCCCAACCCAGAGGTTGAACCAGTGTCTCCTTCATTGGCAGGCATGTTCTTTACCACTATCTCACCTAGGAAGAACATCTATATGTAGGGAAATAGGTATTTATACACTCCTTAAAACCTAGATCTGCCCAGGTTCATGCTTAGGTGATCTAGTATTTCTATTCATTACCTTCTCAAGTAGAGAAAAACATGGACATTTTCACAAATCAGCAAAAAAGAAAAAACTGTTTTTCAACGATGGCAACATAACTAGAGGAAGCACAGTAGGACTGAGCCAGCTTGTTATTAACAATCTGTGAGAAAGGGAGGGAAGATCTCTGTATGAGTAACTAATGGTTCACCAGTGGTGAACCTTTGATGGAACAGGGAAATACTGTATTCCTCCTTTTGTAAAACACTTCAGATAGAAAATGCTTCTGTATATTACAAAAGAAAACTCAGGATGAAGTTAGTATTGACCAGAGGGCACTCTACAATGGAGATCAGAGGCCATTAAGGAAGTATGGCTTATCACATCTCAGCCTACATAGAATCTGACCTTTTGACCATTTATTCTCCTAATGAAGTCATCAAGAACACTTTCCAAAAACTCAAGCTAAGTCTTAGATCTCTTATCCTAAAATAACCTATAAAAGCCTAACAACTCATCAGACCCCTACCCTAAAATAACCTTTGATTCTTTAAGGACAGATATTCCCTGACTCATATGAGTCAATCACAGTTCTCAAAATGAACAACCTTGTGGCTAATTTTTGTCTTTATAAGCTACTGACTTTCTCTTCCTCAAAACCCTCTTCCATTTTTACCTGAAGCTGTGTCTCTCAAGTTGCAATCCCTAAGACCACAAATAATTTCTACCCTCCTGCATTGTGTGTATTTTGTTTTATTTTTTCGTCAGTATTACAGTGGTCAACTCAATTCTGCTAGTTTCAATCTCCATAATACAAATCATCTTCACTTTCTCTCATTAGGCCTAGGATATTCCCTACAGTAAAGGGGAATATTCCACTAGTTTCATTGGGGATCTGGCTAAACTCTCTTACTCTCCTCCACCTTATTAAGAATCAGTCAGTCTTCTCTTGATACCTGGGTTGAAAGGATCCCCTGGAGAAGGGAAAGGCTACCCATTCCAGTATTCTGGCCTGGAGAATTCTATGAACTGGATTCCATGGGATCGCAAAGAGTTAGACACGACTGAGCAACTTTCACTTCAATCTTCTCTCACAGCTGGGACTCAGACATAGCAGTGTGTGTGTTTATTGCCAGTCATGTCTGACTCTTTGTAACCCCATGGACTGTAGCCCACCAGGTTCCATGGGATTCTCCAGGCAAGAATACTGGAGTGTGTTGCCATTTCCTTTTCCAGGGGATCTCCTGACCCAGGAGATGAATGGATGGCATCACCAATTCAATGGACATGAATTTAGACAAATTCTGAGAGATGGTGAGGGACAGGAAGGCCTGGTGTGCTGCCGTTCATGGGGTCTCAAAGAGTAGGATATGACTCGGCATCTGAGAACAAGTCTTCTCTCAAAAATTAAAATTTGTGACAAGTGACCCAGCTCTCTTAGTGACATTGGCCAGAAATCTCCTGATGATTGTCACTCATTTAAAGGATCAGTGACCCCCAGGGTTTGGTAACTTTCCCCAGTTAAACTTGAACTGAAACCAGGATATCCTCATCTAACATTATTTCATTTAAACCTTGATGCTTTGTCCAGGAAAGTCCTCTGCACTAGGAACAGAGATCCAACACATTGGCATTCTGGAAACCTTAAGTTTAAAATCTTAAATCTGAGGGAACTCAGAGAGAGGAGGAAGATAATGTTATGGTAAAATGAGCAGGGGAAGAAAATCCAGCTAAAAGTCACAGTTTCTCCATTTATTTTTGACAAATCACTTTATTGTTCTCTGTACCAGTTGCCCACCTGTATAATGGGAAATCTGCCTCATGGGATTGTTGAAAGGATTAAATGAAATGATTACCTAAAGGAATCTTGGAAACACTTAGGAAACACTATCTAAATTTGATGAACTGTTGTCTTATCAGAGATAGTATAAGCTACTAATGGTTATATATTAGCAGATTTTTTCCCTCTGGCTATAAATCATTTTCTATTAAAAAAAAATAGAAGAGAGAGAAAAACACCTTTTGTAAACAAAATTTGATTCATCTTATTCCTTTCTAATTCATGATGCAATGGCAATTGTAAAATGATAATGCTTTGTTTATTTGAATTTATGCTCTTTTCATCCTGTTTCTCTTCAGTGACTCAGTACAATTAACATGTCAGTTAATTTTTTCACCCAAAACCTATTTCTTGGAAAATATTTCTCAAGCTTAAGCTCCAGGCAATGTATAATGATTTGATACAACCATTTTAAAGCAACAATCATATGCAATGTGGCTTAGACCATTAGAAGTAGCAGCTCAACAGTGGGACAGAAGTGAAATGAAGTCTCTCAGTCGTGTCCGACTCTTTGCGACCCCACAGACTGTAGCCTACCAGGCTCCTCTGTCCATGGGATTTTCCAGGCAATAGTACTGGAGTGGATTGCCATTTCCTTCTCCAGGGGATCTTCCCCATCCAGGGATCAAACCAGGGTCTCCCGCATTGTAGACAGACACTTTACCCTCTGAGCCACCAGGAAAGTCAGTGGGCCAGAGGGGCCTACAATTATCTTCCTAATCAGAATGTATTTCACAAAGGGAGTCAGGTGTCATGTCTCAATTTTTTTTTAAGATATTTTTTTTTTGATGTGGATCATTTTTTAAAAGTCTTTATTGAATTTGTTACAATATTGCTCCTGTCTTTTTATTTTATTTTTTTTTTTGTTTGTTTGTTTTTTTGCCTCAAAGCATGTAGGATCCTAGCTCCCTGACCAAGGTTCAAACCTGCACCCGCTGCACTGGAAGGTAAAGTCTTAACAACTGGACAACTAAAGAAGTCCCTCCTCACTGTTTTTTTTTTTTTTTTTAATATGTATTTATTTATTTAATTTATGTTTGCTTGGATCTTCATTGCTGGGTATGGGCTTTCTCTAGTTGCAGCAGGAGCAGATACTCTTCGTTGCAGTGTGCAGGCTTCTCACTGAAATGATTTCTCTTCTTGTGGAGCAAGGATGCTAGGTGTGCAAGTTCAGTAGCTGTGGCTCACAAGCTCTAGAGCACTGGCTCAGTAGTTGTGATACGTGGCTTAGTTATTCAGAGGCATATGAGATTTCCCCAGATCAGCAGTCAAGACAGTGGCCCTTGCATTGCAAGGGAGACTATTAACCACTAGAACACAAAGTAAGCCCCTCCTCATTGTTTTGTAAGAAGGATCTTGATGTATTAGGTATTTCATGAGATAAAATTTATCATCTAGGAAATAGCTAGCAGCTGTATTTTTGATAATATTTGTTTCCTTAGAAGATTTCTAAACTTCTTTTTCTTTACTGAAATATAACTATGACATTCTGATATCAGCTTTCTGAAGAAAATGTAGACTTTCTAAATGAGCAAGGAAAAATCAGAGAAAATAAGCCTATGAATAACACCAGAGCTGATTCTAGTTCTTATCCTGACATCCCAACCAGCTTGCTACATGACATTGAGAAATCCCTTTCATTTCTGAATATGTAAAATAGGCAGCTTGAAATTAATGATTCCAAGGTGAGTTCTAAAGTGAGTTAAAGTTCTATGTTTTACTTCTCACCGTCTGTGATTCTAAAATATTTGGAGAACAGTAAGCAAAATACATAAAATTATTGACTGCAAGGAGATCAAACCAGTCAATCCTAAGGGAAATCAATACTGAATATTCATTAGAAGTACTGATGCTGAAGCTGAAACTCCAATACTTTGGCCACCTGATGCAAAGAATCGATTCACTGTAAAAGAACCTGATGCTGGGAAAGACTGAAGGCAAAAGGTGAAGGGGGCAATAGAGGATGAGATGATTAGACAGCAGATAGCATCACTGACTCAGGGACATGAATTTGAGCAAACCTCTGGAGATAGTGGAGGACAAAGGAACCTGGTATGCTGCAGTCCATGGGGTCACAAAGAGCTGGACACAACTAGTGACTGAACAAAAACAACAGCAAAGCAAAACACTTTTAAAAAATTATTATTCCACACAAATTGTATGTGAAAGTGCAAAAGAGAGGGTTTTTCCCTTCCTTTTTTGTATATCTATCCTTGTGGTTTCATTCATTTGTTTTCCTCAGCTGTCAGTACTTAAGCATGAAGATTAATAGTTGCATTATTTTTTTCTGCAGAGGCTAATAGCCTCTTAATTGTTTTTAATGGGACATTTTGGAGGAGTCCCATATTTCCCACACTGCAGCACAATTTTTTTTAGTATAGAACCTCTGATTTAACACAGAGCTCAGCATCAGCTGATAAAATAGATTATTTTTAAAGTACTGCATGGTATTAGTCAGGCAAATATGTAATTATTTTCACCATATAATTTTGGCTGAACTGTGGATAACATTCAGATTGTAGCTGAAAGACTTGTCCCTTTCCTAGGAGACAGTTTCATACCAGAATTGGGATACATTTTTCATATGAATATAAGCCAAATATTGCTGCCTCATTTTTAGTGAGTATTCTCTAACGTGGAAAGTAAAAAGATGATGCCATAGTGAAACCTACTGAAAATTCAAGATAAACAAAGCACATTGATAATCGGATCATTTTCTTGAGTTCTAAACATAAGTGTGCCTCCTGCTAATGAGCCACAGTAGCAAATAAGGGCCAGGAAGTTCAGTGGATAGATCTGAGAACAGTATGGTCTTATCTAGGTTTTTCATAACTAGGATCGCTGTACCATCAGGCCACCCAAGATGGCTGTTCTCTTGCTCTCTGTATATTCTCTGCTCAACCTGTCCCTGCCTCATCCACACCCTACTCACCTGACTGAACTTTCCTCTTAATCATAAATCCTAATCAGTAAATGTGTACGTACTTGCCTCTAGCCCCAGCTAATAACTGTTATAATCTTTGAATCAGAATGATCTCCACTATGATAGTTTATCAAAGGGGTGGTGAGGTGCACACCCCCTGCCAGTTTCCCTGACAACTGATAAGACAACCTGACATCAGTTGCCCCTACAAACTGGTAATCTCCCCCTTCCTCTGGTAGTGAAGATTGCTGGCATGTCCTGCCCGCCATCTGGCACACATGGTGAGATGTCGCTCTAGGACCTTGTTTCAGACAAGTAAGATTCTCCTATCGATTAAACCATTAATATCGCTGTTCCTGGCTCTGTTCTCTTTCTTTAGTCTCAAGGCTGAGCAAGTACAGGGCTTGTAGGCCTGTAGAGTGTAGCCCAACCATTAGGCTGGGAAAAGAACATGAGTAAAAGTCAAGTGGTCTCATTGCTTGCTGTTTCATTTACACACACACACACACACACACACACACACACACACATTGTGGGAAACCCTCTTCTTTCTTAGAGCCCTCTTACCTCCTCCATGAGAGAAATATTGATTCCCTCATACTTCAACTGGAGAAGTAATTGGCAGCCCACTCCGGTATTCTTGCCTGGAGAATCCTGTGGATGGAGGAGCCTGATGGACTGCTGTCCATAGAGTCACACACAGTCGGACATGACTGAGGCGACTTAGCATGCATGCATGCATTGGAGAAGGAAATGGCGACCCACTCCAGTGTTCTTGCCTAGAGAATCCCAGGGACGGAGGAGCCTGGAGGGCTGCCGTCTATGGGGTTGCACGGACTCGGACATAACTGAAGTGACAGCAGCAGAAGCAGCGGTGGCATACATCAACCCAGAGACACCACCAGACTCTACTGTCCATCAAGCATTTCCATCTCAGTAAATAATCCAACCATGTCCAATTACCAGACACTACAAGACCACATGTCATCTGGCCCCTTCTCATTTCCTTGTCACCCATCCTACCTACACTCTGCACTATTCACTTCACTCCAGCCACCGTGCCCTCATTTATGTTTCTTGAGTATTCCAAGCTCACTCTTGTCTCAGGGGTTTTGCATTTATTGTTCCTTTGGCTTGGAACATTCTTCCCTAGTTGAAAACATGGCTTGCATTGTCTTCTTATTTTTGTTTTAATTTAAATGTCTCTTGTTGGGTTTTTCTTTTTTAATCCCATTCCAATCACTTCAAGTTCTAAAGTTATGTGTGATTATTTGTTTTTAAAATACAGTATCTCTTTTCACTCAAAAACTGTAAGCTTCATCCATAGATGGGTGAAGAGAGCCAAAAGGTGCAAATTTCCAGTTAAGAATAAATAAGCCTTGGCAGTGCAATGTGGACTTCCCCAGTGGCTCAATGGTAACAAATCCACCTGCAGTGCAGGAGACGTGGGTTTGACTCCCTGAGTTGGGAAGATCCCCTGGAGGAGGAAATGGCAACCCACTCCAGTATTCTTGCCTGGAGAATTCCATGGACAGAGCAGCCCAGCAGGCTACAGTCCATGGGGTTGCAGAATCGCACATGACTAAAGCAATTTAGCACTTAGGATGGTGTAATGTACAGCACAGTGTGATGTACAGTAATACTAATCATTAATATTACTATACAGAATATTTGAAAGTTGCTAAGAGCGTATAACTTAAAATTTCTCATCACAAGAAAAAAACATTTGTAACTAAGTGTGTTTATGGATGTTAACTAGACTTATTGTGGTGATTTTTCATGATGTACATACAAACATTAAAGTACTACATTGTATTCCTGAAATTAATATGTCAATTATACTTCCATATTTAAAAAAAATTTAAACGTAATCTCTCTGAAGGCTAGAAACTATTTCCATCTTGTTTACTAATACTATTTACCATTGCTATCCTATACTATTATATTCCAAAGCCAAAGAACACTGCTCAACACACAGTAGGAAATCAATCTGCATTTTTGATTGACTAAGGACCACCTGACCTGCCTCTTGAGAAACCTATATGCAGATCAGGAAGCAACAGTTAGACCTGAACATGGAACAACAGGCTGGTTCCAAATAGGAAAAGGAGTACGTCAAGGCTGTATATTGTCACCCTGCTTATTTAACTTATAAGTAGAATACATTATGAGAAACGCTGGGCTGGAAGAAGCACAAGTTGGAATCAAGATTGCCAGGAGAAATATCAATGGCCTCAGATATGCAGATAACACCACCCTTATGGCAGAAAGTGAAGAGGAAACAAAAGGCCTCTTGATCAAAGTGAAAGAGGAGAGTGAAAAAGTTGCCCTAAAGCTCAACATTCAGAAAACGAAGATCATGGCATCTGGTCCCATCACTTCATGGGAAATAGATGTGGAAACAGTGTCAGACTTTATTTTTCTGGGGCTCCAAAATCACTGCAGATGGTGACTGCAATCATGAAATTAAAAGACGCTTACTCCTTGGAAGGAAAGTTATGACCAACCTAGATAGCATATTCAAAAGCAGAGACATTACTTTGCCAACAAACGTCCGTCTAATCAAGGCTATGGTTTTTCCATTGGTCATGTATGGATGTGAGAGTTGGACTGTGAAGAAAGCTGAGGGCCAAAAAATGGATGCTTTTGAACTGTGGTGTTGGAGAAGACTCTTGAGAGTCCCTTGGGCTGCAAGGAGATCCAACCAGTCCATCCTAAAGGAGATCAGTCCTGGGTGTTCATTGGAAGGACTGATGCTGAAGCTGAAACTCCAATACTTTAGCCACCACATGCGAAGAGCTGACTCAGTTGAAAAGACCCTGATGCTGGGAGAGATTGGGGGCAGGAGGAGAAGGGGATGACAGAGCATGAGATGGCTGGATGACATCACCAACTCAATGGACATGAGTTTGAGTAAACTCCGGGAGTTGGTGATGGACAGAGAGGCCTGGAGTGCTGTGATTCATGACTGAGCAACTGAATTGTACTGAACTGAAGGAAGCTGAGTAACTTCTAAGATTTTCTTTGGCTCTCATATTTTATAAGTATTTGTTATCTATATAAGAAAGAGAAATCATGTAAATAACAAAGCCTGTTCTATACCTCTTCACTGTCTAAGTGAACTTTTTAAGGTGGCATTCAGCTGTGAAATTTTATGATCATGAAAATACTTGCTATTGCTTCTTTCTTTTTATTGCCATCACACTTATTCCCTTTTATCACTATTCTCATAATAAATCCAATTTATGTTGAGTATAAAGTGTTGGGAAACCAAGAGGAAGCAAGATCAGAAGAAGATAAACTGGGGATGAGAAGCATTTCTGACCAAGGGTAGGAGTTGAGGAAAGAAAATTGAATTAAAGGTGATTTGGCAGCCTTTGGTGATGGCAGCCACTGGTAAAAAGAACTTAAATCTTCTTTCCTGGTTATTTTTCAAGAGAAGTGATACCCATTGTATTGAGCCTATCATTTATATACCACAGAAGAACAGAGGTAACTAGGTATTTACTGATGACTGGTGGCTTTCACAAGGTGAAAACTGAATGAAAAATAGTATAGGAAAACAAAAAGACAGGGGTAGAACTGATCACTTGATTGAAACAGAGCCAAAAAGCACAGTCTTCCTCTTTCCTAGTCACATTCACAGTCCTGGAAAACACACAAAGTCTAAACTTTGGAGCCAATGCATGCAAAATTTTATGTGGCATACAAGACAAAGAAATAAAATGCTAGTACTATGGTTCAGTGCATGTATACCCTGAATCAGTACTACCCATATACGAACTGTGTATTTGAAGTTGGTGTTTATGCTGTAACAAAACAAAATTTGTCACTCAAAAATGTCTGTCTCACATGTGCATTATTTTGAGCTAAAAACAACAAAGGGTTTCTGTGTTCCACATTTGAAGTATGAAAGGCATTCATAAGCTACCTTTTTAAAGAAATCTTAAAGAGAATGCAAGTCACAAGGCTGCAGGCAGATCCACAGACAGATCATCAAATACTAATCAGAGGGGTTTCCTGAGAAAAGAACAAAAATAACAGTTTGCTGAGGAGTGAAAAGAAATATGGGTCATATTTTATCCTCTAGGTTTAAGCTTGGGAGATTTCATGCTCCCACTGCCAAAACATTCTGTACTTTGCATAGAAACATCTTTGTCATCCAGAAGCTCTCATTGTTATAAATCATTGGAGGTCCTGAAACAGTTATAAAATTGAATGTTTGTAAGTTTTTTAATAAGAACTAGCTGTTATTGGGAGCTTAGTATACATGGGAATTCTTTTAAATTTCATTTACATACTGCCACATTTAATTCTAAAAACAACCCTTATATGTAAGATTATTTTCTCCACACTATGGATAAGGATGCTTAAGCTCAAAAAAGGTGAATTATCTACCCAAAAATTATCTACACAGCTTTTAACTCTTAGCTACTGTGCCAGATTTTTCTAACTGACTTTTATTTATGCAAATATAAAATAACATTTTCTCATAATCCTTGCAATTATGAGGGGATCAAAGCAGGCTCACCCCCATTTTACAGCTAGGAAAACAAGTATGTATTTGGAAAATAATATTGCCCCTCCTCCCCCCAGGTCATTACTAGCAGAGTCAGAAATCAAGAGTTTTAACTAAATAGTTTAAATCTTCCTTTTCCCACAACATTAAGCTGTGATATCTAGAAATCTGGTTTTCCTATTAAGAAAATCAGCTAGGTCAATGTCATAGGATTTAGCAAGGAAAAAACTAATAAAATGTGATTGTAAAATCCTAGAGAATTGCTGAACAATGCAGTCTGCAGTGCTTTCCCTTGTTGGCATGCATTCTAGCAATAAATAAATCAGAGAGACATCCTGTGTTTGTGGAAGGGAGGGAGGCAAAAGGAGTGATCCATTATGCACTGTTTTCCAGAGTAGGACACAGATCAGCCAGCAGTGCCAGAGCCAGATTTTAAATATTCATGAGGTTGTGGGTGGTGGCCCAGAATAGGCTGCACTCCAGGGAAAGCCATCCCACGCGTTCTTGTCACAAGGTGCACTATAACTGCACAGAATCACAAAGATTACAACACCTGCCAAAGGGGGAAACCCTGGCCCCCTTAACAGAGTCTTTGGTAATTTCTGCTCAGAAATAGCAGCAAAGCCTGGGACAGAGATTCTGATGGAATCGGCAAAGGAATTTCCTTAGCATGAAGCTGGGGAGATGATGGAATTAGTGATTTACACTGTGCTTTTCACTGATGATGCTCATCATTTGCTTTGCCTGTGAGTCTAATGCAATTCTTTCAAAGCATCTCCAGTAATAAGGCCAATGTACATGATAGTTTCTCAAACATGGTTGTGGATATTACTTTTTGTGAACAGTTCAGTTGCTCAGTCATGGCCAACTCGACCCCATGGACTGCAGCACGCCAGGCTTCCCTGTCCAACATTAACGCCCAGACCTTGCTCAAACTCATGTCCATGGAGTCAGTGATGCTATCCAATCATCTCATCCTCTGTCATTCCCTTTTCCTTCCACTTTCAATTTTTCCCAGCATCAGGGTCTTTTCAAATGAGTCAGTTCTTCACATCAGGTGGTCAAAGTATTGGCACTTCAGCTTCAGCATCAGTCCTTCCAATGAATATTCAGGATTGATTTCCTTTAGGATTGACTGGTTTGATCTCCTTGCAGTCCAAGGATCTCTCAAGAGTCTTCTCCAACACCACAGTTCAAAAGCATCAATTCTTTGGCACTCAGCTTTCTTTATGATCCAACTCTCACATCCATACAGGACTACTGGAAAAACCATAGCTTTGACTAGATGGACCTTTGCTGGCAAAGTAATGCCTCTGCTTTTTAATATTCTGTCTAGGTTGGTCATAGCTTTTCTTCCAAGGAGCAAGCGTCTTTTAACTTCATGGCTGCAATTACCATCTGCAATGACTTTGGATTATTATTTTGCTCTTTTTCCTAAAGGAAATCGCATTTCTAAAAGAATGCATTTGAGTCCAAACAATGCTAACTCCAAGAAAAAAGGGCTCTCTGGTGGTTCAAATGGTAAAGAATCTGCCTGCAATGCAGGAGACCCAGGTTCAGTCCCTGGGTTGGGAATATCCTCTAGAGAAAGAATGGCAACCCACTCCAGTACTCTTGTCTGGAGAATTTTATGGACGGAGGAGCCTGGTGGGCTCAGTTCATGGGGTTCCAAAGAGTCAGACATGACTGAGCGACTTTCGCTTTCTGAGAAAAATATCTTTATGAGTAATTTTTAAGAGCTCAGAGAATTTCAGTTTCCTCAAGCCAATTGGATTATCCTTAAAGAAACACTTACATTCTAAGACCATGAAAACAAGTAAGATTTGAAAAGGATCCTGTAATTTGCTAATTTCCCAGAGGCAGATTAGATATTTCGAGAACATTTTCAACTTTATTGATAGTAGCACATAGTAGTAAAGTGAAGTGAGTGAAGTTACTTAGTCGTGTCCAACTCTTTGCGACCCCATGGACTGAAGCCCATCAGGCTTCTCTGTCCATGGGATTCTCCAGGCAAGAATACTGGAGTGGGTTGCCATTTCCTTCTCCAGGGGAATCTTCCCAACCCAGGGATCGAACCCGGGTCTCCTGCATTGCAGGCAGACGCTTTAACCTCTGAGCTACCAGGGAAGCCTGCATAGTAGTAAAAAATGCCTTTAAATCTGAACAATAGCAAGGTCTCAGGAAAGGCAAAAAAGAGGAAAAGTTAGAGTGCAGAAGGAAATTTTCCCCCCTACAAAATAATACTATCATTATTATCTATAATGTGTCTGATATTTTCTATTCTATTTCATTTCATTTTATTCTCTCTGATTCTGTTTTTTCAAAGTATTGGTCCTTAAAACTATTAAATGGTCTGCCATTCAGTTTCAGTCTACAATTTCAAAGATATATAAAGAATTCTCTCAACTACAATAACTAAAATGCTTTATCACATATTAAAGATATGTACATATTTCTGTGTGTGTGCTATTCACTTAATCATGTCCAACTCTTTGCAACCCCATGGACTGTAGCCTGCCAGGCTCTTCTGTCCATGGAATTCTCCAGGCAAGAATACTTTAGTGGGTATTTCTCTTCTCTAGGGAATCTTTCTGACCCACAGATCGAACCCAGTTCTCCTGTATTGCAGTCAGATTCTTCACTGTATTTCTGAATAAGATGCATATATTCTTCTCCTGGAAAAGAAGCAAGTATCAAAGTTTACTTCCACCCAGAGTATATTTGCATAGCCCTAGAAGATTGGAGTTTTATTCATACAACTTTTCAGAGTATAGCCATTAGAGAATAAAGCCAAGTGCAAGAAAACAGTGGCAATAGAAATTTTTAAAAATATATTGGCTTTTGTATGGACATAGACTACAGTATAAATATAAAACATGTGACTAAAGACATGAAAGAAAGGTTAAAAACATGAGGAGTAAAAGAAAAATTGAAAATCATTTAAAAATTTGAAATTTTAAATATATATAATAAATGTAATTTCAAAATTTATTGGGTAGATTAACTAGAATATTAAACACAGCTGAAGAAAGAATTAGTGAACTAAAGGACAGATCCAAAGAAAGGATCTAGAATACAGTCAGACGGGGGGGAAAAAAAAAGAAGGATAGATAGTATTAGCGATCAAGAAATATGAAAATTAAAGTGTAGAGATTTAATACATATTATTAGAGTTTCATTTCAGAAAATGAATGAGAGAATGGGGCAAAGGCAATATTTGAAGAATTAATGGCCTAGTTTTCCACTGGTGCAAAAATAAAAACTATCAGCCATTAATCCTTCAAATATAGAGTCCATAGATTCAAGAGCCCCAAGAAATACACACACACACACAAACACACACACACACACACACACAAAATAATGTAAAACCAAAAAGAGAATAAAAATGGAATGATAAAAAGGGGTTATATCTATAAGAAATGACTACATCAAACAATAGTGTTTGATTTTGAGGAAAAGCAGGCTAGATCCAACATTCTGAATAACTGGCCTCAGCAATATGTGAACCATGAACTTCCAGATGTTCAAGCTGGTTTTAGAAATGGCAGAGAAACCAGAGATCAAATTGCCAACATCTGCTGGATCATTGAAAAAGCAAGAGAGTTCCAGAAAAACTGGATTTCTACTTTATTGACTATGCCAAACCCTTTGACTGTGTGGATCACAATAAACTGCGGAAAATTCTGAAAGAGATGAGAATACCAGACCACCTGACCTGCCTTTGACAAACCTGTATGCAGGTCAGGAAGTAACAGTTAGAACTGGACATGCAACAACAGACTGGTTCCAAATAGGAAAAGGGGTACATCTAGGCTGTATATTGCCACCCTGCTTATTTAATTTATATGCAGAGTACATCATGAGAAACACTAGGCTGGAGGAAGCACAAGCTGAAATCAGGATTGCTGGGAGAAATATCAGTAACCTCAGATATGCAGATGACACCGCCCTTATGGCAGAAATGGAAGAACTAAAGAGCCTCTTGATGAAACTGAAAGAGGAGCGTGAAAAAGTTGGCTTAAAGCTCAACATTCAGAAAACGAAGACCATGGCGTCTGGTCCCATCACTTCATGGGAAATAGATGGGGAAACAGTGGAAACAGTGGCTGACTTTATTTTTCTGGGCTCCAAAATCACTGTAGATGGTGATTGCAGCCATGCAATTTAAAGACGCTTACTCCTTGGAAGGAAAGTTATGACCAACCTAGACAGCATTTTAAGAAGCAGAGACATTACTTTGTCAACAAAGGTCTGTCTAGTCCAGGCTATGGTTTTTCCAGTAGTCATGTATGGATGTGAGAGTTGGACTATAAAGAAAGCTGAGCGCTGAAGAATTGATGCCTTTGAACTGTGGTGTTGGAGAAGACTCTTGAGAGTCCCCTGGACTGCAAGGAGATTCAACCAGTCCATCCTAAAGGTGATCAGTCCTGGGTGTTCATTGAAGGGACTGATGTTGAAGCTGAAACGCCAATACTTAGAGGATGAGATGGTTGGATGGCATCACAGACACAATGGACATGGGTTTGGGTAGACTCTGGGAGTTGGTGATGGACAAGGAGACCTGGAGTGCTGCCGTTCATGGGGTCGCAAAGAGTCGGACATGACTGAGTGACTGAACTGAACTGAATTGAGGCTAGAACCAAATTTCTGAATAACAGTAGAGTTGGAAGATTGTTATTAGATTCAAAGTATCCTTGAGAATTAATATGCTTAGGAACATTGGTGTTAGAGTTTTGTTAGGTTGTATAGACTCATGCAAAGGTAATGAGGTATCTCTAAAGTAATAAGTAGTGAGTATATAACTTCTGAAAATAGGCAAGAAGTTAAACATTTCCAGGAAGACAAGAAAGATGGTATTTAAAAAAGAAATTAAAAGCAATACATTTGAGATTATGACATGGATATTTTGTATAAATTAATCCAGATATATGAGAATCAAATGTGAACAGACTTTTGGTGGATTAAATATGGTTACAAAAGTTTATTACTGTTTGAAAGGTGGTGCTTATATCCCTTCCCATTGACTATGGGCTGTCTCTGAGGTACTTAGGCAAGAGAATGCAACAGAAATTAAATTTTGCAAATTTCAAGCTTAGCTTTGGAGAGAATGATCATCTCTCAGTTTTTCCTCCTTGCAACATTTATATTTGGAAAGCTTCTGTACAGAGCCCAGTTGCTGGTGTGAACAACTCAAGCAGCATGGAGAGGCCCAGTACAGACTTTGGTCCCAGGTAAGTTTCATCTTTAAGTGAGAACTTAATATGTGCCAGACTCTGTTCTAAGGTCTTTATACTCTTAACCAGAACACCTTACTACTTTCTGTTGTGCCAGGTTCTGCTCTAAGGTTCTTACCCTCTTAACCAGAACACCTTACTACCTCCTCTAGAAGAAAATGAGATAAAAATTTTAAACAAATATGCACTATATCAATGTTAATCAAAAGCAAGCTAAGATAGTCTGGATAACAACATAAATTGTAAAGAAAAGAGCATTGCTAGACAATCAGAATCCAACAACACATTAAAAAGATCATACACCATGACCAAGTGGGCTTTATCCCAGGGATGCAAGGATTCTTCAATATCCGCAAATCAATCAATGTAATTCACCACATTAACAAATTGAAAAATAAAAACCATATGATTATCTCAATAGATGCAGAGAAGGCCTTTGACAAAATTCAACATCCATTTATGATAAAAACTCTCCAGAAAGCAGGAATAGAAGGAACATACCTCAACATAATAAAAGCTATATATGACAAACCCACAGCAAACATTCTCCTCAATGGTGAAAAATTGAAAGCATTTCCCCTAAAGTCAGGAACAAGACAAGGGTGTCCACTTTCACCGCTACTATTCAACATAGTTCTGGAAGTTTTGGCCACAGCAATCAGAGCAGAAAAAGAAATAAAAGGAATCCAAATTGGAAAAGAAGAAGTAAAACTCTCACTGTTTGCAGATGACATGATCCTCTACATAGAAAACCCTAAAGACTCCACCAGAAAATTACTAGAGCTCATCAATGAATATAGTAAAGTTGCAGGATATAAAATCAACACACAGAAATCCCTTGCATTCCTATACACCAATAATGAGAAAGTAGAAAAAGCAATTAAGGAAACAAATCCATTCACCATTGCAACGAAAAGAATAAAATACTTAGGAATATATCTACCCAAAGAAACTAAAGACCTATATATAGAAAACTATAAAACACTGATGAAAGAAATCAAAGAGGACACTAATAGATGGAGAAATATACCATGTTCATGGATCGGAAGAATCAATATAGTGAAAATGAGTATACTACCCAAAGCAATTTACAAATTCAATGCAATCCCTATCAAGCTACCAGCCATATTTTTCACAGAACTAGAACAAATAATTTCAAGATTTGTATGGAAATACAAAAAACCTCGAATTGCCAAAGCAATCTTGAGAAAGAAGAATGGAACTGGAGGAATCAACTTGCCTGACTTCAGGCTCTACTACAAAGCCACAGTCATCAAAACAGTATGGTACTGGCACAAAGACAGACATATAGATCAATGGAACAAAATAGAAAGCCCAGAGATAAATCCACACACATATGGACACCTTATCTTTGACAAAGGAGGCAAGAATATACAATGGAGTAAAGACAATCTCTTTAACAAGTGGTGCTGGGAAAACTGGTCAACCACTTGTAAAAGAATGAAACTAGATCACTTTCTAACACCACACACAAAAATAAACTCAAAATGGATTAAAGATCTAAATGTAAGACCAGAAACTATAAAACTCCTAGAGGAGAACATAGGCAAAACACTCTCAGACATAAATCACAGCAGGATCCTCTATGATCCACCTCCCAGAATTCTGGAAATAAAAGCAAAAATAAACAAATGGGATCTAATTAAAATTAAAAGCTTCTGCACAACAAAGGAAAATATCAGCAAGGTGAAAAGACAGCCTTCTGAATGGGAGAAAATAATAGCAAATGAAGCAACTGACAAACAACTAATCTCAAAAATATACAAGCAACTTATGCAGCTCAATTCCAGAAAAATAAACGACCCAATCAAAAAATGGGCCAAAGAACTAAATAGACATTTCTCCAAAGAAGACATACGGATGGCTAACAAACACATGAAAAGATGCTCAACATCACTCATTATCAGAGAAATGCAAATTAAAACCACAATGAGGTACCACTTCACACCAGTCAGAATGGCTGCGATCCAAAAATCTGCAAGCAATAAATGCTGGAGAGGGTGTGGAGAAAAGGGAACCCTCCTACACTGTTGGTGGGAATGCAAACTAGTACAGCCACTATGGAGAACAGTGTGGAGATTCCTTAAAAAATTGCAAATAGAACTCCTTTATGACCCAGCAATCCCACTGCTGGGCATACACACCGAGGAAACCAGAATTGAAAGAGACACATGTACCCCAATGTTCATCGCAGCACTGATTATAATAGCCAGGACATGGAAACAACCTAGATGTCCATCAGCAGATGAATGGATAAGAAAGCTGTGGTACATATACACAATGGAGTATTACTCAGCCGTTAAAAAGAATTCATTTGAATCAGTTCTGATGAGATGGACGAAACTGGAGCCGATTATACAGAGTGAAGTAAGCCAGAAAGAAAAACACCAATACAGTATACTAACACATATATATGGAATTTAGAAAGATGGCAATGACGACCCTGTATGCAAGACAGGAAAAAAGACGCAGCTGTCTATAACGGACTTTTGGACTCAGAGGGAGAGTGAGAGGGTGGGATGATATGGGAAAATGGCATTCTATCATGTATACTATCATGTAAGAATTGAATCACTAGTCTATGTCTGACGCAGGATACAGCATGCTTGGGGCTGGTGCATGGGGATGACCCACAGAGATGTTATGGGGAGGGAGGTGGGAGGGGGGTTCATGTTTGGGAACACATGTAAGAATTAAAGATTTTAAAATTAAAAAAAATAAAAATTAAAATTAAAAAAAAACTAAAAAAAAAAAAAAGAGCATTGCTAGAGGCAAAGAGATCATTATGTAATGACAAAAGTTTCAATAATTCAGGAAATTATAATAATTTTAAATTCCTAAAGTTATAATATATTTTAAATAATTCAGATTTAAATATAATAATCCATAAGCTATATTGATATTTTTTTAAAAATAGCATCATAGAGCAAGATTTTTAGCATAGCTATTTCAGTAGTGTATACATCAAGCAGGAAAAAAATCAGTAGAACAAAAGAAGATTTGAAAATACAGTAAAATAATTAAACTTTATATAATTTAAATATATAGACTATTGCACCAAACTGGAAATTATGCATTCTTTTCAAGCTTATAATGAAGATTTGTCACATGTTAGGTAAGAAATTACAAACAGTTGGTATATTTTGATAATATTTTCTGACCTCAAAACAATTAAGACAGAAATCAATAGCATAAACACTAATAGAAAAAATACCCATATATTTCATCAACCCTATTCATAAACAAGAAAGCAAAATCTTTAAAAATCAATCAAACCGAATCAAAAAATATACTAAATAGGTAATATATTAAGACCAAGTCATATTTATCACAATAATACAATATTGGATTCAATTTATGTACTATCTAATTCTACTGGGTTAATATAGCCATTGTATAATCTCATTAAAGTGAGAAACTCAAATCATCTGTCTTTCCATCTATAAAATGGTGAATTAGCTATATTCAATCTCTATCTCAAAGGATAAAGATGATCAAATAAAAGTAAGTTCAATAATTATAAATGTGGTTTGTGAAATGAGAAACATTGTAAAAATAAGATGAATTATTTTATTATGTACAAAAATTGTTATTGGTATTTCTTTTTTCCTTCTCAGCCAATATCAAAAATTGTCAATAAGCTACATTTATTTCCCATATAAAATTTGCTATCATCTTTATCACTGACCCTTTGTAAATAAAGTAAGATATTTTTTCTTCTCTGGATAGTTTTAATATTTATCTCCTCATTGGTGATTTTAAATAGTTAGATTATAATGTACCATTTTAGCCTTAAAGAGTTTATTTAACCCCTGTATCTACAGGCTTATAATTTGCATCAAATTTTGGAAAAACTTGGCCATTATTTCTTCAAATATTTTTTTCTGTCCCCACCTCTCACTCTTCTATTTTAAATATTCTAATTTAATGGTTATTAGGCTGACTGTAGTCAACCAGCAGCTTACTGATGCTCTGGTCTTTATTGTTGTTCTCTCCATGTTTGTGTGTTTCATTGTGATAACTTCTATTGCTATTGCTATGTCTTCAAATTCAGTAATAGTTTCTTTTCTAATGTCTAAATACCTGTTGATTCATTTCTACCTATCCACAACAGACATGTAATACTTGTACAATTAGAAAACAATAAATGTCATTAAAATGAAAAATATATATCATAAATGTATGATTTTTATTTCTGGATTTTCAATACTATTTCATTGATATATATATGTATCTGCCATCCTGTCAGTACCACATAGTCCTGATTCAGCTCAGTTTAGTTGTTCATTCGTATCCTACTCTGTGACCCCATGAACTGCAGCACGCCAGGCCTCCCTGTCCATCACCAACTCCTGGAGTCCACCCAAACCCATGTCCATTGTGTCAGTGATAACCATCCAACCATCTCATCCTCCGTCATCCCCTTCTCCTCCTGCCCTCGATCTTTCCCAGCATCAGGGTCTTTTCAAATGAGTCAACTCTTTCCATCAGGTGGCCAAAGTACTGGAGTTTCAGCTTCAACAACAGTCCTTCCAATGAACACCCAGGACTAATCTCCTTCAGGATGGATGGGTTGGATCTCCTTGCAGTCCAAGGGACTCTCAAGAGTCTTCTCCAACACCACAGTTCAAAGGCATCAATTCTTTGGCACTCAGCTTTCTTTATAGTCCAACTCTGACATCTGTACATGACCGTTGGAAAAACCATAGCCTTGACTAGACGGACGTTTGTTGACAAAGTAATGTCTCTGCTTTTTAATATGCTGTCTAGGTTGGTCATAACTTTCCTTCCAAGCAGTAAGTATGTTTTAATTTCATGGCTGCAATCACCATCTGCAGTAATTTTGGAGCCCAGAAAAATAGTCAGCCACTGTTTCCAGTTTCCACTGTTTCCCCATCTATTTGCCATGAAGTGATAGGACCAGATGGAGAAGGCAATGGCACCTCACTCCAGTACTCTTGCCTGGAAAATCCCATGGGCGGAGGAGCCTAGTGGGCTACAGTCTGTGAGGTCGCTAAGAGTTGGACACGACTGAGCGACTTCACTTTCACTTTTCACTTTCATGCCTTAGAGAAGGAAATGGCAACACACTCCAGTGTTCTTGCCTGGAGAATCCCAGGGACGGGGAAGCTTGGTGGGTTGCCGTCTCTGGGGTCGCACAAAGTCGGACACGACTGAAGTGACTTAGCAGCAGCAGCAGCATCTACGTATCTGAGTTTATTGATATTCCTGATTACTGTAGATTTTGTGTCAAGTTTTGAATCAAGAAATATGTCTCCAAAGTTATTCTTTTCATATATATATTTATAAATATTTTATATATTTATATACATTTAATATATTCATATATACTATATATATTCACAAATATATGTGTGTATAGATATATACTACTATTCTGCATCCCTTGCATTTTCATAAAATTTAAAAGATTAGTACTTTCTCAGCCTTTCCTCAGTAGACGAAATCAGCCCTGCTCCTACAAGTAGCCTTCAAGATTCCCAGGATATGGCAAATATTTTCAAAGCCCAGTAAGAACATCTCATTCCTTAATTTTCTCTCTTTTCAGTCAACTTTTTTAAGGTCCAACTGGTAGTGTCACCTCTGACACTGCAATGTTAAAAAATTGCCCCTTAATATTTCAAAAAAAATCCTGACGATAGAGCTACTCACGCTGAGCTCTGACTGAGGTCAAATAAGGAAAAGCCCTAGGAATAAAGCTTTTCAGTGAGCTTCTAGACAGGTCAAATAGTGACATTTCTGAGGACGGGACTTTGGAGGGATTTTTAACCTTTTTGTCTCCTCCAGTGACTGCTAGGCTGTTGGTAATGCTGTTGACCTTCAAAGCTGCCATTAAGTTGGGGAAAAGGGACAGAATTAGGGAAATATAAAAACATCACAAAGCTCAGTGTTATTACTGAGATACAGCTGGTTTTCTCGAATAGCACTCTTTGGAATGTTTTAAGCATTACATTAATTTCCAGAATTCTGAAAAAAGGGTTCAGACAGATTTTGCCAGTGTTCTCATTGCTTTATGAAGAAGCATATTTTCCAAAGTCCTTAATCTGCCATTCCAGAGTGCTTCTATCTGTGATGGAATTTAGTCAGAGTTCCCTGGTGGCTCAGAGGTTAAAGCGTCTGCCTGCAATGCGGAGACCCGGGTTCAATCCCTGGGTTGGGAAGATCCCTTGGAGAAGGAAATGGCAACCCACTCCAGTATTCTTGCCTGGAGAATCCCATGGACGGAGGAACCTGGTAGGCTACAGTCCACAGGGTCACAAAGAGTCGGACACTTCTTAGCGATTTCACTTCACTTCACTTTATGGCTAATCTAGATTCCTACAAGATTTTTACCTTTAGGTTCCACTTGCTACCCTTACACTTCTTCTTCAATCTGGGATTTTATTTTCTTGATTTCAGGGAAGAGAATTTTAAAAATTTCTCTTTTAACCTACAAATTCATGTATTTCAGACAGGGAGGGTACTTTTCTACATGAGTTCTATATACAGTATTGAACAAAAGTGTAAAATCATTTTTTAAAATGATAGGCAAGAATTTTGTGAGGTGAGATTATTTGAAGATCAAGAACGAAATGTAATTTTTCCAAAGTCTCCAGGGGTGGTAAGAGATGAGACGCATAACAAAGGTGATTGCACAACTCTTCATCAGGAAAAAAGTGAACTCTTTTAGTACAATGGAAATACAGAATGGGGACAGGAATGGCAGAATACCAAGAGTCTAGGATTGTGGAGAGAAGCAGTTAAGGAAGATCTTGTTTTATGATATGTTTTTTTCTGTGAATGAAATGTAGGAAAAGGTTGGAAATGATAGAATATATTCTTGAAAAATATAAAGTCAAGCTAAAAAAACTAAGTCTTGAAAAAATGTGGAGGATTGAGGGAGAAACCCAAGGACTCAGTATAATATTTCTCAGCTTTGAGAATGTAGCAAGAATAAAGAACAGTGTCTTGTTGTTCAATGTTCTTGTTGTTCTTATGTCAATAATCTGCACCATTGTGTGATTTAATGTAACACTGGAATGCTCAGTAATATAACAATGAGGCTGAAGCCATATGGAATCCCCTCCTTTTCACCAAATACATTATGTCATTATACTTGCTCAATGCCCTTATCCAATTAACTACAATATAAAGCATCTATTCATTTCTCATTTGCTTCTCTCCAAGGGAGACACAATGCCTTACCTGATTAGTGACTTAAATAAAGAGCCATAGCCTTCATGATAACTGTACTTCAGATCACCCTTCTTGCATATAACTTCTTGTGGAGTACACCCACAGAGACAGTCTTTCCTGCACCGTATGAAAAGAAACAGTTCTTATCTTCTTTTTATTTATTTTACTTTACAATATTGTATTGGTTTTGCCATACATTGACTCGAATCTGCCATGGGTGTACATGTGTTCCCCATCCTGAACCCACCTCCATCCCATCCCTCTGGGTCATCCCAGTGCACCAGTCCTGAGCACCCTGTATCATGCATCGAACCTTGACTGGTGATTTGTTTCACATATGATAATTTACATGTTTCAATGTCATTCTCCCATATCATCCCCCCCTCACTCTCTCCCACAGAATCCAAAAGACTGTTCTATACATCTGTGTCTCTTTTGCTATCTCACATGCAGGGTTATCGCTACCATCTTTCTAAATTCCATATGCATTAGTATACTGTACTGGTGTTTCCTTTCTGGCTTACTTCACTCTGTATAATAGGCTCCAATTTCATCCACCTCATTAGAACTGATTCAAATGTATTCTTTTTAGTGACTGAGTAATACTCCATTGTGTATATGTACCACAGCTTCCTTATCCATTTGTCTGCTGATGGACATCTAGATTGCTTCCATGTCCTGGCTATTATAAACAGTGCTGCAATGAACACTGGGGTACGCATGTCTCTTTCAATTCTGGTTTCCTCAGTGTGTATGCCCAGCAGTGGGATTGCTGGGTCATATGGCAGTTCTATTTCCAGTTTTTTAAGGAATCTCCACACTGTTCTCCATAGTGGCTGTGCTAGTTTGCATTTCCACCAACAGTGTAGGAGGGTTCCCTTTTCTCCACACCCTCTCCAGCATTTATTGCTTGTAGACTTTTGGATTGCAGCCATTCTGACTGGTATGAAATGGTACCTCATTGTGGTTTTGATTTGCATTTCTCTGATAATGAGTGATGTTGAGCATATTTTCATGTGTTTGTTAGCATCTGTATGTCTCTTTTGGGAAAATGTCTGTTTAGTTCTTTGGCCCACTTTTTGATTGGGTTGCTTATTTTTCTGGAATTGAGCTGCATAAGTTGCTTGTATATTTTTGAGATTAATTCTTTTTCCATTGCTTTGTTTTCCATTATTTTCTCCCATTCTGAAGGCTGACTTTTCACCTTGCTTATAGTTTCCTTTGTTGTGCAGAAGCTTTTAATTTTAATTAGGTCCCATTTGTTTATTTTTGCTTTTATTTCCAATATTCTGGGAGGTGGGTCATAGAGGATCCTGCTTTGGTTTATGTCAGAGAGTGTTTTGCCTATGTTTTCCTCTAGGAGTTTAATAGTTTCTGGTCTTACATTAAGATCTTTAATCCATTTTGAGTTTACTTTTGTGTATGGTGTTAGAAAGTGTTCTAGTTTCATTCTTTTACAAGTGGTTGACCAGTTTTCCCAGCACTACTTGTTAAAGAGATTGTCTTTTCTCCATTGCATATTCTTGCCTCCTTTGTCAAAGATAAGGTGTCCATAGGTGCATGGATTTATCTCTGGGCTTTCTATTTTGTTCCATTGATATATATTTCTGTCTTTGTGCCACTACCATACTGTCTTGATGACTGTGGCTTTGTAGAAGAGCCTGAAGTCAGGCAGGTTGATTCCTCCAGTTCCATTCTTCTTTCTCAAGATTGCTTTGGCTATTTGAAGTTTTTAGTATTTCCATACAAATTGTGAAATTATTTGTTCTAGCTCTCTGAAAAATACCATTGGTAGCGTGATAGGGATTGCACTGAATCTGTAGATTGCTTTGGGTTATATACTCATTTTCACCATATTGATACTTCCAATCCATGAACATGGTATATTTCTCTATCTATTTGGGTCCTCTTGGATTTCTTTCACTAGTGTTTTATAGTTTCCTATATGTAGGTCTTTTGTTTCTTTAGGTAGATATATTCCTAAGTATTTCATTCTTTTCATTGCAATGGTGAATGGAATTGTTTCCTTAATTTCTCTTTCTGTTTTCTCATTGTTAGTGTATAGGAATGCAAGGGATTTCTATGTGTTGATTTTATATCCTGCAACTTAACTATATCCATTGGTTAGCTATAATAATTTTCTGGTGGAGTCTTCACGGTTTTCTATGTAGAGGATCATGTCATCTACAAGCAGTGAGAGTTTTACTTCTTCTTTTCCAATCTGGATTCCTTTTATTTCGTTTTCTGCTCTGATTGCTGTGGCCAAAACTTCCAAAACTATGTTGAATAGTAGTGGTGAGAGTGGGCACCCTTGTCTTGTTCCTGACTTTAGGGGAAATGCTTTCAATTTTTTACCATTGAGGATAATGTTTGCAGAGGGTTTGTCATATATAGCTTTTATTATGTTGAGGTATGCTCCGTCTATTTCTGCTTTCTGGAGGGTTTTTTTTTTTTTATCATAAATGGATGTTGAATTTTGTAAAAGGCTTTCTCTGCATCTATTGAGATAATCATATGGTTTTTATTTTTCAATTTGTTAATGTGGTGTATTACATTGATTGATTTGCAGATATTGAAGAATCTTAGCATCCCTGGGATAAAGGCCACTTGGTCATGATGTATGATCTTTTTAATATGTTGTTAGATTCTGTTTGCTAGAATCTTGTTAAGGATTATTGCATCTGTGTTCATCAGTGATATTGGCCTGTAGTTTTCTTTTTTTGTGGCATCCTTGTCAGGTTTTGGCATTAGGGTGATGGTGGCCTCGTAGAATGAGTTTGGAAGTTTACCTTTCTCTGCAATTTTCTGGAAGAGTTTGAGTAGGATAGGTTCTCTAAATTTTTGGTAGAATTCAGCTGTGAAGCTGTCTGGTCCTGGGCTTTTGTTTGTTGGAAGATTTCTGATTACAGTTTCAATTTCCATGCTTCTGACGGGTCTGTTAAGATTTTCCATTTTTTCCTGGTTCAATTTTGGAAAGTTGTACTTTTCCAAGAATTTGTCCATTTCTTCCAAATTGTCCATTTTATTTGCATATAGTTGCTGATAATAGTCTTTTATAATCCTTTGTATTTCTGTGTTGTCTGTTGTGATCTCTCCACTTTCACTTCTAATTTTATTGATTTGATTTTTCTCCTTTTGTTTCTTGATGAGTCTGGCTAATGGTTTGTCAATTTTATTTAACTTCTCAAAGAACCAGCTTTTGGTTTTGTTGATTTTTGCTATGGTCTTTTGTTTCTTTTGCACTTATTTCTGCCCTAATTTTTAAGATTTCTTTCCTTCTACTATCCCTGGGATTCATAATTTCTTTCTTTTCAAGTTGCTTTATGTGTCAAGTTAGGTTATTTATTTGACTTTTTTCTTGTTTCTTGAGCTAATCCTGTATTGCTATGAACCTTTCCCTTAGCACTGCTTTTATAGTGTCTTATAGGTTTTGGGTTGTTGTGTTTTCATTTTCATTCATTTCTATGCATATTTTGATTTTTTTTAAATTTCTTCTGTGATTTTTTGGTTGTTCAGTAGCGTGTTGTTCAGCCTCCATATGTTGGAATTTTTAATAGTTTTTCTCCTGTAATTGACACCTAATCTTACTACATTATGGTCAGAAAAGATGCTTGGAATGATTTCAATTTTTTTGAATTTACCAAGGCTAGATTTATGGCTCAGGATGTGATCTATCCTGGAAAAGATTCCGTGTAAGCTTGAGAAAAAGGTGAAATTAATTGTTTTGGGGTGAAATGTCCTATAGATATCAATTAGGTCTAACTGGTCTATTGTATCATTTAAAGTTTGTGTTTCCTTGTTAATTTTCTGTTTAGTTGATCTATCCATAGGTGTGAGTGGGGTATTAAAGTCTCCCACTATTATTGTGTTATTGTTAATTTCCCCTTTCATACTTGTTAGCATTTGTCATACATATTGTGGTGCTCCTATGTTGGGTGCATATATATTTATGATTGTTATATCTTCTTCTTAGATTGATCCTTTGATCATTATGTAGTGTCCATCTTTGTCTCTTTTCACAGCCTTTGTTTTAAAGTCTATTTTATCTGATATGAGTGTTGCTACTCCTGCTTTCTTTTGGTCTCTATTTGCATGGAATATCTTTTTCCAGCCCTTCACTTTCAGTCTGTATGTGTCCCTTGTTTCAAGGTGGGTCTCTTGTAGACAACATATATAGGGGTCTTGTTTTTGTATCCATTCAGCCGTTCTTGTCTTTTGGTTGGGGCATTCAACCCATTTACATTTAAAGTAATTATTGATAAGTATGATCCCATTGCCATTTACTTTATTGTTTTGGGTTCGAGTTTATACACCCTTTCTGTGTTTCCTGTCTAGAGAAGATCCTTTAGCATTTGTTGGAGAGCTGGTTTGGTGGTGCTGAATTCTCTCAGCTTTTGCTTGTCTGTAAAGCTTTGATTTCTTCATTCAAATGATTTTCTTCTTTCAAAAAGCTTCATTCAAATAAAGCTTTTTATTTGAATGAGATCCTTGCTGAGTACAGTAATCTGGGCTGCAGGTTATTTTCTTTCATCACTTTAAGTATATCCTGCCATTCCCTTCTGGCCTGAAGAGTTTCCATTGAAAGATCAGCTGTTATCCTTATGGGAATCCCCTTGTGTGATATTTGTTGTTTTTCCTTTGCTGCTTTTAATATTTGTTCTTTGTGTTTGATCTTTGTTAATTTGATTAATATGTGTCTTGGGGTGTTTCGCCTTGGGTTTATCCTGTTTGGGACTCCCTGGGTTTCTTGGACTTGGTTGATTATTTCCTTCCCCATTTTAGGGAAGTTTTCAACTATAATCTCCTCAAGTATTTTCTCATTGTCTTTCTTTTTGTCTTCTTCTTCTGGGACTCCTATGATTCGAATGTTGGGGCGTTTAACATTATCCCAGAGGTCTCTAAGATTGTCCTCATTTCTTTCAATTCTTTTTTCTTTTTTTCCTCTCTGTTTCATTTATTTCTACCATTCTATCTTCTACCTCACTTATCCTATCTTCTGCCTCCGTTATTCTACTATTGGTTCCCTCCAGAGTGTTTTTGATCTCATTTATTGCATTATTCATTATATATTGACTCTTTTTTTTCTTCTAGGTCCCTGTTAAACCTTTCTTGCATCTTCTCAGTCCTTGTCTCCAGGCTATTTATCTGTAACCCCAATTTGTTTTCAAGATCTTGGATAATTTTCACTATCATTATTTGGAATTCTTTATCAGGTAGATTCCTTATCTCTTCCTCTTTTGTTTGGTTTGGTGGGCATTTATCCTGTTCCTTTACCTGCTGGGTATTTCTTTGTCTTTTCATCTTGTTTATATTGCTGTGTTTGGGGTGGCCTTTCTGTATCCTGGCAGTTGGTGGTTTCTCTTTATTGTGGAGGTTCCTAGCTATGAGTGGGGTTTGATGGGTGACTTGTCAAGGTTTCCTGGTTAGGGAAGCTTGTGTCAGTGTTCTGGTGGGTGGAGCTGGATTTCTTCTCTCTGGAGTACAATGAAGTGTCCTGTAATGAATTTTGAAATGTCAGTGGGTTTGATGTGACTTTGGGACTGTATATTGAGGCTGAGGGTTATGTTGTTGGAGATTCTGTGTTGCTAGAAACTTGCGTGGTATGTCTTTCTCTGGAGCTGGTTGGCCCTTGGGTGGTGTTTGGTTTCAGTGTAGGTATGGAGGCGTTTGATGAGCTCATCGATAATGTTCCCTGGATTCAGGAGTTCTCTGGTGTTCTCAGGATTTGGACTTAAGCCTTCTGCCTCTGGTTTTCAGTTTTATTCTTACAGTAGCCTCAAGACTTCTCTATCTCCTTTCGAAGACAATGGGCTGATTTTCTGGGTGACTGATGTCCTTTGCCAGCATTCAAAAGTTGTTCTGTGGAATTTGCTTGGTGTTCAAATATTCTTTTGATGAATTTGTGGGGGAGAAAGTGGTCTCCCTGTCCTATTCCTCCACCATCTTAGGACTGCCCCCTAGAATTGTTCTTAAACTGTGATGTGTTCAGATAAATCAATTCACTTAATAGATTGGTACTTAAGAGGCAAACTTTTATATCTGATCCAAGCTCCATTCTCTAATAAATCTTATCAGTATGAAAAGATAAGTTGATCCCTGTTTTAGTTCAGGTTGCTATAACAAATTCTGTAGACTAGATGCCATATTAACAATAGAAACAATAGATATCAAAGTTCCAGGAGCTGGGAAGTTCAAGATCAAGATGCCAAATGATTCAGTGTCTAGTGAGAGTATTCTTTCTGGCTCATAGACACTGTCTTCTAGGTCTACCTTTACATGGAGGAAAAGGCAAAAGAGCTCTGTGGGTCTCTTTTACTTAGGGCATTAATCTTATCAATGAAGCTTCCACCCTTGTGATATTTTCTTTAATTTAAGCCCGAATTTTACAATAAGGAGCTCATGATCTGACTCATAGTCATTTCCAGATCTCATATCTGCTGATTGTATGGAGCTTCTCCATTTTTGGCTCTAAAGAACATAATCAATCTGATTTTCAGTATTAACCACCTGGTGATGTCCATTATTAAAGTCATCTCTTGGGTTGTTGGAAAAGGGTGTTTGCTTTGACCAGCATGTTCTCTTGACAAAACTCTGTTAGTTTTTGCCCTGTTTCATTTTGTATTCCAAGGCCAAGTTTGCCTGTTATTCTGAGTATCTCTTGAGTTTCTACTTTTGCATTCCAATCCCTTATGATGAAAAGGACATCTTTTTTCATTGTTAGTTCTAGAAGGTGCTGCAGGTCTTTATAGAAACGGCCAGCTTCAGCTTCTTTGGCATCCATGGTTGGTGCACACTTGGATTACTATGATGTTGAACGGTTTGCCTTGGAAACAAACTGGGATCATTCTGTTGCTTTTGAGGTTGTACCCAAGTACTGCATTTTGGACTCATTTGTTGACTGTGAGTGCTACTCCATTTCTTCTAAGGGATTCTTGCCCACAGTAGTAGATATAATGATCACTTAAATGAAATGTGACCATTCCCATCCATTTTAGTTCACTGACTTCTAAGATACCAATATTTAATCTTGCCGTCTCCTACTTGACCATGTCCCAATTTACTTTGATTCATGGACCTACCATTCCAGGTTCCTATGAAATAATGTTCTTCACAGAATTGGACTTTACTTTCACCACCAGACACATCCACAACTGAGCATCGGTTCTCCTTTGGTCCAGCCACATCATTCTTTCTGGAGCTATTAGTAATTGCCCTCCACCCCTCCCCAGTAGCATACTGCACATCTTCTGACCTGGAGGGCTCATCTTCCAGTATCATATCTATTTGCCTTTCCATAGTGTTCATGGGGTTCTCAAGGCAAAAATACTGGAGTGGTTTGCTATTCCCTCTTTCAGTTTTGTCAGAACTCTTCACTATGGCCTGTCCATTTTGGGTGGCCCTGAATGATATAGCTGGAGAAGGCAATGGCACCCCACTTCGGTACTCTTGCCTGGAAAGTCCCATGGACTGAGGAGCCTGGTGGGCTACAATCCATGGGGTCGCTAAGAGTTGGACACGACTGAGCAACTTCACTTGCTCATATCTTCACTGAGTTACACAAGTCCTTTTGCCATGACAAGGCTGTGATCCATGGAGGGGATGATTATATTCAGTTCAGTTCAGTTCAGTTCAGTCACTCAGTCGTGTCCGACTCTTTGTGACCCCATGAATCGCAGCATGCGAGGCCTCCCTGCCAATCACCATCTCCCAGAGTGCACTCAAACTCACGTCCATCGAGTCAGTGATGCCATCCAGCCATCCCATCCTCTGTCGTCCCCTTCTCCTCCTGCCTCCAATCCCTCCCAGCATCAGAGTCTTTTCCAATGAGTCAACTCTTCACATGAGGTGGCCAAAGTACTGGAGTTTCAGCTTCAGCATCATTCCTTCCAAAGAACACCCAAGACTGATCTTTAGAATGGACTGGTTGGATCTCCTTGCAGTCCAAGGGACTCTCAAGAGTCTTCTCCAACACCACAGTTCAAAAGCATCCATTTTTTGGCCCTCAGCTTTCTTCACAGTCCAACTCTCACATCCATACATGACCACAGGAAAAACCATAGCCTTGACTAGACGGACCTTAATCTGCAAAGTAATGTCTCTGCTTCTCTGCTTTTGAATATGCTATCTAGGTTGGTCATAACTTTCCTTCCAAGGAGTAAGCGTCTTTTAATTTCATGGCTGCAATCACCATCTGCAGTGATTTTGGAGCCCCAAGAAATAAAGTCTGACACTGTTTCTACTGTTCCCCATCTGTTTCCCATGAAGTGAGAAGTGATGGGACCAGATGCCATGATCTTCGTTTTCTGAACGTTGAGCTTTAAGCCAACTTTTTCACTCTCCTCTTTCACTTTGATCAAGAGGCTTTTTAGTTCCTCTTCACTTTCTGCCATAAGGGTGATTAGGCACTAAAATTCGGGGAAGACACAAACATTCAGCCTATAACAATCCCCTTTTTAATATTTTAGATTATATGTTATTGTCCTCCTCAAATGCCAGCATATGTTAATAGAAATTTTAATATATTATTGATTTTCTCTGTGAACATATTTGCTGCTCTATACTAGACTTTAAGTACCTTGAATGCAGCTAACATGCTTGCCACTATTGAATGCTTAGTGCCTAACCAGGTAACCAAAATATGTTCAGTTCAGTTCAGTTCAGTTGCTTAGTCATGTCCGACTCTTTGCAACCCCATGAATCACAGCATGCCAGGCTTCCCTGTCCATCACCAACTCCCAGAGTTCACCCAAACTCATGTCCATCGAGTTGGTGATGCCATCCAGCCATCTCATCCTCTGTCGGCCCCTTCTCCTCCTGCCCCCAATCCCTCCCAGCATCAGGGTCTTTACCAATGAGTCAACCCTTCGCATGAGGTGACTAGACAGACCTTTGTTGGCAAGGTAATATCTCTGCTTTTGAATATGCTATCTAGGTTGGTCATAACTTTCCTTCCAAGGATTAAGCGTACTTTAATTGCATGGCTGCAATCACCATCTGTAGAGACTTTGGAGTCAAAAAAAAAAAAAAAAAGTCTTACAGTGTTTCTCCATCAATTTCCCATGTTGGGCACCCTGTAATTGTTGATTGAAGTAGAGGACAATTTCCTTATGGAAAAAAAAGGGAAGAATGCATAGATCAGAGACAGACTTCCCACTTACTATAAGTTCAATGTAAGCAACTGGTGGACAAAGCAATATATTGTAAAACAAGCTTTAAAGGAAAAAATAGATAAGCAAAAACAATAGAGAGTTGCTGTTTCTTTCTGTGACTCTAAATAAAAGGTCAGAGTTTGAAGAACTCTTAAAAATCATGCATTCCTGTTTCAAAAAGTAAGAGCATCTTGACATACTTCCATGTAAATTGTCTTTAGAATATCTTGAAAAGAATAAATAAAGGTGGATAAAATTTATATATGTTACTGTGTAAATAAGAGCTAGGAAATACCAATATAGATAGACCTATATTTTTATGAACAAGATATGCAGTAAAATTTGGCAAATAAACATTTAATAATTAGCCTCCAGTTAACTTATAAAGGTTAAATTTTTCTTACCTACAACTTTTTGTTGTTTTATATTCCCCATCAAGTGTATGCCTCCCTTAAAAAGACATTTGTAAAGTCGTCTTTTCCAATCACATTATTGTTTACATGAAATGTGTGATCTTCTCCTTGAAGAGTGCAGGTGTTTGCATGTGAAATCTGACACTTGAGTTGCTAGGGTAACAGTCTGCTACATGGTAATGAGAAAGAAATAAGTACTAGAGTAAAAAGATGTGCTGTGCGAATAGACCAGCTACAAAATCTATTTGAAAGGAATAAAAAAGATCTTGTTCCAATACTGAATGAAACACAGGTAAATCAGGAAATTGAAACTCTTAAGCTCATATTTTTCAGCTTCTCCCTGTATCCAAGGGAATTTCTCATGAGTTATTTGCCCCATATTATTAATACCCCGTTGCTTTCTCCTTCACCTCCCAGAAAAACTTGTACCTTTATTTGCTGAAGGTGTGAATAACTGTTTACAGCTCGTAAAAGGTAACATTTCTCCCCCAATTTTTTTTTTTTTCTGGAAGGAAAAGATAAAAGACAGTGCACCCTCACACTCTGCCTCTCCTCTTCCAACCGAGACTTCCCAAGAGACACTGAAATGATACCACTTAGATGCTATTTCTGCAAGCCAGATATTTAGTTCTTTGGTTCTCTGATATTACTGCCTGAATATTACTACTTTACAATCATTGTTTTTGAGTTGGGAATATAGATTCTGAAATCTAGAACACAAATTCAAGAGACATGCAAAATTATGTGGAAAAATAAATCAGCCAGATTTTAATATCTTACATTTATTATTAGTGACTGGTCTAACCAAGGGCAAGCTGATACTTTTATAATTTAGTTTTATCTCTGAAACAAGGTAAAAGGTTGAGAATTTTGATTTAAATTTTGCTCAATATGGTGATTACATCTTGGACTATTTATTTTCAGTTGTCTCACTCAAATTTTCACTCTGATAGTATGGACTTGATTTCTTCCAAGTGATTTTCTGTCCTAGCATTTTGTAAGTCACTATTTAGAATAATTTCTTTTTTAATAAAAAACTAGTGTGTTTTCTGCCCTACATGATACTTGAAAATCAAAAAGTATAGGTGTGATTAATTCAAGAACTGATGAGCCAATACAGCAAAGTTGCAAAGCAGAAGTTGACTTCAGTTACTTTAGAATTCAAAACCCAATAATATGACAGCAACAAAATACAAAAGAAAATAAATTCATAAATGTGCTGAGATTAGGAGAGAAGGATACAAGGAGCCCAAAAATTTTTAGAAGACACTTGTTACAAATAATTGTTTTGATGGTGCAATAGTTAATCAGTGAGTAAGAATGCCCTCAGTTCATGCATCTGCAGTTTCATCTAGGTCATCTTTGTCATGTTCTACAACTTTCCATAGATAATTTTTTTTTTTTGTCTGAAACATCTTGGACCTTTTCTACGTGTTTGTCATTGCTGATGAAATAAAAGAGAATTCAACCCAAATTCTTCATCTCACCAAAAGGCCCTGTAAGAGCTAGCTTCTTCCCAACCCTCCAGCCTCATCTTAAACTTCTCTCTTATTCTGTAGTTCCAGCTCCATCTGCCCCCTTCATGCTCTTATAGACACCAAGATTTTCATTGTTTTCAACTTTCTGCATAGGCTATTCTTCCTGCCTAGAAGTTTGTTTCTTTCTTTCATTCTTTACCTAGGTTAACTTCTCTTCATCCATCAGGTCTCATATCATGTATCATTGCCGCAGGAAAAAATCTCTTGAAATTCATACCTATATTGAAACAAGGTCTCTATTCAGTTCAGTTCAGTTGCTCAGTCCTGTTCGACTCTTTGTGACCCCATGAACCGCAGCACACCAGGCCTCCCCGTCCATCACCAACTCCCAGAGCCCAGCAATCCATGTCCATTGAGTCAGTGATGCCATCAAAACATCTCATCCTCTGTCGTCCCCTTCTCCTCCTGCCCTCAATCTTTCCCAGCATCAGGGTCTTTTCCAATGAGTCAACTTTTTGCATGAGGTGGCCAAAGTATTGCAGTTGCAGCTTCAACATCAGTCCTACCAATGAACACGGAGGACTGATCTCCTTTAGGATGGACTGGTTGGATCTCTTTGCAGTTCAACGGACTCTCAAGAGTCTTCTCCAACACAACAGTTCAAAAGCATCAATTCTTCAGTGCTCAGCTTCCTTTTATAGTCCAACTCTCACATCCGTACACGACCACTGGAAAAACCATAGCCTTGACTAGAAAGACCTTTGTTGACAAAGTAATGTCTCTGCTTTTTAATATGCTATCTAGGTTGGTCATAACTTTTCTCCCAAGGAGTAAGCGTCTTTCAATTCCAAGGCTACAATCACCATCTGCAGTGATTTTGGAGCCTAGAAAAATAAAGTCAGCCACTGTTTCCCCGTCTATTTTCCCTGAAGTGATGGGACCAGACACCATGATCTTCGTTTTCTGAATGTTGAGCTTTAAGCCAACTTTTTCACTCTCCTCTTTCACTTTCATCAAGAAGCTCTTTAGTTCTTCTTCACTTTCTGCCATAAGGGTGGTGTCATCTGCATATTTGCAGTTATTGATATTTCTCCCGGCGATCTTGATTTCAGCCTGTGCTTCCTCCAGCCCAGTTTCTCATGATGTACTCTGTATATAAGTTAAATAAGCAGGGTGACAATGTAGAGCCTTGATGTACTCCTTTTCCTATTTGCAACCAGTCTGTTGTTCCATGCCCAGGTCTAACTGTTGCTTCCTGACTTACATACAGGTTTCTCAATGTGTCCACTGGAGAAGGGAATGGCAAACCACTTCAGTATTCTTGCCTTGAGAACCCCATGAGCAGTATGAAAAAGTGAAAAGATAGGACACTGAAAGATGAACTCCCCAGGTCAGTAGGTGCCCAATATGCTACTGGAGATCAGTGGAGAAATAACTCCAGAAAGACTGAACGGATGGAGCTAAAGCAAAAACAACACCCGGTTGTGGATGTGACTAGTGATAGAAGCAAGGTTCAATGCTGTAAAGAGCAATATTGCATCGGAACCTGGAATGCTAGGTCCATGAATCAAGGCAAATTGGAAGTGGTCAAACAGGAGATGGCAAGAGTGAGCAATGACATTCTAGGGATCAGCGAACTAAGATGGACTGGAATGGGTGAATTTAACTCAGATGACCATTATATCTACTACTGTGGGCAAGAATTCCTTAGAAGAAATGGAGTAGTCATCATAGCCGACAAAAGAGTCCTAAATGCAGTACTTGGAAGCAATCTCAAAAACGACAGAATGATCTCTGTTTCTAAGGCAAACCATTCAATATCACGGTAATCCAAGCCTATACCCCAACCAGTAACGCTGAAGAAGCTGAAGTTGAACATTCAAAATCTTCTAGAACTAAAACCCCCAAAAGATGTCCTTTTCATTTTAGGGGACTGGAATGCAAAAGTAGGAAGTTAAGAAACACCTGGAGTAACAGGCAAATTGGGCCTTGGAGTACAGAATGAAGTAGGGCAAAGGCTAACAGAGTTCTGTAAAGAGAACACACTGGTCATAGCAAACACCCTCTTCCAACAACACAAGAGAAGATTCTACACATGGACATCACCAGATGGTTGACACAGAAATCAGATTGATTATATTCTTTGCAGCCAAAGGTGGAGAAGCTCTACACAGTCAGCAAAAACAAGACCAGGAGCTGACTGTGGCTCAGGCCTCCATTATATGTATTCAAAGGACCCTGTGTTTTTTCTTTATATTTATATTACATGTTTAGATTACTCAATATGTCAGCAAATTTGGAAAACTCAGCAGTGGCCACAGGACTGGAAAAGGTCAGTTTTCATTCCAATCCCAAAGAAAGGCAATGCCAAAGAATGCTCAAAATACTGCACAATTGCACTCATCTCACATGCTAGTAAAATAATGTTCAAAATTCTCCAAGCCAGACTTCAGAAATACGTGAACTGTGAACTTCCAGATGTTCAAGCTGGTTTTAGAAAAGGCAGAGGAACCAGAGATCAAATTGCCAACAACCGCTGGATAATGGAAAAAGCAAGAGAGTTCCAGAAAAACATCTATTTTTACTTATGCCAACGCCTTTGACTGTGTGAATCAGAATAAACTGTGGAAAATTCTGAAAGAGATGGGAATACCAGACCACCTGACCTGCCTCTTGAGAAACCTGTATGCAGGTCAGGAAGCAACAGTTAGAACTGGACATGGAACAGACTGGTTCCAAATAGGAAAAGGAGTATGTTGAGGCTGTATATTGTCACCCTACTTATTTAACTTATATACAGAGTACATCATGAGAAATCCTGGGCTGGAAGAAGCACAAGCTGGAATCAAGATTGCCGGGAGAAATACTAATAACCTCAGATATGCAGATGACACCACCCTTATGGCAGAAAGTGAAGAGGAACTCAAAAGCCTCTTGATCAAAGTGAAAGAGGAGAGTGAAAAAGTTGGGTTAAAGCTCAACATTCAGAAAACGAAGATCTTGGCATCTGGTCCCATCACTTCATGGGAAATAGATGGGGGAACAGTGGAAACAGTGCCAGATTTTATTTTGGAGGGCTCCAAAATCACTGCAGATGGTGATTGCAGCCATGAAATTAAAAGACGCTTACCCCTTGGAAGAAAAGTTATGACCAACGTAGATAGCATATTGAAAAGCAGAGACAGTACTTTGCCAACAAAGGTCTGTCTTAAGGCTATGGTTTTTCTAGTAGTCATGTATGGATGTGAGAGTTGGACTGTGAAGAAAGCTGAGCACCGAAGAATTGATGCTTTTAAACTGTGGTGTTGGGGAAGACTCAAGAGTCCCTTGGACTGCAAGGAGATTCAACCAGTCCATTCTAAAGGAGATCAGTCCTGGGTTTCTTTAGAAGGAATGATGCTAAAGCTGAAACTCCAGTACTTTGGCCACCTCATGCGAAGAGTTGACTCATTGGAAAAAACTCTGATGTTGGGAGGGATTGGGGGTAGGAGGAGAAGGGGACGACAGAGGATGAGATGGCTGGATGGTGTCACCGACTCAATGGACATGAATTTGAGTGAACTCCGGGAGTTGGTGATGGACGGGGAGGCCTGGCGTGCTGCATTCCGGGGTCACAAAGAGTTGGACACTACTGAGCGACTGAGCTGAAATGAGTGCTTTCCTCTGAGATTTTCTTGGGGAAGTTTTATACTTGAATGTATATTCAACAAATATATACTTTACATTAAAAACAAATAACTTTTTCATTTTTAAAGAAAGAATGGTTCTCTCTGGTGTCTTCGTTTCAATTTCATACAGCAAAATTTGAATGTTAATGTAATTCTTATAAAATATTTGACACATCTTTTTGAATCTTGAAAAAATAGTCAATAATTATTGGACATGGTTTATATTTCTGTTTGACAGATGAAGAATCTGAAGTCCAGAAATTGATTTGCAAGATTGTTCTTAAAATACTGAATATTAATTCTATTTACTGTTTCTACATAAGATCAAACATGATCTGTGTCTGGGTTAGTATTAAAAATTATAAGTATGTGCATATACATTTCAAATTGAACAAACTCCATTTCTTAGACATGGTGGATTTCAAAAAAAAATCTTGCTTTCTATTGAAATATAAGAGGTAAATGACTTTGTGGTGGGAGCCTTTTCTCTATTTGTAGCCTTTACAAAATAAAACGATTCTTCTCAATCCATGGCTCTTGTTTTTGTTCAGTGGCTAAAGCATGACTGGCTTTTTGTGACCCCATGAACTACAGCACACCAGGCTTCTCTGTCCATCACTATCTCCCTGAGTTTAATCAAATTCCTGTCCATTGAGTCAGTGGATACTATCCAACTATCTCATCCTCTGTCGCCCCCTTCTCCTCTTGCCCTCAGTTTTTCCCAGCATGAGGTTCTTTCCCAATGAGTCAGCTTTTCACATTAGTGGCCAAAGTATTGGAGCTACAGCATCAGTCCTTACACTGAATATTCAGGTTAGATTTCCTTTAGGACTGACTGGTTTGATCTCCTTCAAAAGCATTCATTCTTTGATGCTCAGACTTCTTTATGGTCCAACTTTTACATCCATACATGACTACTGGAAACACCATAGCTCTGACTAGATGGACCTTTGTCAGCAAAGTAATGTCTTTGCTCTTTTTATGGACATATGGCCTATGATTCATCTGTGGTTTTGCTGTAATCTGTCATTCTGCTTCATCTCTTCTCTTTGAGTTTTCTTATTCTGGAATTTAGGTTGAAGACTTCCCCCAATTAGGGACCATGTGCATCCTCATGAAAAAGATGAGAAAAAGAATTCATAAACAGAATACTTAGGCAAATAAACTCAGGGAATCAGAATGGAGGTGTGGGGTTTTCACATCCTCTGTCAATAGCAGAACAAAACAGAAAAAAACACAGTCGTTTTTTTCCTGGTGAGAGCTAAGCCAATAAGATCCTCACAACCAAATCAATGAAAAGGCATGAACTTTGTCTTATATGTCTGAGGGACAAAAAGCCCTTGAAACCAGAAAAACTAACTTTTGATCACTAATGCTTTCAGAAAAAAAAAAATCTTGATTTATAGGGGGAAATGTAAAAAAAAAAAGAACAGAAACCTCAGGTAAAACAAAGTCAGGAGACTAAAGGGAAGCTCTCATGCCCTGTGGCCAGTCAGTTCAGTCACTCAGTCGTGTTTTACTTTTTGTGACCCCATGGACTGCAGCACATCAGACCCCAATGTCCATCACCAACTCCCAGAGTTTGCTCAGACTCATGTCCATCAAGTTGGTGATGCCATCCAATCATCTCATCCTCTGTCATCCCCTTCTTCTCCTGCCTTCAATCTTTCCCAGCATCAGGGTCCTTTCCAATAAGTCAGTTCTTTGCATCAAGTGGCCAACCTATTGGAGTTTCAACTTCAGCATCAGTCCTTCCAATGAATATTCAGGATTGATTTCCTTCAGGATGGACTGGTTGGATCTTTTTGCTGTCCAAGGGACTCTCAAGAGTCTTCTCCAACACCACAGTTCAAAAGCATCAATTCTTCAGTGCTCAGCTTTCTTCACCGTCCAACTCTCACATCCATACATGACTACTGGAAAAACCATAGCTTTGACTAGATGGACCTTTCTCGGCAAAGTATTATCTCTGCTTTTGAATACTCTGTCTAGGTTTGTGACGGCCTTTCTTCCAAGGAGCAAGCATCTTTTAACTTCATGGCTGCAGTCACCATATGCAATGATTTTAGAGCCCAAGAAAATAAAGTCGCTCACTGTTTCCTTTGTTTCCCCATCTATTTGCCATGAAGTGAGGCCATGATCTTACTTTTTGAATATTGAGTGTTAAGCCAGCTTTTTCATTTTCCTCTTTTATTTTCATCAAGATGTTCTTTAGTTTTTCTCCACTTTCTGCCATAAGGGTGGTGTCATCTGCATATCTGAGGTTATTGAAACTTCTCTTGGCAATCTTGATTCCAGCTTGTGCTTCATCCAGCCTGACATTTCACATAATATACTCTGCATATAAGTTAAATAAGCAGGGTGACAATATACAGCCTTGACGTACTCCATTCCCAATTTGGAACTAGTCTGTTGTTCCATGTTCGGTTCTAACTGTTGCTTCTTCACCTGCATACAGATTTTTCAGGAGGCAGGTAAGGGCCCTGCAATAGTAGAGCCCAACAAAAGGAAGACTCCCTCTCCTTTCCCGGAAAGAGCTCAATCAATAAGAGATTATCACAATGCAGGCAATGAAAAACCATTGACTGTTTACTATAGCTCTCCCAACTAACTGCCCTTCTTCCTTTTTAAGAGTTCTCCATTTATTTTTGTTAGTGATTTGCAGGTGATTTATAATGATTGCAGACCCTGAATTGTAATCATGTGTTGATCTGAAATAAACCCATTTTTGCTGAAGAAATAACTGGAAATTTGTTTTAGGTCAATAGACCAAAGAGCAAAAGGGAAGGCAAAAACTTAGGATGTCTCTAAAAGGTTCTGATTACCTGTAGATGCAACTTATTTCCTCATAATCTATTGGTAAAGCAAGCTAAGCCCCATGTCAACACATTGCTGATGTAAACTTCTCCCATAGGAGGCACTGGTAATAAACAATTGGTGAGCAAGTAAAAACTCCTTTCGGAAAAGGAGAAATTCATGATTGTGAATAATGTTGTCTATCAAAGACTTCTCTTTTGATCACAAATATTTACTTCTCTCATTTCTGTATGCAAAATATTCTATTTATTTTTCCAAGGAAGATACCCTAAAATTTCATCTCGTCATGGACTCAGCTTTGAAGACTAAGACTCATAATAGCTTTTACATCAGATCCACATATTGCTCCTTTTGATCCAGAGACATGTAGCTAAAAATTTTGTTATCCCACACACTAATGCACACTTCATGTTAAAAGGGGAAGGGAAAACTGCTCAGAGGTCACTGGGTTACAGAAATTATTTAATCACATTCAGTCAGTCAGTTCAGTCGCTCAGTTGTGTCTGACTCTTTGCGACCCCATGAATCGCAGCACGCCAGGCCTCCCTGCCAATCACCATCTCCCGGAGTGCACTCAAACTCATGTCCATCGAATTGGTGATGCATTCCAGCCATCTCATCCTGGGTCGTCCCCTTCTCCTCCTGCCCCCAATCCCTCCCAGCATGAGAGTCTTTTCCAATGAGTCAACTCTTCACATGAGGTGGCCAAAGTACTGGAGTTTCAGCTTTAGCATTATTCCTTCCAAAGAACAACCAGGACTGATCTCCTTTAGAATGGACTGGTTGGATCTCCTTGCAGTCCAAGGGACTCTCAAGAGTCTTCCCCAACACCACAGTTCAAAAGCATCAGTTCTTCAGCGCTCAGCTTTCTTTATAGTCCAATTCTCACATCCCTGACCACTGGTAAAACCATAGCCTTGACTAGACAGACCTTTGTTGGCAAAGTAATGTCTCTGCTTTTCAATATGACATCTAGGTTGGTCATAACTTTCCTTCCAAGTAGTAAGCGTCTTTTAATTTCATGGCTGCAGTCACCATCTGCAGTGATTTTGGAGCCCAAGAAAATTAAGTCTGTCACTGTTTCCACTGTTTCCCCATCTATTTCCCATGAAGTGATGGGACCAGATGCCATGATCTTCGTTTTCTGATTGTTGAGGTTTAGGCCAACTTTTTCACTCTCCTCTTTCACTTTGATCATGAGGCTTTTGAGTTCCTCTTCACTTTCTGCCATAAGGGTGGTGTCATCTGCATATCTGAGGTTATTGATATTTCTCCCAGCAATCTTGATGCCAGCTTGTGCTTCTTCCAGCCCAGCATTTCTCATGATGCACTCTGCATATAAGTTAATCTCATTGGGCAAATATTATTTAATTTCTTACCTTGAAGCTTGGTAGTGTATCATTGATTGGGCCCAGGCACACTTCCTATAGGAGAAGGAAATGGCAATCCACTCCAGTATTCTTGCCTGGAAAATTACACGGACAGGGGAGCCTGATGGGCTACAGTCCATGGGGTTGCAAAGAGTTGGACACTACTTAGTGACTGAACAACAACATTCTTCCTTCAAGTGACTTCACAGTTTATCACTCTCCATGAATCTTTAGTCTGTTTTCTGAGAGTTCCTGTCTTTTTCATTTTCCCCTTTGTCTAAATCTGAAGAATGCAATGAAAAACATGACCTCCTTGGAAACCAAGCAATTTTTCAGCCTATTTAATGCCTGCAGATATTTTGAAAACCAATGTTGTTTCACATCAGAAACAAAACCTCTTTGTAAGAACACGTTTAATCCCTTCTTCTTGAGCCTGTATGTCCAACTAAAAAGATGCTTTGGGATCTGTATTAAACTACAGAGATATCTTAACAAAGGGAATCATGGCTGTATCATTGATTTGGTTTATGCCTTGAAATCAAGAATGATTCTTTGAATAATTTCTCTGTTTGTTCTTTAACCCATTAGACATGAGTAAAAACTTACAAATCTTAAGTTTGCAACATTGAGAATTTCTAAAATTTTTTTCTTTGCATCCTTGCCTACAAATGGGCCAATTCTTTTCTAAGCACATAAAATAGTGTTTGTCTTGTATTATTTACCTAACACAGCTAGTAAACAAAAGCCATAGTAAAATTATGTATCACAAAACCCATTTGCCTAAATCCACACATTTATTAGGTACATTGTTTGCCTTTCAAGTTCTCAATATCTTAAATATACCAAGTCTTTACCTCCAGTGATATTTATTGACATTTTTTTCTACACTCCAAAAACTTTCCATCACTGACCTGCTACACATTTCTTATGATATAGTTTGGAGTATTTTCTTAGGGCAGCACTTATTTCTGGTACCACATTTTGTCTAACAGTTGGCTTTGTTATATAAAAAAATAGCACCAAAACTTCAGTGATTTACAGAAACAAACTTTCTTATTTTCAAACTCTGGCTGCTATGGCTTCTCTTATCGCTGCTCCCTGTGAGTTTTCATTCCGGGAAACAGGCTGTGAGAGCAGCCTTTGTCTATAAGAACAACACCTTCTTCGGATTTGAGCAGTTTTCTCAGCCTACTCGATATCTGTAGATATTTTGAAAATCAGTGACTGTTTTACATCACAAAAAGTTGCAATATACTACTTGCTTATGGCAGAGAAAAAGAGTGAGAGGTACATAGAAATTTTAAGCATAAGTTACTATCTTAATATATGTTAGAATCCTAGATATTTTTTGGTAGGTAGGCTTTTTCTGTTATAACAGAAGTCCTTCTGGTATTATTCTGAGTACCTCATTATAGACAGGCTTTGCAGTAGTAACTGTGAATCTTGCTTTGTTGTCATTCATAAATTTTATATCTGTTAAAGCTAGCAAATTTTCAGAAGTTATAAAAGTAACCTTATTATTATACAAATGGGAACATCAAAGAATAAAGGAGTAAGTGTCTTTCAAAAGGTAATGCATCGTTAATGTCTAAACAATGAACAGAATTTGATTCATCTCAGTATAGAGTTTTGCCCACCACTTTATGCTTCTTCTTTCTGAAGAAATAGGAAATTATTTAGTAAAACCAAAGTTTTTGTTATCATTGTTATTTGTGTTATTAATATCTACAATGAAAACTACCCCATCTCATATTCACATATACTATTTGTCTCATATTCATATACGTTATCTGTTCAGTTCAGTTCAGTCGCTCAGCCGTGTCCAACTCTTTGTGACCTCATGAACCGCAGCATGCCAGGCTTCTCTGTCCATCACTAACTCCCAGAGTTTACTCAAACTCATGTCCATCTAGTTGGTGATGCCATCCAGCCATCTCATCCTCTGTCATCCCCTTCTCCTCCTGCCCCTAATCCCTCCCAGCATCAGGGTCTCTTCCAGTGAGTCAACTCTTCTCATGAGGTGGCCAAAGTATTGGAGTTTCAGCTTTAGCATCAGTCCTTCCAATGAACACCCAGGACTGATCTCCTTTAGGATGGACTGGTTGGATCTCCTTGCAGTCCAAGGGACTCTCAAGAGTTTTCTCCAACACCACAGTTCAAAAGCATCAATTCCTCGGTGCTCAGCTTTCTTTATAGTCCAACTCTTACATCCATACATGACCACTGGAATAACCATAGGCTTGTCTAGACAGACCTTTATTGGCAAAGTAATGTCTTTGCTTTTTAATATGCTATCTAGTTGGTCATAGCTTAGGCTAAATCATACAGAATGTCTATATCAATGAATTTAGGCCAAGTTATGTTATAATAACAAATGACTCCAAGATCTTAGGCTTAAAGTGACAAAGGTTTACTTTTCATTCATGTTCATGTGCACATTAGGGTGAGATATAGTTGTTTCATTGCAGTACAAAAGATGGCAGGACCATGTAACAGCTTGATCCTACCAAGCTTAATTTTTTTTTTTTGAAAGTCATCCAAATAACTTCTTCCCAGATATCATTGCCTAATATTTATGTTGATGGAACTGATGAAATAATTTTTTCCATAGGTAAAGTTTCAGAGCAGAAGAAGAGGGTTTGAAAGCAGGAAATATTTTGACTATGGTACAATTTGTATATAAAGATAATAACTTAGAGAAAAATAATTTGTCTATCTTAATTAACTTATTTTTTGGAACAATGAATATTAATTTTTTATTGAAAAGGGGTTAAAATATATAGAAAATAGAGCTATTGTTGGCTTTCTCATGATATGTATACCAGGGTTCTGTTTCTACCGTATAGGATAAGCTCCTAATAAAACGATCTTTCCACAAATAAGAGCTATTGACTGTCAAGACACAACTACCGGAGGGCACTGGAGATGGAAGCTGAGGGAGAATCATTTGCAGGGGGATTTGAAACTTGGAGCATGTGCCAGCAGGGAGTGAGAATATTCTTTCTTAACTGCTCTGCACAGAAAACCATCACAGAAGCAGTACTGGGCATAGAGTTGCTATAATTGCAATAGAAAAAAAATTCACTCTTTTTGGCAGCAGAATCGTAGAGGAGAACCCAAAGAAACCAGAGCCTCTGGAAAAGAAATATCCAGTCTCCTGCATTGCAGGTGGATTCTTTACCATATGAGGCACCAGGGAAGCCCAAGAATACTGGAGTAGGTAGCCTATCCCTTCTCCAGGGAACTTCCCGACCCAGGAATTGAACTGGGCTCTCCTGCATTGCAGGTGTATTCTTTACCAACTGAGCTATGCAGGAAGCCCATCCAGGGAAAAGGAATCCCTAAAGCCTGAATCACTGACACTTGAAGTAGGCATGCATGGGTAAAGCAATTAGAACTTAAGATCTGAAGAACCAATGCACAATATGAGGCACTGTCACTACAGTTTATTTTGAGCTTAATTTGATTCCAAGTTAATTTTTGGATTAAAAAAAAAAGTATCAGCACTATTTATCATACTACAACAATATTTAGAACCTGCACAATGAACTCAGAATGCCCCAAATTCAATTCAAAGTCACTTCATGTACAAAGAGCCAGAAACAGTGACACATTTTAAAGGAAAAAGAAAATCAACAGATGTCAACCCTAAGATGACTAGATGTTGGAATTATCAGACAATAACTTTAATATAGTTATTATAGCTATGCTCAATGAGATAAAGAGAAATAGACTTTCAAGAAATAAAAGATAAGAAGTCTCAGCATACAAATAGAAAATATAAAAAGGAATTAAATAGAAATGGTAGAACTGAAAAATATAAGATCTAAACTACAGATTTCCTGGTTAGGGTTAAGTAGGAAAATGGAAGTTTAAGTGAGGTTGAATATAGATCAATAGAAATAATCCAATTTGAAAAAGAGGGGAAAAAGACTGAAAAAATATAATCTGGGCCTCAGTGACTTATGGGTAATTTCAAGGCACATAGGCAATTAGAGTTTCAAAAAGAAAAGAAGCAAGTTTGGGGCAGAAAAGTTTTGAAGAAAGGGATCTAAAATTTGCCAAATCTGATGAAAAACACATTTATTGGTTCCAAAATATCAGTAAATCCCAAACAAGATAAATTTGTAAAGAATAATACCTAGGCATATCATCACAGTCAAACTGTTGAAAGTCAAAGATCTGGATGGAGAAAATACTGAAAGTATCCAGAAAACAGAAACTTTACATCCAGGTGAATTATGATTCAAATGATAGTATATATGACATCAGACCATTAAGAACAGAGAGAAAACAGTGGAACAACATACTTAAACTCTAGAGAGGAGGAAAAAAAAAAAAACAACTAATTGTTAACCCAGAATTCCATATCAAGTAAAAATATAATTGAGTTTTTTTTAAAAGACATTTTCAAACAAAGTAAAATGACAAAAAATGCAATTGAACTTCTTTAGACTCCAAGAGAATTGATATCAGAGGGAATCTCAGATTTTTAAGAATTATTAAAGTTTAAATAAATAAAGATTTAAAGTAGTCAATAAACAGTTAAATACAAATAATTTCTCATAATTCCCTTAATATACAAAGTTACTGTAGAAAATCAACTTCATTTTGTATACCTGCAGCAAACACACTGAAAATGAGATTTTAAATAATCTGCATTAATCTCCAAATCATAAAACCCTTCAAAAACATTGTGCAAGACCTTTACACTGTAAACTACAGAGAATTACAGTAATTAGCAAAAACTTAAATGGAGAAATATTATGCATTTATAAGAGAAACCCAAGTAAGATGGTAAGTGTTGCAAGAGGGCATCAGAGGGCAAACACACTGAAACCATACTCACAGAATACTAGTCAATCTAATCACACTAGGACCACAGCCTTGTCTAACTCAATGAAACCAAGCCATGCCAGCGGGGCAACCCAAGATGGGCAGGTCATGGTAGAGCGGCCTGACAGAATGTGGTCTACTGGAGAAGGGGATGGCAAGCCACTTCAGTATTCTTGTCTTGAGAACCCCATGAACAGCATGAAAAGGCAAAATGATGGGATACCAAAAGAGGAAATCCCCAGGTCATTAGGTGCCCAATATGCTACTGGAGATCAGTGGAGAAATAACTCCAGAAAGAATGAAGGGATGAAGCAAAAGCAAAAACAACACCAGTTGTGGATGTGACTGGTGATAGAAGCAAGATCCCATGCTGTAAAGAGCAATATTGCATAGGAACCTGGAATGTTAGGTCCATGAATCAAGGCAAATTGGAAGTGGTCAAACAAGAGATGGCAAGGGTGAACGTCGACATTCTAGGAATCAGCGAAGTAACATGGACTGGAATGGGTGAATTTAACTCAGATGACCATTACATCTACTACTGCAGGCAGGAATCCATCAGAAGAAATGGAGTAGGCATCATGGTCAACAAAAGAGTCCAAAATGCCATACTTGGATGCAATCTCAAAAATGACAGAATGACCTCTGTTCGTCTACAAGGCAAATCATTCAATATCACAGTTATCCAACTCTATGCCCCAATGAGTAACGCTGAAGAAACTGAAGTTGAACGGTTTTATGAAGACCTACAAGATCTTTTAGAACTAACACCCAAAAAAGATGTCCTTTTCATTATAGGGGACTGGAATGCAAAAGTAGGAAGTCAAGAAACACCTGGAGTAACAGGCATATTTGGCCTTGGAATGCGGAATGAAGCAGGGCAAAGACTGAGAGAGTTTTGCCAAGAAAATGCCCTGGTCATATCAAATATCCTCTTCCAACAACACAAGAGAAGACTCTACACATGAACAACGCCAAATAGTCAACACTGAAATCAGATTGATTATATTCTTTGCAGCCAAAGATGGAGAAGCTCTATACAATCAGCAAAAACAAGACCAGGAGCTGACTGTGGCTCAGATCATGAACTCCTTATTACTAAATTCAGACTCAAATTGAAGAAAGTAGGGAAAACCGCTAGACCATTCAGGTATGACCTAAATCAAATCCCTTATGATTATACAGTGGACGTGAGAAATAGATTTAAGGGCCTAGATCTGATAAATAGAGTGCCTGATGAACTAAGGAATGAGGTTCCTGACATTGTACAGGAGACAGGGATCAAGACCATCCCCATGGGAAAGATGTGCAAAAAAGCAAAATGACTGTCTGGGGAGGCCTTACAAATAGCTGTGAAAAGAAGAGAGGTGAAAAGCAAAGGAGAAAAGGAAAGATATACCCATCTGAATGCAGAGTTCCAAAGAAAAGCAAGAAGAGATAAGAAAGCCTTCTTCAGCAATCAATGCAAAGAAATAGAGGAAAAGAACAGAATGGGAAAGACTAGAGATCTCTTCAAGAAAGTTAGAGATACCAAGGGAACATTTCATGCAAAGATGGGCTTGATAAAGGACAGAAATGGTCTGGACCTAACAGAAGCAGAAGATATTAAGAAGAGGTGGCAAGAATACACGGAAGAACTGTACAAAAAAGATCTTCACGACCCAGATAATCATGATGATGTGATCACTAATCTAGAGCCAGACATCTTGGAATGTGAAGTTAAGTGAGCCTTAGAAAGCATCACTACGAACAAAGCTAGTGGAGGTGATGGAATTCCAGTTGAGCTATTTCAAATCCTAAAGATGATGTTGTCAAAGTGCTGCACTCAATATGCCAGCAAATTGGGAAAACTCAGCAGTGGCCACAGGACTGGAAAAGGTCAGTTTTCATTCCAATTCCAAAGAAAGGCAATGTCAAAGAATGCTCAAACTACCACACAGTTGCACTCATCTCACATGCTAGTAAAGTAATGCTCAAAATTCTCCAAGCCAGGCTTCAGCAATACGTGAACCATGAACTCCCTGGTGTTCAAGCTGGTTTTAGAAAAGGCAGAGGAACCAGAGATCAAATTGCCAACATCCACTGGATCATGGAAAAAGCAAGAGAGTTCCAGAAAAACATCTATTTCTGCTTTATTGACTATGCCAAAGCCTTTGACTGTGTGGATCACAATAAACTGTGGAAAATTCTGAAAGAGATTGGAATACCAGACCACCTAACCTGCCTCTTGAGAAATCGGTATGCAGGTCAGGAAGCAACAGTTAGAACTGGACATGGAACAACAGACTGGTTCCAAATAAGAAAAGGAGTACATCAAGGCTGTATATTGTCACGCTGCTTATTTAACTTCTATGCAGAGCACATCATGAGAAACGCTGGAGTGGAAGAAACACAAGCTGGAATCAAGATTGCCAGGAGAAATATCAATAACCTCAGATATGCAGATGACACCACACTTATGGCAGAAAGTGAAGAGGAGCTAAAAAGCCTCTTGATGAAAGTGAAAGAGGAGAGTGAAAAAGTTGGCTTAAAGCTCAACATTCAGAAAACGAAGATCATGGCATCCGGTCCCCTCACTTCATGGGAAATAGATGGGGAAACAGTAGAAACAGTGTCAGACTTTATTTTTTTGGTCTCCAAAATTACTGCAGATGGTGATTGCAGCCATGAAATTAAAAGACGCTTACTCCTTGGAAGAAAATTTATGATCAACTTAGATAGTATATTCAAAAGCAGATACATTACTTTGCTGACTAAGGTCCATCTAGTCAAGGCTATGGTTTTTCCAGTAGTCATGTATGGATGTGAGAGTTGGACTGTGAAGAAGGCTGAGCACCGAAGAATTGATGCTTTTGAACTGTGGTGTTGGAGAAGACTCTTGAGAGTCCCTTGGACTGCAAGGAGATCCAACCAGTCCATTTTGAAGAATATCAACCCTGGGATTTCTTTGGAAGGAATGATGCTAAAGCTGAAACTCCAATACTTTGGCCACCTCATGTGAAGAGTTGACTCATTGGAAAAAACTCTGGTGCTGGGAGGCATTGGGGGCAGGAGGAGAAGGGGACGACCCAGGATGAAATGGCTGGATGGCATCACGGACTCAATGGACGTTAGTCTGGGTGAACTCCGGTAGATGGTGATGGACAGGGAGGCCTGGTGTGCTGGTGTGCTGCGATTCATGGGGTCGCAAAGAGTCGGACATGACTGAGCGACTGAACTGAACTGAACTGATGGATTGGAAGAATCAATATCAGTAAGATGTAAAATCTCTTCAAAGTGATCTACAAAGTCAATGAAATCTCTGTAGAAAAGTTGTTTATAGAAATTGAATAGTTGATTTTAAAAGTAGAAATACAAATTATGTAGAATAGTGAAAGCATTGCAAAACAAAACGAGCCCTGGATAACTTACACTACCAGACTCTGAAAATTACAATAACATTATAATAATCAAACAATGGAGTATTGGCCTAAGGATAGATGTAACGATAAATGGAACAAATCAGAATATCCAGAAATACACCCAAACATATAGATGAATTGATTTTAAAATAAGATGCCAAGCCAATGTGAGGGAGGGGAATGCATTTTCAAAAGGTAGCATGAAAACGAAGAGAAATCAGATTCAGTTCAGTCATTCAGTCGTGTCTGACTCTTTGAAACCCCATGAATCGCAGCATGGCAGGCCTCCCTGTCCATTACCAACTCCCAGAGTCCACCCAGACCCATGTCCATCGAGTGGGTGATGCCATCCAACCATCTCATCCTCTGTCGTCTCCTTCTCCTCCTGCCCTCAATCTTTCCCAGCATCAGGGTCTTTTCAAATGTGTCAGCTCTTTCCATCAGGTGGCCAAAGTTTTGGAGTTTCAGCTTCAACATCAGTCCTTCCAATGAACACCCAGGACTGATCTCCTTTAGAATGGACTGGTTGGATCTCCTTGCAGTCCAAGGGACTCTCAAGAGTCTTCTCCAACACCACAGTTCAAAAGCATCAATTCTTCGGCGCTCAGCTTTCTTTATAGTCCAACTCTCACATTCATACATGACCACAGGAAAAACCATAGTCTTGACTAGACAGACCTTTATTGACAAAGTAATGTCTCTGCTTTTAATATGCTGTCTAGGTTGGTCATAACTTTCCTTCCAAGGACTAAGCGTCTTTTAATTTCATGGCTGCAATCACCATCCGCAGTGATTTTGGAGCCCTGAAAAATAAAGTCTGACACTGTTTCCACTGTTTCCCCATCTATTTCCCATGAAGTGAGGGGACCAGATGCCATGATCTTCGTTTTCTGAATGTTGAGCTTTAAGCCAACATTTTTACTCTCTTCTTTCACTTTCATCAAGAGGCTCTTTAGTTCTTCAATTTCTGCCATAAGGGTGGTGTCATTTGCATATCTGAGGTTATTGATATTTCTCCAGGCAATCTTGATTCCAGCTTGTGCTTCCTCCAGCCCAGCGTTTCTCATGATGTACTCTGCATAGAAGTTAAATAAGCAGGGTGACAATATACAGCCTTGATGTATCCCTTTTCCTGTTTGGAATAAGCCTCTTGTTCCGTATCCAGTTCTAACTATTGCTTCCTGACCTGCATGCAGGTTTCTTAAGAGGCACGTCAGGTGGTCTGGTATTCCCATCTCTTTCAGAATTTTCCACAGTTAATTGTGATCCACTCAGTCAAAGGTTTTGGCATAGGTAATAAAGCAGAAATAGATGTTTTTCTGGGACTCTCTTGCTTTTTTTATGATCCATCGGATATTGACCATTTGATCTCTGGTCCCTTGCCTTTTCTAAAATCAGCTTGAACATCTGGAAGTTTACAGTTCACGTATTGCTGAAGCCTGGGCTGGGGAATTTTAAACATCACTTTACTAGCGTGCGAGAGGAAAAAACCAAAACAAACAAAAAAAAAAACACTTAACCTTAATTCACACAAAATCTAAATGTTTTAAAGGCTTAAGCATACACACTAAACCCATAAGACACCGATTTTACTTATTTTAAAGTAAGCATAACCATGGAGAATTAAGGGTAAACAAGCATATCTTAAAATATATAAGGCATAATCATAGCACATACATACAAGAATATTCATGTAAAAGTTGCATACATATATATCAAATAACTTTTATCTAGAAAATGTAAACAGCTCTTACAACTCAATAGTTAGAAAGTAATTCTTTTCTTTTTTTGAATGTTCAAAAGATTTGAATGGATAATTTATAGAATAATATATGTGAATAGCCAATAACTACATGAACAGATACTCAACATCATTAATCATTAAAAAATACAAATTAAAACACAAAGAACTACTACTATCAACCTTAAAAACAGTTACAATGAAAAAGACTGACAGTAACAAATGTTGGCTAGGATATGGAACAACTGACACTCTCATAAACTACAGGTAGGAGTGTAAAATGATACAACCAACAAAAACAGTTCTTCCATTTCTTATAAATTTGATAATATACTGCCCATAGACTCTGCCATTTCACTCCTAGATATTGACACAAGTCAATAAAACCAATGTCCATGAAAAGGTATATCTATAATTGCTCATATCTTGATTTGCAATATTCCAAAATGGAGAAAAGGCAACGTTCAACATTGAGTGAGCCAATAAAATAAAAAGAAAATGTTATTGAAAGGTTGTTGCTGAACCACTCAAAGACACCAGAATTCTTGGCCTCCGGAGGAGAAGAATTCAATCCAGGGTTAGAGACAAGCCTTGATCGCTCAGAGCTTCTGTGTAATAAAGTTTTATTAAAGTATAAAGGAGATAGAGAAAGCTTCTGACATAGACATCAGAAGGGGGTAGAAAGAGTAATCCCCTTGCTAGTGTTAGCAATGGAGTTATTTACTCTCCAATGAATCCAAAGAATGTCTGAAAGTTGTAAAGATCTCACCAGACCTACTCCCTTAATTTACATTTTAATATAACATTCAGTTCAGTTCAGTTCAGTTCAGTTCAGTCGCTCAGTCGTGGTGTCCAACTTTAGCCAGGCTTAATCCAGAGACTGTCCTCGGGCAGGATACATAATCCTAAGGAATGTAGAGGGGGGAAAAAGAAGGCTTGTCCTTTCTTCCTCCTTGAGAATTCTAGACCCCTCTCTCCTTGGGGACTTCTTATCAACCTGCCTAGGAAGTGACTCTCTCATTATCCACTCAGTGGAATTCAATTCAACAAAGATTTAACTACTGATACATACAATAATATAGAAAAATCTCAAAATACTTTTGCTAGGAGAAAGCTGCTAGACACAGAAGATGACAATATGAGATGATTCCCTTTATAAAAATACCAGTTAAACTGTGGCAACAAAAATCATATACATGGTTGCTTGCAGCCAGAGGTGGAGGGACAACTAACTATAAAGCCACAAGAAGGATCTTTTAAACACAATGAAATGTTATATATCACAAGATGGTGAGTTTGGGGGTATATACAGCTGTCAATACTCATTGATAACACATTTTAAATAAATACAGTTTCTTGTATGGACTTTCTGCTTAAGAAAGTTGATAAGAAAAAGGTATTTATGTATACCTTTAAGTTTTGCTTTGTTTCTAAGAGTAATTTCTTTTTCTGATAATTTTACCCTAGTTTATTGCAGATCAATCATTCTTTTGAGAACAGCTAGAAAATACGGAAACCATATTTAAAAGGGCTGCTCAATGGTATCACTAATATCTTCTAAAACTATCAGACTTGAGAGGCCAAAATAGAGAGGAGAGAAAGGTGGGTGCAAGATTCAGCACATTGATCTTTTTCTTCTTAAGGAATTTATTGACTGACAAGTTGCATCTGAGAGGCTGGGAAACCATGAACAGTTTCTGACAGTCTAATGGGAGTCTTTGAAAAAAAAAAAAATGGAACACACAAACTACCAGTTGGTATCTAGTAATGTATGTCCCTAGAAATTCCAGGACAATTTTCATGTATACAAACAGCTAAAATAACAATACTGAGAAAGAAGCAATCATTGTACTTGGAGGGAAAAGCTCATCTAATTAGATGATATTGATGCTAAGCTTTTAATTTGAATTGTATTTAGTGGAGATGGTATTCCTAAGCAAAAGGCATAATCACTGACTAACTCTTCATAAGGTTTCTCAGAGAGTTTCCTTCTCTCTGAGCACACAGCAGAAGGTCAAGGCAACAGGAAAGCTTCCAGAAAGTTCTAAGGTAATCCCTGCCTTTTTTCAGTAGAGAGAATGGATGTATTTGCTTACTGAGTTTCTTTGCTCAGTTAACTTTGCCATGGTTAATCTCCCTTGTTCTAGTAGCAGAATTTAGTCCTATAATCTGGCATTTTCAGTATGTAATTCAGGATGTAATACTAATGCCAAGAAAAAGAGAACCATTCTTTTGGAGCCTCTTTATTGACAATACCATTCTTTAAAATGACCTAATATTAAGGTAAATCTTGAGCAGGAAAAATGTCATTAGCTGGCTTTTACCAGTCTCACTACTAACCTTGGGGATCAGAAAAATGAAGTTTTGTTCTTGTCCTGATAGTGAATGATCTTGATCAAGTAATCCATCTCTCAAATTAAGAATCTGACGAGGCCATCAGACTAGAATATCATGCCACAAACAGCAGAAGAAATATTAAAATGCCAGCCAATCCATTTGCTATACTGCATATCATGCTGACTGCAATAATAAAAAAAAGATTAGTAACATACATTCTGCCTACTATAAGAAAAGTTCCATACTAAGTCTGATATCATTGAGTTACCCTACACAATGACCATTCCTGTGAATCTTAAAAGACCATTGAAAGTTTCCTGTACAGTATTAAATATTAGAACATGTCTAAAAGGAACTCCTTCTCATCACTTTTCTTTGAAAATTTCCCTCCTCCTTAAAGCTCCTCATTAACTTAGCTATATCTTTCCCCAGCTACGAAAGCAGTTGAGGCCAAAGGGCCACATTATGGTATGGTGATGAGCTTTGCAGAATCGATTTTAAATTTTTAAAATGCCTAATCTGGAAAGCAAAAGTATGTTATTAAAGCAAATTATAACTAATAATGATTATATTGACGAAAAAATTTATCTTGGTATTTCCCAGTGTCTTACAATCTCTTACATAATTCCAGGTACCTTCATATTTACTTTTTATCTATAGATTTTTCTGCTGTTAACGTTTTGCTGTAACAAGGAAGCTGAATTGGTTGGCAAAGATCAGTTGTGTGATATGAGTCTTGAGATAAAGGTATGGCTTATTGTGTTTCCAGAATTCTGAGACATTTCACTCAAAATAATTTCTGAGTGATAGTCATAAACACATATAAACACACATATCCATACACACACATCCATTAACCACAAATACACTCTCTAAGGTATGGTGAGAGACTATTATTATCATTTTCATTTAGTGTTTTCAGTTCTATGTTTTAACGCAATTCATAGTTTCCCTCTTAGCCATCAACTACAAATCCCTCATTAAAAGCAGTGAAAGGAAAAATGTAAAGAGGGAATTTCTTTCATTAATTCTTTGGGAAAAAAAATAGTCCAATAAAAAACAAGGATCCATCAATTTGATCAGAGCCCCTGTAGAGAAGATTTTCCTCTCTGATAAAGTCCCAGCTTAACCTGACTTGGGCAATTCACCATGCCTTCATTACTTCTTGAAGTTGATGTGGCCACCAAGTAATAAGTTTAAAGGAAAAAAATCAAAATGTTCAGCATGGCAGAATAAAAAATTAGTAGAAGTCTACATACTAGAGGTCATCAAAAGCAATCCAACCTGAAACAACTCCTTGAAGACATATTGTTATATGAGGTTATTAGATAGATTCTTTGCTTACACCATTTCTCAGGTATTCTGACACCCTGCAGCCAGACATCTTATACAAAGCACAATTAACCCATTACATGAGCTGATGGTTATAGCAAGGATGATAGCTTCTCTGTGTTGCTTTCATTATCTGAGTTGAAAACACAACTATTATTATTATGACTATTATCTGAATTCAATGAAGTGAAGTCGCTCAGTCGTGTCTGACTCTTTGCGACCCCATAGACTGGGGCCTACCAGGCTCCCATGTCCATGGGATTTTCTAGGCAATAGTACTGGAGTGGATTGCCATTTATAAATCCAAATGACTATTCAACTTCCTCCCTTGGATGATTAAGCACCTCAAAGATTTTCTAAAAAGCTCAAAGATTTTCTACTCCAAAATCACTACCTTCAAAATCACCCCACCATTAGTGCTATTGTTTACACCAAAAACCTGAGACATTTTATTAATTGTTCATTCTCTCAATTCCTACTTTCAACAAATCAATATAATTGTTGGCATTAGTAAAAAAAAAATCCAAATCTGATTATTTATAATCCCAACTGCCAAGCCAAGCTCCAGTCTACTGTTATGTTGTTACATATGCATGTACTGTAACCCTCCAGGCTTCACTGTTCATGGAATTTTCTAGGCAAGAATACTGGAGCAGGTTGCCATTTCCTACTCCAGGGAGCTTCCTGAGCCAGGGATCAAACCCTCGTCTCCTGTGTCTCCTGCTTTGGCAGGTGAATGCTTTATCGCTGAGCCACCTGCAAAGCCATAGTCTACCCTTATCCCTCCAATATTGTTCCTGCTTTCATTTTTAGGCTGTGTGCTCCACATAGGAGCTAGAAAGGTCCATTTTAAATATAAAACAGATTATATTGCTTCCCTATTTATACTTCAATGGCATATCACCACTTTTAAAATGTAATTCAAGCAATTACAATGGTCTGAGGGACTTCATAGATAGATAACTGCCCATATCTTTGACTTTCTCTCTTTCTACTTTTTCTCTTTCATTCATTTGGCTGCAACAGAACTAGACTTATTGGTATTTCTTGAAGCCAACAATTCTTCCCTGACTTAGGACCTTTCCACTTGCTGTTTTTTTCATGCTGGAGTGCTCTTTGCCCCAGGGATGACTTGTAGTCTCATTTCATTTAGGGGTTTGCCCAACTATCACTTCAACAGATGGTGTCCCTAAATGACCCCATTTAAAATAGCATGGCAGAAGCAGAAAATAGTAGATTTGGATAAAATTCCACAGAATCTTGAGACTTGGTGGTATTATAGAAGAAGCCTCTAAAGATTTGCATCTCCCTTTTTTTAATCTGTAAAATAGGTAAAAATAAAGTATGGCAAAATTCTGAGTATACATCTGCATGAAAATGGGTCATTAATCTCACAAAACTTTGAGGATGTAGGATTATATTTTTTAAGTGATTGCAAATAATTGGAAGCAATATTTCACTGACAACAGTAATATGGCAAAACCATATATACACCTATATTGATATATTGCTTTGGATTTTACAGCTCCACAAATGGTTATACAGTGATCTTCAAAATGATCTGATGACAATAAAGAAAATATAGTACTATTTAAATCATTCAACTACGAGAAAACTGAGATCCTAACAGTGAAATAACTTGCGATCACAGTCTAGAAGTATTAGATTTTATACTTATTACAACATTTCTATAACTAAAACTTTAATACCTTTTGTGTAACACCCTCTATCAGGTCTAAATACCAGAGAGGAAGATACAAACTTAAATATTCTACCCATTAAGATCCACATTGATGATTATTCAGTAATCTCTAATGTGTTGATATACATACTGAACCATTCCTACTTACACAAAGAATGAGTTGTGTTTTTTTTTTCATTGCTTCAATCATCAAAGCAAAGAAATTGGAAATTTTTTGGAGAGAGCTTATAGTACTCTTCTCAGTTCCTGAGTTTGTCACCACAAATGAGAGTCTTTCATAGACCATAAAATTAACTTTCTCCATTGCCACTTGCCCAGCTGCACAAGGCAACCTACATGTCTTTGTTAATTGGGTGAAGCAAGCTTGCTATGTTTTCCTTTCCTTCTCACTAGCAACACAAGCTGTGTGAAATTTTCCAAAGGGAAAACCCTGCTTGACAAGATGTACTCATGACAATCTGTCAAAGCAGTGTAGGGCCAAGGTTCCAATGAGTGAAGATAAGTGAATATTGCCACACTATGCTCAATGTGCAATTGAGAAACTTCACCAGGTCATAGACACTTGAGGTATATCTTTCAGAGAATTTTTTATACATTAGTATTACAGGCATGAGAAATATTGTGGGGGCTATTCAAGCTTTATTCTACAATTGTCCAGAAAGTCTTATGCTCTAAGTCCAATGGTTCTAGAATACACTTTTCATGAGAATGGATTCAAACTTTGGAATGTTATTGTCAGAGAAATCAGCAAACCACTCCAAGTTTTCAGCGTAAATATGTCTTTGTTCCTTGTTTAAATTTGTATTGATTCCTACTGTGTGCAAGATTCTGTACTAGATGCCAAGGAAGACACGGATAATTGTTGCTTTTCTAACCTATGGTAGTTATGGTCTAATAGAACTGATGAGACTTTTATAAAAATAATATTATCTACATAAGGTTATACCTACATATCTAGAATGACAACAAAAGTAAATTTTCTCTAAAAGCAGAAGAAAGTATCAAGTTTGGGAAGTTTAGAATAGTTATGACTTTTATCATAAATTCTGGGTTGTAGAAATGAAAGGTAATTAAAGATTATTTAGTCTAGTCTCCTCATTTTTGATATGAGAAATCAGAATCTTGAGTGAAAAAATAATTTCTTCTAGTTCATACAGCTCATTAGTAAGAGTCAGAAAGAAAGTTCTCCAAGTTTTCTGTCTTCTGATACTTATAGGAACAGATGTTCACAACAGTTAAGAATAACAACCTTGGGGCTCAGTAGAATTGAACACCTGGATGTTTTTAATATCAGGCAGTCTACTAGTTGCTACTTTCACCATTTAGAACCTTGGCCCGCCTCTCAGGCTGCATCCAGCTCTAACTGTTCCAGTGGGAGCTCTTAGGGAAACAAACCAGAGCATCAAGAAAAGAAACAAAAATCAATTCTAGCCTTCCACAATCCAAAAAAAAAGTCTCTGTCATTGACACATGAATCTCAATATTCTGACAAGTCTTCTTTCCAGTACCCAGGTTCACACCGCCAGTTGGACAGTTACACATAGATATTTAAAATGTACTTCAAACACAAAATATATAAACCCAGTTGCATTATTTCCCTTGCATTACATGTTTCTCCAGTTTTATTCCCTCTCCCAAAGTAACAGCAAAATTCTAAAATGACTTGCAAAATGTATTTATTAATAATTCAGTTTCTATTCTTGTATCCTCCTCTCTGAAAGATTGCCTTCCTCTAAACTCCACAACTTCCTAGATACAGCAAGTTTCTTTAAGTTCCTGGGGGTTAACATCTTCAGTTGTAAAATAGAGACTGTAATTTCACTTCCCCTCATAAGATTGTTATGGTGAGATCACGGTGGTTATTGGACAGTTTCTTCTGCCTACTTATTTTTATCTTTCTTTTTCCATTTTATATAAAGGGCATGCATTTAACTTTAAAATCACAAAATAAACTCAAAATTTAAAGCAAAAAGCACATCAAGGGCATTTTTCATGTCATTTTTGTGATTATTTCCATGCAAAGATAAAATACACCCATTATTTTTAAGTTAAGGCAGTAACCACCGATTATATAATAAAAAGTAGGTCCCTGTATCCATGACAAAAAAAACTGTATTCAACAAAATTCATTTCCTCTTTTCCTGGGCACACAGCCATATCACTACATTTTCAATCTCACTGGCAGTTAGGTATGGCTTCCTGATAGTTTCCTAGCCAATAAGTAAAAGTTTAAGCTTCAGGCCTTCCCATTAAAAACCTCCCACATGCCATTTGCTGTGATCTTTTCCCTTCTTTTAGCTAAATTTTAACATCCAAGAAAACTTTGGAAACCACTGGGGAAAAGATACAACAGACTTGATCTTCTTGAGTTCCTGAATGACTATATGAAGAGATGATCACCTTCATCAATCCAATTAGTGCTAAATCTCCAAGGACTGATACATGTCGTCGCTCAGTCATGTCCGACTCTTTGTGACCCCATGGACTGTAGCCTATGAGGCTCCTCCATCCGTGGGATTTTCCAGGCAAGAATACTGGAGTGAGTTGCCATTTCCTTCTCCAGGGGATCTTCCTGACCCAGAGATTGAACCCTGGTCTCCTGCATTGCAGGCAGACGTTTTACCCTCTAAGCCACCAGGGAAGCCAAAGACTGATAAATGAGCAAAAAATAGACTTCTGTTGCATTTGAGCTATTACATAATTTGAAGTCTATATATTACAATAATAAGACAACTTTAAATACATTTGGCTTCCTTAATGAACTGCTCATAGGAGTTAGGATGGTCTATGTTTATTCTGTGATAAACAAAACCCCAAATCCTTAATAGTTTAACATAGTAAGCATTTTATGTGTTGTTTCTACAAACCTCTCGCCAGATCAGCTGACCCTCAGGCAGCTGTTTTATACATGAATCAGTCATCCAAACTGTTTTTGTCTTGTGGCTGCACCTTTTCAACACAAGACCCTCTGCTTGAAAACAGAGGGAGAGACTAGAGAGTTTTAAAAAGGCTTTTCAGTCACATTTTATTTGCTAGAACTAGTTTTGTGTCTCTCGATAAAAACAAGAAGTTTGGAAAGTGTAATCTTCTGTATATCCAAGAAGAAAAAGAAAACTAGAAGACATGAATACCAGTCATGTTTACCACACAACTGTAGTCTATTTCTTATACTTCTTACCAGAAAAACTGTTCGCACATTTAAGCATATCATAGAATATTAGATAAATGAGAAAATACTATAAACAGTGTTTGATGTCTTATTTTTCTATAGAATATATTTTGCAGATTACGATATAGATCATTCTGTAAACAAGGTCCTACAATATAGCACTGAAAACAACAACTATAAAGCACAGAGAACTATACTCAATATCCTAAGATAAATCATAATGGAAAAGAAAATTTAAAAAGAATATACATATGCATAACTGGGTCAATTTTCTATACAGAAGAAATTAACACAACCTTGTAAATCAACTATATTTCAATTTAAAAAGATATAGATCATTCCTTTTTTAAGTTTTCATTTAAAATATGTCCCTTATCAGTAGATATTTAATTTACTTGCATATATTTTCTATTGCAAACAAAATTGTAGTGAACATTCTTTGGGTTTTTATAAGACTATCTATGGGATAAATACCTAGAAATAAACTTGCCAAGCTAGACTTGTATTTTTAATTTTGATATATGTTCTCATAATTGAAGAATTTATAATTTCCTCTCAATGACTCTGCATCAATTTATATTCCTACTAACAGTTTATAAGGGCAGGCTTTCCTGCCCTTCACTGTCTTCTGGAGCTTGCTCAAATTCATGTCCATCGAGTCAGTGATGCCATCCAACCATCTCACCCTCTGTTATCCTATTTTCCTTCTGCCTTCAATCTTTCCTAGCATCAAGATCTTTTCCAATAAGTCAGTTCTTTGCATCAGGTGGCCGAAGTATTGGAGTTTCAGCTTCAGCATCATTTCTTCCAATGAATATTCAGGACTGATTTTCTTTAGGATGGACTGGTTGGAGCTCTTTGCTGTCCAAGGGACTCTCAAGATTCTTCTACAACAGCACAGTTCAAAAGCTTCAGTTCTTCAGTGCTCTACTTTCTTTGTGGTCCAACTCTTACATCCATACATGACTACTGGAAAAATTGTAGCTTTAACTACACGGACCTTTGTTGGCAAATAATGTTTCTGCTTTTTAATATGATGTCTAAGTTGGTCATAGCTTTTCCTTCAAGGAGCAAGCATGCTTTTAGTTTCATGGCTGCAGTCAAGGTCCACAGTGATTTTGGAGCCCAAGAAAGTAAAATTGTTCACTACTTCCATTGTTTTCTCCTCTGTTTGTCATGAAGTGATGGAACTGGAAGCCATGATCTTAGTTTTTTGAATGTTAAATTTTAAGCCAGCTTTTCACTCTCCTCTTTCATACTCATCAAGAGGTCCTTTAGTTCCCCTTCACTTTCTGCCATTAAGATAATATCATCTGCATATTTGAGGTTTTTGATATTTCTCCTGGCAATCTTAATTCCACCTTGTGATTCATCCAGTCCAGTATTTCACATGATGCACTCTGCATAAAAGTTAAATAAGCAGGGTGACAATATACAGCCTTGTTGTATCCTTTTCCCAATTTTGAAACAGTTCATTCTTCCATGTCCAGTTCTAACTGTTGCTTCTTACCTGCATACAGAGGCAGGTAAGGTAGTCTGGTATTCCCAATTTTTTAAGAATTTTCCACAATTTGTTGTGTCCACACAGTCAAAGGCTTTAACATACTCAATGGATCAGAAATAGATGTTTTTCTGGAATTCACTTGCTTTCTCTATGATCAAACAAATGTTGACAATTTGATCTCTAGTTCCTCTGCCTTTTCTAAATCCAGCTTGTACATCTGGAAGCTCTTGATTCATGTACTTTTGAAGCCTCACTTGATGGGTTTTGACCATGACCTTTTTAGCATGTGAAATGAGCATAATTGTACAGTAGTTTGAACATTGTTTGGCATTGCCCTTCTTTGAGATTAGAATGAAAACTGACCTTTTTCAGTCCTATGGCCACTGCTGAGTTTTCCAAATTTGTTGACATATTGAGTACAGTAGTTTAACAGTATCATCTTTTAGGATTTGAAACAGTTCAGCCTGAATTTCATCATCTCTACTAGCCTTGTTCATAGTAATGCTTCCTAAGTCCTACTTGACTTCACACTCCAGGATGTCTGGATCCAGATTGAGGGACCACTCCATTGTGGCTATCTGGGTCATTAAGACTTTCTTTGTATAAGTCTTGTGTATATTCTGGCCACCTCTTCTTAATCTTTTCTGCTTCTGTTAGGTCCCTACCACTTTTTGTGATCAGAGTGAGTGTAACAGTTTATTTACCAGTTTTCCAGCCACACTATTATAATTCTATTAATTAAAAAAAAAAATCCACTGAGCATTTCTGTGTTACAAGACCATGTATCAGATATCACAGAAAATAAGAAGATGAAATAAACGCAACAATATTCTCAGATTAACACATTGTCCAACAAAATGGAAAAATCCATAGACAGAAGGATTAATTCAGTCATTATATATTTATAAGCATCTGTTTTCTCCAGTCACCAGTCTAAAGTGCTGTAAATACCGCAGTCAGTGTTGTAGGCAAGGTATCAGCAGACAGGAAGTGTATATTTTTATGAGGGAGACATCCCCTTAGTAGTGCTGGGGAGCAAAATACGATGATAGAACAGCCAGTGACTGGGAGGTGACTTGCATGGTCAGAGAAGATCTGTTTGTTGTGGCAGACTTTTAAGTTAAGACCTGGATGACAAGAGTAAGCCAGATAAAGCTGGAGAAAATATGCAGGATATATGAACAGTTAGTGCAAAGATATAAGGTCTTTACTATATGGCATATACTACATAGTGTGTAGGAAAAGTACGAGTATACTAAGGTGACCTAGGAGGCTATGGGAATTCAGAAGTTCAAGAAATATGTGGAGTGGGAGATAGGGGATTTGTGAAAAAATCTAAATGATCCTCAAGTTTCAGTGGGCTGCCATCAGAAGGACATGTGTCAAGGTCAAGGAATAGAACTCAAATTTTAGAGATCTGCTTTATAACACCGTGTCTACAGTTAACAATAGAGTATTATGCATTTAAAAACTTGTTATAAAATATGTATCATGGTAAGTGTTCTTAACACAAAAATAAAAATCAAGAGAAAGTCAAGAAACAAGTTCTTTTGGAGGTTATGTGTATATTATTACTTTGATTGTGGTGATGTTATCTTGGGTGAAGGTGAATATCCAAATTCATCAAAATGTATACATTAAATATGAGCAATTTTTATTAATCATATCACAATAAATATGAAAATAAGAAAATAATATGGAAATAAGAAAATAAAAACATAAACTGGTCATTTCTATTAAATAATCATAATCTTCCACCACTTTATCCAGTGATGATTAATACTTACTAACACAAATGGAAGAGTGACCTCAGGAAGTCTTTGGTGAGCTTTCTCCAAAAATACCATAAAGAACACCTAGTCACTTATTTCACAATCTGAAATTAAGTAATTTCCCCTAATATCCAAGATATAAATAATTTCAAGAAAGAAATTTAATTTTCATTTTTAAAACTTTAAATCATATCCTCCTTTCCTCTGTCCCAAAATAGATTGATTTTTAATTTTCATTTGACAATCTGTCTGACAAAGATACATTCTTATTGCTTGAAACTTTCAAATATTTGAGTGAACTCAGGCAACTACAACACAGTAGAAAGTCTATTAGATATAGTTTGTTAAAATGAATAGTTAAGGTATCAAAATATGTGAATTATTTTCATATTTTGTAGTTAGAGACAGTTCAAGTTAATTTTTTTAAAATAATATCAGACTTGTTCACTTTGCATTCACATATGCTTTCTAGAAGGTCAAAAAAGAGTGGAGTTTGTAATATTTAGTGTCATATAGAAAATCTATCTAAAATATTCTCTTCTATAGTTCACTCAGCATTTTTAAAATTTAGCCTAAAAACACAATATAAAAATGTGCAGATACAAACTTTAAATATAGCATGAAAAAAAAAGTCTAGATACTGGTAGTAGCTGAAGGAGAAGATATAAGACCCTTTTTTTTAAATCTCTTTACTTTGACTAGATTCAGGATGATTGAAACAATACATTTCTAATTATCCACATCTCTGCCTGCTTACGTATCAATCTAACCACCAGCAAAAAAACAAATACTTTCAGTGAATACACACAATTTTTGGTCTGCTAATCTAGGCTCCATCCTCTCCAGCATGGAAGGCTCAGAAAGTACTTAACATAACTTCAAGGAAACATAGCATATTAAATGTTTCCTAGTTCCCCTAAATTCTCTTGTTGATCAGATCCAATTACAAGTCCCCTCATAGGATTTACAAATATCTGACTGTTTTGAATTCTCAGTTTTAATTACTTGTGCTTTTGAAGTACTGACCAGGAAGGAGAAACAAAAAGAAAGAAATTAGGAAAGAATCTTCTATTGTATTTCCAAAGAAAGTAATGCTGGAGGTTACAATTAGTGTTCCTTTCAATTATAGTACCTCTCATTGAGAGGAGAAAACAACACAAACATAATTAATATGCAAAGTCTTAAAATAAAACTTTAAAATATTTATGATGCTTTCTCAATTGTTTGTTTTTAGAGACAAGAAACAGTTTGCCTGGCTCTCTCAATTTATAAGGTGATGTCTACACACTGTCCTTGCTGAGTTCAATAAATTTGACACCCGTCTTGCTGAGCTGATGTAATCCACATCTCATCTCACTTCAATTTGTCTGAATTCCCTTGATAACAATTGCCATATACACTGATGCTTTTATTTGTAACTAAGAAAATTCTGATGCTGCCTTTGGCTTTTTTCCAAAATGCCAAAAGCTGACACATTTTAATTCAATAGCTAATCCCTCATAGCTTAATCATTTCAGGTACATTCTGATACTTATTTTATATATTTTTAAGTTAGTAACAGTTTTCTACCCTTCCAAAAGGGATATTTTTCTTCCTGCAATCAAATTGCCTGTCTTTCTCTATGCTGGAAGTTGTTATTCATCCTTTGAATAAAGCAAGGAGGTTCAAAGCCAGGGAAGACAACCTAGCACTTTGATCAGCTCACACTGTCATTTGAGATGCATTACCTCGAAATGTGGCTTTAAAAAATCCAGATACCTCAGGTAAAATTATCAGAAAATGTCCTCTTAACAACTCTTCTGTTTAGGCCACACGTTGCTTTTTTTATCCCTAACTTTAATCTTTTAGATAGATATAGGACTTTGACATTCTGTAAGTTTCCTAGCTCTTGCTATTGGCAGAAAGATGTCTTCATAAATCATTCCCAGAAGAGCATGACCATTTAAACTGTTAGAGCTAGAAATTGTGTGATATAATTGTAGGTATACCTGTTCAACCAGTGATTCTTGGCATGACCTTAGGTAAATCACTTCACCTTTCCAATTCTCATTCATTTTTCATTTGTGGAGCAAATGGATATTATGGTTCTCTCTTCTGTTCTTGCATGGGATTAAACCAGAGGGATAACATGAGAGAAACAGCATACTACAGTGCTGTAAGTGATTACTAAAAAGGAGAATGCATTTTAAGAAAATAAACAAATAAAAAAACTCTAGTAAGAGCAAATAATAACAGTCTCCAAGATAGTTGATAAAAAATGTGGCTAATTGTGTATGCTGCAGTTGCATATATATGAATATCTGTGAAATGAAACAGATGAAGGTCTTCTTGATTTGACTATATCATGCTGAGCACCTCTAATCTTACCTTATAAAAGTTTTGATCAAGCATATATAAATATTGTTTCTACTTCAGAAATCATCATGTTCCAGGAAAACAAATAAATTAGACCTAGATACATCCCAAGAAATTTCAAAAAGAATTAAGTAGTTTCCTTAATTCTAATTTAAATATATTATTAATTTTATACTATATTTAATGAGCAAGTAAACTTATACATGCTGATTTTCTGTCCTAGTTTTTTCAGAATTGGTTGTGTTAATTATCAGTATAAGCTTCTAAGACAGAAAAGGTTCTGAAATGTCTTTATTCACTCCAAAAATAAAATTGAGTAGAGCACATTATGGCCATTGAAATACATTAAAGTATTAATTCATTAATATTTGTGTACAGTGTAAAATAAGAATCTAGGTTTTTTGCATGTGGGTATCCAGTTTTACCAATACCACTTATTGAGCAGATTATCCTTTCCTCCACTGTATATTCTTTGTGCCACTTCCAAAGATTAGGTGACTATTTATGAATAAGTTTATTTTAGGGCTCTCTACCCTGAGATAGAGATCTTACACTGATCTTTAAATATGTTTTAAAGTCACTGCCATACTATTTTGACTATTATAACTTTGTAATACAGTTTGAAATTAAGATGTTTGATGCATCAAGCTTTGTCTTCTTTCTCAAAATTGTTAAATAAAAAGGCAGGGACACTTCCAAATTCATTTTATGAGGCCAGGATTACCCTGAAACCAAAGTCATATAGGGACAATACAAGAAACTGCAAAAAATAAAAACACAAAAATTACAGGTCAATATCCCAAATGAATACAGATGCAAAAATCCTCAACAAAATACTAGCAAGCCAAATTAAACAGTACATGAAAAATATCACACACCATGATTCACTGAGATTTATTCTTGGAGTGCAAGGATGGCTCAATGTGTGCAAATCAATTAATGAAGATACCATATTAACATAATGAAACATGAAAATCATATGATCATTCAAGAGATTTGGAAAAACCATTGACAACATTCTACTTCATTTTATGATAAAAACGCTCAACAAATTAGGTGTGGAATAAATGTACCTTAACATAATAAGGGCCATATATTACAAGACCAGAGCTAGCATCATACTATATGTCAAATACCTGAAAGTTTCTCTTTTAAGATCAGGAACAAGACCAGGGCACCCACTCGCACCATCTCTATTCAACATAATACTGGAAATCCTAGCCAGAACAATTAGGCAAGAGAAAGAAATAACTGGCATACAAATCAAAACAAAAGTTAAATTGCTTCTGTTTGTAGCTGATGTGATATTAATAAATAGAAAACCCTGAAGACTCCACCAAAAAACTCATAGAAGTAATAAAGGAATTCAGCAAAATTTCAGGGTACAAAATCAATATATAAAAATCAGTCACATTTTTCTATACTAACACAAAAAATTAGAAAAAGAATTTAGGAAACAATCTCATTAACAACAGCATCAAAATGAATGAAATACTTACAAATTATTTTAACTAAAGAAGTTCAAGATCTATACACTGAAAATTATAAGACATTGATGAAATAACTGAAGACAAAATAAATAGATTTCTCATATTCATGAATTGTAATAATTAATATTGTTAAAATTTCTATTCTACTCAGAGCAATATATAGATTCAATGCAATCCCTATCAAACTTCCAAATGGTACATATTACAGAAACAGAAAAAAGCATCCTAAAATTCAACTGGAACTGCAAGATTCCACATAGTCAAGGCAATATCTTAACTCCATAAATATTACACTACTTCAATGCTAAAGCAATTGAAGAAACTAATAAATTCACATCTCAGGGCAAAGTCTGAGACTTGACCTTTCATGTTATCTGCTTAATATTTAATCAGTTGATAGAAATCAATTGATATAGAGAGGAATATTTTATTTGTATGCCAACTTTCTCACCTTAATTCTCTTCTTTGATTAATGCTATTGCATTTATTCAGAGACTAAATCTTTGTTTTTCATATTTTACAAGCAGAAGTTATGAATCAGTGTCCCCTTTAAGATTAACCAAAACTTAGATTCCTTTCATAGGGATGCTTATTTATTAGTCTATTCATTCAACACACAGTTAAATTCTAGTAAGTACTGGGTATTATTATAAACACTGAATATAGCAATAAGCTGAAAAGCTGAAAATCACTTTTATTCTAGTAATAGACAACCAGCCAGAAACAAAATAATAAAAAGATTACTGCAGAATTAGATAAATAAGCAAATTTAGAAGATGAAGCAAATAAGTAGATTAATGAGATGGAGAATAGCTGTGGGAGGAGAACACCTCTAGCTAGATAGTTTTAAGGAAAAATCTCCAAGAATTTTCTTTAAAAGCTAATACCTGAAGGGTAAGTAGAATTACAAAAAGAAGAAGTAATCATTTTAAGCCTTCAATGATGAGAAAGATTAGAAACATTCAAGAGACAGAGGAGACAACTGTGAGAAATAGAAAATGATATGGGTATGGAGATATAAGTATTGTGTTTTAGGTCTTGAAGACAGTGACAAGTAATCTGCAGTTAAGTTTTATGGGATGTTTTTGAAGGCTAGTAAGCATGATCCTATCTCATTAAAAATTTTTTGGTTTCACTGCAGCAGGAAGGATATTATACACATGCTAAAATTCAATTGAATATGAGTCTGGAGCTCAGAAAAGGAGATGGAAATTTTGAATATATCACCATAAAATCTATTCTATTTAGAATAGAAAATTTGATTATAAAGAAAATGACACAAGTGATATAGCATTTAAAAGACAGAGATGCATAGAAAGGGAAGATCTCACATGGGAATTTTTAAAATAGAAAGAAGATCTTCCAGTAGCCAATATTGGAACAACTAGAGCAACAAAATAAAGTAATATTGGATTATAACCAAAATTATAAAACAAATATCCATGAGTCCATATGTTATGAAGTCAAGCTTGCCTTCTGCTCACCACAGGACAGGCCAATGAATTGGAGACAAAATGTTGAGGCAAGGAATACAACTTTATTCAGAAAGCCAGCTGACCAAGAAGAAAGCAGACTAATGTCTCAAAATAACCATATTATTGGAGTCTGGATGCCAGGTTCTTTTATAGAACAGAGATGGGGAGAGATGAGGAAGTAAAGTAAAAAGAACATTAATCTTGCAAATATCTCCTGGAATGACCAGTCTTGGGAAGGGGGTATATTAATTTCTTCTTTCTTGTAGCTGCTCACAGGCAGATAGGGTCCTGAATGAATGCATTTTGGTTTACCATTCAGGCAAAGGGGCAGGGTATCCTGAAGCAGGCCATTATGTATGGACAGTATCCTTCAGAAAACAAAAGCAACAAGAAGCAAAGGTTAAAGTAAGAGAAACAGATCCAGCATGAAGTCAGTTCTTTCCTGTAATATATATACATACATGTAGGTGGCAAAAAACAGACAAACCTCCTGTGCAGAATTCTAAATAATTTATGTAGAAACTCTATTCTATAGCAGATACACCATAACCCCACTCCTTATATGTGCTTCACACATAATGAATTCCTTCAAAAAGATTGTATAAAAAGGGGAAAATAGAGTAATTTTTCAAAGGATTAGCCAGACATTCACTAGTTTAGCCAATGACCAATATCAACATCAAAAGTGACAAATTAGGTTGTCAGTACACTGAATATGATTTGGTGAGGATGGCATTCTATGCCATTTTTAAATTTTAACTTTGTGGTCTTCCTCCCCAAAACTGGTAACTGCAGTTCAATCATGAAAAACACATCAGACAAATACCACTGATGAACATTCTTCAAAATATCTGACAGTTACTCCTCAAAACTGTCAAGGTCATCAAAAACAAAGAAAGTTTGAGAAATTGTCATAGCCAAGAGGAATCAGAGGAAACACGATGCAGGCAGAAGGATAGAAATAAAGGGTAGAAATAAAATGAAACCAGAAAACAGACAAATAATAAAACATTAACAAAACCAAAACTTAATTTTTTGAAGGATAAATAAAATTGGCAATCTCCTAAATAAATCAAGGGGGGAGGAAAAATTAGTATCATGAATAAAAGAGGGATTTTTGCTACTATTCCATCAGACATTAAACGATAATAAGAAAATAACATGAACACTATTATGCAAACAAATTCCAAAATATAATATGAATACCATTATGGCAACAAATTCTACAATTTAGATGAAATGAAAAATATACTGGAAAAATATAACACAAAGTTGACATAACAATAATGACAAAATATGAATATTTTATATGTATATTTTAAAATAACATTATCAAAAACCTTCATGCGAATAAAACCAAATAATTTCAAGTGTGAATTATATTAAAGATCCAAGAAAGAACAGTACCAATAGTATACAATCTTTTTTCAGAGAATAGAGGAAATAAGCACTGCCCAAATCAATTTATAAAGTTAACATAAACATAAATCATTACATAGACATTTTAAACAAAATTATGACCATGTCCCTCATGAACATAGGGAACACATCTTTAACAAATTACTATAAAATTAAGCCAAATAATATATAAAATTATGATACAATGTAAACAATTAGATTTTATTCCAGAACTGCAAGATTGATTTAACAATCAAAAATCAATCTATGTAATTCATTATGTTACCAGAATAAAGAAAAAAAGTGACAATTTCAATATATCCAATTGACAAAATATTCATTCATGATAAAATTCTAGTGAAACTGGAATAATAGGAGCATCACCCAAAAATATATCATTAACATTACACTTAATGTGGTGGTGGTTCAGTTACTAAGTCGTGTCCGACTCTTGGGACCTCATGGACTGAAGCCCACCAGGCTCCTCTATCTATTGGGTTTCCCAGGCAAGAATACTGGAGTGGGTTGCCATTTTCTTCTCCAGGGCATCTTTCTGACCCAGGGATCGGACCCATGTCTCCTGCACTGCAGGTGGATTCTTCACCACTGACCACTTAGTAACAGACTAAATAGCTGCCGGTTGAGATCAGGAACAAAGCAAGGAAGCTCACTTTCTCTGTTTCTAGTCAAAACTGTCTTGGAGGTCCTATCAATTGGAACATGTAAAGTATAAGCAATAAAATTTACAAAGTTCAAAAATAAAGAAGTAAAACTATTCTTTCTAGATGTTATTTTTGCTTACCAAACAAACAACAACAAATCTATAAAACAACTGTTAAAACCAGTGAGTAAATTTTAAAAGTTACAGGATAAAGAGCTAATATAAAGAACTGCTTTCCATGTGTATATATTAACCACAAGAAAATGTAAGTGAAACCTTTAAAAAATCCATATACAATAGAAAAATATAGCAAGGAAAACCAAGATCTTTGCACTAAAACTTATAAAATATTGTTGATAGAAATTAAAGTAGGGGGAAATAAAATAACATCTTATAAATGGATTGAAAGACAGTTATTGTTAAAATGTAAATTTTCCACAAAATGGCCTACATTTTCAATGCAGTTTCAATGTAAAACCCTTTAAGCTTTTTTTGTGTGTTTTATTCCACAGCACCCACCATAGTGCTAGGCACACAGCAGGTACTGCAAGGGAGGAAAGAAGGGAAGAGGGGAAAGAAGGAAGAAGTGATGAGCAGGACCTTGTGAAATCCTCCTGGGAATGAAAAGCCTTTCTTGATTTCTCTATTTTTCCTTGCCACTTGAGTTTTTGTAGAATCAGTATGATTCTATTTAAGCTAATACCTTTTGTAGGAGCTACCTGAGAGGGAGCAAAGATAAAAACCCACAAATAAAATTTTCTCTCTTTAGGCAGGAGATGGACCTGGTTCTTGTCCAAATTCCAGAAAGCACCATATCCCCTTCTTTACCTTAGCCCATAGTGGCTGTCTTTGAAATTAACTGACCTAACCTTAGATGTTTTTTAGAAACATTTCAGAATGTCTAATGCCTATAAGAACTCAAGGTTTTGACATCTCCTCCATCTCACAGGTGGTAAAGGGACTTTAATAAGACACCCAGAGCTGAATATTAACCACTGACACTCCTTTCCCCTTTTTGCTTCTCTGTTCTGCCTTTCCCTTTAAAAGCTCTTTGTCTGAGCCTATATGTTAAGTTTTTGTTTTTGTTTTTTTTTTTTTTAATAAACTAGTCCACCATCTTCTTGGTCAGCAGGCTTTCTGGAATAAAGTTGTTTTCCTTGCCTCAAGCCTTGTCACCCGACTTATTGGCCTGTCAGGCAATGAGTAGCCAAATCTGTGCTCACTAACAGAAGAAACAGCTCTTTTACTTTGGTCTTTTACCTTATCTATTTGAATATTTTTCAGAACCTGACATCAACAACACTTTCATAAGGTTATAAAGCCAGCACAATTAAAAAAAAATAAGTCCACCTCCCTAAAAGCCGACACCGGGCACTGGGTTCATTCTAAATCCAGTTTAGACCATACTAACAACTATTTCAGGCTTCCCAGGTGGTGCTAGTAGTAGAAAATCTGCCTGCAAATGCAGGAGATGCAGATTTGATCCCTGGATCGGGAAGATCTGAAGTAGGAAATGGCAACCCCCTCCAGTATTCTTGCATGGAAAATTCCATGGAAAGAGGAGTCTGGGGGGTACAGTCAATGGGGTCGCACAGCCGGACAGGCCTGAGCAGCAGGACACAGCAGCAGTTATTTCACAGGGATTTTCACGAATGCTCTTTTGTGCCTATGTGTGTGAAATTCCTACTGAGAATCTGTTTTAGAGACCAGCTGAGCCACCACCTTCTCAACATCCCACCCGGGCCACCATCTTCCCAAACCAGTCTTCCAGCAAAATGCTTAAGTGAATGAAAGAGGCTACTTGCTCTGGGTTGAATAACTGTCTTACTCTCAGCCTTCGAAACCATAGGTAGGTAGTATGCTGGTTCATAATCTTGGAAGTCTCTCTGTGAAATTTGAAACTGTCCCTGTACCAGGATGGCAAAAAGAGACAGAAGGCAGGGGTGGGCCCCTCCAAATTGGTGGTGACAAGTCTGAAAGCAAGGGAACAGACATGTGAGCTGGTCTTGAGTGGCTATGAGACGAGTAGATCTCTGAATCTGTCTGCCAGGATCTTAAACGTTTAAACAGAGGTCCTCACAGGGTTCAGTCATGTTACAGTCCAGATGGTCTCAATAACACATTACTCTCTCAAGTGAAGTGGCGCCTAGTGCAGGAACCATAGGCTGAATATACAGTCCAAGGACAGGGCAGGGAATAGAGAGTCTCTGGAGCACCCCTGAACAGTCACATCCTCTTGATGACCCCCTCCAACATAGTACCATGATCTGCTAAGGATCCCACACTATGCACAGCAAGCCAAAGTGAATCCACCTTATGAAACCCTCTTAATCTTCCCAGACAGATCCTCTTTTCTTGGTGTGCTGTGTAATGAAGCAGGACCCTATTGGACCTTAGTGGGAAACACCCTCTCCCCCATATCCTCCAGTTTAACTCCTCTCTCAAGTACTCAGATAGTGTCTCATACATTTTTCCTGAATTTTTCAGCTGCTAAAAACCACCACCAAATGGAAGAAATTAACTACTTGATGAACCTGAGCTCCTAGCTCCCAGACATCCTGACGTCTAAGGACTGATGACATTAACTGCTCTGTTACCTCAGTCAACAAATCAGAGAATTGTGCAGGAGCTGACCACATACCCTAGGATGCCCCTCCCTCACCTGTGTTTTAATACTTTGCTGAAACCCTCCATGGAGTTTGGGTCTTTGAGGCACATGAGTCCTCCGCTCTCCTTGCTTGGCCCTTCAATGTGCCTTGCTCTGTTCCAAGCTCTGATGTTTTAGCATTGTTTGACCTCACTGTGTGGTGACAGTTGGAATCAATAAGAAAGAAAGATCCTAACTCTTTTGCATATTCCTGACCACTGTTATTTGGGAGTTTTACAGTGCTGCCTCAAGATTAGTTACAGTGTTATAGCCACGCGATCCGGGAAACAAACTCAGAAGGACAATGCAGATAGTGGAGTGCAGTTTATTACACTCTTAGCCAAGGACCCGGACCTGCATTTGTGAAAATCTTTTATACCCCATGTGTATGTGTCTGAACCCACCACTCCAAATTCCTTGAGACTTATATAAACCAAGGAAAAAACAATCCCAATAACCCCATGATTCATGTGCTATGTGCTCATGTGCTCAAACAGTCAAACAATTAGCCAATAATCGATAAACCTGAGGTTACACTCCGATAGGTACAGAAAAATTTATGGCCTGTCTGGAGGAAGGGGTGATTAGTGTATGTTTTCTCTTAGGCGATGAGTAACCTAGATATGATCTTCAAGGTTCCCCGATCTGGAGGGGGTCTTATCCTTCTGTTGTAGTTTTCATAGGCACTAAACACAGAGTTCAGAGTCCATTGGAAAGGTGGCTGAGCATGATCAGCATGAACAGGCCTAAGATGGAGTCCAGGCCCCATGAATTCCTTCTTCAACTGCTGAAGCAGAAAACCAAGCAGTCACTGCTTCAGAAGTCAAGAAATAAAGGAGAAAATACTAAAATAATAATACTAACAACAAAAACAACATATTTTATTTATAGCATCCTAACCTCCAGTGCTCTTGCCTGGAAAATCCCATGGACGGAGAAGCCTGGTAGGCTGCAGTCCATGGGGTCGTTGTGAGTCGGACACGACTGAGCGACTTCACTTTCACTTTTCATTTTCATACATAGGAGAAGGAAATGGCAACCCACTCCACTGTTCTTGCCTGGAGAATCCCAGGGACGGGGGAGCCTGGTGGGCTGCCGTCTATGGGGTCGCAAAGGTTCGGACATGACTGACGCGACTTAGCAGCAGCAGCAACCACACATATAAATGCAAAAAAAAATCATGAGATAAAAATATTACACTCATCCAAATGAAAAAAGTGAAACTAAGAGAACAGAGAAGCATTTAAATCATAAAAGTAGCAATTGGGAGCTAGAAGTAACATTAATGTTCCCTTCATTGAACCTCACTTTAAAGATAAATTAAAAAAACTGACAGAAAGAATAAATATTACTGTATGACTATCTTTGCTAAAGAAAGACTAACAATGATTTTGCTTATAAGAGGGACAGGCTAAACTAGTTCCAAAGGAGATGCTGACCTGAGTTATATTGGTTTTGGGGTGTTTTTTATTTTTTTTTTTTTTTTTTTTTTTTTTTTTTTTAGGAAAGTCTTTTTTGAAAAGGTGTTGCTTTTATTTTTTTTTTTTCTTTTTTTTTTTATTTATTTATTTATTTATTTATTTATTTTTTAATTTTAAAATCTTTAATTCTTACATGTGTTCCCAAACATGAACCCCCCTCCCACCTCCCTCCCCATAACATCTCTGTGGGTCATCCCCATGCACCAGCCCCAAGCATGCTGTATCCTGCGTCAGACATAGACTAGCGGTTCAATTCTTACATGATAGTATACATGATAGAATGCCATTCTCCCATATCATCCCACCCTCTCCCTCTCCCTCTGAGTCCAAAAGTCCGTTATAGACAGCTGCGTCTTTTTTCCTGTCTTGCATACAGGGTCGTCATTGCCATCTTTCTAAATTCCATATATATGTGTTAGTATACTGTATTGGTGTTTTTCTTTCTGGCTTACTTCACTCTGTATAATCGGCTCCAGTTTCGTCCATCTCATCAGAATTGATTCAAATGAATTCTTTTTAACGGCTGAGTAATACTCCATTGTGTATATGTACCACAGCTTTCTTATCCATTCATCTGCTGAGGGACATCTAGGTTGTTTCCATGTCCTGGCTATTATAATCAGTGCTGCGATGAACATTGGGGTACATGTGTCTCTTTCAATTCTGGTTTCCTCGGTGTATATGCCCAGCAGTGGGATTGCTGGGTCATAAGGGAGTTCTATTTGCAATTTTTTAAGGAATCTCCACACTGTTCTCCATAGTGGCTGTACTAGTTTGCATTCCCACCAACAGTGTAGGAGGGTTCCCTTTTCTCCACACCCTCTCCAGCATTTATTGCTTGCAGATTTTTGGATCGCAGCCATTCTGACTGGTGTGAAGTGGTACCTCATTGTGGTTTTGATTTGCATTTCTCTGATAATGAGTGATGTTGAGCATCTTTTCATGTGTTTGTTAGCCATCCGTATGTCTTCTTTGGAGAAATGTCTATTTAGTTCTTTGGCCCATTTTTTGATTGGGTCGTTTATTTTTCTGGAATTGAGCTGCATAAGTTGCTTGTATATTTTTGAGATTAGTTGTTTGTCAGTTGCTTCATTTGCTATTATTTTCTCCCATTCAGAAGGCTGTCTTTTCACCTTGCTGATATTTTCCTTTGTTGTGCAGAAGCTTTTAATTTTAATTAGATCCCATTTGTTTATTTTTGCTTTTATTTCCAGAATTCTGGGAGGTGGATCATAGAGGATCCTGCTGTGATTTATGTCTGAGAGTGTTTTGCCTATGTTCTCCTCTAGGAGTTTTATAGTTTCTGGTCTTACATTTAGATCTTTAATCCATTTTGAATTTATTTTTGTGTGTGGTGTTAGAAAGTGATCTAGTTTCATTCTTTTACAAGTGGTTGACCAGTTTTCCCAGCACCACTTGTTAAAGAGATTGTCTTTACTCCATTGTATATTCTTGCCTCCTTTGTCAAAGATAAGGTGTCCATATGTGTGTGGATTCATCTCTGGGCTTTCTATTTTGTTCCATTGATCTATATGTCTGTCTTTGTGCCAGTACCATACTGTTTTGATGACTGTGGCTTTGTAGTAGAGCCTGAAGTCAGGCAAGTTGATTCCTCCAGTTCCATTCTTCTTTCTCAAGATTGCTTTGGCAATTCGAGGTTTTTTGTATTTCCATACGAATCTTGAAATTATTTGTTCTAGTTCTGTGAAAAATATGGCTGGTAGCTTGATAGGGATTGCATTGAATTTGTAAATTGCTTTGGGTAGTATACTCATTTTCACTATATTGATTCTTCCGATCCATGAGCATGGTATATTTCTCCATCTATTAGTGTCCTCTTTGATTTCTTTCATCAGTGTTTTATAGTTTTCTATATATAGGTCTTTAGTTTCTTTGGGTAGATATATTCCTAAGTATTTTATTCTTTTCGTTGCAATGGTGAATGGAATTGTTTCCTTAATTGCTTTTTCTACTTTCTCATTATTGGTGTATAGGAATGCAAGGGATTTCTGTGTGTTGATTTTATATCCTGCAACTTTACTATATTCATTGATGAGCTCTAGTAACTTTCTGGTGGAGTCTTTCGGGTTTTCCATGTAGAGGATCATGTCATCTGCAAACAGTGAGAGTTTTACTTCTTCTTTTCCAATTTGGATTCCTTTTATTTCTTTTTCTGCTCTGATTGCTGTGGCCAAAACTTCCAGAACTATGTTGAATAGTAGCGGTGAAAGTGGACACCCTTGTCTTGTTCCTGACTTTAGGGGAAATGCTTTCAATTTTTCACCATTGAGGAGAATGTTTGCTGTGGGTTTGTCATATATAGCTTTTATTATGTTGAGGTATGTTCCTTCTATTCCTGCTTTCTGGAGAGTTTTTATCATAAATGGATGTTGAATTTTGTCAAAGGCCTTCTCTGCATCTATTGAGATAATCATATGGTTTTTATTTTTCAATTTGTTAATGTGGTGAATTACATTGATTGATTTGCGGATATTGAAGAATCCTTGCATCCCTGGGATAAAGCCCACTTGGTCATGGTGTATGATCTTTTTAATGTGTTGTTGGATTCTGATTGCTAGAATTTTGTTGAGGATTTTTGCATCTATGTTCATCAGTGATATTGGCCTGTAGTTTTCTTTTTTTGTGACATCTTTGTCAGGTTTTGGTATTAGAGTGATGGTGGTCTCATAGAATGAGTTTGGAAGTTTACCTTCCTCTGCAATTTTCTGGAAGAGTTTGAGTAGGATAGGTGTTAGCTCTTCTCGAAATTTTTGGTAGTTTTTTAAAACCCTTCGAATTGCTGTTTCCTCTTCTAAGGAATAGCCTTATTTTAGATACTTAAGTAGCTCAACACCTCAGCACATTCACGTCCCTGCCCAACAAATGTGGGCCTTCCCTGACCAACCACTGCTATTTTACAACTTTCATCACTTTCTATCCCTTTATTTTCTTTAGAAAGCTTATCAAACCCTAACACCAGAGTTTGTACTTATTTGTCTACTTGTTTGTTTTCTATCTCCCCACTAGAATGTAAGTTTATGACTTTGTATTATTCAGGACTGGATCCCTGGTGGCCTACAATAGAGCCTGGCACAGAGTACACTCTCATGATTGTATGATGACGTAAGAAACAGTTGACTTTTCTGAGCAGCTCACTGTTGTTCAGTCGTTCAGTCCTATCTGACTCTTTTGTGCATGAACTGCAGCACCCTGGGTTTCCCTGTCCTTCACCATCTCCCAGAGTTTCCACTAGGGACTTGCTACACTAGATAGCAAGGTTTCCACTAGGTTCTGTTCACTGTGTACAGTGCGTTGTGTAAGGGAAATGGGCTCAAGACAAGCTCTTCACCTTCAGAGAACCCACTGCCTGGGTATATTGAAGAAGGAAAAAAAATCCTCTTTTCACTATTTAACTCTATGGCATATGAGAAAATAAAAATATAAACAGTTATAGTACAGATAATAATATATTACCTTATGATACCTTGAAAGGAGATCTGAAAAGCTTTCCACACAAAGTTCTGGAAGAGGTAAACAAACAGTCCAATCAGTAGAGAAGGATGGAGAAAGATACTCCAGATAGAGAAAACTCTACAAAAAATGGCCTAAGGGATGGGAATACAAGGCATGTACAGAAACCATGTCCAATTCCTAAAGGACTGAATATGTGAAGGCAAGTCCCCTAACTGAAATGTTGGTATCAGCCTTTGGAAATATTTGAACTCTGTTCACACATATTTGGAATTTGTTTTCTTGGTAATGGGAAGCCACTGACGGTTTTGTCTAGTGGAGAAACATTAAACAATTGAGTGGTGTCTTTTTTTTTTAATATCAGGCAACTTTCTTTGAAATTAGATAAAATAATCTGGTCAATAAATCTGAAAATGAGACTGTGGAGTTTAGGGAACAGATTTTCAGAAAGATACATAACCTGACATAACCTGAAAGTGTAAAACAGCTTGTCAGTACAAGAAGTAGTTTTAAAAGAGGTCTCTTATCTTGAGGCTGTCTTTGTTCCATTCTACCTACTTGGATCAAATCTCCAGTTTAAAACATTACTTCAGAGAGTATGGTGAGAAAAAGAGTATCTAGCTATGGAATTCATTTAGGAATGTCTGCAAAAAAAGGCAGGGTGTGGAGAAGGGTTCAGGATGGGGAGCACATGTACACCGGTGGCAGATTCATGTTGATGTATGGCAAAACCAACACAATATTGTAAAGTTAAAAAAAAAAAAAATCAATTCAGTGAAATTCATTGGAATTGACCCAAGGTCCAGAAATAGTTGATTCACATGAACATTACACATGTGCCTAAAAGGAGTAGGTTTTCTGCAACTGTCTGATGCAATGTCTATAAGCATCCATTATGTAAAATTTTAAAATCTGGTTTAAATGTTCTAGATGATTATGATTCTTTCTTGTAAGATGTATCTATGACTTAGAGAGATATACAGCATTATAGTCTACCCGTTGGATGGTTATTATTTCTCCTTTTCTATAAATTTTTATTTTATATACTCTAAAAAAAAAAGGCAGGGTGGATACTGAGAGCTTGAACCAGAACAGGGGAATGGAAGTGAAAAGACAGGTGGGATAGGTAGTGTGAGGTGATTGCACAGACCACTGGACAACTGGGTATTTTCCCTCTGGGGGAGTTTAGTTTTGAAGAAGAAAATAAAAATAGATTGCGTTTCGTTATTATTTATTTATTTGGTCAACTAGTTTAGGGGAAGAAAAATGAAAATAGCAGTAGAATACAAAAGCAGGTGCCAGGAAAGAATTTTAAAAGAAATGGGCCCTCTAATTTCATTTCCTCTCTATCCTTCTTAAAAAAAAGACATAAAAGCTTTCAGTGTTTGTAGGTTTCCAAATCCACCCACTTACACCTGTTCAGAAACATCTGTTTTCTTGTATAATGGAAACTGCACTAAATAAAAAGGCCTGCTAATAATAACATGATGAAGAGAAAAATTGTTGTTAGCTTCTTTAGTTTTATTTTTTTTCTAGGCTTAAAAAGGGTAATTTTTAAAATAATATGTTTTTAGAAATAAATGGTGCATTATTGGTTAGACCTATGCATGAATTTGTATTTCTGGCATTTCATTATTTCTTAATGTAGTCAGTGCATACATTGTTTTCATATAGTTCAATAAATACGTGGATATTTTGGGAACTTCATGTCACTGTTTATTAAGGTTTGAATTATATATAGGTAGAAAGAGAGAGAATGAATCCCTTTATTTCAGAATATAGTAAAAACTGCTTAAATCTTTTAGAGCTGCAGAGACTCTAGCAGCTCTAAATAAATTCAAATCTAGCACAACAGTCTTGGCAAGGAAATAGCTGGTTAAGAAGATGATCTATGGGACCTAAGAAGTAAGTGAAGGAGACAGCCATACAAAAACCAAGAGAGACACTCTTCCAAGTTAACAATGAAGGTAAAGATTCTGAATTTTCAGTGGATAGAGAGTAAGAATAAGCCTGGAATTTTCAATAGATAGAGAAAAATCTAGTGTGAATGAGGTGAAAAAAGCAGTGAGAGGGGACTTTGGAAAGGTCAGCAGGAACAAGATTGTGCTTGCCTTGGGGGCCATGGAGGAAATATTTTTGTTTCTCTTTGCAGAGGAAATTCATTGAAGTGTTTTATTCTAGTGAGTAAGCAGTCCATTTTATGTTTCTGAATGTTTATTATGATGACTCGATGGGTAATGAATGCACAAAGGCAGGAGTAGAAGCAAGGAGACCAGTTAAAAGGCTTTTACTATAGTCCAGGTAGGAAATGATTGAAGTCTTGGAGTGGAATGATAGAGGTGATATTCAGTGCTCATATTGGGGATATGTAGTGGATGAATGAGTATACCTGGTAATAAATTAGCATGGAGTGTATGCCCTAAATTCATTTTCAGTTGGTCTATGTTGCACAGAATTTCCTTTATTTTAAATAAGCAAAAACTATTCTCTGATGATTTAAATAATGCTATATAAAAATATAGTTTTAAAACTATAATTCAATACACAATGGCTTATAGTACCAAAATTTCACTTAGATATTAATGAAGTCATTTTACCCATAAAAGAACATTGATGATATAACATTTATAACAAATATGATTGCTTATTTATCATTTATGTGATTTGTTCCTTATAAAATTTCTCACTATCTTATGTCATATTTGCTTTTATGCATTGAATTGCTGTTATTTTCCCAAAACTTTTATTTAAGGAATATGTCAAATGTATGAATTTCAACAAAATTGGGTCATTAAAACACAGAAATGTTTAAGCGTTAATTTATTTTCAATGTACAGAAGACTTATGGGTTTCTCCATGCATGAGTAAAATATAACTGAGCCATTTGATAGTAAACATGGCTAATGCTCTTAAATGAAAACCTATTCTTGATCTAGAGAAATGCCTATTTAGCTGGAATTATGTGAACAGTTTATATTTTCTGCTAAGTACATTCAAAGTCGCGCTTGTGTAATGAGACAGTCTACATTAAGCTCTAATAACAGTTTGCTGCATGATCATCACAATGATAATGTGTGTAATTTATCACACCTGCCATTGAAGGAGCTCTAAGAATTCCACAAACAGGCCCCTCATTAATCTATTCATTTAGCTTCCTTCTTCTTTAAAGTTTCTAAAGCTGGGCAAGAAATTATGCAGCAACTGTGGGAAAGAAAAAGGCTTTAAAATAATCAGAAAAAGGCATTAAAGCAGAGTGGGGTGCAGGATCACAAAGATGATAAATTCTGAGTAAAACTATTTGGAGAACTGTCACAATCACATCTGTGATAGATTCCTGTTTTGTTAAATTGGGAAACACCCTAAAATATTCAGATCAAAGTCTTCATTTTAGAAGTTGTACATCCCTGTTGATTTACTTACTGATCTGCCCTCCCTGGAAGTTTGAAACACACTGAAGACCCAGAGGTCTTTCATTCTAAAATAAAACTTGGTGTTTCTCCAGTGCTGTATAATTCTATACTCAAAAGATTGTTTCCCATGTAACTAAAGTGGATGTTATGTTTATGTATAATATATTTGGTATTCTAAAATATTATTTATATTGTCTAATAATACAGAATAAAAAGTATTCTGAATACATTAGTTAAGGTATATGTTCTAGGTAGGCATAAAATGTTAGGCAAGCTTGAATATTAACAGACAACAAGTAATTGTTCTTTAATTTTGTGATCATTGCATATATATATATATATTTTTATCAGATTATTATTTTTTAAGTACTTATAGAACATTTCCATTTGACAGTAATTATATAATATTACCAAAAGTCCAACCCTTAATCAAAGGTTTCTTCAAGGATAATAAATACCTTGGGAAAAAATATTTCCGAGGTTTGGATCAGGGTGGGATGAATAAGCAGAGCACAAAGGTTTTATAGGGCAGTGAAAATACTCTGCATGATACCATAATAATGAATACCTACATGTCATTATACATGTGTCCAGTCCACAAAATGTATAACACCAAGTGAACCATAATATACACTACAGAAAGGAGGTGATTATGGTATGTCAATGTAGGTTCATAAGGAATATTGATACTGCGGGAGATTATGCGTATGTGGGGCAGCGTGCATATAGGAAATCTCTGTACCTTCCTTTCAAATTTGTTGTGAACTTACACTGCTTTAAAAAAATAAAGCCTGAGGTGGCCGAGCCTTTGGAACGCATTAGGCACATCTCAGAGCTTCATCTCCAAGGAGAGTCCTCAGGGAAGTGGCCAGCTCCTGGTCAAGGTGATGGAGTGCCTGGAGCACCAAGCACTTACAGACTTGGGCAGCCATGAAGCCTATGGCACAACTGGAGAAAGTCATTGCTTTTGTGGACTAGCTCCACTATTGGACATGAACAGAATGGAGCCCATGATGTCACTTGGGATCCAATAGTGTGGTAGAATATACAGAAAGCTACTACTAACCTCCCTTTATCTTATGGAGGAGTATTCTGCGCCTCCACCCACACCCCCATCCCCTGCTCTGCAAGTCTTTGCCAAAGACGGATGAACAAGAACCTCTCTCACCTGGCTGAATAGCTGTTCTGGGAAGGGGAACTCTGTTCACAAGTGGGCGTGAACACATGGATCAGATGGAAGCACAAGGATAGTGTTTCAATATTCTGAACACTAATAGTCCCAATTTCTTCAGTCACCTGAAAAAAAAAAAAACAGATGGTTTAATGTTTTTTAGTAATTAACTCTTCTGAATACAGAAATAGGAAAGATCTGGTCAAAACAAAGCAGTGAGTTCCTGATGCTAGTGGAAATAAAGGGTATGGTCAGTTTCCAAGGAAATGAATCCAGTATTTACTCTCAGGCTATTCGGTATGAAAGATGTTATTCCCCTTTGTCTTATCCCCAAAAGACTTATGTATTGACTGTACTTAAATAAATTTTTATGTTTATGTAACTGTTAGATGTTACATCTAATCCCTATGTGACAACCTGAATTGTTCCTTTTTTACTGTCATTTCTGTCCACCTGAGCAGCCTTTTCTCTTTAACAAACATACTTGAAATTGCTACTGGGTACCCACTTTATTCCCAGTAGAAATAACTTTCTGCTAAGAGATGAAGAGTGTTTAAAGTAGATTAAAGCTTGGAAACTCATAACCTAAAACTATCCACCATCCACAAAGTGATTATATGCAAAAAAGAATACTAGCCACATATATGGTTTCTTTCTGAAAAGAATTTATCATCAAAATAGCCCTGAGACAGCTAAAAATATGGTATCGTATATTAAGAATTTGCTAAAAGGGTAGATCTTACATTAAGTGCTCTTGCCAGATACAAAAAAAAATAAAGATGTAGGGAGGAAACTCCGGAAGATGATGGGTATGTTCATGGCCTTGATGGTGGTGATGGTTTCATGGGTGTATGCTGCTGCTGCTGCTGCTAAGTCGCTTCAGTAGTGTCTGACTCTGTACGACCCCATAGACAGCAGCCCACCAAGCTCCCCCATCCTTGGGATTCTCCAGGCAAGAACACTGGAGTGCGTTGCCATTTCCTTCTCCAATGCATGAAGGCGAAAAGTGAAAGTGAAGTCGTTCAGTCATGTCCGGCTCTTTGGACCCCATGGACTGCAGCCTACCAGGCCCTTCCGTCCATGGGATTTTCCAGGCAAGAGTACTGGAGTGGGTTGCCATTGCCTTCTCTGTCATGGGTGTATACTCAACCTCAAATTCATTCAGTTGCAAAAATTAGATAAATACATATTTTTACATATCAATCATAGTTTTAATAGTGTTCTTTAAAATAGAGTTGAAAAACATATTTTAAAATAGAATGAAGATAAAAATAAATTAAGATTCACCTTGATTTAAGAAAAAATTTTAAATGAATACAGTTATAGTTCACATCAATATTCACAAAAAATAATTGTCACAACAAAAATATTTGTATAGGCATCATTTTATATATTCCTGTTTAAGCTGTATATTTTATGTAGAAATATTATTTAAAGCTCATATGATGGGAAATAGTTTATACTCAGAAAACATTTAGATTCTTCTTTACAAGTAATATGTTTGAATGGAGTTGAGAAGCTGCAGAGCTTTGTGAAGGAGTGGCCACCCACTCCAGTATTCTTGCCTGGAGAATTCCATGGACAGTGGAGACTGGAGGGCTACAGTCCACCGAGTCACAAAGAGAGGGAAGTAACTGTGTAATACTTTCACTTTCTTCAGCAAGCAGATGTAGCCAATTAATTATGTAAATGTCAAGTTAAGCATCCATCTATAGGTGAAGTAGGTCAGGCAGAATAAAATGTCCCCTTAATTAGATAGTAAAGGACAGTCCATTTGGAAGTGGTATATGCAGATACAGATATATTTCTGAATGAATGAAATCAGAGGACCTAGCTGCATTTAAAAGTGATGTTGCTTACACCCATCTCAGGTTTAACACAAAGCATGCCATCCTCATTTTCTATGGCTATCAGAATCAACTGCAGAAGAAAGTGTACAAAATAACTCAAAACTTAAATAATTTGGGGGAGTATCTACAAGCCTGAGGACATCTGATCCCAAAGAATATTAATTGTGAAAAAAATATTTAACATATAACTGTGTAGACATCACTTTGTATGTTGAAACTTAGCCACTTCTTCATGAGGTTATCAAAAAATAATTTTTACTGTGAAACATTACAGGCAGGATTGAATTCCCCAGGTACTCCTTGCATCCCATTGCCCTCCTTTTCAAAAGGTCTTAAATAGGCTTTATGTTGTATGTGTCAGACCCATTCATGGTCACCTACGTTTACCTCCTATATTTTTCTCTCATTGAAGATAATTATATTGTTTTGTATGCTTTAAGCTTTATATAAATGCTATCATGCTATGCACATGTTTTTCCAACTTGTTTCTTTGTCATGATCTTATGTTTTTAGAATGTCATCTTTGTTGATACATGTAAATGGAGTTAGTTTATTTAAATTGCCCTGTAGCATAACACATTATGGATATGAAATAACTTATTCATCCATCCACCTGTTGATGATGGCAAAAAAACTTCACAGATTTGCAGGAATGACATATAGGATTTTGCAAATCTTTAGTGGTAAATGTGATAAAATCTTGTAAAGATATAATTAATTACACTAAAATATATGGAAAGATATTTGTATGTACTAGATGAAAGACTGTGTCATAAAAATGATTTTCCACAGAGAAATCTATCCATTTAATATAATTCCAATCAAAATCAAAATAAAACTTTTTGATAATCTGATTCCTACATTCACATTGAATATAAAGAATAAAAATAGCGGGGAACCTTTTTCAGAACAAAAACAAGTTGAAAAGTATATCACGTGAGCATCACTTGATTTCCTTTGCCTCCTGCCCCAGGCTCTGTTTCATTGAAGTAAGAGACATCTGCTTCTCACCACGTGTGTGCTCTAACCTCACTTGCCTCAGCTCATGCATTTGCTGTGTCCTTTTTGCCTCCTGCCTCAAAGTTTCCCTGTTCACACCAAGTCATCGAACTCTGATCAGTCTCAAATCATGGAGAACATGAAAGGGCATGAGAATAAGTGTCTTATGAATAAATATTTTTCTTTCCCCCTCTGCAAAGTCTGAGACTCAAAGTAGATTACTTATTTGAGGACTATCCAGCAATCAGTTACACTTAAGAGCTTATCCTCCTAGAAGTCCCTTATTCCACTTGTCTCTCATTTCTCCTCCCCAATAAGCCTTCTATTGTAGTCTCTGCTTCTTGGAAAATGCAGAATAAAACATAGCCAGGGTTACCATAAAGCTGTGGTTATTAAGACAATAATCAGGGTTATTATCTTAAGAGATAACCAGGGTTACCATAAAGCTGTAGTTATTAAGACAATTTGACATAGGTACAGGAGATGACAAATGGACCAAAGGGACAGACTAGAGTGACTCAAAACAAATTCACACATACAAAGAAGCTAAATAAACGACATAGGAACATTATAAATTACTGGGGAAAAGATATACTATTCAACAAATGTGATAAAGCAATTGCTTACTGTTACTGATCTAAAACAAAAAGACTGCTAATTATTTCTTCTTCAAGAATGTGTTTATTCAGAATCAGCAAAGAATTGCAATTCAGGGTCTGCAACTGTTGTGAACCATGCACAAAAACAGAGAGAAGAACTCTTTTACTGAGAAAGTCAGGAGGGCTACAGTAAACAAAGTCTCCATGGCTTTTAATTGGCTGACTTGGGTCTCTCTCTCTTGTTAGCTCTTGAGAGCTAACTCTCTTGTGAGCTAAATTTGGTTAGCTCTTGTCAGGCAAGAAGGAGTATTTTTTTCCTTGTAGGACTCAGTTATCACGGTAGAGGATAAGAGCTTTCCCTTCTGGCCTCATGGTCCTATTGATATGTGTCATCTCAACTAATACTCCAACCAATCTTATTTAAGGGTAATGCAGATGAGAAAATTGTGATTCAGTAATTTTTTTCAATAGTCATAATGCTAATAAAAGTGGAAACTAGATTTCAAACATAACTGTTGCATTCAGGCCAAATATAATAGGAGACCATCCTTTGCGCTCCATTGTATTTATTTGAAATGTAAAAGAAATTACAGAGCATCACAAAATTGTCTGACCTATACCTGTAAAGCTAGTGGTGGCAAATGTTTTAAGTTTTCTTTTGAATTAATGTGCTTATTAAGTATATTTACTGCATCATCCAAATCTTACGTATCTATTTTATCAAAACATTTTAGGAAACCAGGCATTATTTTTGTATACAAAACATACACAGCAAGTATGGTAACAAGAATCAGACTGCTGGCCAGGCATTTGCTTAATCTCTGTCCATTAACAAAAATAACTTTTCCATTACTACACTACATGCTCTGGCCAGAATCTTGTTAGTTTGTCCCTATTAAGTAAGGGAGTTGGGCTAGATAACTTATGCATCTCCCTAAAGCTACATGCAGACAGCAATATATAAAGGAGAGAGATAGTATAATAAATCAGACATAAAGAACTGGCAATCAAAAAATGATTCTCAGTCAACTGGGTCCACATATGTAAAAAACTTTCCTGCATTACAGTGTACACAATATATGTCCCAGAGTAAAGCCTTGAAAAGTAAGCCTTATTAATATTTTAAAAGAAAATATTTTCTATTATTTCATTATAGAAAGGAATTTTTGAAAACAGGAATTGGAAATTATAAAACATAAAGAAAAAGACAGGTAGTTTTGACTACATTAAAATTAAATAAGTAAATATATGAATATATTGAAATATCAATTTGTTGTTGTTTAGTCACTCATTTATGTCCAGCTCTTTGTGACACCATGGACTGTAGTTCACCAGGCTCCCCTGACCATGGAATTTTCCAGGCAAGTTTACTGGAGTGAGTTGCTGTTTCCTTCTCCGGGGGGGGTCTTCCTGACCCAGGGATCAAACCCAGGTCTCCTAATCTCCTGCATTGCAGGTGGATTCTTTACCACTAAAATATCAATTAGAATACATTAAAGTATATTAATGAATATAATTCATTAATGAATACAAGTCCCATACATTTATAACATATATGTTATGGATATCTATTGATAATAGATATTATTATTATTAATATTATATACTTGCACACAAATTGAAAAACTGTCAGAGATTGGGAGACTGCTAGTATCAGTTAGTAAACGATAAAAAGCCAATGCAGAAGGAAAGACAGTTTTCAGAGACTTTAAAAAACAAGAAATTTCCACATAAGATATTTTTCTTAGTAGAAGATAATAAATAATTACTCTGCATAATAGATACGAGGTTTCCTTTTGGAGGGCTTTCCTTGGGGCTCAGCTGGTAAAGAATCTGCCTGCGATGTGGGAGATCTGGGTTTGATCCCTGGGTTGGGAAGGTCCCCTGGAGAAGGGAAAGGCTACCCACTCCAGTATTCTGGCCTGGAAAATCCATGGGGTCGCTAAGAGTCGGACACGACTGAGTGACTTTCACTTTCACTTTCCTTTTGAAGTGAATAAAATGTTTCAGAATTAGACAGAGATAGTTGTGGCCCAACATTGTGAATGTGCTAATGCCATTGAATTGTTCACTCTAATATAGTCAATTTTATTACACTACATAAATTTTTTCAATAAAATATTGAAAGATATTAGATGAGGAAAATCTTGTTAATTTGATCACTGAAACTATTATTGTCTTAAATTCTACCATAAGAACAGAGAATAATTTGATTGTATGTTTAAATATAGGATATAATCATTTTAATGTACTAAATATGAAATGAAAATTGATGATTCTAAAATCCTGACAAGATCAAGGTCAGAAAAAGTTAGAACATGGTGTCTTTTGCCAGATGTCTGGCACACCAAGCCAGACTGTTGTTTGATAAAATATTATGTATGCTGTAGGAAATGTTTGATTTCCACTGAGACAAGGTTAGATGACTGTACAAGTGGCTTATTCATTCCCTGGTGACTGCATGTTCAAGGTCTAAATATTGTTAACCATTTTCTCCCCTTATACTTCTTTTGCTTTTCTTTTATCAACAATTCAAAGCAAAGCACCTTGCCTAATAATGAACCAAATTCTGCTCATGTTAAGCCTAATATTTTTGAATTATAAATCAGTACAGTTTCAAGAGGAGAAATTGCACCACCAGGAACCACACACACACACAATAACTGATTGTAACTTTCCAAGTATTTTATAGTATGTAGCTGTCTGAGTTGGTTAAAGGAACAATGGACTGGTTCAAAATTGAGAAAGGAGTAGGTCAAGGCTGCATATTGTCACCCTGCTTATTTAACATATATGCAGTGTACATCGTGTAAAATGCTGGGTGAAAAGCTGGATGAAGAACAAGCTGGAATTAAGATTGCTAAGAGAAATATCAGTAATCTCAGATATGCAGATGACACCAACCTTATGGCAGAAAGTGAAGAGGAACTAAAGAGCTTCTTGATGAAGGTGAAAGAAGATAGTGAAAAAGCTGGTTTACAATTCAACATTCAGAAATCAAAGATCATGGCATCTGGTCCCCTCATTTCATGGCAAATAGATGGGGAAATAATGGAAACAGTGACAGACTTTCTTTTCTTGAACTCCAAAATCACTGCAGATGGTGACTGTAGCCATGAAGTTAAAAGACGCTTGCTCCTTGGAAGAAAAGCTATGACAAATCTAGACAATGTATTAAAAAGCAGAGACATTACTTTGCCAACAGAGGTCTGTCTAGTCAAAGCTATGGTTTTTCCAGTAGTCGTGTATGGATGTCAGAGTCGGACCACAAAGAAGGTTGAACACTGAAAAATTGATGCTTTTGAACTGCAGTGTTGGAGAAAGCTCTCCAGAGTCCCTTGGACTACAAGATCAAACCATTCAATTCTAAGGGAAACCAGTCCTGAATATACGCTGGAAGGACTGAAGCTGAAACTCCAATACTTCGGCCACCTGATGCAAAGAGTTGACTCATTAGAATAGACCCTGAGGCTGGAACAATTGAATGCAGGATGAGAAGGGGACGACAGAGGATGAGATGGTTGGATGGCATATCTGACTCAATGGACACGAGTTTGAGCAAGCTCCAGGAGATGGTGAAGGACAGAAAATCCTGGCGTGCTGCAGTCCATGGGTTGCAAAGAGTCGGACACGACTGAGTGACTGAACAACAATAAGAAGGCTGCTGTCTTTGTGTCTTGTGCTGGAGACTGAAGTGGGGAAGGGAAGCAGAACAAGCCATAACATATATCTGTTACGCTGGGAAGGTGGTGCAGGGGCACGAGGCACTACACGGCTCTCTCACACTGCTGCCTGGTGCAGGCCCGCCCTGTCAGTGTGGGGCGACGGCTGGGCATTTGTTACTGCAGTTGTCGCCACGCTCTCCTGCAGCTTCTCTAGTGTCTGTCTCACGGGCTGTTTACTAATACCAATTTGACAAATCAATTATATCAAAATAAAGAAGAAATATGCATGACTAATAGAGTTCACATTTCTGCAACCGGCCTCATAGTCGTAACTGGTATTTATAGCTACATTTTCCCACTACCTGTCCTATGTTCCCTTTATCCTCGGCAAGTACCTTATCTGGTCACAGTTACTTACTGGCTAAGATGTCCCACACTTTCGTTCTTGAAGCGTATGAACTTTTAGCAGACCTGCTTGTATTGGGCCATTAAAGTTTTTCCATTGACTTTAAACACAGGATATGCAATTATGGAAAGACATCCCAGGGGATACCCATGAATTATTACAGACATATTCCTTTTTATCTACCTCATATAGTAGCAACATATAAAGTTATAAACATACACAGTTATATACAACTTTGTATTATATATAATATCTTGGGTTGGCCAAAACGGTCATTCAGGTTTTTCTGTAAGATGCTATGGAAAACCCCAAATTTTTGATCAACCCAATATGTATGTACATATACAATCAAATAAAACATTTAGTGTAGAATTTGACCTAAAGCCATTGTGGGAGTTGGTCCAATAGTCAATATAAGATTGCTGTGGTTCAGCTGGAATTTCATAGGCAAGCAAGCAGCATGGAAGGGAAGATGGATATGAAGTTTATGAGTACACAGACAAGCTGTAACCCATGAGGACAAAGGTCTCCATCTCATATTAGCCTCTCACTATCTCCAAACCTCCAACTTCAGTACTACAGTTATTCTACAGGATATGCTGATGCTCTTCAACCAAGAGACAGACTTGTACCTGCCCTAGAAGTCATAGAAGCCAAAAGATGATCAAGAGAACTACACTAACTAGGAGCTAGGCATAGAAAGGAATTCTGAAAAACAAATTTATAGCCCACTTCAACTGGTACAATATAAATTCATCATACATTCCAAGACAGGTAAAAAGATAAATAAAAAACAGAAACAAAACTTCAACCTGGATTGGAATGTAAAAGATTTCTAATCTTTTAAGAATCATCCCTAATTTTTTTCTTCCGAAATCAGAGATGTACTGCCCATTCTAAGTTGGAGAATGCTTTTCTAGAAGTAGAAGTTCTGCATCCCAAGTTAGTTTTGCAACTTAGAAACTCTGTGATACTTATTAATTTACTTAACAATTGTAAGGCTCGGCTTCCCTGCCTTGTAATTGGGACAAGTAAATGTAGCCTCTCTTCATTCATTGATTTGTGATATAAGTAAATGAAATAATGGATGTGTATTCTCTAGCTAATAAAGAGTAGTGTACACACAAATAATAGAATTATTAAATCTGCTTTTCATTTTTGTGAACAACAAAGACAGATGATGTCAGCAGACCTACAGAGATTATAATTGATCTTTGTGGCCTCAGTCCAGGGCCGTGTGACATTTTTCCAGCATTTCAACAAGCTGCCTGATTTACTTGTGAGGAATTTTCTTTCCATGTGGCCAGCAGCAGGAAATGAAACCCATTATAGCCCCATGTAGGTGGTTAATTTGTTTGAACTGTCATTTAGCTGGGCCTTCAGAATCCTCCTAATGATCTCCCTGGTGCAATGCAGTGCAGCTCTTACATGTTACCTGTCACCAAAACAGCTGTTTCCAAAGATGCGATTTTGTTTTATTTCATGAATTAGCATCTTTCCATACTTAAATGAAAAACTCACAATATACATAAAAATTCTAGAAGAAAATGTAGGAGGTAAGATTCTTAACATTGGTCTTGGCAATGATTTTTTGGATATGACATCAAAAATAAAGGCACAAAAGCAAAATTAAACAAGTGGGATTACATGAAGCTAAAAGGATCTATAAGCAAAGAAACCTCAGCAAAATGAAAAGGCAACTTCAGAATGAGAGAAAAATTTGAAATAATATATCTGATAAGGAATTAATAACCAAAAAGTATAAAAGCTATATACAACTAAATAGCAAAATATAAAAGATCTGATTTAAAAATGGACAAAGGAAACAAAAAGACATTTTTCCATAGAAGTCATACAAATGGCCAATAAGTACATGAAAAAGTGGCCAACATCACTAAAGATACAAATCAAAGCCACGGTGAGATACCACCTCACACCTGCTATCAAAAAAAACAGAGATAAGCAAGTGTTGGCCATGACTGGAAAAAAGGGAATCCTTGGGCACTGTTTGTAGGTATGTAAATTAATGCAGCTACCATGAAAAATAGTATGAAGGTTCCTCAAAAAATTAAAAATAAAATTACT